>NC_066617.1:298730544-299330544 GCF_025201925.1 Gopherus flavomarginatus | reverse complement strand
GCAGGTGGAGACTCCATGGAGAGAGAATTTGTTAGAATCTGAGATAGCTGACAGGGAGACAGAGATCACTCACTCCCACTATAGAAGTCTGATCATGTCAACAGACAATCTCAAGGACTTTGTAAACAGTTGAATCTGTGGTGAAGATGAGACTCAAGCTCAGCTATGTGCTGGCAACCCCTGACCAAAAGGACATGGTGTGGTCATCTGGGCATCAATTATTTGGTTTTAATGTTTATATTAAGATGTTTGTAAAACAGAGAAGATATATCATCATCATTGGCACTGGAGTCAGAAGGCCAATGTTCCCTGAAGGACTGTTACTCAGGGAACACCAGCAAAATGCGGAATGTGGTGAGTTAGACTGGAAGCAACCCAGCCATGTGGACAGAGCAGTCAACATGTTTTAATAAAGTTTAATAAAGTTTCAGTTGTTCAACTTAAACTACATTCAGCTTCACACTTTGTGACTGAAACAATACCATAGCTTAGAAAAAATGTGACACATTTCTTCCTCCACTTATATGCATGCAACAAGATGCTGCAAACTCTTCTTCTCACCATAAGTGTTTGATTATATCTTATCCATAAAATAAAACTAACTTATTTTTGCTCATCCCACACATCTGGAATTTCATAAGATGACAAACTGTCATATACAATTCTCAGTTAATAGACCCACAGAATTATTTCTTTTCACAGTTTAGATGGCTGGTCTGAGGGAAAAAATGTCACAGCTTTTATACTGAAGTGTAAATCACACTTTGACTTAGTGTTCCCACAGCTGATAAAAAAAATCAAAGAAAAAAATGAAAAAAGGAAAGAAAGGTTTTTTTAAAAGGAAAAGAGAAGGATAAGGAGTACTAGAAGAGAAAAAAGAAGATGTGAATAAACAAACATAAAAATATTAGCTTCAGCTGCTTCAAGGAAGGAATATTAAGCCATTGACTTTTCATGATTTGGGGATTCTCCTCTGTGGAGGCACTCAAATTATAGTTATATATGCCATTGTAAGAACCTAGCTGGAATATACTGACTGTAAACACATAGTTTAAAAATGTACAGAAGTTATTCCAGTTAAGGTGATGAGATGCAGAGACAGTTTTTTGACACCATACATGGTTGTTTCTAGGACCAGATAAACCTGAAACCCACAAGAGGAGAGGTAATTCCTAATTTAGTCCTAAGTGGAACACAGGATCTGGTCCAAGAAGTGAATATCATTGAAATACTTGGTAATAGCAACCATAATATAATTAAATTTAATATTATTGTTGGGTGGGAAATACCAAAAAAGTCTATCACAGTAGAAGGGGAACCACACAAAAATGAAGAAGCTAGATAAATAGAATTAAAAGACAGAGTCACAAAAGTGAAATGCCTGCAAAGTGTATGGAAACTTTTTAAAAACACTACAACAAAGGCTCAAATTAAATATATACCTCAAATAAAAAAAAACATAGTAAGAGTGAAAAAAAGCCCCAGCCCTCCAATGGCTAAGTAACAAAGTAAAAGAAACAGAGCAAGAATGCATCCCTTAGAAACTGGACGTTAAATCCTACTGAGGAAATAGAAAGAAGCGTAAACTCTGGCATATCAAGTATAAATGTATAATTAGGCAGCCAAAACAGAATTTGTGGAGAAACTATCCAAAGACTCAAAAGCTAACAGCACTTTTTTTTATCTACCTCGGAAGCAGGAAGCCTGCCAAATAATCAGTAGGGCTGCTGGACGATTGAGGTGCTAACAGAGCTCTCAAGGAAGAAAGGCCATTGCAGAGAAGTTGAATGTATTATTTGCATCAGTCTTCGCTGCAAAGGATACTGGGAAGATTCCCACATATATATATGTGACAAATATTCTGTTCATTCCCTCTGAAGCAGCTGGCATTGGCCACTGTCTGAAGATAGGTTATTGGCCTAGATGGACCATTGGTCTGGCACAGTATGGTGGTTCTTATGTTTTTGTTAGCATTTGCTCCACAGTTTTCCTTCAGAACTCCTTTTTTTCAGATGGCCTAATATATTATGCTCATTCCAACTAAGTTTGCCCATACTCTCCTTTTTTTAAGGGGATTTTCTGCACAAGTGTGCAGACATATGAAACTGAAGAGGCGTTAGGATGGCATGGTGCCCATGGACATTAAAGGCCAGTTTTGGCATGCTATCCACCTGTGAAATGCTTGTTCACCTCAGTGAGAGTCCTGAGTGTGGGCAGTTTCCAACTGAGCCCTCAAACTTATAACCTGCTGCTTGCCCTTTAAATGTAATTAGAAGGCCAAATGTTCAGAGATCCACAGCTAATGCTCTAATATGACTTGCCATGGATATTATCCTATTTTCTTTCATTTTATTCTAAAAATCATATTTTACACTCCAAAATATCTCACCTGAGCTTCTTTGATCGTTTGGCAGCCTTTGATACAAATTTGATAGCCTTGTTGTGAATAGAATTAAGTAACATATACTTAACTATTAAATATAATTCCAATGTGTTCTATTTGTTTCCTTCTTTCCTCTCTTTCATCCTTGGAAAAATGTACACGTACTATTTCACAATCCAAACCAATAAAATATTGGGTCTAATTATATTTCTATGTGATTGATAAAGTGGTAAAACCTCCTGACAACTTTGACAAAGCTTAGCTAATATGAAATCACCATAAGGAAAAAAAATGAAAGTATTTTTATATGTGGACAATTGTTTCCCTGAAATTAAGTAGAAAATCAGAAAAATTGTTACTAGAGAAATAAAATGAAAGAGTCTTTGGTTCTCAAATTTAAAAGACCCTCTAATTTTTTTTTTATTCTGTGTCTCCTACAGGATCCAGTGAAAATGTAGATGGAGGACATGTCAATTACATCTGTTATTAGATTTGTAGTAAAGTAATCTCTCTCTACATTCTCATATTAATATTTTTATCAGAATCTTTTAAACTTGATTTTAAATTATAGTAATTGAAATAAAAATTCCATTGTTTAAGTCAATTCGTTTTTCTTCCTATGGTGATCCTCCTCAATGTTTTCAAGGAGAAGTGGGCTTATTTTGGACTCTCAGCAAACTCTATTCTGGGATGTCATTCAGAGCAAAGAAGAATAATGAGATTGATTACTCTAGGTAAGTATTCATTTTCCTTTCACTGGTAGAAGCTGTGCAATCTCTGATGTACACAGGTCAGCTGTGGTTCAGAATTCTTAACCAGTCCCTCTCATATGTAAAGGTTTCTCTGCTCCCTGAAATCTGTGTGAGAGATACCCTGAACACTGCACAAAGCCCAGTTCCCATTTGAGCTGGAAGAAGTGGCAAATGCACAATCTATCAGGAGATCCTGGAGATATTGTGCTTGTGGCCCACATAATTACCTTTGGAATGCAGGGAGATGCAACCACTGATCCATCTTTTGACTAGGAGCAGATTGTATTTCTTTCACCATGGGACCAGCTCACACCTGTGATTGTACTGTCTACTCTGTGGCATCAAGTATGTCCCTCAGCCCTCACAGCTTCCAGCAACTCCCATTGGCCTGGAGCAGCGAACCGCGGGCAGGTAAACAAACCAGCCCAGCCCACCTGGGACTTTCTCTACACAAGCAGCATCCCAAGTTTGGGAAACACTGCTCTAAAGAATAGAAACAAGAATAAAAAAGCTAGAATTTTGCAATTAATGTCTATGGCAGTAAGATGGCTAAAACAGCATGCCATCTTACTGGCTAGACAGGTAATGGAGAAAACCGGGGAAGTAGATGAGGTAACTAAAGCTTTGGAGGAAGCAACCCAGGCAGTCGAGCACTGGAAAGCCCAAGCTCTCTTGACAGGGCAACAGGCAGTCCAAACTCATGATATGCTCAAACAGATAAAGCAGGAAAATAAAAATTTGGAGACAGCTGTGGAAAACCTGCAAAAGAAAAATGTGCCATCCTCTGTTATAAATATTGATGGTAAAAAGCAGGCTTCAGGTAGCTACCCTGTGCCTGAAGAATAGGGACAGAAATGGATAAAGGTCACCCTAGCAAAATTAAAAGATGAAAGGGGGTCCACTGCATTGCAACCAATGCCTTATAATAAAAGCCAGGTTCCAATTAAACTTAAATTGAGACCTAGACTGGTGCCTGTCAAAATGGGAGAAGTAAGTGCACAGAAGGAAAGAGTAGCAAACAGTAGTTTCACTGAACTGGTAAATCAGGTGAAGGAAAAAACGGAACAGTTCACAGAGCACATTAGGAGACAGGAGCTGCAACTCGATCTCAAAGGAGTGAATAAAAAAGAATTTCAAAGAAAAAAACAAAATTAAGCAGGTTAACACTTAGAATTGATGCATTAACACACGGAGTTGCCCAAGAATAGTTAACTGCAGCAAAAAAGGGTACTCCCACCATCCATTTGGCATTGCAGACAAAAGCAAGAGACACTGAGGGAATAAATTCAGCTTTTACAAGAGCAGGTAACTGTCCGTCCCTAATGCAGGTTCGGTGAATTTTTTAATTGAGGGAGGAAAATTAAGACCAGACAAATGTAAACTTCAAAACACCACGTGGCCGTTTATTAACAGGGAGAAAATCACAACTTGGGCTGGGGAGGAGCACTCTTACCGACTAACAATACTATTGGAACAAGAAACCTTTACACAGCCTGAAGCAATCTATTTACATTCATCAACAAGAAACCAAATGATTCAAAATTAACTGCTCTTTAAAAAAGGTAAATGGATACACCAAATAAAATAAACTGTGTGCACACTAACCAAATACTACTATCAAATACACCAATTAACTTCAATAGAAGTTACTACAACGACTCAGTTCTTACACACCATATATACACAACTTTACATCAGATAACAATATATGCAGTTCTGTACCAAATAAGGGAGGGGGAAAGAGAAGAGGCTAAGTAAAGCACAGAAAGAAAAGTTAGAAAGCAAGTAGTGTATTCCAGGAGCAGCTGACCAGCAGAACAGACACCAGAAGCATACCGAATCCGTAGAAGATAAAGTTGAAAAAGCAATAAAACGACACGTCCCGAGCCGGCTATATCCGGAGGAGACCCCTGGCCAAAGGGTTGATCAGGTCCTTCAGTTAGTACGTGGATACTCCTGCAGATCCTGGCACGAGGCATGGTTTTATTCAAAGGCCCCTTTACACTTGCCAAAATCTGATTGGTCCCTAGCTCCTATGCCCTCCAGGTTCCGAGCTGTTGCCCCCTACGCAGATAGAATTTGCACACGGCACACTAGAAGCTGCTAGAAGCTGCACCCAGCATACTAGCATGGTTTTGCACACAACCCTAATCTAACCATTTGAACTGAACTACGATTGGTCAGGTTGGATCCCTTCGCCTACGGCACGCTGGTGTTATGCACACAGCACTAACCTGACCCCTGGGTTACTAGGCAGAAGAGCAGGAGACTGCACACGGCATTAGCCTGACCCCTAGGTGACCAGGAAAAAGAGCGGGAAAATGCACACGGCACTCTAATGTTGCACACCGCACCACGGTGTTGCACACAGTACCAGTGTGACCTTTAGATGACTGACAATTGGCCATACAGACTCCATGTTGGAATAAAGACTTTAGGGCTGCGACAGTAACTACCCCCCACTCTCCTCTCAAAGCCAGGATAAAAACCAGGGATGCGGTTCCCAGCTGTGCAGGTTCCCAACTGCTTTGACCCACAGAACCACACTTTGGGCTCATATCTAAAAATATAACCTTCTTTCTCAAATATTTTTACATACCAGTTAAGTTTTTTCCTTTATATGCTTTCTCAGTTTGTGAAACTCGCTGCTGCTGCCCGTACTTTGAAATATTTTTATGGAGTTAATCTCTCTTGGCTCAGGTCTCCCTACCTTCCTAGGTTGGTCCCTTTCCCCCTCCACCTCCCGTTTCCCTCGCCTCTCCTCACTTTGGCTCTCTCTCTTTGTTTTAAAAGTTAGAAGTTATAGTTTTTACAGAAACCTCCAAAAGATAAAGCAATTGAAAACAGAATAAAACAAGAAACAAAAATAAAACAAGGTAAAAACTTTACTTTAAATAAATCCAGTAAATTAATTATTTTAACCCTTCAGGAATGCAACAGCTGGAATTATTCCTAACTTTCTCGAAGATATGGTTGCCGAGCAACTGAAATGCACACTCTGCTTTTAATCCTAACCACTCACTAGTATTTGAAACATGGACTTTTCTTATTTCCATAGAGCAGAGTTTTAAAATAATATTAAATATAAAGTAATGCAAAATTCCTTGTTACCAAATTAATACAATAAATTTGGCAAATATTAATATATTTTTATCAATTGTTGTTAAAAGTTTTAAATAAGGTAATAACGTGTTTATTCAAATGTTTAACCCTTTCAATTTTTTGTTTTTGTTTGCCTTATTTTGTATAGTTATGGATAGAATTCTGGTGCCATTTGTTTTTAATTGTATGTTTGTCCTGTATGTCAGTTGTGTTGTCCTGTGTTGTATGTTGTGTGTGTCATGTGACTGTTTTTTATTATTTTTATTTTGTTGCAACAAAAGTCAATTTTATACCCTTTTAAAAATATATGTATATGTAGTACCACATTATTTTAAGATAATGGTTGGGGTATAATCATAGTATTATTAACAACAATTTTTTTGTTCAAAGTTCAAAAAGGTTTCAGTTACAAATGTAGCTACATATATTTCTGCCTCCACAAATAATACAATTGCAAACAAAAATAATTCTCTTTTATTAATCACAGTTTTGTTTTGATTTTTAAGGGTTTTTTTTTATTTTGTTATTCAAAGAAAAAATGTACGGAAATATCAACATTAAGGTAACGATAACATTAACAAAATGTCAATTTCTTGTTTAGGTTTTTATAAACTTGTTTGCACTTTTAAATATAGTTACAAGAATGTGATAGCAAAAATGTTTAAAAATAACAATTTATGCATAAATCCAGCCAAACAATTTCAACAGGTTTCCACCTTTGGCTCCTAGACACAACAAAGCATCAAGTAAATGTAGTCTCTGCAGAAAGTGTTGGATTAACAACCAGGGATACTGATGTTCTTTACCCACAGAATTGGTGCAGCAAGTGAAGTAGCAGTACAAGATTCCCTGTGCCAACAAAATCCTCAGCTTATCTAATGAGGCAATCAACTAAGGTGCCAGCTGGTACAAAGGTGATGTGTTTGTGATGTGGCCATGTCTCCATTAGGACTGAGACTGAAATTGCTGACTCATTTAGCACATACCATCCCACAGCCAGCAGATGGCAATATCTTGCAGTCATTCTTAATCTGAGCTAGATTTGAACCAGTGACCTCAAGGCAAAAATCCCCTGAGTGATTTAGTTACCTGTAGGATTCACATTTAACAATAACAACTGTACTACTGAATAGATAAGCTAGAGAGGCTTTTTATCTGCTTCTTAAGTAGATCTGTCGCATCCAGCTTTCATATGCATGTCTTAAGGGCCTTGGGCATTGGAATTTGTGTCAGGAAAATCACATTTAGTAAAATAGATTTTTATTTATTTATTTCATGATACAAGAAGCTTTTGGTGATAGAAAGGATTTTAAGGCATAACATAAAATCTAAAAAGACGTATATGGCCACAAGTTAAGGGTAACAGTGAACAAAGTGAAGTGCTAACAGTTGGGATGCAGCAGGCTTGAGGCTTGTATGATTGTAAATCTGTTTGTTTCCCTTCCATGTTAATTAATTTTTGCTGTACAGAGTGTGTTCCTATCACATGAAAATTTTCTATATGACATAAAAGTAGGCAGAGAAATAGCAATCTCATTGGAACAGACATATAATCTCCACATTATTTTATAGGATATGCTTATGCATAGCGAAGCGCTTCATGAAGTGTCATGTAGCAGAGTGCAAAGAGTCTCTGTTTTACCTGTTTGTATTGTTTTGTGGTACTTCATAGAAAGGATATTAAATAAAGTGCCAGATCTGCAGCAGGTCTAAATGATCACAGCTGCATTGACTTCATTGTTCGTCAGCTGAGGAGCCATCTGCCCACACTGCTTTGCATAAACATCATACAGGCCTGTTTCTCCTCTTAAGCTGCTTTTATGTTGGGGGTAATTCTACCAATTTATATGATATATATATAAGTGTACATGAGATCAGAATCAGACCCACTACCTAAAAGGGCAAAATTCAAATCTAGATAGCCAAAACAGAGAAGTAAAGAATGAAAGGTACAACATGACCCCCAGCTGGATTCCTTGGCTGTTTAATTTTTCTATATCCCATTATTTCTAAGGGTAAACTTTCATAGAATCATAGAACAGGAAGGGACCTCGAGAGGTCATCTAGTCCAGTCCTCTGCATTCATGGCAGGGCTAAGTATTACCTAGACCATCCCTGACAGGTGTTTATCTAACCTGTTCTTAAAAAATCTCCAGTGATGGAGACTCTACAAGCTCCCTAGGCAATTTATTCCAGTGCTTGACCACCCTGACAGTTAGGAAGTTTTTCCTAATGTCCTACCTAAACCTCCCTTGCTGAAATTTAAGTTCCTTGCTTTTTGTCCTACCCTTACAGTAGGAGTCAGCAACCTCTGACAGGCTGGGCCAGTTTGTTTACCTGCCGCGTCAGCAGGTTCAGCGGACCGCGGCTCCCACTGGCCGTGGTTTGCCATCCTAGGCCAATGGGGGCTGCAGGAAGTGGTGTGGGCCAAGGGATGCGCTGGCTGCGGCTTTCCGCCACCCCCATTGGCCTGGGACGGCGAACCGCAGCCACAGTAGGCCGAATCTGCCAACATGGCAGGTAAACAAACTGGTCCATCCCACCAGGGTGCTTACCCTGGTGAGCCACGTGCCAAAGTTTGCCAACCCGTGATTTAGATCCTAAAAAGAATATCCTTACTCTGTATGGTATTATGGAATCCTACAGCATGATTTGAAATTGGGGGTGGAATTTGGGACATATTTAGAAGTGTCCCAGGGTATAATAGGTCCTTGTTTTCCACACCTTCTTTTCAAAATATGTGCCATTTGCTGTCATTTGGTCCATTCCAAAGACAAAATATTCTCTGTCCATAAACATTGTTAGGAAGCCCAGGCATAAGCCATCATTAGTAGGGATGGTTTATACGAAGCCAGAGACAGGAGAGCTGTTTAAGAGTCAGTGTATTTGCTAACTGTTGGTAAAAAAAAGTGTAAGCAATCATTCCCAGGCCCTGAAGATTGAATTCATTTAAATTGAAAACAACCAGGTTTTCCCATTGACAGATTTCTTTGCAAACCTATCGGCAAGGTTCTGATTTTAAAAGGATTTGGTGGAATCTGAAATGAAACTGGGAAATACCATGAGACTTGCCCATATGACTTCTTCAGTGAACACTATTTAAATGTGAAATTCACTGAACAGGAACCTCACAGAGAGTTGCAGATAACCAGAAAGAGATGCAAGAATTTAGTAAAATCTTTGGCAAATAGTTTATGGGCACAGAAAGAAATTCTAATGAATCACTGCTGAATTGTAATTGCAGACTTAACTTGAACTGAAACTGACTAAGTAATTCAGTTATTTAAGATGAACATTTCTGTGTGACTCTAGTGGGGACTTCCACCTTGTTAGGGAGAGAATGGAAAATGATGGACAAGAGTTAGCAGGGTCTGCCATAGTCTGTGGTTTGTCCAGCAGGATCAGCACTCTTGTCAATAACACGCTAGCTATATTGAAAGACAGAACGTTATTTATGGGATCTCTATACTCCTCTACTATGTTTGCCATTAAAAAAAAGTTAGAATTCTACACTGGAACAATGTACATCAGTCCTCCCCTCGCCATAGAACAGGAAATAATTGCGGTAACTGTGGTAATGGTTTGCTTTTTAATGCCAACACAGTGTAAATTTCATCTCCAGTTCTTACATTTAACTTCTGGAGGAATGATTGTTTCCTATATGAACAAGAGCTTGTCAGTCACAGATTTTTGATTTGTGGAACAGATCAAAAAGAATCACAAAGGAGCCCTGGAGTGATGAGTTAAAAAGAAATTACTAGGGAACAACTAGATTACCCTAATTCAAGTCAGTTAGCAGTAGGGAAGTGAGGTTGTTGTTTGACCCAATTTGACTTGCACTTGACTAACTTATAATGCAGAATTCACATCCAGGCTATTATATTCTGTGAGAGCATATGTTAAGTATATTAAAGTTCCACAGCAAGTTCATTTACAAAAAAATAGGAATACAATATGCAGAAATCAGATAATGCTGATGTCTGAGAAAATTTAGAAAAAGTGGTAATCTTTTATTATTGCTTTCAAATGTATGGATCACTAAAAATACTTTGAATTAGAAATAGTCTAGTATGTTTATTTTCAAAAATCTATCACACTTGGACTGATATCTAGAAGTTCTAATTTTCTGGGGCAGGGACTACAGTCTTCTGCAGCTTGTACAATGTCTGCATAATGGGACTTAGGCTCCAAAGGTCTGGATCCACCAAGAGATTAAGGAGTGGTGATGCTGAACATTGCCATACCTAACTATTGGATGCCCTGAAAATCACTGGGATTTACAAAGCCTGAGGTCTGTGGCTAGATTCCCTATACAACGCCTGGGGAGAGATAGGCACCTGAGAATGGGAGTTATGAAAGCCAGCATGCTAGCTAGGGAAGCACCTAAGTTAGTTAATAGGAGATGCTGAGGAGAGGAGTTTATCCTAAACTCTGTTCTTCTCAAGGAGTTCTGTGCCTAAGTCCAGACTTCAGATGTCTCTGCTTGTGATCCATAGCCAGGATGGCAGCAGGGGCTGAGGGGAAGCCAGCCTTCTTCATAACCTTTATCACAGTGATTAGGGTACTCATCTGGGAAGTGGGAGATCCTGATTCAGTTCAAACCGTCTGCCTGAGGGGGAAAAGGGATCTGCACAGGGGTTTCTCACCTCTCAGGTAAATGCCCTAACCAATGGATTATAGTATATTCTGATGAGAGTCTCACTCAAACTCTCATTCTGAAGTTATTTCACTTTAATTACATTATTAAACACTAATTAGGCCAGAGACTGAGTTAGAATCACTCTATAATCCAGTATAAATATGGATAAATAGAATACATGTCCCATGAATCTTATTATAGTATTTCATTAAAGCTGTCTTCATTTGCTTAAATTCTCTTCTCACATTGACTGCTGTGTGCCTGAGTTCCAGATAATTGTCCGCAAACTGGAGAGGATCTAAAGAAGGACAGCAGAGATGATTAAGGGATTACAAGGATTCACAGTTGAGAAAGGCTACAAGACGTAAATATATTTAACTTGGTTAAAATGTGACACAGAGGTGGTATGGTAACCTTCAGAAATACCTGAAGGGTATCAACATTTCAGAGGAAAAATCAACAGTTAAGGTAGTAGAGGAAAGAATAATGAGAAGTAATGGTCTGAAACTAAGCAAGTGAAAATTTAGTTTGAACTTCATGAAAATTATTGATAGAATTAGCTGATCTAGAGCCCATTCAAGTCAGTGGAAAGACACATAGTAATTATTATGACTAACTTACTTCAGTGTTTACAAGTATTAACATATATTTTATGGTGTGTTATTCAAAGAGGCAGCATTGGCTAGAGCTCTGAGCATGGGGCTGGTAATTAAGAGCTCTGAAATTCTAACCCTGGCTATGTCACTGACTCACTGTATCAACTCAAAGCATTTCTCTATCTCAAATTACACATCTGTAAAATGAGGATAATACGATTTATTCCCTTTTTAGGATTGTTAGGAACATAAACATTTGTAAGGTCATTTGAAAATGTGAAGCAACCATATAAATGCAAAGTGTTGTTAAAGCAAATCTATAGGAAATGCTTCTTTCTGGTATTACTGGAGTCCAAAGTAAACAAGTACTGTAAATAATTATTACAATGTCAAAAACACCTCATTGTATGAAAATATCAGATCAGGCCACTGAGATAAAACATAGTTTAGGAAAGGATTATCAGAGGAAGTTCAGTTAGATGAGAGGAAAGAAGGAATGGAGTTAGGGCAATTGTCTGAAAAAGCAATATATAGTATAGCCAGTGGGAGCCGAGATTGGCTGGACCTGCGGACATGGCAGGTAAGCAAACCAGCCCGGCCCGCCAAGGGCTTTCCCTGCACAAGCGGCGACCCCAGTTTGAGAAACACTGGTATAGCAGTAAAATCAAGGGAGCAGAATTAGTACAGGACTCCTGTAGAAAATGGCTGGGGCTCATGGATAAACAGAAAACCAAATTCAGAAAACAAATCTCTCATTTCTCTGGTTTCCCTAGCTATACTTCTGAACACTTATAAATACTAATCTCACTTAAAGAAAATATGTGCTTTCAGAATTACATTTCCAAGCCACCAAATATTTTAGCTAGAGTTTTATGTAAAATGTGTTAACTTCCTTAATACTAAAAACAGGATAAACAATTTAAACCATTAAAAATCTGCATTGTTATCAGCTTTATAACAGCTGAGTTATACATCCCTGAGGAAGGGGAAATGGATCTTCTAGTAGAAGCAACATCAGACCTTTATCCAGGATTTTTCTGCAGGTGCTACTGTAAGTTAATATATTCACCCTGTGTGCAACTTGTTAAACCTAATAGAGACATGATTATATTTTCCACATTCAGAAGACCGACAATGCAAAAAATATGCTAAATTAAACATTCTAAATTTCTATTATGAAGTTTTCAGTTTTTGTATTGAGAGATGCGTATGTAAAGTCCTTTAAAAAGAAAAAAAACTTTCCCAAACTTTTGCCAGTTGATGACTGTTCATAGATTCATAGAGTTTAAGATCAAGGGTCGGCAACCACTGGCACACGGCTTACCAGGGTAAGTATCCTGGCGGGCCCGGCCAGTTTGTTTACCTGCCGCGTCAGCAGGTTTGGCTGACCGCAGCTCCCACTGGCCAGAGTTCACCATCCCAGGCCAATGAGAGTGGTGGGAAGCGGTGTGGGCCAAGCGATGTGCTGGTTGCAGCTTCCTGCCACCCCCATTGGCCCAGGACGGTGAACCACGGCCAGTGGGAGCTGGGGTCCGCTGAACCTGTCGATGTGGCAGGTAAACAAATTGGCCGGGCCCTCCAAGGTGCTTACCTTGGTGAGCAGCGTGCCAGAGTTTGCCGACCCCTGATCTATTCTGACATCCTGTATATCAGAGGTGATTAAATTTCACCTAGTTACCCCTGAATTGAGCCCAATAATTTATGTTTGACTAAAACATATCTTCCAGGAAGACATCTAGTCATTACGTGAAGACATCAAGGGATGGAAACTACATTATTTCCCTTTGTAGTTTGTTTCAATGGTTAATTAACTTCAGCGTTAGAAATTTGAGCCTTATTTTTACATTGAAGTTATCTGGCTTCAGTTTCCAGCCATTGGATATTGTTATGCATTTTTCTAGATTAATAGATTCTAGATTAAAGACTGCTTTGGTACCTAGTATTTTCTCCGTGCAATGCTACTTATACTAATCAAGTCAGCTCTCAATCTTCTTTTTTTGATAAACTGAAGAGTTTGAGCTCTTTAAGGCTCTTACTGGAAGGCATTTTCTCCAATCCTTGATAAGTTTTGTGGCTTTTTCTGCACTGCCTCCATTTTTCAACATTCTTATAAAAATGCAGATGCCAGAACTGGATGCAGTTTTCCAGTGTCGATCTCTCCAATGCCATATACAGAGGTAAAATCTCCCAGCTCCTTCTTCATATTCCCCTTTATATACATCCAAGGATATTTTTGCCAGACATGATGCTAAACTCATGTTGAGTTGCTTGTCCACTATTACCTCTAAACCCTTTACAAACTCACTGCTTTGCAGGATACAGTCCCCCATTTTGTAGATTGGCCATCATTACATGATCTTATATGCATAATTTTGCATTTGGTGGTATTTGGCCCAGATTACCAAGCAATCCAGGTCACTCTGTGTAATTACCTTGTCCTCATCACTGTTTACCTAAACATTTTGTTGGCTAATCTTTATGTTATCCACAAATTTTATCTGTGGTGAATTTATATTTACATCCAGATCATTAAGGAAAATGCTAAATAACATTGTATCTAGTAAAAATCTCTGTGGGACCCGCTAGAAACAGCTTCACTTAGTGATGATTCCCCAATGATGATGACTTTTTTGTGATCTGTCAGGTAGACAATTTTTAATCCATTTTCCATGTGCTTCTATTTTCTAAGCCTGACTTCAGTACCGGGCAAACTGGTTGAAACTATAATAAAGAACAATATCATCAGACATATAGATGAACATAATTTGTTGAGGAAGAGTCAACATGGTTTTAGTAAAGGGAAATCATGCCTCACCAATCTACCAGAATTCTTTGAGAGTGTCAACAAACATGTGGACCAAGGGGATCCAGTGGATATAGTGTACTTAGATTTTCAGAAAGCCTTTGACAAGATCCCTCACCAAAGGCTCTTACACAAAGTAAGCTGCCACGGGATAAGAGGGAAGGTTCTCTCATGGTTTGGTTACTGGTTGAAAGAAAGGAAACAAATGGTAAGTAAAAATGGTCAGTTTCAGAATGGAGAGAGGTAAATAGTGGTGTCCCCCAAATGTCTGTTTTGGGACCAGTCCTATTCAACATGTTCATAAATGGTCTGGAAAAAGGGGTAAACAGTGAGGTGGCAAAATTTGCAGATGATACAAAATTACTAAAAATAGTTAAAACCCAGGCAGATTGCGAGGAGCTACAACAGGATCTCTCAAAACTGGGTGACTGGGCAACGAAATGGCAGATGAAGTTTAATCTTGATAAATGCAAAGTAATGCACAGTGGGAAGCATAATCCCAACTATACATATAAAATGATGGGATCTAAATTAGTTGTTACCACTCAAGAAAGAGAGCTTGGAGTCATTGGGGACAGTTCTCTGAAAACATCCACTCAATGTGCAGTGGCGGACAAAAATGCGAACAGAATGCTGGGAATAATTAAGAACAGGATACACAATGGGACAGAAAATATCATGTTGCCTCTATATAAATCAATGGTATGCCCACATCTTGAATACTCTGTGCAGATGTAGTCACCCATCTCGAAAAAGATATATTGGAATTGGAAAAAGTTTAGAAAGGGACCTCTGGCTCACAGCTTAACTTTACTTTATATTAGCAAAGTCTTGACCATTACTTCAGTTCAGGCATCGGTCCTCATACCGGGCCTCTGATACCAAGGGTTCATGTCTCAGGGCCTCATCATTCTACATTCCCCCACTTTTTGTCTTTTTATGGGGAGGATATTTACCCATTGTCCCGGAAAAGCATAATGCATGGATTACAGATAACCCAGTGAGCTAAACACCATTATGTGGTTACCTCATTTTACCATCCATACACTCATGTCCCATCTGTCTTTTTAGTCTGCACATTCCCTTGTACGACTGATAGACAGATTTTATTCTCCAATTATTTTTTAGTCCCTTATGGTGGGCCTAGGAATGTTAGGCCTGGGACCCTAACTGAGGAATGTAGTATTATGATTGAGCCTTAGGGCTTGTCTACATCACAAAGTTGCAGCGCTGGTGAGGGGGTTACAGCGCTGCAACTTAAGAGGTGTACACATCTGCAGGGCATCACCAGCGCTGCAACTCCCTGTTTGCAGCGCTGGCCATACTCTCGTTTTGTCTCGAGTGTAGAGGATCCAGCGCTGGTGATCCAGCGCTGGTAATCAAGTGTAGACACTTACCAGCGCTTTTCTTGACCTCCGTGGAATAAGCAGGTATCCCAGCATACCTGAGGAAGCCTCTGGTAATCAAGCAGGTCTCCTTCCCCGCGGTTTGCTCCGGTGTTCTCCGAATCCCCCCCCAAGCGGGTCTCCTTCCCCGCGGTTTGCAGGGGGGTTCGGGGAACGCGAGAGCAAACCGCGGGGAAGCAGGTCTCCTTCCCCGGTTTGCTCTCGCGTTCCCCGAACCCCCGAGCAAGCAGGTCTCCTTCCCCGGTTTGCTCTCGCGTTCCCCGAACCCCCGTGCAAGCAGGTCTCCTTCCCCGCGGTTTGCAGGGAGGTTCGGGGAACGCGAGAGCAAACCGCAGGGAAGCAGGTCTCCTTCCCCGGTTTGCTCTCGCGTTCCCCGAACCCCTGAGCAAGCTGGTCTCCTTCCCCGCGGTTTGCAGGGTGGTTCGGGGAACGCGAGAGCAAACCGCGGGGAAGGAGACCTGCTTGCTCGGGGGTTCGGGGAACACTGGAGCAAACCGGGGAAGGAGACCTGCTTCCCCGCGGTTTGCTCTCGCGTTCCCTGAACCCCCCTTGAAGCCGCCCAACAGCGCTGCAGTGTGGCCACATCTAACACCACTTGCAGCGCTGGTTGCTGTAAGTGTGGCCACTCTGCAGCGCTGGCTCTATACAGCTGTACTAATACAGCTGTAACAACCAGCGCTGCAAAATTGTAGATGTAGACATACCCTTAGAGGCACTTCCAAATAATATGTATGAATAATATGGATCTGGAATATATATTTGTAGCGTATATGTGTATATATGTATAGTAAGTGTGTGTACATGTGACATCACCCTATATCCAAGCTTAACCATGTTTTTCCAGTCTGGTGTGTACTCTGGCCCTTTTTCTTTGATGACAGATAGAAACTCACTCCTGTTAGGGCAATTGCAGTTATCGTATCATCATTAGTAGTAGGGTGAGTGTTTTGAAATACTGGGATAGGCATTGTTATAGTATGTTCCACAGCATTATGTATATGAAAAGTAAAACAGAAATTTGGAGTAGTGACGCTACAAAGGAGGCCTTTATATATAAAGGTCTTGTAATTAGTTACTACCAAGTACTGTGCATTCATGTTATGGGTTACCTTTACTGCCGGTTGTCACCCTCTGGTAAGCTTTGATGGGCAGGAAACAGGAATGGCTAGCTTCTCTGTTCCATGGATTGCATTGTCCTGTTATATACCAGTAGTTGATGTAGACCCAGCTGTTTTTATGAATGTTATTTTCCAGATAACTTACTGAATGGACAGTAACCAGTTTATCAAATATTGCTGTGTCAGGATGTAGTATTAGTATCCAGACACTGAGCAAGATTGTTTTGAATAACATGTGTCTTAGTTAGGATGTAGTGTCAGTAAACCAATTTATGATGGGTATTAACACAGAATTTATTTACCCAATTTGTAGTTATTGTGTAACTTTATTTCTTTACCAATTTGTTTTTTCCTTGCCTTCATGTTGTCTGCTGCCATTCATTCTGTTGATTTTTACCTATCTGTTGGTTAAACAGTTTAGCAAGGTTATGCACATTGTCAATGTTGTACAGCAATAATACAATACTGCAATAATACAACAGTACAACCACAATACAGTAGTACAGCAATAATACAGTTGTTTTTACACAATAACCAAATTGAAATTAAATGACACTTTATCCTGGTCCAGCTAGTGTTTTTTCACTGATTGTTAACTTAATTGTAGATAGAGGTGTATTTGACCAGCCTCTTATTTTTAAAGCACTTCATTTTTCTTTTCTTGATGCTTGGGGGTTTCTTCACAGTATACTGATATTTTCTGGTGTCTTCAGGGTATGATATTTTATGTGGTTTTGGTATGTGGGATACAACTTAAACAACTTTTGTTAGTTAACATAGTAAAGTTTTTGTTTGTTTTCCTTTTTTGTTTTTGTTTTCAGTAACCCAAACTTAATACAAAGTGTCACTTAGTTTGTTTACAATGTAATAGGGCAGGGGTTGGCAACCTCTGGCATGCGGCTTGCCAGGGTAAGCACCCTGGTGGGCCGGGCCAGTTTGTTTACCTGCCTCATCGTGAGGTTCCCAGGCCAATGGGGGTGGCGGGAAGTGGCACGGGTGAGAGATGTGCTGGCCGTGGTGGGAAGAGGGTTACATGTTTAGCCAGAGCTGGATGAGCATCCCAGACATTTTGGGCACCTCTTTTTGGTGCCCTCAAATCTTTGTGCCCTAGACGGCCGCCTAGTTTGCCTAGTGGTTGGACCAGCCCTGGATCCAAGCACCCTGGCGAGCCGGGCCGGTTTGTTTACCTGCCATATCCACAAGTCTGGCCAATTGCAGCTCCCACTGGCCACAGTTTGCCATCCCAGGCCAATGAGAGCAGTGGGAAGTGGTGGCCAGCACATCCCTCAGCCCGTGCCGCTTCCCACCGGCCCCATTGGCCTGGGACAGTGAACCATGGCCAGTGGAAGCCTCGATCGGCTGAACCTGTGGACGCAGCAGGTAAACAAATCATCCTGGCCCACCAGTTTGCTTACCCTGGCGAGCCGCGTGGCGAAGGTTGCTGACCCCTGGCTTAGAGGGAACACTGGTAAGGATGGGGGGGGGGTAAAAATTCAATAGAAAAATAGTCTTCACTGAGGAAAATTAGCTTTAAAAATCTTGTTTTCATTTGGTCATTGAAAATCAATACCAGGTATGTGCAGTTCATTTTTAATGATAACACTAAGATCATATGTTGCACAGCTAACCAGCACTGTCATATATATGAGTACATAGGTAATGTGTTTTGAAGTATGTACTGTATGAAGCAAGAGTAATGAATTTAAGGATTGTGTGTGTGAGCCAATATTAGAGGTAATGTGGTTTAATGGAGAGACTAGTGTACTGGGAGTTGGGAGATCTGGGTTCCTGTGGAGCAAGACAACTCCTTGTAAGATGCAGCTATACATTTCTGATGCTGTTCCCTGGTTAGATCCACAGTTTATGTGACATTATTTCCCAAGACTAGTCTGTAGTGCTTGTCATCCACCACCACAAACTTCAGTAGGTGTTGTCTAATATTTTGGGGGGTTAGTTACTATGAGGTCATATTAGCGACAGGTTGTTTTATGATATCATTGTATATTATTAGATTGAACCTGCTCTTTGTAATCCAGTTCAATTCATCAAGAGAAATCACATTGCAGGAGGCTCTTCTATGCATCTGAAATCACACAGGGAAGTTCTCTATTAACATAAGTGCATGCCCAGAGGTTGGTATTGTCCATTCTTGTTTTCCTGTCCTGACAGTCTGATATGGTCTTAGACTCAAGTAGAGATTCAAGATGTCATCAACATTGTCCCCAGGGACGACCCGAGCAGCAGGCCCGGGGCAGCTGGAGAGCCGCTGATGGGAGGCTCTGGGTCCAATTACACCGGTGCTACTGGAGTGGCCCCAGGATCAGCTATACTGGCAGGCAGCCCCAGGGATTGCATGAGCAGCCACCAGTGCAGCTGGCCCCTGGATCATCTGAGCAGCAGTCCCAAGGGCAGCTGGAGCAGTCACTGCTTGGTGGCCCCCAACAGCTGGAGCCACTGTCCCCCCACCATCTCCCAAAGCAGCAGACCCCAGCCTTCCACCCAGAGCAGCAGCCCCCCTCCCAGCTAAGATTTAGTCAGGGAAGTTAGAGATGGAAAAGACCTGTTCAGTCATTGTCATAAACAGATAGCTAAGGGTTAATGTCTCTTACACCTGGAAAGAAGTATCTGAAACACCTGACCAGAGGACCAATCAGGAAACAAAACTTTTTCAAATCTGGATGGAGGGTTTTTTTGTGTGTGAGTCCTTTGTTCTTGGTCTTCTGTCTGACTCTCTCTCGGCTATGAGGGGATTTCTATTTCCTGCTTTCTAATCTTCTGTTTCCAAGTTGTGAGTACAAAAATGGTTTGTTGTTTTGTATTTACATGTCTATAGTTGCTGGAGTGCTTTAAATTGTATTCTTTTTGAATAAGGCTGTTTATTCAATATTCTTTTAAGCAAATGACCCTGTATTTGTCACCTTAATACAGAGAGACCATTTGTATGTATTTTTCTTTCTTTTTATATAAAGCTTTCTTTTTAAGACTTGTTGGAGTTTTTCTTTAGTGGGGAACTCCAGGGAATTGAGTCTGCAGCTCACCAGGGAATTGGTGGGAGGAAGAAGTCAGGGGGAAATCTGTGTGTGTTAGATTTACTAGCCTGACTTTGCATTCCCTCTGGGTGAAGAGGGAAGTGCTTGTGTTTCCAGGACTGGAAATAGAGAGGGTGGACTCCCTCTGCTTGGATTCACGGAGGTTGCTTCTGTGTATCTCTCCAGGAACACCTGGAAGGAGGAAGGGAAAAGGTTTATTTCCCTTTGTTGTGAGACTCAAGGGATTTGGGTCTTGGGGTCCCCAGGGAAGGTTTTTGGGGGGATCAGAGTGCCCCAAAACACTCTAATTTTTTGGGTGGTGGCAGCTTTACCAGGTCCAAGCTGGTAACTAAGCTTGGAGGTTTTCATGCTAACCTCCATATTTTGGACGCTAAGGTCCAAATCTGGGACTAGGTTTATGACATGAGTGGCAGTGGTGAGATGGATACAATCCAGAAGCCAGTAGGAATATTATATTTTTCTTTTCTCTGCTAGGGGCTTTTTAGCAGAGAGAAACAGTTTGGTTTTAAAAGGGAACCAGAGAGAATTTTTTTTTCTGCTCTCTCTGGCAGTTGTGGCTTGCATATTAAGCAAGAAACCATTTAGGAGCTGTTACGGGTCTTTTGTCACACAATAGCACTCCCATTAGGAGTCAAATACCAGCACTATATACATGCAAATAAAGTGGTTTTTCTGGTTTACGTTACATTGAAAACATTAGCTAGAGAAAGAAAGGGAAAAAGGCACTGTTGCTAGGCAGACCCCAGGAGGCAACAGAGCCTGCATTTCAGAAGATAAACACCGGAGGGCACCCCAACACAAGAAAACAGGAACCATGCCTAACAAGACAAAAATGGAGGCCTTAGGACAAATTAAAGACGCCGAGCACAGGCGACAGATGGAAAAAAACAAACAGGAACTAAAAAAAAAACAAAAAGAAATAGAAATAAAAGAGAGAAGAACAGATCAAACAGGCAGCCCATAAAAGAGAACAAGAAGCCAAAAATGCAGCCCACCACAGAAAACTAGAAGAAGAGGTGGCCCACCACCGAGACATGGAAAAACAACAAAAAGAGATGGAACTCCAGAGGCAAGCCCACCAACAGGCCATGGAATTAGAAAAGGTTAAGCAACAGGCTCCAGCCAATCCTAACAACCCTTCACCACTTATGGTTCCACATCCCAGGAAATTTCCCACCTACAAGGCAGGTGATGACACTGAGGCCTTCTTGGAAAATTTTGAAAGAGCCTGTCTTGGGTACAGCATCCCTGAAGACCAGTACATGGTTGAATTGAGGCCACAGCTCAGTGGACCTTTAGCAAAGGTGGCAGCTGAAATGCCTAAGGAGAACATGAACGACTATAAACTTTTTCAAACCAAGGCCAGATACAGAATGGGGATAACCCTGGATCATGCCCGTTGGCGTTTCAGAACCCAAAAGTGGAAACCAGATGTGTCATTTCCCAAACACGCCTACTACGTTGGGAAAAATTATGAGGCCTGGATATCAGGACACAATGTTAAAACCTTGGAAGAACTGCACCTCCTCATACAAATGGAGCAGTTCTTGGATGGTGTTCCTGAGGACATAACACAGTACATACAAGATGGAAAACCCAAAAATCTCGCTGAGGCGGGAGAGATTGAAGCCAGATGGATGGAAGTGGCAGAAAGCAAGAAACCTACTGTCAAGGGAAATGAATACCCCAGGGGGCACACTGACCATAAACCCTACAACCGAGGACAGCCAAAAACCCCACTTACAACCCAAGTAAAGCCACAGACACACTATTCTTCCACCTCACGAGTCTCCAGTAACTCACCTCGACCCAATGACCCATCAGATGGAAGATGCTTTACGTGTAATGAACTGGGACATATCAAGGCCAACTGTCCAAAGAACGCCATCCGAGTGCAGTTCATTACACCACCATCACACCAAAGATCCCCAGGCCCAGATGCCTCTCAAATACCCTTGGAGCGAAGGGAAAATTTGAGAGTCGGTGGAAAGAAGGTTACTGCATGGAGAGACACGGGGGCACAAGTGTCAGCTATCCACCAATCCTTCGTAGACCCCAAATTCATCAACCCAAAGGCCCAAGTGACAATTTACCCCTTCATATCACAAGCTGTAGACTTGCCTACAGCTGAACTGCCTGTCCAGTACACAGGCTGGTCAGGAATGTGGACTTTTGCAGGCTATGACAATTATCCTATTCCCATGCTACTGGGGGAAGACTTGGCCAACCAGGTGAAGCGGGCCAAGCGAGTGGGAATGGTTACACGTAGCCAAACCAGGCAAGCTTCCAGACCCATTCCTGTTCCTGAGCCGTCCACAGATGCCCCGTCTGTGTTACCAGAGACAGAGGTAGTGGACCCGGATTCCATGCCAACCACTGAAACAGCCACAGCACCTCCAGTCCCAGACCCGGAACTAGAACAGCAACCAGCACCAGCAATTGCAACCACATCTTCAAACTCAATGCCAGAGGGCGCCAGCGAGCCAAAACTGGCAGAAGCAACAGACAGCCATACCCAAAAGGCTCAGCCAGAGCCTGAAATACCCTCAGGTGCACCAGCGGAGAGTGGTTCACCAGCAATGGAAACAACCCCATCACCTACATCGCTTCCAGAGGGACCAAGCCCAAGTCCACAGTCTGAGGAAGAACTGGTAACCCCAGCCTCAAGGGAACAGTTCCAGACTGAGCAAATCCAGTAGTTAAAAAGTGTTCTTAAAATGTAGAAGTCTGTTAGTTATATACTTAGTGGTATATGTAAAGGTGCATGTGTTGTATTAATCTGTTTATTTTAAAGTTCTAGGAGAAAATCGCCACCAGTGAGCTTCCGCACTGTCTGCAATTTGGGGGGCGTGTCATAAACAGATAGCTAAGGGTTAATGTCTCTTACACCTGGAAAGAAGTACCTGAAACACCTGACCAGAGGACCAATCAGGAAACAAAACTTTTTCAAATCTGGATGGAGGGTTTTTTGTGTGTGAGTCCTTTGTTCTTGGTCTTCTGTCTGACTCTTTCTCGGCTATGAGGGGATTTCTATTTCCTGCTTCCTAATCTTCTGTTTTCAAGTTGTGAGTACAAAAATGGTTTGTTGTTTTGTATTTACATGTCTATAGTTGCTGGAGTGCTTTAAATTGTATTCTTTTTGAATAAGGCTGTTTATTCAATATTCTTTTAAGCAAATGACCCTGTATTTGTCACCTTAATACAGAGAGACCATTTGTATATATTTTTCTTTCTTTTTATATAACGCTTTCTTTTTAAGACCTGTTGGAGTTTTTCTTTAGTGGGGAACTCCAGGGAATTGAGTCTGCAGCTCACCAGGGAATTGGTGGGAGGAAGAAGTCAGGGGGAAATCTGTGTGTGTTAGATTTACTAGCCTGACTTTGCATTCTCTCTGGGTGAAGAGGGAAGTGCTTGTGTTTCCAGGACTGGAAATAGAGAGGGTGGACTCCCTCTGTTTAGATTCACGAAGTTTGCTTCTGTGTATCTCTCCAGGAACACCTGGAGGGGGGGAAGGGAAAAGGTTTTTTTCCCTTTGTTGTGAGACTCAAGGGATTTGGGTCTTGGGGTCCCCAGGGAAGATTATTGGGGGGACCAGAGTGCCCCAAAACACTCTAATTTTTTGGGTGGTGGCAGCTTTACCAGGTCCAAGCTGGTAACTAAGCTTGGAGGTTTTCATGCTAACCCCCATATTTTGGACGCTAAGGTCCAAATCTGGGACTAGGGTTATGACAGTCGTCCAATCCATCTTCTTGCCAAGGCATTGTTAGTTACTGCATTTACTAGCGTCAATTGCCCAATTTAGTTTTAAACATCCCAAGCAATGGATCTTCCACCACTTCCATTTTGAGATTATTCTCATCTTATATCCCATAAGGTCAGGCTTGACGAAGCCCTGGCTGGAATTATTTAGTTGGGTCTTGGTCCTGCTTTGAGCAGGGGGTTGGACTAGATAACCTCCCGAGGTCCCTTCCAACTCTGATATTCCATGATTCTATGATCTTCTCTTTTCTTAATTTCAACCTATTACTTGAGTTATAACTAAGGCTATAATTTAGTCCTGGGCTGTGAATTTTTATTTACTGCCCGTGACCTGTCCATGCCTTTTATTAAAAAGTAATAGGTTGAAATTAAGAAAAGAGAAGATGGGAATAATCTCAGAAGGGTAGTGGTGGAAGACCCATCTCTTGAGAGGTTTATAACTAAATTGGCAATTGACACTAGTAAATGTAGTGACTGGCAATGCCTTGGCAGGAAGATGGATGGAATGACTGATTCCTTGAAAATTGAGATGCCTGGAAGCACAGACTTTTTTGCAGCAATATTATTAATTTAATGCTGCCATTAAAATAATAAAGGAAACTATATATTGATTGTTTATAACTATGATGTGGATGAATTACTGGGATTTTATCCTCTTCCTCTGAACCTAATCCCCACCCTGTTTGTTTAGTGCAAACATTTGTTTGTTTTTTTAAAAAAATTATGTTCCACATTAACTACTGGCTCCACCATGCCAGACCTCTGCACCCACGTAGAACTCTATTCTCTTAAATATGCCTCTGCACAGTTACAGTGGTACACTCATGCAGAGTCAGCTACAGAATTGAGGCCCTGGATTTTTTTCCCTTTTTGCTTCTGTTTTTATTTAATATATTGATTGTTATTGGATAATATGAACTCAGATCACTAAAAAGATAAACAGTTAAAATCTTCTACTAACTCTTAGTATACAACAACTAAGATTTTTTTTTCTATAGCACTTACCCCCTCATTATATTTATGTATACTTCAGTGTTTTCTGCAGAATAATAATAGTAATCATAATAACAACAACTAATTATATGGAAACTTCGTGATGTACAATAATGTCTGTCCAGATCCGCAGCTGATGTAAATTTGCATAGCTCCAATGGAGCTAAGGCAATTTAAACCAGACGAGAATCTGGCCTGACATCTTTATCTTAACCAATATCTCTTGTGGTAATGCAACTGAGGGTCAGATTCAGTGGTATGCAGCAGCTGGTTTGTGCCATCTAGCAGCACAGCACAGCTATAAATCCATTTTAATGTGGTCCATTAAACCAGCTTCATGAGTACTTTGCATAACTAAAGCAGAACAAAGCAGCTGGAGCAAACCAGTGAACCTGGCCCTCAAGCTTCATTTTTACACAGAGAGGGCCTGATCATGCTCCCATTCAAGTCAATGGGAGTTTTGTCCTTGCCTTCACTTAGAGCAGTATTGGACTTCCTCAGCTATACTAAGGACCTGATTCTCCATTTCCTTCTCTCACAACCTGTCCCAGGACCACTCTACACAGAGGCACAGGTTGGTTGTGAGTGGCCCCAAACTTTGGGTCCATGTTGTCATAAACAGATAGCTAAGGGTTAATGTCTCTTTCACCTGAAAAAAAAAAAAGTAACCTGAAGCACCTGACCAGAGGACCAATCAGGAAACAGGATTTTTTTCAACTCTGGGTGGAGGGAAGTTTGTGTGTGAGTCCTTTGACTTGAATCTATCTCTCTCGGCTATGGGAGGATTTCTGTTTCCTGCTTTCTAATCTTCTGTTTCCAAGTTGTGAGTACAAATATAGTAAGACAGTAAGGTTTCTATTGTTTTCTTTGTATTTACATGGATATAGTTGCTGGAGTGCTTTGAATTGTATTCTTTTTGAATAAGGCTGTTTATTCATATTTCTTTTAAGCAATTGACCCTGTATTTGTCACCTTAATACAGAGAGACCATTTGTATGTATTTTTCTTTCTTTTTTATATAAAGCTTTCTTTTAAGACCTGTTGGAGTTTTCTTTAGCGAGGAACTCCAGGGAATTAAGTCTGCAGCTCACCAGGGAATTGGTGGGAGGAAGAAGTCAGGGGGAGATCTGTGTGTGTTAGATTTACTAGCCTGACTTTGCATTCCCTCTGGGTGAAGAGGGAAGTGCTTGTGTTTCCAGGACTGGAATTAGAGAGGGTGGACTCCCTCTGCTTAGATTCATGGAGGTTGCTTCTGTGTATCTCTCCAGGAGCACCTGGAGGGGGGAAGGGAAAAGATTTATTTCCCTTTGTTGTGAGACTCAAGGGATTTGGGTCTTGGGGTCCCCAGGGAAGGTTTTTGGGGGGATTTCAGTCATTGTTTCTAGTTCTGGGACCTTAGGACACACCCCCAGTCTCAGATCTCTTGTCTGATGCCATTCCTTGGGATATGAAGTGCTAATACCCAGCCACTCCTAGGCCCCACTGTGATTCACTGTATATATTTGCAATTTCTTTTCTAAACTAGATGGATTCAGTTGATTGCCCAGCAGGAGGTGAAATTACAGTGATGATGGAATTATTTATGTCACCTGCAATATATATTTTGAAATTGTACATAGCAATTCCCTTGCATGAAATGAAAAAAAAAATGAAGTTTGCCAGTTTTGCTTCTCTTAACTTGGTGGCTGATGTCTTGCGAAAGAGCTCAAGCATCTTCTTATAAGGTATCTAATTATTGTTCACTGCTTGATGCTATCTATCTACCTTTCCATGTAGTCATTTGTATTGCATGTTTCACTGTGGTATCTGATCACCTCTTAGTGTCTGTGATCCTGTCTGTCATTGCAAAAGTTGTCTTAAAGATTTAAATTGATTTTCTGTTCAAACGAATGTATGCCAGTTAATGAATGTATACCAGTTAACCTACCAGTTAAGTACATTCTGAAAGATCATTCTTGTAAAAATAATGGGTCTGATTCAGCACTGCTTTACTGCAATTTACATTTATGTAATTCCATTGACTTCACTGGATTTACACCACCACAGAAGCGAAGTAACACATCCCTGATTGAAATCCAATAATGTCAACTGAAGATGATGGTACATAAAAATTCTTGTGACAATAAGTATAAGAATGGGAAAGAATATTGAAGAAATGTGAAAATCTTAATATTCTAAACTTGTAGTGCAAATCGAATTTCAAAGTTATTGATGCTGCTGGCTTTTGTTTTTGGAAAATGGAACACTTCCCTAAACCAACTGCATTTTTTGCATTTGTGTTGTATAGAACTATATGAACCTTGTACTCTATGTTTATCACATGGAATCATGCAAAAAGATATTAGAGATATCATATTGTTTCCCAAATTTACAGAAATGTTCATATTTTTATCTTGGACTAAAAACTAGCTGGCTTTATTCTCCTATGGAAACAAGAGTATCCAGTCAAAAATTAAAGTCTGATACTCAATTCCCAATGAATTTGAGGGACATTCAGCATTTCTCAAGACTGTCTCTGCAGCACACTAATTTATGGTCTTTATCTTGTGTAGAGTTTTACTGTAGCACTTTTCTCTCCTTCCCACCATCTTGTTAAAATGGGGGAGCTCATATTTTTCTTGAACTTCCCAGTGGAAACAATTAGTTCCCTTTTATGTTCTTATTTCTCTTATTTCCTCTCCATACATTGGAGATGAAAACAAATAATTTAAATTAACAAACTGACAATAAAAAAGGTTTGCTGTGAATGCTGCCCACGGGGTTTTAAAATGATGACAGCACTTCACATTATAGAATAGCGCTAGTCTCCTAACATGAATTCCAGTTTGAAAGATTGAAAATCTCCCCTATGTCTGAAGCACTTAAATAATTTAGATTAAATTTAAATTGTGCTACACTTTACAAGCCCAGAACCATAGTCACATATTTACTCGAAAGCTTATAAAAATTTGAAATGCTCCAATAATTTTAAATCTTGTAGAAGCCTGGTACCCACCAAATTAAAGTGCTAATAAAAAAAATTAGAACTGAAATTTAAATCTCTATGTGCACGGTAGAATGATTTAAAATTATTGAAGCTTTTCAATTTTTTATGAGTCCTCTATGTGGAAGTGAATCAAACAGCTTTTTTAGTACAATGGAAGTCTGTTAAAAGAGAAAACAAACACAGAAAAATTGTCACAAAGATAAGACTGTAGTTGGAAAACCTGTTGCAGAGCTCAAAACCACAAAGCTGTCGAAAGAGCAGTTATACTGTGAAAAGTGAAGAAGATACGGTCTTCTGGTTAAGGTATTGCACTGGGACTCAGGAGGATGATTTAGTTGAGGATTGGTCCTGCTTTGAGCAGTGGGTTGGTTACTAGATGACCTCCTGAGGTCCCTTCCAACCCTGATATTCTGTGATTCTATATTCAGCTTGAGGTTCTGCCGCAGGTTTCCAATATGGCCTTGGGCATACCACTTAATATTTCTGTGCTTCAGTTCCATATCTATAAAATAAGGATAATAATACTTCTTTTAAAAGCAGCAAGGAGTCCTGTGGCACCTTGTAGACTAACACATGTGTTGGAGCATGAGTTTGCGTGGGCGAATACCCACTTCATTGGATGCATGTAGTGGAAATTTCCAGGGGCAGGTATATATATGCAAGCAAGAAGCAGGCTAGAGATAACAAGGCTACTTCAATCAGGGAGGATGAGGCCCTCTTCTAGCAGTTGAAGTGTGAACACCAAAGGAAGAGAAACTGCTTTTGTAGTTGGCTAGCCATTCACAGTCTTTGTTTAATCCTGAGCTGATGGTGTCAAATTTTCAGATGATCTGGAGCTCAGCAGTCTCTCTTTGAAGTCTGGTCCTGAAGTTTTTTTGCTGCAAGATGGCTACCTTTAAATCTGCTATAGTGTGTCCAGGGAGATTGAAGTGTTCTCCTACAGGTTTTTGTATATTGCCATTCCTAATATCAGATTTGTGTCCATGTATTCTTTTCCATAGGGACTGTCCAGTTTGGCCGATGTACATGATAGAGGGGCATTCCTGGCATATGATGGCGTATATTACATTGGTGGACGTGCAGGTAAATGAACTGGTGATGGTGTGACTGATCTGGTTAGATCCTGTGATGGTATCACTAGTGTAGATATGTGGGCAGAGTTGGCATCGAGGTTTGTTGCATGGATTGGTTCCTGAGTTAGAGTTACTATAGTGCAATGTGCAGTTACAGGTGAGAGTATGCTTCAGATTGGTGGGTTGTCTGTGGGCGAGGACTGTCCTGCCACCCAAGGCCTGTGAAAGTGAGGGATCATTACCCAGGATGAGTTGTAGATCCCTGATGTTGCGTTGGAGAGGTTTTAGCTGGTGACTGTATGTGATGGCCAGTGGAGTTCTGTTGGTTTCTTTCTTGGGCTTGCCTTGCAGTAGGAGGCTTCTGGGTATATGTCTGGCTCTGTTGATCTGTTTCCTTATTTTCTCGTGTGGGTATTGTAGTTTTGAGAATGTTTGGTGAAGATTTTGTAGGTGTGGTCTCTGTCTGAGGGGTTGGAGCAGATGCGGTTGTACCTTGGTGCTTGGCAGTCAATAATGGATCGTGTGGTGTGCCTGGGATGGAATCTGGAGGCATGAAGGTAGGTATAGCGATCAGAAGGTTTTTGGCATAGGGTGGTGTTAATATGACCATCACTTATTTGCACTGTGGCGTCTAGCAAGTGGACCTCCTATGTAGATTGGTCCAGGCTGAGGTTGATGGTGGGGTGAAAGCCATTGAAATCATGGTGGAATTTTTCCAGAGTCTCTTCTTTTGTCTACCTTATCTCTCTTGATTGTAAATTCCTCAGGGCAAGGACTTTCTCTTAGAATATGATTCTACAGTACCTAGCACAATGAGGCCTCGTTCTTGGTAGAACATGTTGGTGCTGTTGTGATACCAGTAACAAGCAATGAAAAGTTCATAAGAAGATAGCAAGAGGGAGTGTTGTTTACAACTAAGCAGTTCAGTGGACTTGGTTAATCATCAACTCCATGCCATAAGTATCAATGTACATACAAGGAACACAAAGTTCCAAAGAAAATACCCTAAGAAACAATCATTTCTAGGAAAAGAATGATGTGGGTCACCCATGCCTAATTGCTATGATTTTATAGAACCTCATGTTTATATTGCAGTTCCCATTGTATTTAAGGGAACTGCAGAAATAAATATGATCCCTTGCCCAGAATATGCTTTATTCTTAAACAGAAGTTAATATACCAAAGAACTAGTGATGGGGAAATCCTCAAAAACACCTTAAAATAAACATATAAATCAGCTTGGATTTTGGCCTGATTAGGGCTCAGAGGCTGATTAGGGCTCAGATATTTCTTCACTAGGTGAAGAGCTCCTTCTAGCAGCTCATATATATTTCAGCAGTCTTGTATGGACCACAAGTTTTTCCTGACTTGACTATAAACACTGGGTTGGGTAAATAGGATTAACCTTGAATACTTCTTTTGTCTTTTCTTAGAAAGCTCCCAGAAGATACTATTGAGCATCTAGATGGTTATTGCAGAGATGGTTTGTAACTCCAGATAGAATATTTGCCCACCTGTTGTCCAAAAACCTTGTAATTTTGAGTTGCATGTGGATTCCTGATTTCTCCTTGATTCTTTGGTAGTGAGTGTTGAATGCACTTTTTTTTCCAAGTGCCTGTGGCCATTTTAGACCATTTTTCCCTGATGTGAATCTTATCACAGTTATCCATACTTTTTGTTCTCTGTATTGGATTACTGCAAAGCATTCCACAGTTGCAGCCGGTGCAAAAATGCACTTGACCATCTACTTGATGGTATAATCTGCAAGAAGAACATTACAAAAATTATTTTAAGACTGCATTGGCTTCCTCTTTTTCATTGTTATTCAATGTCCTGACACAGCCTTTGGTTTTGCTCATGGCTACCTTAGTGAACATCTCTCTCTCCCTGTCAACTGCTGCTAACTTTCATTTGCTGGGACACATTTACTGACAGTTGTTAGGTTTTATATTTGAGGGTGCTGGAGGCTGAGAATACTCAGAGCTCCCTAGGTTATGGAATTCACATCCTTCTATCATGTGCTAGAGCTGCTGCAAATGTGTTGACCTGCAGGGAACAGGGTAAGGCCGATTTCATCTTTACATCATTTAGGGTGCTGATTCTGAAGCAGGGAACGAGTGTTCTTATTCTGGGAAATGCAGCTTTTAATACTTGAGCACCCAGAGTCTTTATAGCAGGCATGTTGTTAAATTACAAATAAATATATACGTTTAAATTAATATAATGTGAACAAAAAAGAATTCAAAGCAGACTTCAGACATTTACATTACCTGTTGCTAATGATTACAAAATCCATGGCCCAAAGGCAAACTGACATATTATGCATATTAACATGGAATTATTCATTAAAAGGGTCATTTCTACAACTTTTAAATAAAACATTACGAAGAAATATTTTTCATACCTTCTAAGGAAAACAAAGAGAGGAAGCACTTGGAGGTTTATATCTTACAGACAACTACTTTTGTGAAGTCCAGAATGCTTACAGGGAAATTGTTAAAGCTGTGATCGTCTGCCTTACAGATTTTAAGAAGAGGACATTAGTTGCTTTATATGTGGCTTATGTATAACAGTGGTTAGGACACTAGCCTGAGACCCTGAAGGTTTGATTCAAAACCCTGTTCACAATAGGTTTTTTATGTGAAACAAGTCACTTAGGGGATGTCTGCACTGAAGCTGAGAGAGATGATTCCTAGCCTGGGTAGACAGACACAAAGTTGTGCTTTAAAAATAGCAATGTGGATGGTACAGCACTTGTGGTAGCTTGGGCTGAATCCAAACTGTTCTGAGCTCAAGTGCCTGGCCTGTGCTGAGCATTCATGCTGCTATTATCAGTGAACTAGCTCAAGCTGAGCTACTGCGAGTCTGTCTACCTGCACTGCAAAATCCATCTCTCATCTGCAGTGTAGACATACTTTTGGGCTACGTCCGTGGTGGATTAGGGATTTGTTGGGCCCCTGGGTCAGAGCCTGTAGGGGCCTCTCCGTGCCTCTTCTGCCTGCAGTCCCTTCCCTTCTTCTGGCATTCCTGCAGGGGAAATAGAGTTGGGGTGCAGAGGCAAGTATTTAGAATCATAGAACTGGAAGGGACCTCGAGAAGTCATCTAGGCCAGTCCCATGCGCTCATGGCAGGACTAAGTATTACCTAGACCATCCCTGACAGGTGTTTGTCCAACGTGCTCCTAGAAATCCCCAATGATGGAGATTCCACAAGCTCCCTAGCCAATTTATTCCAGTGCTTAACCACTCGGACAGTTAGGAAGCTTTTCCTAATGTCCAACCTAAACTGCCCTTGCTTGCAATTTAAGCCCATTGCTTTTTGTCTTATCCTCAGAGGTTAAGAAGAAAAAATTTTCTCCCTCCTCCTTGTAACAACCTTCTATGTACTTGAAAACTGTTATCATGTCCCCTCTCAGTCTTCTCTTCTCCAGATTAAACAAACCTAATTTTTGCAATCTTCCCTCACAGGTCATGTTTTCTAGATCTTTAATCATTTTTATTACTCTTCACTGGACTTTTTCCAGTTTGTCCACATCTTTCCTGAAACGTAGCACCCAGATCTGGAAACAATACTCCAGCTGAGACTGAATCAGCATGGAGTAGAGCAGTAGAATTACTTCTTGTGTCTTGCTTACAATGCTCCTGCTAATACATACGAGAATGATGTTTGGTGTTTGCGACAGCGTTACACTGTGCTCTTATTTAGCTTGTGATCCACTATAACCCCCATCTCCCTTTCCGCAGTACTCCTTCCTAGACAGTTATTTCCCATTTTGTATGTGTGCAACTGATTATTCCCTCCTAAGTGGCGTACTTTGCATTTGTCCTTTTGAATTTCATCCTATTTACTTCAGACCATTTTTCCAGTATGTCCAGATTGTTTTGAATTTTAATCCTATCCTCCAAAGCACTTGCAGCCCCTCCCAGCTTGGTATCATCCACAAAAATTATTAGTGTACTATTTATGCCATTATCTAAATCATTGGTGAAGATATTGTACAGAACCCTACCTAGAACCGATCCCTGTTGGACCCCACTCGTCATGCCCTTCCACCATTACTGTGAACCACTGATAACTACTCTCTGGGAATGATTTTCCAACCAGTTATACCCCACCTTATTGTAGCTCCATCTAGGTTATATTTCCCTAGATTGTTTATGAGAAGGTCATTTGAGACAGTATCAAAAAGCCTTACTAAAGTAAAGATATACCACATCTACCACTTCTTCCTTATCCGCAAGGCTGGTTACCCTGTCAGATAATGGTATCGGGCTGGTTTGACATGATTTGTTCTTGACAAATCCATGCTGACTGTTATTTATCACCTTATTATCTTCTAGATGTAAGCAAATTAATTGCTTAATTATTTTTTTCATTATCTTTCTGGGTATAGAAGTTAAACTGTAATTCCCTAGGTTGTCCTTATTTCCCTTTTTATAGATGGGTACTATATTTCCCCTTTTCCAGTCTTCTGGAATGTCTCCCGTCTTCCATGACTTTTCAAAGATAATTGCTAATGGTTCATATATCTCCTCAGTCAGCTCCTTGAATATTCTAGGATGCATTTAATCAGGCCCTGGTGATCTGAAGGCATCTAATTTGTCTAAATAATTTTTGACTTGTTCTTTCCCTATTTTAGGCTCTGATTCTACCTCATTTTCACTGGCATTCACTATGTTAGACGTCCAATCACCACCAATATTCTTGGTGAAAACTGAAATAAAGAAGACATTAAGCACCTCTGCCATTTCCTCATTTTCTGCTATTGTCTTTCCCCCCTCATTGAGTAACAGGCCTACTCTGTCTTTGGTCTTCTTCTTGCTTCTAATGTATTTGTAGAACGTTTTCTTGTTTTCTTTTATGTCCCTAGCTCAGGGGTCGGCAACCTCTGGCACACGGCTCACCAGGGTAAGCATCCTGGCGGGCCGGGTCAGTTTGTTTACCTGCCGCATCGGCAGGTTCGGACGATTGCAGCTCCCACTGGGTGCAGTTCGCCATCCCAAGCCAATAGGGATGGGAGGAAGCCACGGCCAGCACATCCCTCGCCTGCGTCGCTTCCTGCAGACCCCATCGGCCTGGGAAGGTGAACCGCGGTGAGTGGAAGCCGTGATCGGCCGAACCTGCTGACGTGGCAGATAAACAAACTGGCCCAGACTGCCAGGATGCTTCCTCTGGCAAGCTGTGTGCCAGAGGTTGCTGATCCTTGCCCTAGCTAGTTTGAGCTCGTTTTGTGCCTTCGCTTTTCTAATTTTGTCCCTACACCCTACATACTTGTGTTGTTTGTTTATAATCATCCTTTGTAATTTGACTGTATTTCCACTTTTTGCTTCCATACCCCGACTCCACTCCCTGGCTGGAGTTCAGGGTCAGAGGAGTGGGTTAGAGTGTGGGGGTGCTCATTTTTCCCAGGGCATCCCAATTTTCCAGGGCCCCTGGGCGCAGGCCCCATTGACCAAGTGGGAGGTGTGATTCCCAGCTCATGTAGATGTATTTACTTTTAATAAATTAACCCTTTTAGTCCTCTTTTCATTTTGTATATTAATTTCATTTACATATTAACTGTTCTCCTAAAATATATATGGTATTAACAAAGACTGTGTTCAAATTCTAAGGCTGATATGTTGGTTTTTAACCTATGAGGGACCTATGTTCAGGAATTTCATATGACTAAGTGTTGAGCTGTCTCAAATTATCGTCAGCATCTCCCAGTCTCCAGGGAAACAGATGTCTGGGGGTGGGGAGGAATACCCAAACTATTTTTACAGAAGTATGGTATAAACAAGATTGGATTATTGATAAGAGGTACTTGTTGTAATTGTTTTCTCTGATATTTTAACTCAGTAAGAACTGCTGGTTGTCACAGCTGTCAGTAATAATGAGCAGATTACATTTCCCCTTTATTTATCGATCATATAACCTAAATATACCATAAAGGAAATTCCATAAGTAATTAGGTAAAACAAAAACGTCACAACAGGATACCTGGTGAAATTAACTGTGGGAATGTTTTATTTTCCTGCCAAAAAGGGGTTTATTTGTCTCCTACCCTATAAAAAGACAGAGGTTTGGGGAATAAGGTGGGGAGTGCAAACTGCCAGCATCCCCTAAGTTACAGAGGAGAGAGACACAGAGGCCAGCTCTTTTCCTTCCTTACATCAAGTGTAGTAAAGTATCTGTTCTTTCAAAAGTCTGTACTAATCTCTGAATGAGCTAGCACCCAAAAAGGCACTGTGGCCATGATAGCATGGCCCTTAGTCCAGGGGTTCCCAAACTGGTTCACAGCTTGTTCAGAGTAAGCCCCTGAGCATCCACAGGTACAGCTGCTAGCAGATCCCAGTGGTGGTGAATTGCCATTCCCAGCCAATGGGAGCTGTAAGAAGTGATGGCCTGGCCCACACCGCTTCCCACAGCTCCAATTGGCTGGAAACGGTGAACCGTGGCCACTGGGAGCTGTGAGCAGCTATATCTGCAGACTCTCAGGTAAACAAAGCATCTCACAGCCCGCCAGGGGCTTACCCTGAACCAGCCACAAACCAAGTTTGGGAACCCCTGCTTTAGGCCTGGTCTACACTATGACTTTAGGTCAAATTTAGCAGCATTATCTTGATTTAACCCTGGACATGTCCACACAACGAAGCCCTTTTTTTCGACTTAAAGGACTCTTTAAATCAATTTCCTTACTCCACCTCGGATGAGGAGATTAGCACTGAAATCGGCCTTGCCAGGTCAAATTTGGGATAGTGTGAATGCAGTTAGATGGTATTGGCCTCCAGAAGCTATCCCAGAGTGCTCCATTGTGACCGCTCTGGACAGTGCTCTCAACTCAGATAAACTGGCCAGGGAGATAGGAAAAAGCCCGCCAACTTTTGAATTTCATTTCCTGTTTAGCCAGCATGGCAAGCTGATTAGCACAGGTAACCATGCGGAGCTCATTCAGAGCTCATCAGCATGATGTGCACTTTGCCTGGGCACATCGCCTGGCCCATACTTTGTGAGAAGTCTATGACCATGTCTATGTCCTCATCACTCTCGTCACTGTGCTGCCATCGCCTCCTCACCTGGTTTTGCGAGAAACAATTGTCTGCCGTTGCTCTGATGGAGGGAGGGGCGACTGACTACATGGCTTACAAGGAATTAAAATCAACAAAAGGGGTGGCTTTATGTCAAGGAGAAACACAAACAACTGTCACACAGAATGGCCCCCTCAACAACTGAATTCAAAACCCTGGATTTAGCAGGCCATTGATTTCACAAAACAAATTGAGTCAGTTTCTTGTTTTGATCCACTCCATCTATCTTTTACATCTTAGGCTGGCAGCAGATGGGGCAGTACAACTGCTAGCCATCCTCATCTCCTGGGTACTCGGCAGAAGATGCTGCATTACAATTGCTAGCCATCGTCATCCCCTGGGTGCTCGCCAGAAGATGAGAATGACCTGGATGAGTCACTTCCATGTCTGCCCAGGCGCCCCTAACTGACCTCAGTGAGGTCACCTAAAAGAGCACCCAGAAATATGACAATGATGGCTACCAATCGTAATGCACCATCTGCTGCCAAAAGGCAATGAGCTGCTGCTGTGTAGCAATGTAGTCCCACTTCTGCCAGCACCCAGGAGATGTACAGTGATGGTGAACTGAGCAGGCTTCATGCTTGCCGTGGTATGACATCTGCTCAGATAACCCAGGAAAAAAGATGCGAAACAATTGTCTGCTGTTGCTTTCATGGAGGGAGGGAGGGAGAGGGGGACCTGACTACATGTACCCAGAACCACCCGCGACACTATTTTTGCCCCATCAGGCATTGGGATCTCAACCCAGAATTCCAATGGGCAGCAGAGACTATGGGAACTGTGGGATAGCTACCCACAGTACTACACTCCAGAAGTTGATGCTAGCTTCGGTACTGTGGAAGCAGTCCACCGACTTAATGCACTTAGAGCATTTTGTGTGGGGGGACACACAATCAACTGTATAAAAACGATTTCCAAAAAAAAGACTTCTATAAATTCGACCTAATTTCATAGTGTAGACATACCCTGAGTCTCAGTGTGGCTCAGTACTTTAAGTGTAAAATGGCAATAATAGTACCTACCTTGCTGGTGTTGTGATCAACACTGAAGACAGTGAGTGGCTCAGTTACCATGGTAATGAGGGCCACAGAAATATCTAAGGTAGATTAAATATATTATTTTTCCTTTAACCTGTTATGCAGACAGCTTCAGGAGCAGTATTTTCAAAATGGTTATGTGTCATGATTATGGGCTAATTACCTCTGTCTCTTTTCTGAGGCTATATTTACACTCGAAGGCTTTGCATGCAAAGCAGTCCTAGTGGGAATGCAGCTTTACTGGCAAAAATGGGCCTTTGCCAGTATAGGTTTCCCTAAGCAATATTAGCTATACTGGCAAAAGCAGTTTGCTGGCATAACTGCATTTACAGTAGGGGCTTTTGCTGACACAGCTATGTCCATAAAAATCACACCGCATCACACGCCAACCAACATAGCTATGCCAGCCAAAGCCTTCTCGTGCAGACATAGCTTGAGCGTACCCCTTCCAGTGTTAGGCCTCGTGTTCTTACCTGTCTTGGATTTCACAATTGTCTTATTCATAGATTGGGATTTGGACATAACACCATGTCTATGCCAACCACTTATTGCCATGCAAGTCTGACCAGATACCTGCATTTTTCCCTTCAGAAGCTATGACCAGTGATATAATGGCTAATAGAGTTGGATTTTTTCAGCTAATAATTTATTCACTGAAAAATGCAGTTTGGTCAACTCAGCTATTTGAAAATGCAACACAAATTCACCTAATAGTGTTGATCGAACCAAAATAATTAAAATGTTCAGAAATGTCAAAACTAAATATTTTGTTTTGATGCAACTCAGCATTTTCCATTTTGATTTTGGGTATTTTGACCAAGCCAAGGACAACTAGATTCACAAAATGGTTTAGGAGACCTCCCTTGTAAACTTTAGCTCAGTGAACTCATCATGATGTGTGAAATGCTGATTCAAGATAAGGAATAAGGTGCAGGGATCTGAACATGGGTTTCCCATGACCCAGTTTAGTGCATGAGGGTATTTTTTTAGTTTCTCTTGTTGAAGCTTGTTCCCCTTTTATAAATAATTACATAGTCATTGGAGTAGTGACTTGAACTTTGGTACTCCTCCCCTCATGTGAGTTCTCGAATGATAAGTCTGTACAGCCAATCTTACTCTCTCTTTCTGGCCAAAAGACTGTTCATCGCCATGATGAATGACCCTACAGTCCTACCATCCCATAATCATGAATTAGTCAGGCCTAGCTTCTTCAGATGGACTCGGGGGTTCTTGTGGGAGTTTTTTGCTTCATTGTAGTTCCCCTCTACCCCTAAAGAGATTGTTCTTTTTAAACCCTGACAGAGTTGTTTGTCCTTCTGTGTAGGCTAGTTTTGGCCCGTCATAGATTCGTAGATTCTAGGGCCAGAAGGGAACATGTTGATCATCTAGTCTGATCCCCTGCATAGCACAGGCTATAGAATTTCCCCAATATAATTCCTAGTGTATATCTTTTAAATAAACATACAATCTTGATTTAAAAATTCTTAGTGATGGAGAATCCATCACGACCTGTGGCAAATTGTTCTGATGATTAATTACTCTCATCATTAAACAATTTACACCTTATTTCCTTATTGTGCCTTCTAGTCCAATCGGTCCTGTAAGGTCAGCAAGAAATCAAGCCAGAACCTTGGCAGCAAATAATTCTGCCATTATTCCTTAGTGACTCTTGAGTGTCAGTTAATAAGTGATTATATTAAGCCATTTTCTCCTTCCTACCTGTATTTTTACTAGAACTCTAGTGAGTTAAACAAAGATATTCATACAGAAAATGCCAACCCAGTAACAAGGCCAACATATAATATTCTTAAATTACACCATATTTTTCACAGTAAGTAATGGAGCTTGTTGCATTCTACTGAAATGTCCAAAATAGCCCTTATTTCTGTTCATAAGTTCCCACTGAAAACAGGTCATCTTGAATAAAATGTGTTCATTATTCATAATTATTTTATAAGAATGTTTTGCAAACAAACATCAGCCCTATGGGTAGCTCACAAAATGCCTGCTACATGTAAAGCTGATTGAAAAGAATAAAAAGAGATTTGCAAATATTGCAATGAATTAAATAGATTGAGTTTGCTACACTAATATTTACCTGGGTCATACGATTCACTCTTCACAGTATTCAGACATTTAATCAGAAATTTAATAAAAAAGCACTTTTGTGTATCATCCAGGTAGAGTGTGTGAGAAAAAAAGTGTTGCCCATAATACCCATATTAATTTTCAAATGTTTCTAGGATCTTACTGCAACATAATACTTGCTAGGGATGTTAACAGGCCATTGTGTCCAGTGTTATTGTTCCAATAACTACTAGTGAATTAAAATATGAGAAAAGTTTAAAATATGTGAATGAAGTAAACTTGAAAAGACTAATGCAGTCTGATTCCGATCTGATGAATCCCAATTTTAGCTGGGAGTATTTTGCACAAATTATCCCAAATTTACACTGATGGGAAGGCATATACAAACTTTCATTCTAACTTATTTAGTTTCAGAAACATTGCATACATTTCATCAAAAAAGAAGGGGAAATATAAGAAAATAATTCTTTCCTTTTAGGACATTTGACATTTCAAAAATTTGCAGGTATGAAATTTTAAAATTTTCAAACAGCTCTACATCTAGCCAAAAAAGAAGGAAAAAAATCTACAAACATTTCATTACAATTTCTCCTGATTTTTTTCCCCTAACAATTTTACTTGTACATAGGTGGTACTATCTAGCACAAACACTAGTGCATTAAAGGAAAATTTCATCAGGCCAAATCAGTCAATAGAGCTACACTGCTCTTAAACCAGTATAAGAATTCAGAATTATGGTCACATACTTTTGTTTGCCAGATTCGGATCTCATAGCAGCGCAACTCTAAAGTACATGTCATTTACATCCGTAGTATTTTTCTGGATTTGCAATGGTGTGAGATCAGACCTAACCCTCTGACTTCAAATCCAGACTTAAGTCTTAAAAAAAATTAGTTTGGTTGTATTATCCACATTCTTATCTTTGCACAAAATAAAGCCATTATATATATTGTCACAACTCAGCGCAACTGGACATATGCCAATTCGAAGTCAGCAAAATTGTATGAAGAAGTTTGCAAAATTTTAGAAACAGATATCATCCATAACCCTGGATTTAAGTTAAGGTTATGTCAGAGCAGCACAAAATAGACAGAGCTCAGGGATGAATCTAGTCCTTTATCTAAACAATACTAATTTCAAGCCAGTATTATTGAGGTAATTAAATACCTTTGCACATTTTGAATTTTTGTTTTAAAGATGTAAAAATCAAAGGTAATCTCAGATTTCACTCATTAAAAAAATGTCAGACACTTGTACTTGCAACTCTTGTTTGGAAAGGAACAATGCTGCTCACCTGCTGGAAATTGATTTCTGAACCCCTATCAGGAGTTTATCATTTTTTGTGAACAAGGAGGCAAAAATCCATGAATCATTTAGATTAGTTTAGTTGAATGAAAGGCAGATTACTGTAGTCACGGGTTCTTTAAAACTAGTTAATTTCAGATTTGTAAAATATATGAAAGTTTGTCCAAAAGGGATGAGACTGTAATTACAGTCTTCAGAAAGACTGGTTTTTATATCTGTAACTGATAGTTACTGAATAAACAAGAGGGTAAAGCATTTATCTGGCTATTGGCAGAAAACTTTCTTTATTGTTTAAGACAAGTAGATACTTCTGTGGAATTAATATAGATTTTTGAAACATCTTTCTAAGAAGTTTAGTTTGGCTATCAAAAAATGTAGTACAATGAAACCTTTTAATGCAAGTGAAGCAGGTACATTCATTAAGACATCCTGAATCCAATTTCACAGTTAATTTTACATAAACCTATGATAGTTCCCATGATAACTGCAATTAATGTTATTATTTTTTTCATATAAGGAGTCTAGTAATAGTATGGATGCAGGAAAGATGAGAGAAAAGCTCATTCTTGGTGTAATTGAGGTTGAAACTTGTGGAATTCACTGTCCACAATCACTAACCAGCTAGTATTTCTCAGAAGGAAACTATCATATGTAAAGAGCAAAGGGCATTGCATTATCTGTCAATAGCATGAATTAAAGGTCATTTATGTCTCTAATATCCATTATTTATATCTGTACTATTAGCTTCATATTACATTGTAACAGGACACTGTGCTATGCTGGCTGGGTCTGAATCACTCTTTCATAAGCTCTTCATCTTCTTCTAAGCCGAAGTTCTCCAGAAAATTCCATCCTCAGAACCTTTCTTGACTGTGACTGATATTAATGCTCTCAACTATGATATTGTTTCTGAAATATGTTCTGAGCATTCACTGGGAACTCCATAGAATTAACACAGTTAAGGTTAAAAACAAACCAAAAAAAAAACTTTCACAAACCACTTGCCTAATTCTCAGATGAATAGTTAGTCTGTATCTAGGACTGGCGCCAGGGTTTCTTGCGCCCTAGGCGCATGGCCATTTCGCCGTCCCCCGCGCTGATCCCCCGGCTCCGGTGGAGTTGCCACAGGCATTCCTGCAGAGGGTCTGTTGGTCCGTGGCTCTGGTGGAGCTGCTGCAGGTATGCCTGCGGGAGGTCCACCGGAGCCGTGGGAGCAGCCAACCATCCGCAGGCATGACTGCGGCAGCTCCACCGGAGCCGTGGACCAACAGACCCTCCACAGGCACGAGTGCGGCAGGTCAACCAGAGCAACCTGCCACCCGACCCCCCCCACAAAATGCTGCCCCCTCAATAATCCTTGGGCCCTAGGCGATTGCCTAGGCTGCTTAAATGGTAGTGCCGGCCCTGTCTGTATCACAGGTGAAACCACTCCGAAGTCATTTCAAAATGTGTAGACATACAGGCAAGTGCTCCTCACACACATTTCTACTTAAATCACTAGAGATAATTTGACTGGAAATGTACTCTCTGTAGTTAATGAGTGAGACGTTGACCGGAGCAATATCAATATGCTGTCAGTAACCATTTCAAGCAGTTCAACGAACAGTAGACAGGCTTAGGGCCCACTGTACATACCTGAATGCAGTCATGCATAATTGCTTCTACATAAACAACACTCATTATATCATGAGTTATTTTAGGGATGAGTCAGTGTTCTGAAAAAAATATGTCACGAATATATAGAGTGAGACCCAGAAAAAATGCTGATCAAACAGAATATAATTCTAGACAAGATAAATATAAAATATTGTTTGCAGTGTTTTTTTAGTTGTGTTGGTCCCAAGATATCAGAGAGACAAGGTGGATGAGGTAATATATTTTATTGGACCAACTTCTGTTGATGAAAAAAAGAGACAAGTTTTTGAGCAACACAAAGTGCTTCTTCAGACCTGAAGAAGAGCTCTATGTAGGCTACTCAACTTGTCTCTCTTATAAAATATTATGACATTCCATTGGTATTTGTGATGGGTATCACATATTTCCACCAATGTAACTGTGCCTATATCTTTACTTCTTGTCACTAACTCACTAGTATTCAAACCACTTGCACCATATAGAAAACAAATGCTTCCAAGAATGGAATGTAGTTATGTGATTGGATCTGAAGCAATATTTGTTCATGGTAGTAAACAGATTTTGGAAAACTTTGGAATGTTCCTGTAACAGGGTACTAGCTAGGAGAAAGAAGTAGGCCCCTGTTAGCCCTATTCCAGAGAAAAAGGGTTAGTTGGGCTGGCTGAGGAGCCATGCCCTAATTACCAGAGGAGATCCACCTACAGTCATGGGTAGCCAGCCTACCCTATAAAAGGGCTAAGAGACAGGAAAGGGAGGAGCACGGGCTCTAGATCCCTGCTGGCTGGGAAGCTAGTAGTCTCCAAGAGTGTTGGTCTCTGTAAATACCTGTAAATAGTAGGTGGTGGGAACAGACACAAACAATAAAAGGACGCAGGTGCTGCACCTCGGTTGGTCTCTGAGTGTTTTTGGGGCCTAGGCCAGCAAGGGCCAAGTTACTGTTCCAGATAGGCAATTAACCTAAAATGAGCACTCCCCAAATTCTTGTTAAAAAATGTCCTGAAAAATAATCTATTCTGAAAAGTATTCCAGTGTCAAACAATATCTGCTGTACTCTGTATTTGATACTGTTCTCTATTGTCCTGCATTGTCCCCACTTGTACCTTTCAAGATTGTGTACATTTAAGTATAAGAATTTCATTCTTTTTTTGATGTGTCTTATCTACCGTAAATGTACATATATCTCTATATATTACTGAAGTTTTACATAACTGATTACAAAATACTCACAATACTTCAGGTAGTGGCTATACTTCTACTAACCACTATCAGAGAAAGGAATTTCTGAATCAAGTGTGGAAGAACATGGCATGTGTAATCCAAGCTTAAAGACATTGGTTTTATAAGACATTTATATGGAATAGAGATGAGAAATGATTATTGACAGGTGTCATGCTGTTCGGAGTGCTCACGACTGTCAGAAAACAAGGAAATAATTAGATTTCACCAAGCCAGTAACAAATGTGAACTCCTGGATCCCTCTACCAGTTTTACCATGAAGTCACTGACTGGACCCTCTCCAGTCTATCTTGCCACCCAGACAAGCTGAACTTTGTGATAAAAGGACATTTAAACCTAAAATCACATCACATCAGGTTTCTCCCAGTCCTGTGGTTTACCTGTCATTACATCAAAGACAACACTGGCAGCCAATTCTTTAGTAAATGAGCTAAAGGTTTATTAGCGAAGAAAAAAGAATGAGAGTTATTGAGCGGTAAAAGCAGGTAAAATATAATAATAAGTACACCAGTTTGTAACTCCAAATAGTAATGTAATTGACTTCCAGTTTCCCAAAAATCTTTTCCAGGGTTACCCAGAATAATTCTGGAGATCTCTATCTTCTGATTCAGTTATTCTGCCTTGTTAAAATCCAAACAGTCCAGAGATGATGGATTCCTTCTTGAATCTGTATTTCTAGCTTTTCAACATAGAAAGCAAGCTGTTAGTGTCTTTACTCATGTGGGCTTTTTCTTTAATGATGATAGTGAGGAAATGCATTTAGAGTCCTTGACCTCTATCATCACACACAAGGATGACGCTTTGAAATTAGCATTTTCTGTTAAGGATCTTAAGTGCCTCATTAGCATTTCACAAGATTTTTTGATGGATAATTTGGTTACAAGGATATACACCATGTAAATGTTTGCCATTACATTATAACAAGAATAAATATGCAAGAACAATACAGGTAACATACCATTAGTTTTCATGAAGTTTAAACATCTGAATACACACTTATACATTAACAATTGCTTTGATCTATCCTAATAGCAAGTGAACTGGTCTGTGACCCTGGCCTGACCTGATTTACCAATGTCACAGTAGGTACTCACCATTGATTAAACTGGGTGCCTTGACATTAGTATTCTGAATTGCTTTGGGATTTGCTGAACCTGCTCCCTCCCTATGATTATCAAGTTGTGAAAGATGACCTGAGGTAATCGCTGGTTTTCTTCTCAAGCTAAGATACCTATTGATAGACATTGTCAGTGTCAAGGACCTGAGGAGCAATATCCACTGTGGACCTGGTTGATGTTATACTGTGTTAAAAGGGCCCCAGTGGAAAGGCAGAGATTCAGTGTTAAGGTGACCCAGATTCACACTGGAGCATAGTGAGTGGGGGTAAGTTTGGCATATTGTGGGCATAGGACTGACAATATATTTTTTATTTTAACTTTTCTCTCTAGTTTTCTTTCCCTATATATCCTTATTTAATTAGAGGCAAGCTGATTATCTTGGCCCCAGAGGACAAAACTGATGGAAGCAGAGTAAAAGAAAGCAAAGATAGCGTGCACTGAGGCCACTAGTAAGGCCCTCAATTATTGTTCCTAAAAAGTATATTTTTATTTTATCTTTCTAGTATGTTGCTGGTGAAATTAAGATTCACAGGAACAATTGAACAAATCTGAGAAAAGATAAACTGAAGCTAGTGCAGCAACTTTAACAAACACCAATTTGCATACAGAGTTACAGGATTTGTATACATATATATGTGGAAACAGTGCATGCAACTTATTGAATGTGAATTTGATGCAAGAAAAATAGAGGCCATTTTTGAAAACTGGACCCCCAGATTCTCCCATCATTTATGTCTCTTTTATGATGCTCAAGTAGCACGAAGTGGATGTGATCCAGCTGGAAACAGCCAGTGGAGAATTCCCTCTGAGCAAGGAAGCTCTCCACTGGCGGAAAGGAAAGAGCTGCCTCCTGCCCCAGGCCACACCTTTCATTTTCCCAGTGCAGAGGAAGAAGAAGTAGGGAAGCAAATGGAGGAAAGGAGATAATCTGGATTCTGAAGGCCGCTGTGGGACAGTATGCCGCTAGCATAAGTTATAGCTGCTTCTCGGCAGAGCTAATAATTTAAACTGGGCCTGGGCAGTGTGGGATCAAGGAGCCACAGCCATCTCCCTTCATCTTCCTCTCCATTGAGTTCAAGCAGGACTCAAGAGTTTGGAAAAATCTAGAAACTTATATTTACATTACCTTGAGAACTCAATCCTTTGTCAGATCCACATAAAATTCACTACAGTTAATGATTTACTGGCTTTTGAGCCTATTTTTTCAACTATTCAATAGTTCAATCCATCTGACATTTGAAAGAAAAACAAAACAAAAATAAAAAAAACCCAAAGAAAATTTCTTTTAAAGAGGGCACCATTCTAAGTGGATTCACAGACCCGTATCATGGAACTATAGATGTGAAAGATAGGAAAGAGCTATTAGGTCTATTCACTTTCCCTGTCACTGCAAGATTGCCTTCCACAATATATTTACTAGTTCATCAATCTGGTATCTTATATTTCAGGTGATGGGCTTCCATATCTTCTCTTAGAAGTTTCAGCTCTTACAGTCAGACCAGCTGTACCAAAATTACAAAATTCCTTGACCCACTTTTCTATTCCTTTGATCTTGAGTCATTTGAGGGCACTTGCAGCAGCCTAAGGATTTCTCTACTTTGTGTTAGCTGCAGCAGTCCAATAGGCATCCCTTCCTTCCCCGACTTCCTTCCCATAAACACCCACAACAAGGAGGAAAAGGGACAAAGAAACAGAGTCAGTATATTTAGCCATTATAGTCAATCCTATGCCACCCAATGATTCCCCTCTTCTTGAAGGAATCCGCAACTGCAACTTTAGGGAAGCTTTCTGGCTGCTTTCTGCTGCTTAAGGCAACCCAAGTGCTCAGAACCAGGGAAGAAAATTAAGATCATGTTCATACATATTCAGTTTTAGATAAACACATTGAGCCCTGTGGTTCAAAATGAATATCAATACTGACTCTCTATTCCTATCTATATCTATTTATTATCATGGACACTCAGTTGCAAATTTGCATACTCTGGAATGGCTTCTGACACTCCATGACGCATATGCATATGCCCATGCACACAGATCAGACATACAGAGGAACTGATTCTTCTTTTACTCTTTGAAAAGAGAATCAGGCCCACAAAATTGTATTACTTGTGAAGTATTTTCTTTTCAATTTTATTTTGTCTCCTGCAACTTATGCATCATATAGTTCAAACAGTCTAAGTTGCACATCAATTGAGTATTTTTGGACTTGCATTAGCTTTCTGCAGGGAAACATTTAACTGAAAACAGTATGTCATTTCTTATAAGCATTAGTGTGAAATTATGTTTGTGGTAAACATTACTTTTGAAGGTGCCTAAATGAATGTCTTTACATTATTTACCAACTTTAAATCATATGTATGAAAAAGAATAGTAAATGACTAACAAATCAATAACAAAGCAAGTAATATATTTAGTGTGGAGTGCAAAACCCATCAAACTAAAATTTATAAATGAAAATCCTAGGCTATAAATATTAAGCTCAAATAACCAGAACTAACAATATCAGAAAAGTGATTATGACTGACAGTGGGATCAGAAACACTGCAGATCTCATTAGAAATATAAATTTGTGTATGCGGTGCTTGTTACAAGTCTCCTGTACCTCTCAAAGACAAATCTTTCATCTGAAAGAATATCTTTCAAGGCTATTTTGGTGCTTTCAGCTTCTTCCACTATCACATATTACTGCTAATTATTCAAAGCTGAATTTGCAGGCATTTATTTTTCTCTTTACATCTCTTCACATTTCATAAGCAGAATGACATGCAATTCTAACAGTTTGTCCCAGAGGCAAAAGCACAAAGAAGGTCATGAGAAAAACAAAGCATGTTATCCTAAATGAAAATGAAGATAGGGATTAAGGAAATTCTAAAACCCCACAGCTTAAGCTACAACAGATAGAAAGAGCAATAGAACAAGATGTTCACCTATGTATTTAAGAAGAGAAGAATCACTTTCTCTCTGAGGGGATTATTTATTACAGTCCCACAGCTGCGGTGATGAATTGAATGCTTGACATTGTTATAGAAAATCAATGAAATTCAATCTGAGAAAGTTGTGTTGCATGCATTCAGACCTGACGGTTGCATAAATCAGTATTTTCTGAAACAAACAAACAAAAACCTTCAGCTCTAAACAAAACCAGATTCATATGTATATCTATTCTTTTAAAGCAGGTGTGATTAATATTTCATTTTTATTTAGAGGAACCTCCATTACCAATTGGCATTCAACTGCCCTGTAACATTGAGCAGTGAAGGACATCTTGTTGTAAAAATCTGACTAAGGAAACTGCCTTCAACACATTTTAACTTGCTGAGAGTTCTCACAAAAGACACTGAGGTAAAAGTATGTTCCAGTGACAGAAAAAGCAGAATGACCTTCTTTCAATCAGGATAAAGTTAAGTCTTTTATACTGTGTCACTGTTGCTATGCACAGCTCAAGTGCCAGTAGCTGCATGGTCTATTCAATGCTGCCTTACGTAATATCAGAAAGAAATATGTAGCTGTCCCGACACTTGCTAAATATGTTTTTAACCTAAAGAATATCCTTAAATCAATGGACTTGATTTACTTGGAGTTTTATGGAGAAATCAATCTGCATATGAGGAGATGAGGTGGGAAATGAATTATTCAGCTTGAATAAGTGATGTGTATGGGCATGGGACCAAATCCTCAGCAGAGGTAGCTCCATTAATATCAATGTAGCTATGCCAGTTTTCACCTACTGAGGGCCCACACACTGATTTACTGAAATAAAGGAACATAGGATTTCTCATACCAGGTCAGATCATTGATCCATCAAGGCTCCAGGCAAAGCTAATATCTGATGCTGCACAGGAAGGCAAAACATACCAACAATGCACATTGTTGATTGTGCAGCATTATACATACGTGGGGTAAGGGAATTCTTTCTACTCCTATAGTGATCAGCATCCACCTGCTGCAGAAGATCTGATTGCCCTTTTGTCTCTAAATATTACATTGATTACAATGACAGAGATTGGTTTTCTACAAATGGCATCCTAATTTAACTGAGCTCCAGTGTTGTCATTGATATTTGTCCATTCATAAATACCTAAAATAATTCCCAAGCTTATAATTATGTAAGCAAATTCTATTTAGTCTATTCTATAAAGGTTCTTATATTGCTCTTGTCCCTCTACTATCTGAGCGTTACCAGCAGTGCATTAAGCAACATGGCAAATATCTGTAATGTGTGGTTTGCACTCTCTTCCCCTTCCCTGGAATGAAATTGTGCATACAGTGCAGTGTTTTGGTAGGGTTTTTTGTTTGTTTGTTTGTTTGTTATTTGTAGCAGAAAGTGGTGAGATTTGTGGTAGTTCATTGTGTCTGAAGAGTGGAATCATTGACCACAGTCCTCATCCCAGAGTTTTATGCGATCTTTTAGACTTCAAAGGACAAAAGTGTTAAAGAAAAAATGTAATTTATTGGCAAATTAAATAAATATATTATCAGAAAGCTTTTGATTGTTTTCTACTATGTTTCCTATGGTAGCAAACAGAGAAATTGTTGAGTGTTGTTTGCATAAAAAAATAAACTTTCACTGAACAATATAGACATAACGGACCAGATTTAAAAAAAATGATTTAGTCTCCTAAAGATGTTGATTGTCCCTTTGTAGGATTTTCAAAATCATGTAGCTGCCTAACTGCCAATTGATTTTCATAAATGCAGTGCTGTTGGTCCCAGGGTAATAAAGAGAGACAAAGGCCAGGTCTATACTACAGACCTATAATGGTATAACTATGTCACTCAGGGGAGTGAAAATCCACATTTCTGAGCAGCATAGTTATACTGACTAACCTCCCTTGTAGACCGTGCTATATCAGTAGGAGAGCTTCTCCAATTGACATATCTGTCACCTCCCTTGGAGATGGATTTGTAAAATGGGGAGATTTTTGATAGTCCAGAGCCCAGTAACATGCTTAGATCACTGCTCACAACTGGAATACCAATTGTTACGCTCATTGCTGAAAACAACTAGAAAGTCTGTTTCTGAAGCCTTAGCACAACTAAAAGACCAGTAAGGAAAGTGGGAAGTGAGTGGCCATCCAAGGTAAACATGACCCTGTTCCCTCCTGACTTTTTTACTGAAGCATGCAGTTGTCCAAAATGGACAGTCTGGCAATAGTTCATTATTGTTATGTAAAATACAGCTGCTTAATTGATGGAAAAATTCCCCATCTGACAAGCTGGAAAACTACACATTACAGGCTGGAAAACCATACACTTAGCTTCTGCTCAGCAGGGTTTGTTTGTTTGTTTGTTTTTGATGAACAAGCTAACAAATTGGGTATATAAAGAGGAATAAATCTGAGCTTGGTGGACACTTGAATGCTTAGACACCTCTCATATTTCCCTGCAGACAGAAGGTCAGCCACTGGATGTTTACAGTTATCCACTTGAGACCTCCTCAAGACCTTGGGTAAATGTTAATCTGGGATTTTTGGGGTGTTTTACTAACCTGTTGAGGACATGTGTTAAGTGCTTGAGACTAAATAAAGAAAAGATTTAAGTGAAAGCCTTCTTGATTGTACTGCTTCTGCCAACCATCTGTCGGTTGGATGGCCATCTCCCCATTGATTTATTTCCTGCCACTGCCTTTCAAAGAGTAAAAGTTACCAGAGCTTTGGGTTCCGAAACCCTGGGTAATGGATTAACTACACCAATGAGAGAAGCTCTCCAATTGGAGTAGAAGCATCTTCATTTAAGTGCTACAGAGACACAGCTTTTTAAGTGTAGACCTGCCCAAAGTGAGTGAGGTAATATCTTCTATTAGACCAACTTCTGTTGATGAGAGACACAAGTGTTCTAGCTACAAAGAGCTCTTCCTCAGGCCTGGGAAAGGTACTCAGAATGTCACAGCTAAATACAAGGTCCAACATATAGCTTAGCATAAGTACTTAGCGCATATTCTAAGGTACCATTCAAGATTTTGATGGTAATTAGGCCTTCGGATGCTTTTGAAAATCCCTAGGCACCTATCTGTATCTTTAGGCATTTAAATACTTTAAAAAATCCAGCCCACAGTGACCTTGATTCTGATCTCATACCACTGTAAATAGTGAATAACTCCATTAAAGGCAATAAGTAAATGTAAATCAATAGATCTGCATCAGTGTAAAACTGACATGAGAAAAGAATCAAGTCCTTGATATGCTATTTTAAAGAAATAATGTCATGGCTGGCACAAAATTAATATTCAAACATAGGGATTACATTTATGCCTTCTAACATATGTGAATATTATCAATACACTTTCTTAAATCCATGCTCCTAAAATGTAGTGGCTTATTGCTTTCTGTTCATTCTTGGATAATCCCAGTTTATTGGAACCAGGTAGGCTTCTACTTTTCTCAGGCAGATAAATTTGATAGAGCAAAATCAACATCCTAGTGCTGTGTTAGTTGCTGAGGTCTTAGGAAAATGCAATACAATGTCCTTTAGAGAAAATAAGATATTGACTCTAGAGGTAACAGATTTACATCCAGTTTCTGTAATACATATTCTTAGTGTTCTAGGCTAGAAAGAGATAAGAGATTAATCTACACTATCTTTTTGGAGGCTGAAGGAAAGTGTGCGATTTAGAGACTTGTAAAGAGTGCTTCAGCTAACAGTGGAATCTATTCTTGCTTTCATTTCTATACAGGTTGATGTACCAAAGTATGTTACTCTTAGTATGGTGTGTGCTCGAGGGTCAAAATTCAGGAGTGGGAAAAGTGCTGAAACTAGCAGGAACTGGGAATTGAACCTTGTGAGGTTTACACCTGGCTCAGCCACAGTTTCACTCTTTAACACTGGGTGCCATTAAATTTTTTATATTTACCATTTTCAGTTGTGTTTGCAGCAGACTCTATTTTAAATATAGGCAATTCTGCAAATACCTCAGGTAAAGTAAATGCCACGGTGCGGTCAATAACAATAATTTTAATGGCATCCACTGTCAATGATTTAGAGCTCAATCCTGTGAAATTCTGAGCCCTACCCATGATATGCTCAGTATCTTCATTTCCCCAGAAACCAATGGAAATTGAGGGATTCCACACCTCATAAAATCAGTTCCTTAATTATCTGTACCTCAGTTTCCCCACATATAATATGAATATTTACAACTCATTATGATATTGTTAGGCTTAATTAATGCTTATAAAGCAGTTTGAGATCCTTAGATGAAAGGATCCGTGAAAGAGTAAGTTATTAGTATCTTGCCAACTAATATACATACACATTTTTATACACCACACATGTACAACATCCTGTGTTCTCTGTCACTGAAACAGTATAAAAGTGAGACTTTTTTTCCTGATATTGCATGCATATCCTTGTCAAACACCCTCAAAACAATCTCTCTCTTTCTCTCTATTTTACAAACTGCTTCTCTCAAAATCAACCAAAAAGCCCTGTCCCTGGATAACTTGGCTTCATAACTCAGATACCATGGTAACAGATGTATTACAGATGCCCACTATCTTTGCTTAGGACTTCCATCAGAAATCATTCATATCACTCTTTAATGAGGAACCTGTGGAGTAATGTGATGAATTGCCCCTGTCTCTGGAAACTGAGTGTGCTACTGACATAGCATTTCCCAATCTTTCTGATGTGGGCAAACCTCTCAACGTGCCAAGGCCCAAATGTGGGATAAGATATGTGACAAAGACTCAAAATGATGGACAAAAACTTACTCCTGTAAGAAGCTTAAAATCTGGTGGGGTTTATTACTGAAGTGTAAGTCTCTTTCTCTAATTTGTTTTCTGATTATTTAATTCCGATGCAAATCATTTTCAGCAATAAATATGAGTGGACACTATGCTGTGTGGAACATAAATAACTTTGGAAATATATTGAGCAATGTCTTCTGATATGAAATCCATTTAAGATGTACAGGTGTGAGAGCAGGAAAGAGATGGAAGCCAAGGCCTGATGTGTCAATACAGCTGCATGTAGGAAACCAGTATGGCCTAATACTGTAATTTTAATGCAACATAGATAGGAAGTGACAGAAATGTAAGGGGCAAGAGTAGCATGAGAAATGAAAAATGGCAGTTACCTTAGAGAATTTCAGTAGAAGTTTAATGGAACTTTGATAAATACGAAAGAAAAATAATTATTAGACACTAAGTTCTTAAAATAGAAAAATCTTTCTTCTAGTGTTGAATTTTATTAGGGATTGTCTATTTTATTGTTTCACCAAGTTTTCTGTACATAAGCGAAGAACTGAAATCACTCTTTTGGTGGAGAAAAAGGAGTTGAACATCAGGTAAGTTTTAAAGTCAAATTTGACAGCTGGAAACAAATAACATAATTAATTGCTCCTCATTTAACTAGTTCAGGAAAACCAAATCAAAACATGGAATTATTGGTTATGGTTATTAATGAGTTTTTACTCAGGGGGTAATTCACATAAACTTTACCACAGATTATCTAAGGGAGGCCACAAAATAAACAATTGAATTTCACTTTGCAATGAATAAAACATTTACTAAAGTAATTAAAAATGATAAAAGAAACCAACAATTAAAATAACAAGGATTATGCAAATGAAATATACCACATAAAACAAAAAGCAAACAAAATGATTGATACAATGCAACAATATTTAAAGCAACATGCAATTCTAAAATATAAAAATAAATTAAAGCAAGGTTGTTTGCATTAAATAAACTAGTATTGTAAACTGAGTATAACATTTAAAAACTATGAGCATCAACCCCAGTGATAGTCAATTATTTAGGATGCTAACAGCATCAACATGTTGCTCACCTTTTAAAAAACTAACTGGTAGTTAACATTATTTTGATTTACTTTTATTTCTGTCCTGATAAAATAATAGTAATTTGAAAATTATTAAGCATGATACTTAAGGCAAGTTCACAGTCATAGACCACTATAACAAAAATTAAGCAGTGTTTAGATATATGTGCCTAGCTGAAGTGTGTTATTGTGTCAGCATAGAAAACAGAGCTATAATAATCATATGCACTGTGATTGTTGCAAAGTGAATAAATTAGCATTGAGTTTAGTGGAGTTAATTAGCTAATGTTTGGAAATGGTGAAAGATGGTAACAGTCTTAGAAAGTAGTTTATAAGGTTGCAGTCTGGATTCTAGGCAAGGTAAACAATTTAGAAAAGTTGAGGTAAATGTGAAGAAGGTGTTTTTGTCATTCAGTTAATTTGCATGAGAGAGACTTTTGGGTACAGATGGTCACAGACAAATCACATATATATAGAGAGTACAAACACTAGCAAGATAGATATGTAGAAGAGCAACTAAGGAAAACATTGTTCTTAGTATGTGAAATAACAAGGTAAACCAGTAACAATGTAAGTTACCACACACAAAAATGAAAATGAGGTTCTTTTGAAGTATAAGGTACTAACACATTAGTAGAGCTAACGCTGCAGTTAGAAATGCACAACACTATTAAAGACAGTGTTAAAGTATGCTAAAATGTATTGTACACCAATAAAGACTAAAGTGACACTTTGGAGTCAGAACATAGCTTTCCTCATTCACACACACAGTGTAATGTTCCAAGGGAGAGAGATCTGAAGATGCTTTTCTCACCATCAGGTAACACTCACTCACACATGCAAAGACAAGACAGCTGCAGGAAGTGAGTGTGGAAGGTACAGAGCAGAGCAGAGATTTAACAAAGTTACCAGTTCTTAGTTGCACCAAGTTAGAAATTGAGTTTAAGCAAGACAACAAAACAAAATTAACCATCAAATAATGAATTTTCATAGAAATCCAACAATTTACAGTGCAGTTCCAGACTTTTGAACATCATAGCAAGACAGTTATGAGTTCAAGGTCAGTTCTTTAAGGAACGGCAACATAGCTTTAGTAAGCTGCTAAATTAGATCAGCATTGCAGATATTTTTGAACAATTACAGTGCTCTCTAAGTGAAAAACAAATGATTGAATTTAGGCACAGGTACTTACAAGATGATAGGTTTAAATCCTGTAGCTCAGTCAAGTTATGATTCTTATGAGAAGATTTTAAATCTTAAGGTTACTTTAAGGCTCTATTACTTTCCTACATTTAGCACAATCTTTCTTGATTATATTAGAGTGGAATCAGAATATCTTAATAGTACCTACGGAAGTTGGTGATTTATGATTATGGAAGTTGATTAATTATAATCCAGCACAATGATTTGGATTTATGGAACAAGAATATTAACTACAAGGGAGTTTAGAATTATAGAAAACCACTATTTTGCTCTCCAAGACCACATTCTGGCTTCTTTCAAAGTACAGAAATTCCCTACAAAGTCTTAGCAATACATACTAACTTTTAAGTCTTCCTGTGCTTTAGAACAATTTTCAATTTATCTCACTCTTCCTTTTTCTTTTATTTTTTTCCAGGGAAACTTCTGGATTGCTGATGATTTCTTCTTGATATTTTTGTTCTGCAGGAAAGCTTTTTTTTTCGAGGTTCCTTATATTTGGGACTTTGGACCTCAACATTTCCAAAACCAGGTTCTTGTCTGAAAAGGAATTTTAGTTAAAGAAAACTCTCTTGGGAAAGCAGTCACTGAATACTGCTTACATGAAATAGAGGGCTTATCTTGGGCCAGGATTGGGACATCTCAAAGTTTGGAACCTTGTGACCTGTAGTGAAGACTGGATCTTTCAGGTAAGGAGAATCAGATCTCTTAGTGGAGAAAGAACCATGAACTCTGAATAGAGGTAGAACAATGACATTAGATTTTGCAACCTTTTTATGCAGTTATTCTTCCATTCAACTATATTAAGAGATTTGGTCTACTCCAAAAGTACAGATTTGGCAATGTTCCATCGACACTTTTAATTTTTAGCTGATTTGTCCTTCTATTGCAGGTGGTCATTCATTAACTGGAAAATGTAAGTGTCCTGATAAGTTTCGTAGACATCCAGTAGGTGTCATTTGAGTGTCAGCAAAGTCCATCTTTCCATCATCTTCTTGGAATTCCATAATTTCTTATTTAACATTGTTAATTAAGATATCACTAACTGAATTGCTTAGTCTTTTGGCATCATTTTCTGCTGAGGTTTCTTCTTGAGCCATTTAACTACATAAAAAGAGTTTTCTCATGTTTGTTGTGGCTTGGTGATTACCTTCTGGAAGCTTTCTCCTTACTCTGAACTTTGATTTGAGGAAAGTTTATATCATCTTTTTCTTAAGAGTAAGTAGAGTTTTCTCCAATTTGATTTTATTTTAAACAACCTTTTTTTTTCCTAGCTAAAACATTGTTTACTTTTCTCCATCTTATGGGGAATGTTGTGAGATTACTTATTAAATTATTTCCTTCCTATGCAGATTGCTAAGTGTTAGATTAGTGGTTGGATTGAACCATAATATGCAGCTTGCTCATAGATAAGAAATGTTCCCAAAACCATTTTGGAGATGTTTATTTTGGAGACACTTAGGTGTATGGTCTCACTTTCCTGCAAAACTTTAGTTTTATAGTTTCTTTATGTTATATCTTGATTGTTTCAGCAAGGAAGTATACTTGGATGGACACAGAGAAGCCGAACTAGTATCTTATTATGAGATGAATTGATCTGTATTGATATGAAGTATATTTTGAGACCTTTTAGTGTGTTACAACTTATTTCTGACTTTATTAGTGTTAAATTGATATCTAAAAGTTCTGTGAGGAGAGAACGAAGAACTGCTCACGCTTTTAGAGTCTACAACAGGGTTTCTCAAACAGGGGTTGCTGCTTGTGTAGGGAAAGCCCCTGGTGGGCCGGACAGATGTGTTTACCTGCCCCATCCATAGGTCCAGCTGATCGAGGCTCCCATTGAGCGCGGTTCACCATCCCAGGCCAATGGGGGCTGCGGAAAGCAGAGGCCAGTGGGAGCTGCGATCAGCTGGACCTGAGGATGGGGCAGGTAAACACACTGGCCTGGCCCACCAGTGCCTTTCCCTACACAAGAGGCGACTCCTGTTTAAGAAACCCTAGTCTACAATGTATGGGGACCTTAAGATGCCTTTGCTTACTTCTTCCCTTATAACCATATATTTTCCTCTTAAAGGTAACAAGACAATATTCGTATAGTAAGAAAACTTAGCTCGGGATACAGAAAAAAAGATAACAAATCCATCTAGCATCTCAGGGTTCAACTGTAGGTAAGTTGGCCTAAAATCAAGCTTTTCTTTGTTTTTAATGCAAAAATACATGAGTCAAGTGTGAGCTATATCACTGACTTCTGAGTAAAATAATATCAAAATGCATATTCAAGAGATAAAATCAGACCCTTTAGGCACCACACATTCACGTGTTATCTTCTTTATTAGTTACAGAATTTAACGAAAATCTTTAAAACAACATCCAGTCAGCGTGTTAGAAACCTGCAGCATTTCTTTGCTTACCACATGAAATAACAAAGAATTCCTAAAGATCTGTAGCTTTTCCTCTGGTTCTTTATATCAATCACTGTTTGAATTTTTTCCATTCTTCAGAAAGTCTTATGAAAATTAGATACAATCAGGCTTTTTTTTTCATATTATTTAAGTTTCAATCCCAGTCTCATGTATTTTACTCAGGTATCAAGATGCATCCAATTGCATCCTTCCTTATAATAAAGTATTTCAGCTACCACATGAATAAAATTACATTATCACCACTAGAGGTTACTTTATATTTACAAAAAGACTTCCTTATGCTTACTTTCATTACAGAATATTTACTGAATTGTTTTGGATGCAATAAGGCTGAATTAAAGCTTTGGAAAACTTATGTTCTTGTGTTCAGATCTAAAGTGTCATTTCTATGGAGTGTGGACAGCATTCATTGATGTGTTAGCATTCCGCTCGAATAGCAGGACTTCAAAAGAGTCACCTGATAGATGGGGCAGTACTAAAGCTGTATTTTGCCCCAGGTTTTGTTTTATTAGCAATGAGTGAAAGTGAATGCAGGTTAAGTTGAACAAGTGGAACATTTATTAAATCCCCTGCGCTGATCTAGGCTTTCAACCTAACTCCATCTGTTCTCTGTTCCCCTGGTTTCCTCTCACTAATAACCCTTCCAGGGAACATGGATCCTTTGACTTCCATTCCATTGATCATGATACAGGTATTAAGGAATGGTGAAGTGGTAAAATCAGGTTTACTTACTACCGTACATTTATTTTGTTAACCTCAATATAATTTTAAAGCAGAGGAGTGCATATTCCAGCAGCAGCTCTGCCAGCCTTTTGCTGGCTTCATCCCCCTGCCTCCAGATACCTCTGCTGGAAAGAGAAAGAAGGGTTGGGGAGGGAAGTGAGTCATTGTTGCACCTTACCACTTTAAAGGAGGGTTGCCTCAGCACTGATACTGAACAGTGTGTCATTGTGGCTGACCTCTTTTCCCTTCACCTGTTTTCCTCATTCATGCAGGGCTAGCCACCCTCTAAGCTGCAATCTGACAGTTGTAGGTTCAGGGATGGAGGTACTAGCATCCTTTGACAAAGTATATCCACCTCTCAACAGATATGTACTGATTTTTTTCTTCGTGCTAATGAGAGTTTTCCTTCTCTTTAGTACACTCTAGTTCCTCCAAATATTTGACCTGCTTATCTCCAGCCACTTTATTGAATTCTGCTTCCACGTGAATCTCCTCTATATATGCAGCCAAATGTCAAAGCTGAAAGTAGCAAACAGAACTTTAGATAAAAATAAAAATATGTCACCCCCCTAAGTACGACATTTCCAAATATTTGAGCTATGCTACCTGAACATATATTTCTTCATAGACTAATCATGATATCATGATATCAATGACAAAAATAGTTTGTAGCAAAACGTACGTGATAGGCAACACAGGTAGTACCATATATACTTAAGGTTGCCTGACAATATAATCAATATAAAACCCAGCTTTCTTTAGCTTATAACTTTGTCAAATGTTAAACACCTGGGCCGAAATAGTCTAAGCTGGGTCTCTGCCTTAGGCTTAATTAATTAATTAATTAATTAATTAATTTTGGGGGGAAATGTCAATAAAATAGTTCAGCCATTTCTAAGAATTAGGTTGGGGGAAAATATTTTGCTTATGTTTAAAAAATTATTATAAATATTTTACAAAGAAGGTCTAGCACAGAGATCGGCAATCTCTGGCACACGGATCACCAGGGTAAGCACCCTAGCAGGCCAGGCCAGTTTGTTTACCTTTCTGTGTCAGCAGGTTGGGCCAATCGCAGCTTCCACTGGCCATGGTTCGCCGTCCCAGGCCAATGGGGGCAGCAGGAAGCTGTGGCTAGCACATCCCTCACCCATGCCGCTTCCCGCAGCCCCCATTGGCATGGGATGGCAAACTGCAGCCAGTGGGAGCCGTGATCTGCCGAACCTGCCAACAAGGCAGGTAAACAAACTGGCCCAGTCTGCCAGGGTGCTTACTCTGGTGAGTTGCATGCCAGAGGTTGCCAACCCCTGGTCTAGCACATCCATGGGCCTTAAACTTTTCATATGGCAGGGAAGTCACTTTGTTGACAGGGAAGTGCCTTTTCCCATTCAATCAAAATACAGTCAAAGTTGGACAAGTTACGAGCCTCTGAATATCTCAGTCACATGTTCAATAGAGACTTCTTAGCATTTGGTAGGTAAATTATTTTAAGATTCTGTCTATACTAAGCATGCCCCACATCCCAGAGCAAAAGGACTTTCCTTTGTACTTGCTCATTCTGGCCACCAACCTTCTCTGTTGCACTGGGCACGGATACTGAGAGAAGAAAGACAGTCCTTCCAGTATTCTCAAAGACCTCCATCTTCCCCTGCTAGTTCCCAAGTAGAGAGTAGGAGAAGGAGGAGGCATTCTGATTGCACTGCCAATAAGCAAGGAGCTAGGCTAGGAGGGGATAGCAATGGGAGAGACAAGGATGAAAAACTCATGGGGTAGGAGGGTAATATGCACAATGGAATGAAATTAAGGTTGCACTGCAAACAAAACATTGACATTTAATAATCTTTTTTTTTTCTTTCAGAATTTCTATTCTGTGCGAAATTATATTTGGAAATGTTAGTGTTCCATTTCATGAAGTGTTGTTGTAGCCATTAGAAAGATAAGATGGGTTTTGTTTCAATATTTTTGATCAAAATTAAATAATTTGACATTCCCAAAATCAAAATGTTTTTGTTTGGTTTACTTAACAGATCCAAAATGCTCCTTTTTGAGTCAGTTGAATATTAAACTGCATTGTCCCATTCTGGAGCATTTCCTCATGTGAGTTGTAGTTTTGGGGCCTGATAAGCCCCTTCTCTCCAATGGACCAGGCTCCCAGGCTGCTCCAGCCCTTCCATAATACACTCATAATCATGTGACATCTATGATGCACCACACAGTTTGGTCACAAGGAAATCCACATTGAATTATAGGAGATGTATTTCTCCAGGGATCCCAGTCCATAGGAGAAAATGGGGGCCCCAACTATTCCAATAAGCCCGTGCACTGATAGTGAAATGCAGTTTATAATGGAGATATACCTATCTCCTAGAACTGGAAGGGACCTTGAAAGGTCATCAAGTCCAGCCCCCTGCCTTCACAGGTTTTGCCCCAGATCCCTAAGTGGCCCCCTTAAGGACTGAACTCACAACGCTAGTTTAGCAGGCCAATGCTCAAACCACTGAGTTATCCCCTAATATTTTGCTGAACAAATTTGAAAGACAACATTTTGGTTTGGTTCGCTTCAAAAACCAAAATATTCTACTCAGATTAAACCGATGTGAAACTAAATATTTTATTTTGACTTTCTGGATACAAAATTTTAAATGACATTTTCCATTCCGACGGAAAATACCCAACCAGCTCTACTTTTAACATAGTTTTCTGGGTGTGTAAAATAAATTAATTTTAAATGTCTCACATTATGGATGGCAAGTATAAATGTTACTATCTTTAATCAAAGATTTTTGGCTTCATGGGAGGGGAGTTTAAAAATGGGGGTACGCTCAAAAACAGATGAGAGCAGGGAGAGGGCCCCCCAAAGACACCTAGCTGATCAGACCAGGTGGCAAAGCAAGGACCTTCTCCAAGGTCTGATTAGAAAATGTCCGGCTTTAAAGGCAAACTCAGGCAGTTTCCCACCAGTACTTTTGATTGGCTCCTCTTGATACAGGGGAGGAGAGAAGGCAGAGAAAGGCTGCAGGTAAGCATAGGCATGCCTGGGCATGTTCTGAGCCACAGGTATGAATCATATGCTTAATTAGTTGGCCACTTCAGGTCTTGCATTCTGGGAAGCGCCCCCCACACCGAGCCCGGGTCTGAACAAAGGAGCCAAAGAAAGAAGCAAGAAGTGCCCCCCTAGGCAGAGCAATGGCTTCAGTTAGTCTGTACAAGCCATTCCTATGAATAGGGCTGTGACTTTAGTTAGCACAATGGCCGGGAGGGGCGGCCCCACAGGACAAACAGAAAGGAGAGGGGAAAAAGGAATGCAGCAGGGGGACAGCTGTAACAGATACCTAGGTCAACTACCAGCATGTCAGCCATATGTCATAAGGGAAAACAAATGCTTTAGCATGATAGAAAAGGAACATTCCAGCCACCATTTGATTTCCCTTTCCTCATGACATGCAGCATGGGAAAGTCTATTTGAAATTTATAGTATGTCTAGGTTTCACTGCAGGATGTTTATTTTTCTTCCAACCTTCCATGGGATTGTGAAATGAAAAGGCACTGGGCCAGATTCTACATTTCAACCTGGCCTCTACCACAGTGTAAAGGGGCTGTATAGCTGGCCAGAATTGACCCCTGAGCAATACCCTTGGTGTAAGGAAGTTCACAGGTCAGCTCAGAGTCTGCAAAAGTGATTTACACTAGCGTCATCCTATGGAGAATGGAGTGTCCTGAGGGTGTCAGCTGGATGAGGAAACACCACTTGGTCACTGTAGCAGAGCACAAGTTACAGCAGCCTGGAGGCTGGTCTCACTAATGCTGGGTGACAAGTAAGCCCCTAGCCAGTCTGACAATCCAGGGAAGCCCAATGGTGGCTGCGATACCTATAGCAAGTTCCTACAATATCCCTTGCAAACCTTACTGTATTAAATGCAAAATATCTGTGTTATTGTGGGCCATGATTTTATGTAACCTCTCTAGTAAGGAGATGTGATGTGAGGCTTTGGAGTTCAAAGTTCTATAGTGAAATTGTGCCAAATTAGAATAGGCTTGTTGGGACTATAAGTGTGAAGTGGATTTCCTGGGAAATACATAGGGAGAGGTGAATGCAAATTCCCCCATCTCCAGTTATGCATAAACCTGGCCTTTAGAAGCTATGCCCCGAGAAGTAGTTACTTGTCTGTGGATTACCTGCTCCCGGAAGATGGAGATTAAAGCCCCAAGCTGTATATAGAAATAGGCTGATCTGCCCACTCTATATTCTGGTTCTGAATCCAAGACAGTTATGAAGTGGTAACCATAAGAAAAAAACTGTGGCCAGTGGAAGCTGCGATTGGCCCAACCTGCTGACACAGAAAGGAATGACACCTACCAGATCCTGAGGCTGGAGCTGGGATGATCTCTGGCAATCTTTTAGAATGCATGTAGGAGCTTTTATTAGTTTTTAATATATTTGTTTTTTCTGTAACACTTTCACCTAAAGAATAAATAGTGCTTGTTTGGAAATTGATAACTGTGGGCATTATACTGGGCATAGCCTCTGGAGAGAAAGAAAAGCATAGACACTGGCCTTGTAGACAGTTTGGCTTGTCAGAAGTGTCATAGTGTAAGACAGGGAAATCCCCAGTCAGAAAGGAGAGGTAAGTGGATCTTGGTCCAAGAGAAGTGGCATCTGTAAACCAGAAGCCTAAAAGTTGGTGCCCTTGGTGGACCATAGAGGAAGAACACAGTGTAGTTACCCTGAAACTGTGAGATTGGCTTTACCCTCCTATCCCCTCTTGCACTAAACAGGGTTTGGGATTAAAGTGAACCTGTCTCACTTTTGCATTGGTGTAGTGTTGGATTCAAAATTTACACCAAAAGGTCCATGTTATGGACTCAATCCTGAGAGATGTTGACTTCAAGAAATCTCAGTTTTGATCAGTAGGAGTTTTGGGCGTTCAGTACATCTTGGGATGAGGCCATCAGTCAGAAGAAAAATCTAATTAATATATTTTGCTTAGCATACTGTTTCAGAGAAGATTGGCCTGATTTTCAGCCCACTTTATAATACCACCTTTAACAAAATATATTTTCAACCCCCTTATGTTTTTTGGCATTATGGACATTTTATATTAAAAATTACTCATACATTCTTTGGGATTAGGGTATTTAATGTTTTAGACAGAGATTTCTCGTAATCTTTGCTGCAGAGCAAAAGGGAATATGTTTAATTTAAGGGATGTCTTAGTTTGAATAATTTTCCTTATCTTCTGTCTCTGTTTACAAATAATTCTTAAGACAGTGAAAATGCAGGCTATGTGTTAGATGAATTTCTGGTCACCATTTTAATATTTCAAAAGTATTTCACTGTGAGGACTCCCTATTCAGAAATGTTTTTGTAATGGTTATATGAAATAGGCACATTTGGGATTCTCCAGGTCAAATACTGAGGTCCTTAGGCAAAAGTCCCATTGACTTTAGTGTATCAGAACATAGCCCTGCATGTTTCTTTCCTGTTTCCCCAATAGTATCCTAACATAGCTGATTGTACATGTGCCATTCACTGTCAATCATGTGTGTGTGTGTGTCCCCTGCATGGTATTATGCCCCACAGACCATTATGGTTAGAAAGGACTTCAGGAGATCATCTAGTCCAATCCCTTGCTCAAAGCAAGACCAATCCCCAAATGGCCTGTTCAAGGATTGAACTCCTAGCCCTGGGTTTAGCAGGCTAATGCGCAAACCACTGAGCTATCCCTCCCACCATTTCATGTGAAGTAAAGGCACAGCATCTCTTGATTTTACCATACCAATTTAGTGGTACAGAGGTCATAAGATGTGATATATAACTTACTCTTTACGCTGACTTAAAAAGACAGCCTGGGCTAGTGAGCAGTGCAGACAAACTGCTATGAATGATAGGAAATAGGAGTGTTAGAGCCAGCTCAAAATGGACAATGCATGGTTATGCTTCTAATGCCTTCAGTTCTAGTATCCAAATAGCTGGTAATTCAGTACTACTGATTCATTGCTTCCTTTTCAGTCAGTGCTGACTCAGTGCCCTAACAAACTATTCAGAAGCCCCATTGTTTGGATGATATGTCATCCTGTAGTCATTAAATATCTCATAGCACTTTTTGCAAGAGTAATAATTATGATTTGTTAAGTGCTAACACTGGAGTCAGCACTCTGCAAGACACAAACAGGTACAACTTCCAATTACCCCAATTTTTATAGAGATTCACTTGGATACAATATAGTTTTTCTTGCCTGAATGCACAAAAGGATTTACAGCACCTACATGTACATACAGACATGGCTTCACAGAAGCCAGTGTGCTAGGCAGCAGCTGTCTAAGCTAGTCAATAGGAGATGCTGACCAGATGAGTGTGTCCTAGGCCATGCCCCTCTCATGGAGGTAAGCGCCTAAATCCAGGCTGTGGTAGATGAGAATCTCTGCTTATGATTAGCAACTGGGAACCCTCTTTCCCAGAGGCACAATGCTGTTTTAGCAAGGAAGGTTGGGAGGAAGAGGATGATGATGACGACTACTTCCATTATAACTTTTCATCCAGTGATTAGGATACTCATGTGGTATGTTGTAGGCACTTGGTTCAAGACCCTCGTCCGCATGAGGGGGAGCAGGGATTTGAAGAGGGATCTGCTACCTCTCAGGTGAATACTGTAGCCATTAGGAGCTCTCTCTCAAAGACTAATTTGGGGCGGGAGAGAGAGTGCACAGATATGAAAATGATTTTATAGCCTGGTGGTTAGAGCACTCACTATGGATGTGGGAAACAAGATCTAAGCTACTCTACTCACTCTTTAATTATTTATCTGCAGTAAAGCAGCTTCAACAGGAAAGATTAAGAAAGCCCCACATAATGCTACCCTCTTGTTCAGTGGTTAGAGTATTCACCTGAGTGGTGGCAGATCCCTATTCATATTCCTTCTCCCACTCAGATGGATGGGGGACTTGAACCAGGGGTCTCTCACATTGCAGATGAATGCCCTAACCTAGTGGTTCTCAACCTGTTTATCATGGTGGGCTGTATATGTGGTCAACAATGTGCTATGTGAGCCACAGGTTGAGAAACACACTTACAGTCTCTCATGCCCAGTGCCCCATCCAGTGAAGCCAGGAGAGGAGCCCTGGGTGTGGGCCAGGCACCTGGGATTTGGATCCACCTTGTGGGGCTGGGCAGCCTGCAGTGCCGGGCCAGGCGGCTGGACTGCAGGACTCCACCATGCCGAGTTGGGCAGCAGCCAGCAGCTGTATCTGGACTCCACCATGCAAGGCCAGGAAGCAGCCACAGCTATTTGCTAATTAGGCCACATATGACCCATGGGCTGTGGATTGAGAACCACTGCCCTAATCACTGGGCTAAAAGTTATAATGGAATTCCTTCTCTTTCTCCTGGCCATAATTCCTTTGCCTAAAGATGCTTGATCTGCTCATGGCTTCTGAGCACACAACTTAGGTGGCTGAATGCCTCTCTTCCCTGGTTTGTGAATCATTCTGTGGCTTAGGTGGGAAATTCAGCTCCAGATGCCCACAGGAAGGCAGGAGTGTGTATGCTCAGATGCTGAAACATAGATCCTAGGGAACTTTTCACTGCAAAAATGTAGGCACTGAGTAAATTTAGGCACTTTCAGGGTTCAATGGGAGTTTTGTGCATCTTAGGGGTCCTAAAACTGCGATTTAGGTGCCCTGGTAGTCTAGGGAAAGTGGGAAGTTATCATATGAGGGTGGGCCAAAAATAATGACTTCATTCTGAGTAATTGATCATTCTTCTTCGAGTGATTGCTCATATCCATTCCAGTTAGGTGTGTGCGCCGCGCATGCACATTCGTCGGAAAACTTTTACCCTAGCAACTCAGTGGGCTGGCAGGGCGCCCCCTAGAGTGGCGCCATCATAGTGCTCGATATATACCCCTGCCGGCCCACCCGCTCCTCAGTTCCTTCTTACCGCCCATGTCGGTCGTTGGAACAGTGGAGCACGGCTTAGCTGACCTCCACTTCCCTAGCTACTCGTAGTTCTCGTATATAGTTATGCAGTTATAATCCTTTTATATATATGTTTGTATAGTTATACGTTTTTTCTTTGCTAACATAGTTAATTTAGTAATTGTTAGCGGGGTTGAGGAAGTAGCCTCTTCCCTGCACCCGGTGCCGGAGCCCATGCACGGCTCACCGGGTTTTAAAATGGGCTCGGCCTGCCAGAAGCCAATGCCGAAGGGAGATCTACACGACTCCTGTTTGAAGTGCCTCAGGGAATCACACTTGACAGCTAAGTGCCCCATTTGCAAGGCTTTTAAGCTGAGAACAAAAAGGAGCGGGACTTTCACTTACCCCTCCACCTTTGGCACCGAGCGATGATCAAGCGGCTGGCAGAAGTGCCTCCTCAGCACCGGACCCCGCCGGTACTGCCAAGGCCTTTCGGCACCGGCCGTCGCCGGCACCGAAGTCGACTCGGCACCGCTCCCTTCCTCCAAGCTCGAGAAAGCCTACAATTCCTGCTGGTGCCTGACGGCTCCCCGGCACGCGCCGTGGTTGAGCCCCCTGCTCCTGCTGCTTCCGTGCCACCTGCATCACAGCCAGAGAGCTCGTCCAAGTCGGATTGCCCGGCACCGACACCTGCAGAGGCACCGATGACATCGGCACCGTCGATTCCAGTCCCCCAGGGCCATTGAATCCAGTGCCTGACAGCTCCCCGGCACGCGCCGTGGTAGAGCTTATGGCTCCCGCTGCTTCTGTGCCAACTGCACCGCAGCCAGAGAGCTCGTCTAAGTTGGATTGCCCGGCACCGACACCTGCTGAGGCACCGATGACGTCAGCACCGTCGATCCCAGTCCCACAAGGGCCGTCGAATCCGGTGCCTGACGGCTCCCCGGCACGCGCCGTGGTTGAGCTTACTGCTCCTGCTGCTTCCGTGCCAACTGCACGGCAGCCAGAGAGCTCGTCTAAGTCGGATTGCCCGGCACCGACACCTGCTGAGGCACCGACGATGTCGGCACCGTCAATCCCGGTCCCACAAGGGCCGTCGAATCCGGTGCCTGACAGCTCCCCGACACGCACCGTGGTTGAGCTTACTGCTCCTGCTGCTTCCGTGCCGACTGCACCGCAGCCAGAGAGCTCGTCTAAGTCGGATCGCCCGGCACCGACACCTACCGAAGCTCTGACGACCTCGGTACCGTCGATCCCGGTCCCACGAGGGCCGTCGAATCCGGTGCCTGACAGCTCCCCAGTATGCACTGTGGTTGAGCCTGCTGTTCCCTCCACGCCAGAGACATTACCAATGGCGAGGGATCTCATTGCCATGACAGAGTCGATGCTGCCTGACCCTGGCACCGCCAGTGCAGGTAATACAGTCTCTTCATATGACTGTCCTCTGTCAGCACAGCAGAGTGGCACCGTTCATGATCACGGTCCCGCAGACGCTCCAGGTCCCGTCGGCACACCCGACACCACTTGCAGTCCTGGTGCTGTTTTCCTATCCGTACTGGTCGCACTCGCCGCACTGGTCGGTATCCCGTTCGCCGACCCGCTACTATCGGCACCGTTCCGACTCCCGGCACCGCGACAGGTACCGTGACTCCCGTAGCCTCTCCCCGAGCCTCAAGATCTCAGTCGACCTCCCGGCACCGTTCTGGTTGCAGGTCTGGATCTCGTTCCAGGTACCGGTACGCCTCCCGACGCCGGTCCCCGGTGCCGAGTTGGGCAAGGTCCGATACAGTCAGAGACTCTGCCCATGCCTTTTTTTTTTAGTACCTCCATGGCCATCCAGACACGCATCCGTGTCATCCCACATGCGCAGATCTTATGCTCAGGATCACGATTCTGATACGCCCCCCGACAACCTGAGGTGGAGGAGGTCCCAGAGGTAGAGGACGCGGTATGGGGCCCTCTAAGGGGTACGATTACTCGTCTGTCCGCTCTCCTCTCTGCTCACTAGTCTTTCAGTCTGTTAAGGAGAGGTATTGGCATGGCCAGCGGGCGCCAGCCCCGAAACCGAAGGAGGCTTGGCGAATGAACCTACTTGGCCGCCAGGTTACTCTGCAGAGGCCCTGCAGCTCTGGGTAGCAAAGCAACAAGCCTTGCTTAGCTGCTATAATTATAGCACCTGGGTGAAGGTAGTTTAGTTTATGGAGTTTCTCCCTCAAAACTCCCGCCAAGAGTTCGCTGCTGTCTTGGAGGACGGGGGAAAAAGGTACCCAGAGCATCCCTCCAGGCCTCGATGGACGCAGCAGACTCAGCAGCCAGGACTCTGGCCTTTGGTGTCGCCATGAGGTGCATCTCATGGCTTCAGGTTTCAAACCTCCGGCCAGAGCTGCAGTATGCCATTCAGGATTTACCCTTTGTTGGTAAACGCCTCTTCGTGGCAAAGACAGCCCCAGGCTGTGAAGCCTGATGGACAATAGGGTCCTAATGCGCTCTCTCAGCATGCATATGCCAGCGACCAAACGCAGGCCTTTCTGTCCCCAGCCGCCATACTCTGTGCCTAGCCAGAGACAGGACTTTGGCAAACGGCGAGGCCAATGTGGTCGCAGACAAACGTCAGGACCCCTAAAGAGCCAAGGTCAAGGTCCCTCGCAATTACCACTGGGACCAAAGACGAACCTTCCAAGGTGCGCCTGAGGGCGGTGTACCAGTCACAGGCCGGGATCCCAATCCCGCTTTCTCCTGGCGTGGCCCCAGTTAATTTCAGATCGCTGGGTCCTGCGCACGGTGAAGCATAGGTACCACCTCTAATTTGTTCCAGCCCTGTCCCCCTTCAGGGACCCCTCTCATGAGCAATTCCTCGTACAAGAGATGCAGACGCCGACTGACGAAAGGGGCAAGGGGGTCTACTCCCGTTATGCCCTAGTCCCCCACTCGAACAGAGGTCTCAGACCTTCCTAGTCCTGCGCGGACTCAACCAGTTTAGGTTAAGGTTGAAGTTCCGCATGGTATCCCTGGGAACCATTATTCCATCCTCGCCTCCTGGGGGCTACTATGCCGCCCTCGATATGGAGGACGCGTACTTTTGCAATGCCATCTTCCCTCCGCACAGGAGATACCTCCGCTTTCTAGCCAACCGTCAGTACTTCTGGTTTACGGCCATAGTCGCCGCCTACCTTCGCTGATGTCGGATATGCGTTTTTCCGTATCTGGACGATTCGCTTATCCGAGGAGACTCCGAGACACAAACCACTCAGCACGTGGGCATCGTCACGGTCTTATTCACAGGTCTAGGTCTGATGATTACTATAGAGCAATCCACTCTGGTTCCCACGCAGAGGTTGGACTTCCTAGGGGCTATCCGGGTCTCTGACCTAGCCGGAGCCTGCTTATCACAACTGCGGTTTTAGGCGATGGCAACAATCATCCGAGGTCCGCAGACTTTCCCAACGACCTCGGCTCGCACTTGTCTCAGTCTCCTGGGTCCATGGCTGCCCGCAAGTTTGTAACCAAACACGCCAAGCTCCGCCTCCGTCCTCTCCAAGTCCGGCTCACCTCGGTGTACCACCCGGACAGGGAGCCAATGGTCATGGTAGTCACCGTTCCCTCGAGCACCTTAGGCTCCCTAGAGTGGTGGCTAACTCCCTCCCTGGTGTGGGCAGGGATGCGGTTCCATCCGCCCCAGCCCTCACTGCCCCTGACGACGGACGCGTCATCTCTCTGCTCGAGTGCTCATGGTCACCTCCGAGCTTAAGGCCTTTGGTCTTTTCGGGAGCTGGCATTCCACATCAATGCCCCAAAAATGAGAGTAGTCCGCCTGGCGTGCCAGGGGTTCCAGCGGCAGCTGCGAGGCCGTGGTGTTGGCTGTAAACACCGAGATACAACGGCCATGTGCTTCATAAATAACCAGGGAGGGACATGGTCCTCCCCCCTTTTGTCAGGAGGCCATCCATTTCTGGGACTTTTGCATGGCCCACTCAATGGAGCTGGTGACGTCCTTTCTCCCAGGCGTTCGGAACGCCATGGCGCTTTGACTCAGCAGGTCTTTCCTGTCTTACGAGTGGTCACTCTGCCCCATGTGAGGCGTTCTGCTTTCCAGAAGTGGAGATTTTTCCTCACATAGACCTGTTCGCTCACCGCGAGAGCAGAAAATGCCAGATGTTCTGCTCCTTTCAAGGTCTCTCCTCGGGATTGATCTTGGACGCATTCCTGATGCCGTGGAAAGGCCAACTCCTTTATGCCTTCCCACTGTTCCCACTGGTTCATTAGGTCCTACTCAAACTCCGCAGGGACAGAGCGCGCATCATCATGATCACTCCAGCGTGGTCCAGGCAGCACGGATATACCACGTTGCTCGGCCTGTCAATAACCGACCCAATTACCCTGCCACCCCACCCAGACCTCATCACTCAGGGCCACGACAGGCTTCGTCACCCGGACCTGCAGCCTCTTCGCCTCACGGTGTGGCTGCTGCTAAACTGAGCCGGGGTGACAAGAAGCCTTCCACCTGGTCAACGTACCGGGCCAAGTGGAAGCGTTTCTTCTACAGGTGCAATACGCTCGATCTTGCTCCTACTGAGGTCTCGATCCCTTCTATTTGGCCTGCCTCTGGCCTTCAGCGGCAGGACCTGGCGGTATCATCGCTGAGGGTACACTCGGCAGCCAGCTCTACCTTCCAGCCAGGCTAAGGTGGACGTTCCGTGTTCCCACACTCTATGGGTTCGAGGTCCCTCAAGAGCTTGGAGCGCTTGCACCCTCGGGTGCGCCGCCCAGCCCCAACCTGGGACCTCAACCTAGTTTTAACCAGACTTATGTCTCCCCCATTCGAGCCGTTCGCGACCGGCCCTCTGCTATACCTGTCTTGGACGACAACTTTCCTCGTAGCTGTTACATCGGCCAGACGAGTCTCCGAGCTCAGAGCTCTTACGGTGGTTCCGCTGTACACTAGGTTTCACAAAGACAAGGTGCAGTTATGACCGCACCTGGCTTTCCTCCCTAAGGTGGTTTCGGCCTTTCATGTTACCCACAGCTCAACGCAATGGGCGCAACAATTGCACTCCCTGGACATCTGTAGAGTGCTCGCATTTATATTGCGCTGACAGAACCATTTCGTAAGGTGCCCCAGCTCTGTCACGGTAGCAGACCAAAGGGAAGGCTTGCTTGTTTTCCTCTCAGAGGATCTCATCTTGGGTGACGGCGTACATCCGCACTTGTTATGATTTGGCTCATATTTCCCCAAGCCACATCACCGTGTATTCTACCAGGGCTCAGGCTTCATCTGCCGCCTTGCTGTCTCGTGTTCCTACCCACGAGATCTGTCGCGCAGCTCCATTGGTCCTCGGTCCATACCTTTGCTTCGCAGTATGCCCTGGTTCAACAGTCAAGAGATGCTGTAGCCTCTGGCTCAGCAGTTTTCATTCTACCACATTTCACTCCGACCCCACCGCCTACGTAAGGCTTGGGATTCACCTAACTGGAATGGATATGAGCAATCACTCGAAGAAGAAAAGACGGTTACTCACCTTTGTAACTGTTGTTCTTCGAGATGTGTTGCTCATATCCATTCCACACCCGCCCTCCTTCCCCACTGTTGGAGTAGCCGGCAAGAAGGAACTGAGGAGCGGGTGGGCCGGCAGGGGTATATATCGAGCACCATGACGGCGCCACTCTAGGGGGCGACCTGCCGGCCCACTGAGTTGCTAGGGTAAAAGTTTTCCGACGAATGTGCACGCGCGGCGCACACACCTAACTGGAATGGATATGAGCAACACATCTCGAAGAACAACAGTTACAAAGGTGAGTAACCGTCTTTTCTATAGTTATTTATATCTCAGTGATTAATCATCCAAAAATGCTTCTGCAGTTGTTAGTCCTTCATGTTTTTCATCGAACTCAGGAATATTGTTATAATACTTTAGCAGTGATTAATTCTATGTTGAGTGTTCAAATACCTTCTCTCCTGGTTTTACATCACACATTATATGTGTGTATGCTATACAGCTATCGTCTAGAGAATTCTAGCATCTTGCGTAAACCGTGGGGCCAGAAGATTTAGCATGGTAATGGGAGCCTCACAAAAACCTCTATGAGGTAGGGAATGATCTAGAAAAATGATCTGTTTAAATGATTTGGAAATAGGAGTAAACAGTGAGGTGTCAAAATTTGCACGATACAAAACCACTCAAAATAGTTAAGTCCCAGGCAGACAGTGAAGAGCTACAAAAGAATCTCTCAAACTGGGTAAGTGGGCAATGACATGGCAAATTCAGTGTTGATAAATGCAAAGTAATGAACATTGGAAAGCGTAATCTCAACTATATGTATAACATAATGGGGTCTAAATTAGTTGTTACCAGTCAAGAAAGATCTCGGAGTCATGTATAGTTCTCTGAAAACATTCACTCAATGTACAGCGACAGTCAAAAAAGCAAACAGAATGTTGGGAATCATTAAGAAAGGGATAGATAATAAGACAGAAAATATCATATTACTTCTATATAAATCCATGGTATGTCCTCATCTTGAATACTGTGTGCATATGTGGTCACCCCATCTCAAAAAAGACATATTGGAATTGGAAAAGGTTCAGAAAAGGGCAACAAAAATGATTTGGGGTTTGAAATGGCTGCCATATGAGGAGAGATTAATAAGATTGGGACTTTTCATTTTGGAAAAGAGAAGACTAAAGGGGGATATGATTGAGATCTATAAAATCATGACTGGTGTGGAGAAAGTAAATAAAGTCCTTCTTATAACACAAGAACTAGGGTTCACCAAATGAAATTAATAGGCAGCAGGTTTAAAACAAACAAAACAAAGTGTTTTTTCATACAACACACAGTCAACCTATGGAACTTCTTTCCAGAGGACTTTGTGAAAGCCAAAACTATAGCAGGGTTTAAAAAAAAACTAGATACATTCATAGTGGATAGGTCCATCATTGGCTATTAGCCATGGTGGGCAGTAATGATGTCCCTAGCCACTGTTTGCAAGAAGCTGGGAGTGGGTGAAAAGGAATGGATCACTTGATGGTTACCTGTTCTGTTCATTCCTTCTGGGGCATCTGGCATTGGCCACTGTCAGAAGACAGGATACTGGGCTAGATGGACCTTTGGTCTGACCCATTATGGCCGTTTCTTTGTTCTTATGTACTGTTATTCTCATTTTAGCAATCAGAAGCTGAGGTAGAGGGAGGCTAAGTGACTTGCTCAAGGTTTCACAAGAAATCTTTGGTGGAGCAGAGAACTGAACCAAGCTCTCCCTGTTACCATGCTAGTGCATGGGCCATCTTTTCTCTATGTTCGAAGGACCAGAGTGTTTTATGACTGAACTCTGTGCTCCTGCAATATAGGAGAAGGGAAAAGAGTTCTGACCAACCCCATTTACATGACTTATAATATTGCTTACCCATAATCCAGCTAAGTTTTGTTGCTTTACTTGGAATTTATTTATATTTTGATTGTATAAATGACAATGGATTATTATTATTATTATTATTATGGTTATACTCAAGAAAGGGCATGGGGATTATGCAGGATATTCCCTATAGTGAGTGAGCCATGCTGACTGTAGAGGTATTTACTAATGGAGAAACTGATTACAGAGAGAGGTTGTGGGATTTACTTAGAGTTCCAAAGCATGTCAGTGTCAGAGCCAGTATAAGAACTCAATAATTCCTAATTGCCAGTCCTATGCCCATTCTTCTGTGCATAGTTCTATAGGTCATACTCTCATGAACATGGCCCTAGATAAGGTATCCAGTGTGCTCTGCTAACAGCATTAAAGTTCCGCCATTAGACCCTAGTTCAGTTCTGACTGAGATGAATGGGGGCTTTCTATTGACTTCAAAAGGAGTTGGACTGGGCCTTCAGTCTCTTGCTACACAGGATAGTACTATCATTTTTACAGATAAAAAATCAGTTGATTTTCAGTTAACATTAGTGGTGATGCTTGGATGCTTTAACGAGCTATTTTCAATTCTAAATTGTAAGTATTAAAAGATAAAAAATATATATATTTACTACATATATTTACTGTTTAGTAATATCTCCTCAAGCTACAAAACAGCAGTTACTTCTTGGGCTTGTAAGAAATGTTTGTATTTCTCAGTTAAAATGGGTTATAGGTTATAAATATTCCTTGAATTCTTTTTTGATGTCAGAAATACCAATCATTAGGTATACATCACAGTGTTTTAAAAGTGACAATTGCATTACTCACCTTCACATCTTTGTAACACATTGTTAGATGACTTTGCACCAAAAATGAAGAAATCCACCTTGTCTTTTTTGTCTTAAGTAAACTGAGCTTAGCTTTCTAGTGATGACATAGTTAAAAAGGATAGAAGACTCCTAGCTCTGCCACTGTTTTATTGATTTTCTTTCTCAATTATTTAAGTGTTCTTTCTTTATCTTTCAAGGTTTTCTTTTGTATGACACTTTACTTAGCAACAGAGCAGAATTGTTTAAAAAGATGGCTGATTTTCAGATAGCCAATGAAATATATTACAAATTAAAATATAGTACATTTAATACCAGTTTCTTTAACCTTTAAAAAGGATTAATCTGTGCTATGCAACATTTGTTATACAACAATTCTATTAAACATTAGACGTACCTCAGCTAATGTATTTGCTGAAACATTATCTTGTGAATACTATTTTACAACATTGATTTACTCTATTGACTTGCTTTAATACTAATCAAAGCAGTCTATTTTAATGCTGATGCAATGATTAGTAAAATATAGTGAAGTCTGAAGGTTTACAGTGTGCTGCTCTGTTTAAAATAGCTCACTATGGAGATGTTAACTGAAATAAAAATAAATCTGATGATAATTAAAAGACAGGAGGAAATCATCTTAGTCATGAAAGATTAACATCTAGGTTTGTAGCTGAATCAACATCACTGCCTTTCCCATAATATACTACATTATATCAGTTTGACTTTGAAAATCCTGTTAGCTTTTATAAGTAGTGTTGTACTTGTTCATTTTTTCATTGTAATCAGTGTTCATATGGACAGGTATATTTGCATCCTGAGTTTTATATGTTCAAATAGGGCTACAAATAAGGGATTTAGGAATCAGGGTGAACATAACGCTCCATTTCAATGAACAACATCAAATCTCCAGTTTAATATTTCCCCCTGAAAATAACTTCAAAAGTACAGAACATTTGAAGGATATTCTTTTATCCTTCATCTCTGCAATTAGTTCAGTAATAAAAATAAAGTAGCTGAACATTTTTATACAACATATGGTAATAGTATCAGACAACATATTTTCCTGAAATTATATATGCCAAGTGTTTTCCTGTGTCCCTGATCAATATTATCAATATTTTCTTCATTGATATACTAAACTTAATAGTATATCTGTAACTTACCAGTTTTTCAATAAAACAGTTACATATTGGATATGTTATCTTCCCTTACAGTTAAAAATTACTGTCTGTAGTATCCACAAAAAATATATCTTTCTCTGAAATCTTATTATACTTCTTCCAAACCACTTCGGTGTATCTAATATACCCCTTACTCAAATCTATCTCCAGACATTTTCACTTTTTGATCCCTTGCTCTGGCATGATGGTCCTGATTTCCTTCTGAAGTTTTTACTCTCTCTTCTGAGGAAATGTGTGTCTGTTTCTGGCAACCTCCTTTGTATATATGATGGCTGCCTTCTTGGTCCACTCACTAGGAACTGAACCAGGGACCTCTAGTGCTAGGAGAACAAGCTGCTACACTTTGAGCTGAAAAGGCAACACTTCATTACCAAAGGCTGAAACAGCTCATATTTTCTGTAGATTGCTAGCATGTGGTATCTGTAACACACACTCACCCGTGGATTCCATATATACAGAGAGACGTGTAATTCTTGTGTGATATCGCTGTCAGCCTCTTATGTCAATACATTGCCCTTGCAACATCTTAACAAGGCTGTTGCCTCCTTCATTCCTGAAATATTTCTCATTATTTTTCCACTTAAGCTGTGAGAGCTTCCACCTTCACCATTAATACCCCCTTTGTCCAATTCTCCACCTACCTACCTTTTTTTAATAAACCTACAACCTTTGCTTCTATCTCTTAAGTATTACTGTATTTCTTATATTTGATTATACAGATATCCAGTGTCTTTTTACTGCCCATATATTTATTGTTCAGAGTCACAAAAATCTCAGATAATGTGTGTGATGTTGGTAAACCAAGTGCCAGCTCTGGCCAGAACCATAGGTTTTAGCTAAGAATTGACAAACCCCTAGCTGGAAACCAAACCATCTCATTTGCATGTTAATTTTGTTCGTAATAGGTATTAGCGTATAGGTGCAAGACATTTTGTTTATGTTGACCATCCGCAGGCACAGCCCCCCACAGCTCCCAGTGGCCATGGTTTACCGTTCCCAGTCACTTGGAGCTACGTGGGGCTGTGCCTGCGGACGGTCAATGTAAACAAAATGTCTGGCAGCCTGCCAGCGGATTACCCTGATGGGCTGTGTGTCAAAGGTTGCCAACCTCTAGATTCATTAATGGTCCTTCTGCACCTTGAAAATCCTACTTGGAAGGATACTCTTTCTATGGACTTGGAGGCTGAATGAAGGAAATAAAACAAAGACAAAGGAAAAGTTTCTATCTCTTTGCTGTTGGAACTCTCACAGGGCCAGATACATTAAAATGAAGCCAGACAGCCCCTGGGGTTACCCCTGGAGTCTTCCTTGAAAGATGCTTTGAATTGACAGATCACTACAATTCTGTTACTCTTAGGATTTAGACTGCAACTCATTTGTGTATATGTTTGCTTGCTTTAACCTGTAAATAACTCTCATTTATTTTATGTAGTTGATAAACCTTTAGATACTATATTACAGGATTGGCTACAGGCATTGTCTTTAGTGTAAGAACTATGGTACCAATTAATCTGGGGGTAAGTGATTGATATCTTGGAGCTAGAAACCACCTGAATATTTTGTGATTTTTGGTGTAAGTGACCATTTATCACTAAGCTCTGCGAGCCTGGGTGGCAAGATAGACTGGAGAGTCTAAGTGAACTATGTGTGACTCCATGGTGAGACCGTTAAAGTAATCCAAGAGATCACATTTTTTACTGGGTTTGTGAAATCTAATTATTGAACATACCACCAGTTTGGGGTGTCTGCTCTCTTTTTGAAAAGTCTGCCCTGAAGTTGGCACTCACGGTTGTGAGCCACTCCAGACTTTAGCATATGTAAATTTATCTTTGAACATTTTTGATGTGTCCTCTTCATCTTGCTAGTCTCTGCCAATATTACCTCTCTGCCAATAAGACCATAATTATTTGCACCTTTTTGTACTTAAATTTAATACTTTTATATTCTCTAATTATGAATTTATAGTAGATTATGATTACTATTAATTTGATCATTCGGCTCTATACTTCCAACATATATATTGCGTTCAGAATTAAATCAAGAAGTTCTTTTACAAATTTGTTCTTTTACATATTTATATAGGACACTACAGCCCTGTATTATTCCTTCCACCATATTTCTCTCTTTATATTTTCCACTTATCATGATATTCCAGTTTGTTATCAGGTCCCTGTATATCTTTCATATTCTACTTGTTCTTTAAAAAATATTTTTTACTAATTTTCTTCTTAGCATCTTTTTTTCTATTTCATCAGGAAAAGAAAAATGCCCCATCACATGCTCAACCAGTCTAAGTTCAAAATTCTAGTTTACATCTACCAAAAATAGTCTCTAATTTATTTCTTGTAATATAGTAAAACCTCAGAATTACAAACACCAGAGTTACGAACTGACCAGTCAACTATACACGCCATTTGGAACCAGAAGTATGCAATCAGGCAGCATCAGAGACAATATATAGATATCAAATACAGTACAGTACTGTGTTAAACATAAACTACTACTAGGGTGAACAGACAGCAAGTGTGAAAAATCCAGACAGGGATGGGGGTTAATAGGAACCTATATAAAAAAAAGACCCAAAAATCAGGACTGTCCCTATAAAACTGGGACATCTGGTTACCCTAACTACTACAAAGAAAAGGGAAAGCAGCATTTTTCTTCTGGATAGTAAAATTTCAAAGCTGTATTATGTCAATGTTCAGTTGTAAACATTTAAAAGAACAACCATAACGTTTTGTTCAGAGTTACAAACATCTTAGTTCTAAACAGCCTCCATTCCCAAGGAATTCATAACTGTGAGGTTGTACTGTACCAGTTTGTGAAATCTCCAAACAGCCATGGTTATTATTTGTATCATATTAGTATCTATGGCCTCATCTGATATTGTAGCCTTCGTTCCGCATACATGAGGTAAGAGAGAGAGTCACTGCCCCAAAGAACTTACATTCTAAATAGACAAGACACATAAAGGTAAGGAAAAGGTAGTATTTTTACAGATGAGGAATTGAAAGGTTGAGAGATGGATTTTCTCCTGTACCAGAGCTCTGCTTTATATAGGAGACAGGGAAGCATCAGGGAGACAATTATGGCTCCCTGATTCTCATGGCTGGAGCCTTGACTGCATTCCAAATGCACCAGTCAGTGTTGCTGAGCAGAAAGCTGGTCCTGGGATACTTCTTCCAAGATGAACAGGAAGATAGGAAACCAGTTGTGACATTCCAAGTCACATTCTCCTTCCAGGGCTGCTCAAGGAACATTTCAGCTACACACTGCCCCTCCCACTGGGCACATCAAAAAGTAATGAGCTAACCTTTTATCCAGGTCAATAATATACCTCTTGATAACCAGCAAATGGTTCTCACTAGGAGATCACATTATACACTCAGTTAATTTATGAAATCTGTCAATACTTATGCTAGAACTTTTGATATCAGATTCTAAGTTTAATTTTGTTTGGCCAGTTTGGTAAGCACCTTCACTTAAATTAGTGTATGGATTTCATTTAGTCTGGACTTCTTTCTTTTTTCCTTTCCATTTCCGTTTCTGATTGTTCTTACTAATTAACCCTCATTCACTTATTACAAAAATGTGGCAAAAAACATCCTTCAAACATATTAAATTGGTGCCTTTGTTTTAGTTATGTTGTGGTTTGCTTTTCTTTTTAAAAGTAGTCTTATCAGCTGCATCTGAAGCTTTAAAGAAGCCTCGACACCTCATAATTTCCATGCAGTCTTAATCTACTTTGTGCAAATTACACAGTCCGACTTTTCTAAATTTATTGTAATTAGGCCTATATATTACAAAGGGACTGCTCATATAGCTCCTGCCTAATCTCTTATTTATATGCAGAATAGCAAAGCTAAAGAGTTTAGGATTTTCACATTTAATGCTCTTTTTACCTAATCAAGTTATACAGCTTACTAGTTTGCTTCCCTGTGGTTCCCACACATTTTTTAAATAAATCAGCATAGTCATAGCTAGGCATTAATGCTGCTTCTGCAACCTCTCTCTGTTCACTGATTGTTCACTGGGGACACAGTAATTCATCACTCAGAAATAAATGGTGCGTGCGTAACCCATTTTAAATAATCAGTTTATGGGCAAAGCACTACTGAATCCAGATTAAGTTTAAATGAAGTTATACTCAATATGTATTTTTCTCTGTTTTCTCTTAAAACTGTATTGGAATTCTGTTACCAGAAGGAAGAGGAGGATATGACTGAATAAATCTGGATTAACTTTCTTGGTTCAGATTTCATTCCTGGAATCCAGGTTTTCCTTTACATTTCCAGTGGTTCTGGTGTTCCATGTGACTAATTTAAACCTTGTACATCCCATCAAATCTCATCCTCCTGAATCAGACTGAAATGCCTCCTGTCAGCAAGTTGGGTGATCAGATAGAAAAAGTATATAACTACATGTCAACATTGGCAGGAAAAACATGGCATTTTGACTGTCCCAAATACTGGCATGGCTTTTCAAAATAAAGTTTTTACTTGTCCCTTTCATTTTCCTCAGCACAGTGCACTGTATAGTTGAGTGTCAGTGTTGCCAATACAAGTGTTCAAACATCAACTGATGATTGTATTATAAATCTTGAGCTTTAATTTTTTGGAGGATCCTCTTTATTTGCTTTGTGGTTTATGAGCATTTAGGATGTAACTCAGGTTACATTTTAAAATTTTTGTCTGGAAGCATGAGAACTAGAAGCTTTTAAAAAAAAGAAAAAAGAAAGATGAGATGCTCACATAAATGCTTGACTCCACGAGCTGGGATATGGAGAAAAACACCAAATATTGTAAGACTCATAAGAAAATGATGAGATTTGAGAATGCTGAAGAATACACAGCCATAAAAAATATCTTGAATGCTAGAGTTAGCACTCCCTTTAATAGTTGGATGTTTGTATGTGGGATTTTCTGATCCACAGAATCTGAAGATAAGTTTATAGCTTAGATCGGTGATCTTGTTAAAAGGATGAGAAAAGGTTTAGAAAAGAAAACTAGCGAAGCAAGATTCTGAAGAGAAGAGTGAGAATAGTAAAGAGAGCAAAAGGAAAGCTGAAAGAGAGAATACCTATGAAAACAGAAAACTGAAGGTTGGGACTAGGAGAAATGGCTTATGGGCAGTGGTGAGCTGGAGCCGGTTGTTAAATTTAGAAGCCAGTGTAGAACTGGTTATTAAAGGGGCCAGTGGGTGGGCAAACTCCGGTCTGTGGGCCACATCTGGCCCGCGGGACTGTTCTGTCCAGCCCACCTGAGCTCTCAGCTGGGGAGGGGCCCCCCTCACAGAGCCCCAGCATGCCACGCCGCTGGTGCCAGTACTCTGGGCAGCTTGGCAACTCCAATACTTCTGTGTTGTGTCTGCAGTCATCAAACACTTTGTCCTTTCTACAGTAAGCATTAAACCAAGAAACTACAGAGACATATATTGTATCTGTCTAACCATAGTTGCAACTCTGTCTTTAAGAAAAAAGACAACCCTTTTTGCTGCAGTTCATCACCTACCATTGGCAAAAGAATAGCCAAAGTAAGGCTTTGATGATGGAAGGGCAGTTTGTATACAGCTATTGTACTGGTTCTTTTTCAGATTCCCTGCTAGTGATAAAGCAAGGCTGACTAAAGATTTTGGTGGTGATGTTATTTGCAGATTGACAAACCTAAAACACCTGCTTTGAAATGCAACATAGTTTCTCAATTGTCATAAAAAATAAAGTCTGTATGTTTCTATATTATTCTGCATGTTCTCTGGAGATATAGTGATCACAATATGGCAGCCTAACATCAGCTGTCTGGTCATTTCCTTTACACCGTGTGCACTTACAGAAAGATATAAAAATAAGTATTTGAATAAAGAGCCCTCACAAAAGATTGTAACATATTATTTGAATATGCTTAAACATAAAAGTACAGGGAAATTAACTTTAATAGGGATGAATGAACCACATTAGCACCTGATACTCGGTGCACTCACTTCTCTTTGACTTCAAAGAAGACACTTGGCCCCTCAGTGGATTAGGTCCTGTGTTTCTCTATAAATGTGGAGAATGTGTATCTTTAGTACATATTATATGCAAGGCTGATAGCCCTGACACTTCACATTATAAGGCCTTGTGAAGTGAGGAGATAGTATAATCCTTGTTTTATATATGGGGAATTGATAAACAGAAAGATCAGGGTCAAAAGTGTCCACTAACTTTGGATGCCCATTTTTTAGATGCATATGTTCTGATTGTTCAGAGTAGTTAGCATTGTGTAGCAGTTAAAAAGTACAAAGTACAGCTCCCACTACTTCAATAGCACCTGTGAGGGTTTATCACTTCTGCAAATCAGGCCCTAGAAAATCACATCAGGCACTCTGAAAATGAAGAACACAAAATCAGTGACTATCTGTGTAAAGTCTGGTTTAAGTGACAAGCTTAGAATGATAGAGGAATTCTTGAATAGATAGGGAGAGCATAAGCAGTGAATAATGGAGGTCTCCCCAAACCTCATACCGTTGTGGGGGCAGTGGCAGAGTTGGGGCCTCCAGAAAAATCTTCCCCTGCCACAGCTCTAGGGCTGGAGGAGCTCTCACTCCTCGCCATGACCCCAGAACTTTTCCAGTCTTGGGCTGCAATGGAGAAGGGAGGGAGAAGAAGCGAGCAAAGACCAGGGCCTCAGGTGGGGGGACAAAAGTAGAGTAGGGGGTAGAATGGGGATGAGGCCATGGGGAAGGGGGCGGAACAGGAGAGGGGCTCCAGGCTCCGATATCCAGCCACTGCAGAGAGAGCTCCACCACACTCCCAGCCAAGAGTGAGTGCTTGACCCCGTTAGGGACCGAACTCTCAGCCCCAGTCCATTGTGGCCCTGACTGAGCTCTCAGTCCTTCACCACTGTGACTCCGATCAAGCTCCAGCCAGGACCATGGGGGCTGGGGAGGGGCCTGAGAGCAGAGAGTGGGGGCTGGGCCTCAGCTGGAAGAGGCAGGGCAGGGGTCTAACTTCCCCAAGGGGAAGCTTCACCCGCTGCCCATGAGCAATAGAATCAAAATTCTCCAGGGAAGCATTCAACTGTCTTAACCAGACAGATTCTCTTCCTGAATCCCTTGCCTCATTCACTATATATCTTCCAACTTCTGCAACAAATGAGTTAAGGGCCCCACAGACAACAGAAACCTTTAGAACACAACACTTAATCACTAAAGCAGGTACATCATGTATGCTGCATGAGGCAAGGATAGTGTGGAATAAAAAAGTATATGATCACATAATTATGTAATTATAGACCAAGGGTCAGCAACCTCTGGCATGCGGCACGTCCCTCGGCCCGCGTCGTTTCCCATCACCTCCATTGGCCTGGGACAGCAAACTGCAGCCAGTGGGAGCCACAATCAGCCAAACCTGTGGACGCAGCAGGTAAACGAACTGGCCCAGCCTACCAGGGCAAGCCATGTGCCAGAGGTTGCCGACCCCTGTTATAGACAGTATCATAGTTGCATAGGCACAAGGGGGCTGAATTAAGGTTGCACAGGAAGACTTACTTTGGGCATTTCCTAACTTTTAAGTACTCAATTTTTCAACCTTGATAATGCTCTTTTAATAGTTTTTTGTGTGTAAATTGTATATCATTTGAGAATGAGAGAAAACCTGATGGTGTGATACAAAGCTTTTATGAACATGATTTGGAAATGGTCACAGCATTCAAGGATGCTGAAGAAAATTTATGCAGGTTATTCCAAACAAGTGTCAGTAATTTATTATTATTCATACTCACTATCTGCATTATGGTAGAACCCAAATGCCCCACTTGAGATTGGGCCTCCAGTATGTTACACACCATACATGCACCTACCCATATATACTCGTTCATAAGCCAAATATTTTTGGTAAAAAAGTGATACATCAAAGAGTGGAGGGTCGGCTTATAAACAGGTCTACACCAAAATTTGATGATTTTAAACTTTATGTAATCATTGAATTGAATATCTAATACAGGGATCGGCAACCTTTGGCACACAGCCCACCAGGGTAAGCACCCTGGTGGCCTGGGCTGGTTTGTTTACCTGCTGTGTCTGCAGGTTCAGCCGACTGCGCCTCCCACTGGCCACGGTTTTCTGCTCCAGGCCAATGGGGGCATCAGGAAGCAGCGGCCAGCACATTCCTCAGCCTGTGCCACCCCATATATAAAACAAGGATTATACTCCAAACTTCTCATAGTCTAAGGCCCTGATCCTGAAATTCAGGGTCAGGCCTAAATAGAAAGCCAGATGAAAAATGAAAGAGAGGAAGTATTATTATCCCCATTTTATAGATAGGGGAATAGTAAAATCTCTAGACCACAGCACAGTATCATGGGCTAGAATATCTCAATATTTAAGAAATGTGTATAAAATATTATTGAACTAGTTTTTGTGTCACTGAGCCTTTGGAAGCAGGCTGTGTTAAAACTGTAAGCACAACCATACAGGCCTCAGAGGGAGAGGAAAAACATTGTAGTCTATGTCTAGGTACATTTTAGAAAGTTTGAAAAATAACCTAAAATAACTAAAATAACTGTTCCATTGATAATAGATTTGTGATATTAAGGTCCACTACTAGATGGAAGAATTACTGCAAAGCACCTTCCAAAATGTTTGTCAAAGATTCATGACTAAAAGAAATCCCAAAGGATGGTTCTGATATAGATATCATAGAGCTAAGCAGTGATTTAATTCTCAACAGTTAGATATGCCTAATGAGACAGATTCTCAATGTACCTAATTCACCAGCCACAAGCATGCTCCTTCCTAAGCTCAATAAGTATTCAAAATGTGTTAAAAGGAGACCAAAACTAGACTCTCTTGTGCTATGTTCCTTCCACTAACGTTGAAATCGGAGTGCCTTTTTAATTCATGACTGTTATATCCCATTCAACTTTACCATTCCTGGTGCCTCAATCTGTGAATTTTAAATGTAAGACTGACAAAGGAAAAGAATAGCTGATAATAACAGTAAAAACCTGCATCTTTTTTCCTTATCACTGTGACAGTTCTTTTCACACTTCACTTCACTTCACTTCAAAGTCAGACCACATTTTTGGAATTGACCTCCTGGCTACACAGTGGGGAAATAGATCTGTGTTGTAAACTATACCAAGCAGGAATCCTGAAGTATTTAAAAGGTGTTAGAAGATGACCAATAATAATCTTTTCTTATTTTGATGTGAATATTAGAATATTTATGTCAAGCATATTGGCAGACTTAGGATGTACAATATGCCAATATTGGGCTGCATTTAGAGATTTTCTTCTTTTGCTTGAATTATTAATTTACAGTTTTTGCAAAGGAATTATTTTTATAATCCCTGAAATATATATATTCTGTGATATTGATTTTAAATAAGGCTAGCTAGTTAAGAGTTACAGATTAAAAAACAAACAAACACTTCTGCCATTTTAGGGTAAGAAAGAAGATGAGTGGAGTTTTTTATTGATAATTGCATTATATTACAAAATAATAAATCAGAGGCACCTTATACATATAATATAAAGCTATGTTTTTTTTTTAAAAAAAAAGAAGAGGAAATATAAAAACAGAGAAAATCCACCACACTCACCTCAGCTGATAACACTATATTGAATTTTAGGCATCACAGGCTGCAACACTTATAGCTAGCAGTGCCTGACAATTTTTATTATAAGACCTCGTTTCCAGTTGCTTATAACGGTGTCAAACTTTAACTGTTTTGGCTCAGATTTTCCATGCTGGATGTCTGCCTCCATATGAATTATTTTGGAAAGTTTCAGCCAAAATGGTTCAGCCATTTCTGAGAATGAGGGGGAAATATTTGTAAATATGTATTAACTCTTTCATTGAGAAGCGTTAGCATCTCCATGCTATGAAGCAGGAACTTGAAATATGGCAGGAGAGGTTAACTCAGATGTCAGGGATGTGCCTTTTGCTGTTCACATGAAAAATACAGTATGCAGTCATGTAATGAAAGATTCTATCATACTAAATACACAAGATGGCTAAGTAAGATAGTACAGGCAAACTTCTGGCACTTCTCATAATTTTTGAGTGCTTGACTTTGCAATCTTAACGTTCTTTTAACTTAGTTCTTTTGTATGTAATATAAAGTAGGCTGAGGTGGATGGAAAACGGAAAATAGTGGGCAACTCAGATACAGGTAGGATTAACTAAACTCAGAAAAATAGTACTGAATACTGGTATTGTGAGGCTTAGAAAACTTCTAAGGTTATGCATCTGGATACCATGTTATGAATCAGTGAAACCACTTCTATTTTATTTTATGGAGCATATTGCAATTTATAAATTAACTGCTCCACAATCGGAACTGAGACCATATGTGAAGTGCAGGCATATCCCTAAGGCATCCCATCTGCACCAGCTTATGTCCAACCCATTATCAAATTGTGCCATGCTCACATGAGCCAATATGGGACATATACAAAAATCCAGTAAACAAAAATATGAATTGCTTTGATCATTCATTTGAGTATTTTGAGGGAAAAAAGTCTGAGTGTAATTTTCACAAAATAAGAAATTTTTTATACTTTACATAATCAATTTCCAGATACAATTTAGCAATCTGTAGATAATGAGTATAGTTAGTACAATGATCACTCTTATTATGGATTGGTGAACCTCAACATGTTCAGTGCTCAGTTCAAATGAGCATCTAATGTTTATCCAGACCTCTTGAGTCTGCAACGTTATGCTAGAAATCTCATGAGAGCACACTTTCTTGTGAGCTTCTACATCTCCTTTCCAGTCCAGTATGCAAATACCTAAGGAGCGCCTCTCATGGAATTTTCAGCACTTCTGGTCCCAGCTAGAATAACCCTGAACTGCAAAAAATGCATGAAAATGAGGAAGGGGTGAGGGGGAACTATAGACCAATGTTTTAAAAGTTTAAGTTTCCAGATAACTCATCTGTGGTGGTGTTTCTCTCACAACACCCTGTTTCTCATCGTCTCTTCCTATACCTTTCATTTTTATGTTTCTTTCTTTTGTTTTTTGTTTCATTATTTTCTACTCACATTCATGTATCTCACATTTTTGACCAGCCTGTTTTACATGCAGAAGGTCCCCAGAGTGACAAAACCTAACCAGACACACAAATGGCGTAGAGAAGGCCATAATCCTCTGGAGTCCCTAGCTACCCTATACCTCCAGTTGTATATCAGTCCCACCTTGTACTAATATAAGAACATAAGAATGGCCATACTGGGTCAGTGTGGTTGCCATGTGAGTCCCAGGATATTAGAGAGACAATGGTGGTGAAGTCCAGTCTTCCATTGGACCAACTTCTGTTGTTGAGAGAGATGAGCTTTCAAACTTACACAGAGCTCTTCTTCAGGCCTGGGAAAAGTACTCAAAGTGTCACAGCTAAATATATGGTGGGCTAGATTGTTTAGCATAAGTCATTAACATATATTTCAAGGGCCATTCAAGGTGAACTGGCCCATTAACATCCTTTCAGTATTAAGTGGGAAAGGAAGGAAGGGGAAAAAGGCAGGTTGCATGTGGGGGAGAGTTGTTAGTGGGTTATAGATTGCTGTAATAAACGATGAATCCAGCATTTCTATTCAGTCCATGATTCAGTCATGTTTGTGAACACTTTTCACAAAACAATCACTCTATATATGACCTCTCAGTCCTTATTCTCAAAGGAAATCTTCACAACATCTTCAAAAAAAGTAACCTGTGATCTTAAATTCATAACTTTGCTAGACATTGAAAATCATGGACTGAACAGTAATACTGGAATTATGGCTTATTACAACAATCAATAACCTACTATCAACCTTCCCATGGCAAGCTGCTTTCCCCTCCACTTTGCTCCTCCCCATGATTGAAAGAGTGACCCTTGAAATATGTATTAACTATTTTTGCTAAATAATGTGTTCCAACTGTGACACTCTGAATACCTTTCCTAGACCTGAAGAAGAGTGCTGTGTAAGCTTGAAAGCTTGTGTCTCTCAGCAACAGAAGTTGGTCCGATGCCTGATCAGACCAATGGTCCATCTAATGCCATATACTGTCTTCTGACAGTGGCCAGTGACAGATTCTTCAGAGGGAATAAATAGAACAGGGCAATTATCAAGTGATCCATTCCTGGTCATCCTGTCCTAGCTTCTCGCAGTCAGAAGTTTAGGGACACCTAGAGCACGAGGTTTTGTCCCTGACCATCTTAGCTAATAGATATTGATAGAACCATCCAGTAGGAACTTATCTAATTCCTTTTTTTAGTCTAGTTATACTTTTGGCCTTCACAACATGCCCTGGCAACAATTTCCACAGGTTATGTAATGACTGGAGGATCAGTGGCTCATATAACATGCGTGCCCCAACCCCAAAGATCCTGTTGGAGTACAGATACCTGGCTTCATAAATATCTAAGTTGATATGATGAGGATCTTGGGGCTTAGAAGGAGAAGGGAAGCCAGGGGATAGGTTCTCTGTCCCTTGAGGGACAGGAAACAATGGTTCACTAACATTATGCTGTGCTGAAGAACATGGATATCAACGCAAACCTCAAGGGGATTTGGCCAGTCCCAACCTCTGCAGACCTTGAAGAATGCTTTTATTTCACCCCTTCAAAATGCACAAAGAAAAGAGAAAGTAATTTGCCAAACATTCATATATTCCAGATGTCACATTGTCCAATAGGTAGAGAAGGGAACTGGGAGTTCTTTTTCAGACTCTGATTCACAGTAAGACCTTGGGAAATGGTAACCGACTTCCCTACCCTTCATGGAGAGGTAAAAATACTGCTGAAAACACGTTTACTAATTTGTAAAAAAAATCTATACAGAGCCAAAGAATACATTTGCTATAACTCCATATGGAACTGGTATCTACCAATAAGCTCCTTGTTGAATGGTTATCTCCTTTTTACTCATAAAGGTGTAAGTGTTTTTACACATTCATGTTTTAAGAACATCAATTAATTTGAAAATTTAGAAAAAAATGTATTTCAGAATATTGAAAGTACTTAAAACAGAATGTTTTTATTGAATTGTTTCCTGATCTGTTAAAAGTCTAAAACACATGAGTTCACAATGAGGTCAAAATGTGGATTTCAAATAATGATATATGAGAACTGTCCCTCTTGGTTTCTATTATTTTGAATAATGTGAGATTACAGCATTAGTCATTTGGCATAAGAAAGATGTTATACCTATACAAATAACCTATAAATATGTTCTGGATTGAATTACTGTTAATTGAAATTGCAGAAGTGCTTAGATCTCTGGATGGGATTTACACATTGAAAGAAAGAAAGAAATGCCACATCAAACAAGACATAAGAAGCAAGAAGGGTTGAACTGATATTGCTCAATGTATTCATATGGCTGTATATGAATAAACTGAGATAGAAACAGAATCAAGCAAATTAATTGCTCTTGTCTTTATTATCTATCTTACTACCTCATTTTTATTATGGAGGGCCAAATCTCCATGTGGTGTAAATCATCAGAACCAATGGAGCTTTGCAAATTTACATCAACTGAGGGTCTGCTCCTGAGGGCATGTCTACACTACAAAATTAAGTCAACTTAAATTAAGTCAACATATAGCCATCTCAGAAATTTAGTAAGTTGCGCACATCCGCATTAAGCTCTTGGTGTCGTTGCAGCACGTGCTCACTAGTAGCACTTGCATTAATGCAGAGAGCAGTACACCATGGGTAGCCTTCCCACTGCCCAACTCTCCACCATCTAGCACAGTACTTTGGGAAAGGTTTGCAATGCCTCATGGGAGCAAAACATTCTCACAGGAGTAGCTACAAATGCTGGTGAGAATGTCTCATGATGCAGTTTTCTCTCTCCTCTAATTTTCTCTACATCCCATATCATTTTGTGCCTTTTTTCAAAACCTGCATGTCCTCCATCTCTGGAGAAGTACAGACTTGTGCAGCTCTGCACTATTGTGGTGAGCATTAAGAGCAAAATGTGCCTGATCCTGCAGTATTTCCAGAGCTTCCAGAGGAGCTGCCCCATGGAATATAAAAATTCATAGAATCATAGAAAATTAGGGTTGGAAGAGACCTCAGGAGATCATCTAGTCCAACCCCCTGCTCAAAGCAGGACCAACCCCAGCTAAATCATCCCAGCCAGGGCTTTGTCAAGCTGGGCCTTAGAAGTCTGTAAGGATGGAGATTCCACCACCTCCCTTGGTAACCCATTCCAGTTTTTCACCACCGTCCCAGTAAAATACTGTTTCCTAATATCCAACCTAGACCGCCCACACTGAAACTTGAGACCATTGCTTCTTGTTCTGTCATCTGCAACCACTGAGAACAATCTAGCTCCAACCTCTTTGGAACCCCCCTTCAGGTAATTGAGGGCTGCTATCAAATCCCCCCTCACTCTTCTCTTCTGCAGACTAAATAAGCCTAGTTCCCCTAGCCTCTCCTCATAAGTCATGTGCCTCAGCCCCCTAATATTTTTGTTGCCCTTTCCTGGACTCTCTCCAATTTGTCCACTTGCTTTCTGTAGTAGGAGGCCGAAAACTGGATGCAATTCTCCAGTGCTAAATAGAGGGGAATAATCACTTCCCTTGATCTGCTGGCAATGCTCCTACTAATGCAGCCCAATATGCTGTTAGCCTTATTGGCAACAAGAGCACACTGTTGACTCATATCCAGCTTCTCATCCACTGCAATCTCTGTGCCCTTTCTGCAGAACTGCTGCTGCGCCATTCGATCCCCAGCCTGTAGCAGTGCATGGGATTCTTCCTTCCTAAGGGCAGGAATCTGCACTTATCCTTGCTGAACCTCATCAGATTTATTTTGGCCCGCTCCTCCAATTTTTCTAGGTAACTCTGGACCCTATCCCTATCCTCCAGTGCATCTACCTCTTCTCCTAGCTTAGTGTCATCCACAAACTTGCTGAGGGTGCAGTCCATCCAATCATCCAGATCATTAATGAAGATGATGAACCAAACTTGCCCCAGGACCCACCCCTCGTGCACTCCGCTTGATACTGGCTGCCAACTAGACATCGAGCTGTTGATCACTACCTCTTGAGCCTGACAATCTAGCCAGATTTCTATCCACCTTACAGTCCATTCATCCAGCCCATACTTCTTTAACTTGCTGTTAAGAATACTGTGGGAGACTATATCAAAAGCTTTGCTAAAGTCAAGATATATCATGTCCAGTGCTTTCCCCATATCCACATAGACAGTTATCACATCACAGAAGGCAATCTGGTTAGTCAGGCATGACTTTCTCATGTTGACTGTCCCTGATCACCTTCCTCTCCTCCAAATGCTTCAAAATGGATTCCTTGAGGACCTGATCCATGATTTTTCTGGGGACTGAGGTGAGGCTGACTGATCTGTAGTTCCTCAGATTCTCCTTCTTCCGTTTTTGAAAGATGGGCACTATATTTGCCTTTTTCCAATCATCCAGGGCCTCCCCCGACTGCCACGAGTTTTCAAAGATAATGGGCAATGGTTCTGTGATCTCATCAGCCAACTCAGCAACCCCAGGTCCACTGCATCTGGCCCCATGGACTTTCTAAATAGTCTATGCTTTTCTAAATAGTCCTTAACTTGTTATTTCACCACTGAAGGCTGCTCACCTCCTTCCCATACTGTGCTGCCCAGTGCAGCAGTCTGGGAGCTGATCTAGTCTGTGAAGACCGAGGCAAAAAAAGCATTGCTTACTTCAGCTTTTTCCACATCATGTGTCACTAGATTGCCTCCCCCATTCAGTAAGGATCCCACACTTTCCCTGACCTTGTTCTTGTTGCTAACATACCTGTAGAAACCCTTCTTTTTACTTTTCACATTCCTTGCTAGCTATAACTCCAGTTGTGCTTTGGCCTTCCTGATTACACTCCTGCATACTCAGGCAATATTGTTATGCTCCTCCCTAGTCATCTGTCCAAATGTCCACTTCTTGTAAGATTCCTTTTTGTATTTAAGCTCACTGAAGATTTCTCTGATAAGCCAAGCTGGTCGGTTGTCATATTTGCTATTCTTTTTGGACATCAGGATGGTTTGTTCCTGCTCCCTCAATAAGGCTTCTATAAAATACAGCCAGCTCTCCTGGACTCCTTTCTTTCTCATATTAGCCTCCCAGGGGATACTGCTCATCAGTTCCCTTTGAGAGACAGTCTGCTTTTCTGAAGTTCACCGTCTGTATTCTGTTGCTCCCCTTTCTTCCTTTTGTCAGGATCATGAACTCAACCATCTCATGGTCACTGCTGCCCAGGTTGCCACTCAATTCTACTTCCCCTACCAATTTTTCCCTGTTTTTGAGCAGCAGGTGAAGAGGAGCACAGCGTCTAGTTGGTTCCTCCAGAACTTGCACTAGGAAGTTGTCCCCAACACTCTCCAAAAACTTCCTTGATTGTCTGTGCACTGCAGTATTGCTCTTCCAACAGATGTCAGGGTGATTTAAGTCCCCCATGAGAACCAGGCCATGTGATCCGAAAACGTCTGTTAGGTAAGCTGACCTAACCCCCATTATACATGGGGCACATGACTTATGAGGAGAAACTGAGGGAACTGGGCTTATATAGTCTGCAGAAGAGAAGAGAGAGGTGGGATTTGATAGCGGCCTTCAACTACCGGAAGGGGGCTTCCAAAGAGGATGTAGCTAGTGTAGCTTCTATAGGACTAAACTGCTTGCATGCATATATATCATATCTTTTCTTATAGTGTAAGTATTTGGTTTGTTGTAATTGGTTTTATATATACATACATACATATATATATATATATATATATATATATATATATATATATATATATATATAATGCAAGAGACCTACAGGCCATATCCTGTATGTTAAACTAAGGCAAAGTTAGCATATCTGTATTAAGACCTATTATTCAGAAAGTAAAGTTGAGCTATATCCTGTTACCTAAATAGATGAGTACCCACACCTATGTCCATGACCTTTTATCTAGAACAATAGACAATGGAGAATGGCATAGGTGGTTTTTCAATGTTGTACCCACAAACTTAACAAGAGACTGATGTGTGTACATACCTGTCATCAATACGCACACACATATAAGTGTATGGGGTAAGCGTACCTTAACATTTTGTGAGTGAGGAATGAAATTTGGGTATAGGAGGAAGAATTTCTGGCACTTTGCCCTATAAAAGAGGTGACCCACCTCAACAGAGTACTCCATTCTTACTTATTCTGCTCTGTCATTTCTATTCTTACTTCTTCTGTTTCTACTCTATCTCTCTATCTATTCTATATATCTACAATGACTGCTACTATCAGTAGGTTGTACTTGTTCTTAAACTTTAAGTTTGAAGGGAACTAGGCTAAGCTTGGTTTCCCTAAGTTTTATTCTTAGTTTTATTAGGTTTTAATTTTAAGTTTAAGTTAGTCAAGTAAACCTTAATTTAGTTTTGAAAGCTCTTAGCATTAGATTTCTTCTAAGCACTGCATCCCTCACTCAAGAATTGAAAAACCTGAACTGCAAGGCTAGTCTTGTGTCTCTTACCGCCAGGTTATCAAGAAATGGTGTAAGTATATTAACCAAAGCTTTGTTGCATATAATACTATGTTAGCATATGTATCTTTTGAATAGCAGTAATACAATTGTAACTTTGTAACTCTGGGTATTTTACCATTTAATTACTATTATTAATTTTACTAAAAAGTCATTAAGACTATATCTGTTTCAGTGTGAGCTTCCAATCATACTCCCAAGGGTCCTTTGTAAATTCTGTGAAGCCTGATTCAGGACAATAACTTTTATCTTCTGATCAAACAGATTGGCAAGCCTAAACCCCATACTAATTAATATTGATGATAATAATTATTAATAAATTAAAACTAAATAAAAATTAAATTATTAATTTAAATTCCCATATTATCCAAATTAATATTTTCACTACACCCTAAATCAGGCTACACTAGGCTGTTCTCAGTGGTGGAAGATGACAGAACAAGGAGCAATGCTCTCAAGTTGCAGTGGGGGGAGTTCTAGAAAAAAACTATTTCGCTAGGAGGGTGGTGAAGCACTGGAATGGGTTACCTAGGTGGTGGAATCTCCACTCTTAGAGGTATTTAAGGCCTGTGACAAGGCCCTGGCTGGGATGATTTAGTTGGGGTTGGTCCTGCTTTGAGCAGGGGGTTGGACTAGATGACCTCCTGAGGTCTCTTCCAACACTAATCTTCTATGATTCTATAATTCTATGTGACCCAGTGTCATAACCTAGTCCCAGATTTGGACCTTAGCGTCCAAAATATGGGGGTTAGCATGAAAACCTCCAAGCTTAGTTACCAGCTTGGACCTGGTACTGCTGCCACCACCCAAAAAATTAGAGTGTTTTGGGGCACTCTGGTCCCCCTGAAACCCTTCCCTGGGGACCCCAAGACCCAAACCCTTGAGTCTCACAACAAAGGGAAATAAATCTTTTCCCTTCCCCCCTCCAGGTGCTCCTGGAGAGATACACAGAAGCAACCTCCGTGAATCTAAGCAGAGGGAGTCCACCCTCTGTAATTCCAGTCCAGGAAACAAAAGCACTTTCCTCTTCACCCAGAGGGAATGCAAAATCAGGCTAGTAAATCTAACACACACAGACCTCCCCCTGACTTCTTCCTCCCACCAATTCCCTGGTGAGCTGCAGACCCAATTCCCTGAAGTTCCCCACTAAAGAAAAACTCCAACATGTCTTAAAAGAAAGCTTTATAGAAAAAGAAAGAAAAATACATACAAATGGTCTCTCTGTATTAAGGTGACAAATACAGGGTCAATTGCTTAAAAGAAATATGAATAAACAGCCTTATTTAAAAAGAATACAATTTAAAGCACTTCAGCAATTATAGACATGTAAATACAAAAGAACATATAAACCCTTATCTGATCTTTGGTACTCACAACTGGGAAACAGAAGATTAGAAAGCAGGAAATAGAAAAACTTCTCATCCGAGAGAGCATACAGGCAGAAGACAAAGAACTCAGACACAAAATTCCCTCCACCCAGAATTGAAAAAAATCCTGTTTTCTGATTGGTCCTCTGGTCAGGTGGTTCAGATTACTTCTTTCCAGGTGAAAGAGACATTAACCCTTAGCTATCTGTTTATGACACCCAGTCAATAGCTGCTCAGGGAGGGTGGTTGCCTATATGAATGGAAAAAAAATCCCTTGATGTAGGAAGTGTCTACACTATATCACTACAGGGGTTAGTATTGTTTCCATGATCATAGTAAGAACAAACAGAAGGCAGTTTCCTTGTTCAGAAATTCAACCCTGCTTAAAGATCATGGTCTGCCCAAAATAAGCTTTTTATTGGCTTCCTGTCGTGCTTATGCTACCAGTGCTTCTCTGGGATTCCACTGGCTTTCCTGACTGTTTTTCTGGTTCTCCCTCTCACACACACAGCTGCTGCATTTGCAACCCTGTGAAACCCCGGTACGCACTTAGCTCTATTTTTGATCAGCCTTGCATGTGTCCAAGTCCCTTGGATTATGTTTTCTATTGTTTTAGATATCTTACCCCATAAAGGAGCTTAATTAATTGTTATATGTAGCCTGACTGAAAGGTGACTAGGAAGCTCATCAGTCACAATGAAGTCTATGATTGCCCATAGATCAAAGACACACCTGGGATCCACCAACTCCCTCCAGCATAACAATGTAATTGAACAGATGGTTATATGATGCTTCTGCACTGATTGGTGGTGGTGATTGGCTGAAACGTGCCTAGTTCCAGCCTGCTTGCTCCTCTCCTGGTTTGCCCACTGCCCAATTATCCCATTTTGTGGATCCCTCACCCTGTAGAGAATCTTCTGCAGGACGAAGAGGATGGGCTGGATGCTACATTACCTCTGCAACCCCACTGTCCAAGAGGGAGGGAAAGTTCCATGCATGGAGTGTTCCATCACACATGGAATTGTAGGAAGGACTGGGATCATTAATATTTGCATTCATTGTATGTATTTTGATATGGTTCTTACAATGTCATTTTTAGGTCAATTCTGAACATGTAATATTGTCCCTTTTTGTAGATTCACATTTATTCTGAACTTTTTAGTTAGGATTTTGATATTATGCCTTTGACTTTCATTGACTGAGCTGCCTCTACATCTTAGGTAACTGCATAATGATGTCTTGTAGCAATCTTACAGGTAAAATAATACAAAATAATTACTATTAAACTGCATGACTTGACATTTGTTAAGAAAAACTCAAGGGACCAAAATTATTCTCTTCTTTGAAAAATGATTTTTTTAATTTTTTTTCTGTTAATATGAGCACAATAATTTCTGGGAAACATCTGGATGCCAGCATTGTTTGTCCTGTTTAATGGTCATTTGACCTGAAATAAGTGTTTGAGAATCACTCACTCACTCACTCCTCTTAGAGAGAATGAAGGATGCCGTTGATCCACAGCTACGAGATGAACAGGCAGGTTTTTGGCAGAATAGATCAGGCATGGACCAGATAGCAACGCTTTGCATCATAGTCGAGCAGTCTATGGAGTGGAACTCCTCGTTGTACATCAACTTTGTTGATTATGAGAAGGCGTTCGATAGCGTGGATCGAGAGACCCTCTGGAAGCTCCTTCGGCACTACGGCATCCCAGCAAAGGTGGTCAACCTGACCAAGAACTCATATGACGGTATACCTAATTCATACTGAGCATAAACACGTAAGATCAAGAGACACTCACTGAAACACGTGTATTTACTGGATTGAAGTGTTCATATGTGTTTCTGGTTCAAGAAAAAGACAGAAATGACTGTTCATGCTACTGGAATACTTTAATTCATGTCTTTTATGATTCCCAGCAGCACAATTATGGTGTATTGTTGTACTTTTTAAATACAGTTTACAGTTAAGATGTACCCATTGCACAGAAAGCACAGATAATGTCCAATACTTGAATAGACAACCAATTATTTCATTATAACATAAATTATTAAATAAATATTGCTTTTTGAAATATATTGTGTGACTTATCTATAAATATTTATAACACGCTGAATTACAATTTACAGAGCCAAGCAGCCCACTTGAGGCACTCCTTTACACATCTTTCAGTTCTCTATCTAAAGCATAGAGGTTAGTTTGATCTTTAAAAAAATTTGTTGACTGGGAGGAGAAATGGACGTGTACCACTGGCAATATGCATTATTCTGAAGTTCTTCAGGATATATTATTTGTGTGCATTATAGACTACTCTGAACAGATCAGCATCAGAGACAGTATTATATTTCTTTTAGTCAGATATGATTGCTGAACCAAAAGCAAACCAAAGACTAGAAGAACCTGACCCTCAGGACCAAACACACAGATATTCTCTTCTATGTGTCATGGGTCATGCCAAAGTGCTGATGCATGCCATAAGCAAAATCACCATGGGAAGTGTGACAGGTTCAGTCACAGAGACTCCCTTGGGACTGTTATTTTATTTGCTGAAACTAGCTCTGAACCCATTTTCTCTGTCAGCTTGGGACTCCAGAACCCTGCCTGTTTGAGCCAGACATGCTAGTCTGCTGCAACACAGACGCAGGTCTGGTTCACGCGCCCAAAGCTGTAGACTTTAATCAAAAACTGCTCAGCAAGTTATCTATCTCCAGCACCCAGACACCCAGTTCCCAATGGGATCCAAACCCCAAATAAATCTGTTTTACTCTGTATAAAGCTTATACAGGGTAAACTCATAAATTGTTAGCCCTATATAACACTGATAGAGAGATATGCACAGCTGTTTGCTCCCTCAGGTATTAATGACTTACCCTGGGTTAATTAACAAACAAAAGTAATTCTATTAAGCATAAAATAGTAGAATTTAAGTGGTTTCAAATAATAAAAGACAGAACAAAGTAAGTTACCAAGCAAAATAAAACAAAACACACAAGTCTCAGCCTAATACATTTAAGAAACTGAATGCAGGTAAATCTTACCCTCAGAGATGTTCCAATAAGCTTCTTTCACAGACTAGACTCCTTCTTAGTCTGGGCACAATCCTTTCCTTTGGTACAGTTCTTGTTCCACCTCAGGTGGTAACTAGGGGATTTCTCATGACTGGCAGCTCCCTTTGTTCTGTTCCACCCTTTTATATCTTTGGCATAAGGTGGGACTCCTTTGTCTCTCTCTGCATTTCCACCCTTCCTTCTAAATGGAAAAGCACCAGTTTTAAGATGGATTTCTGTATCATGTGACATATTCACATGCCCTGTGAGTCTTCATTACTAAGTGGCTAGCACCCATGTATACAGGAAGGCTTAGAAGTAAAAAGAGCCATTTACAACCAATTGTCCTAGTTAATGGGAGCCATTAAGATTCCAAGCCACTATTCCAAGCCACCTACACTTTGCATAGTTACAACAGAACTTCAGAGTAATACTTCATATTTCTAAAATCAGATACAAGAATGATTCATTCATACAAATAGGATGAATACACTCAGTAGATTATAAACTTTGTAACTAAACCTAACAAGAGACTTTTTGCATAAAGCATATTCCAGTTACATTATATTTACACTCATAAGCATATTCCCATAAACATTTGGAGTGCAATGTCACAGGAAGAATCATCAGATGTTGTAGTTCATACAATGCATAGAATATTAAGATAAGCATCAAAATTAAACCTAAAACCTAAATCTGACATTTTTAAATGTCACATACAACATGGAAAGAGACATGGTATTAGTTGCCTTGATAACAAATTAGTACTGTACTTCATTGCTATGTGTCGGAGAGGTTATACACGTTCAGATCCTCAACTTCATATTTCTGACCTTTGCTTTCCTCTAATCCTGTTTTACTGAGGCTATAGTACCTGTGATTAGTGGTGGTTATAGAGCATTGATTTACATAAAGCCATGCTGGGTAGACCAGTTGAAACTGATGCTGTGGAAAATATCCTTAGAGGCAGGCACTGAATGGGTGAGGTAGAATCTTAGAACATTATCCAAGGAAGTCAAAGGTTCCTTGAGAAGAGTGTTTTTTGTATGTTTGTTTGAAGGTCTTGTGGTGTTTGTATAGTGTCTTTCTGGCAAAAGCCTTGGGATGTATTTTACACTAGACAATTAGAAGGAGAGACAAAATTTCTCCATTTTCACAACATTTAGCAGATTTAAAGAGGTTACAATATAGAGTTTTGACCACCTCTACTACTTTTTCCATTATTATATTAAGATGGCAGGCTAATTTTAAGTATCAGAGGGGTAGCCGTGTTAGTCTGGATCTGTAAAAGCAGCAAAGAATCCTGTGGCACCTTATAGACTAACAGACGTTTTGGAGCATGAGCTTTCGTGGGTGAATACCCACTTCTTCAGATGCATGTGGTGGAAATATCCAGGGGCAGGTATATATATGCTAGCAAGCAAGCTAGAGATAACGAGGTCAGTTCAATCAGCGAGGATGAAGCCCTGTTCTAGCAGTTGAGGTGTGAAAACCAAGAGAGGAGAAACTGGTTCTGTAGTTGGCAAGCCATTCACAGTCTTTGTTCAATCCTGAGCTGATGGTGTTAAATTTTGCAGATGAACTGAAGCTCAGCAGTTTCCATTGTCTACAGCCAAGCTCTGAGGTACAACCGCATCTGCTCTAACCCCTCAGACAGAAACCAACACCTACAAAATCTCCACCAAGCATTCTCAAAACTACAATACCCGCACGAGGAAATAAGGAAACAGATCAACAGAGCCAGACGTGTACCCAGAAGCCTCCTACTGCAAGACAAACCCAAGAAAGAAACCAACAGGACTCCACTGGCCATCACATACAGCCCCCAGCTAAAACCCCTCCAACGCATCATCAAGGATCTACAATTCATCCTGGACAATGATCCCACATTTTCACAGGCCTTGGGTGGCAGGCCAGTCCTTGCCCACAGACAATTTGCCAACCTGAAACATATTCTCACCAGTAACTGCACACCGCACCATAATAACTCTAGCTCAGGAACCAATCCATGCAACAAACCTCGATGCCAACTCTGCCCACATATCTACACCAGCGACACCATCACAGGACCTAACCAGATCAGCCACACCATCACTGGTTCATTCACCTGCACATCCACCAATGTAATATACGCCATCATATGCCAGCAATGCCCCTCTGCTATGTACATCGGCCAAACTGGACAGTCTCTATGGAAAAGGATAAATGGACACAAATCAGACATTAGGAATGGCAATATACAAAAACCTGTAGGAGAGCACTTCAACCTCCCTGGCCACACTATAGCAGACCTTAAGGTGGCCATCCTGCAGCAAAAAAACTTCAGGACCAGACTTCAAAGAGAAACTGCTGAGCTTCAGTTCATCTGCAAATTTGACACCATCAGCTCAGGACTGAACAAAGACTGTGAATGGCTTGCCAACTACAGAACCATTTTCTCCTCTCTTGGTTTTCACACCTCAACTGTTAGAACAGGGCCTCATCCTCCCTGATTGAACTGACCTCGTTATCTCTAGCTTGCTTGCTAGCATATATATACCTGCCCCTGGATATTTCCACCACATGCATCTGAAGAAGTGGGTATTCACCCACGAAAGCTCATGCTCCAAAACGTCTGTTAGTCTATAAGGTGCCACAGGATTCTTTGAGGCTAATTTTAGATACTCAGATACTATGGTGAAAAACATTTGAAATGCTGATAAGTGAAATTGTTTGGAAGAGAGCATGGTCCTAACTTCAGCTGAAGGAAGCTACCACAGCATAGATTAATTATAGACTGAGAAGAAGTTGTGCATACTGGAAGTCTGTTACACATCAGGCAAGAGACATCCTTGATGCAGAGGGGAAAATATAATGGAAATGGAGAATATCAAAATGTGTAAGGTGATCCAAGAAGTGTCTCCTTGCAAGGACAGAGAAGGAAAAGCTAAAGAAAGAAAACAAATGACAACTGTGTGAGGAATAGGGCTGCCTCATCCCTCCACCCTACAAAAGTAAAGTTTCAAGGATTTTATAGGACAGCCTAAGCTCTGCCTTCAGCTACTTTGAGCTACATTAGCAGCACAGTGCAGATGGAAGGTTGCTCTAACAAAGCATCTGAGGAATCCCACTACCAAAGGAGAATCTTTGGACATGGACGGGTGACACACTTCTCTAGAGACTTCTAGAGTAAGTTACACCTGGGCTGTTTTGGCTTTGGCTATCCCAAGAACCGGGAAACTAAACAGAAACAGGGTTTTAAACCACCTTTTCCCATCCTTGCTTTCTTTACTGGAGGACTTGGCCCTATATGAAAAGCCTTCTACCCTATATTCACATAGAAGTCATGGGTCATGGTCTTCCAAGATAGTCTCACTACTACACAACCTGATGTCAGCCTGAGAAGTTACTGTGTGCTTGCTTGGGTACCCATGACAGTTCCTAATTTTAGAAATAAGAACCCACAATGAGGCCCAAAGTTTGACTTTATATTCCTGTTTGGAGACTAGCAAAAACATACAAACTTTTCCTGCTTTAAAGACCATCTGTTGTAAATGGACCTGCATATGGCGACTTAATATTTTATCTTGCTTTTATGGTTTCTATTCTGCCTAAAATAGGATTAATGTTAGGATCACTTGTTACAAAGGGTGAAAGTAAACAAACAAGCAACAATAGCATCTGTACTGGTACAAATGCAACCTTAGTGTATCTGAAGAAGTGAGGTTTTTTACCCACAAAAGCTTATGCCCAAATATATCTGTTAGTCTTTAAGTGCCACCGGACTCTTTGTTGTTTTTGTGGATACAGACTAACACAGCTACCCCTCTGATACTTCGTGGAACTTGTAACTCAAGCCACATTTTGCTGTCTTCACCCCTCATTAAGTGGTATCTTAATCCATGAATAGCTCATTCATTTCAATGGGGCTGCTATTCAAGAATGCTGCTAGTCAACATGAATAGGGGCTTGTCTACACTGGCACTTTACAGCGCTGCAACTTTCTAGCTCAGGGGGGTGAAAAAACAAGCTTCAGTGCTGTAACGTGCCAGTACAGACAGTGCACCAGCCCTGGGAACTGTGCTCCCAGCATTGGTAGCCACACCCTTCGTGGAGGTGCCATGACTACACAAGCCATGTTAAAGCGCTGCTGCAGCAGTGTTGCCGTGGCAGTGCTTTAAGGTTGCCAGTGTAGACTAGTCCTAGGAGTGGAAGAGCTGGAACCTTTGCCTACAGAAGTTGGTCCAATCAAATATCTTACCTCAACCACCTTGTCCTGTATTTGTGTTAGTTGGCAGCAATTTTGGACAGCTTGTGGAAGAAAAAGATGATCTTTATATAGCCCCTGTTTTAAATCCCTATAGGTATCCATTCTGGCCCACCCAAGTTGGTATTCAGATCCTTGGCACAAGGACAGGTTTTTATTGTTTTATGTTTTCACAGTGCCTAGCACATGGGGTGCTGGACTAGGACTTGGGCTCTTAGGTACTGAATTAAGATTTGAGTGTATCAATATATTGGTGTTTGGATACAGAATATTGTAGATATTAGGCCAAAAATGAAGTTTAGATCCAGACCCAAACTTTCTCAAGGTTTAGGGATGTAGAAATCTTCCATGGTTGTCACGCAGATCACTGTTTCATGGAATGAAATACATTTAAACATGCAGTAATAGCAAACACTAGATTACTAGATAATGCAAAACTAAACTCAAAACAAGAGGGATGTGGTTCTGAACCACACTCTTGGTAAATCTTTCATATCTACTTGATGAAGAACTCTCTAAGCAATGAGTCAGGGAAAACAGCAAAGATTTCCCAGAAAATGAAGAACAGTTTACAACAATGGAAAATCACAGGACAAAGAGAGTGTAAATATATGGGTTGTATCTTGTTTATTCTGAAGAGACAGGCAGTGAGTGGGCTTAGACTGCTACAATGAGTGCAAAGGTCATAAAAACAAATATTTTTTAAAAACAATTATTCCTCCATGGTTTTCAAGGTCAGATTTATCGTATTGTGAAAATGTGCTTATCTTATCAGTCACTGCTGTCACTATTCTACTTTATTCTGTTCTCTCTTTGCACTATTATGATACGAAAGGAGGTCTTAGTTTTGCAGATTTGGTTTATAAAGGTACCATAGTTTATTTGTCCTTGTGCTTCCTTGCTTCTATGCATGTATTCATTGTACTTTCTTTTTAAATAACTATGGTACCTTATCTTTTATTATACATCTCAAACATTCAAATAGAAAATCTACTGAAAAGTATGGAAAATCTTGCAGAATCTCTAATGATAAACAAATACTAAGGAAATAAAGAACTACTCAATATTAGGTCTATTTAAAAAGGTAAGTTTATAGTTTGATTATTACTTTTGCCCATGAGTTCTAAATTTTTGGTGTGTTTTTTTATGATTTTGATAGTTGTGCATGCTTTCTGGCCATTCCTTTATAGTGAATGACAGGATGATCGCCATGATATATTTTTTATCTAGTTGCTTTGCATCAAGAGGATAGGGTGGATGCCCAAAAATAAGTGACAAATAACTAAGAATTATTTCCTGATGCTTGGTTCATTACTGCGGTCAAAACGTGCAACACTGCATATAATCACACTATGTTCACTTCACTCCATAGAGCTCTGATGATAATCCTTCCAGTGTCTACTTGTCTGCTGTGTTTTGTTATGTTGCTGTTAACTTGTCATATAACATCTAGGAATTTCAGCTTTGCATACTTATTATCACTGACATCCCAGGTTTTCTACCTTTCCACTGGTGCTTGTCATATTATTGTCAAAATGTCAATTGCACTGGTGCAGTCCACTTCTGCCTGTCCACTGTAACTCATCGCATCCCCCACTTCACCATCACTCAGCATATCAAATTACTCATAATGTATATTTCTCTTTTTATTCCACTCTGTCCATTCAGTCACATAATCATAGAAGTTAGACGTAGTCTGAATTATTTTGAATTATTTTCTATTAGTACACCACCCCATGTTCTAACTTTAAGGGCCATGCATCTCTGCATCTCCAGAAATGCAGTCTTTGCTCTTGAGCTTTCTTCCTGCCTTTACATCATATAACAGTATTAAGAAACATATCCCAGGTTTTTGTTTCCCCATACTTGGTAGCTTAATATCTGATCTCTGTCCTGAATGAAATAATCTATATTCTTTGTCCTAAATATAACAATCTTTTTTATATTGTTTCAGATTAAATACCAAAGTCACTATTATCAATCAGTTTTGGGTACTTCTGCTTTCCACATTACATTAGCATCTGAGCACCTCACAACCTTGAATGTATAGAAATACAACACCCCAGTAAGGTAGGCAATATTATTGTCCCCATTTTGCAGATGAGGAATAGTGAGGCTATTACCCAGGCCTTACCCTGAGGCCACACAGGAAGTCTGGGGTGGAACAGGGATGTGAACCCAAGTTTCTTAAGAGCTAGCCTAATAGCCTAACTATTGTACCAATAATAATAATAATAATAATAATAATAATAATAATAATAATAATAGTTTTCCTTTTCCTTGTCACACACACACTACGATTGTTCTGTTAATGTGAAATAGTAACTTTCAGAGGTGTGATTTTGTCTTTTGTGGTGCCCCTCAAATGCACTTGAGCTCAGTAGGTTTGGGTAATTTGGATAAATAGCTACATTTGGAGGCCCTATACAGCACTTGTAGCCGTAGATTAGAAGTATTGTTAATTGGTAGAAATATATTAAATCAACCAATCAAACTATATGTCTGAACTATTTGCACTTTATCTGTCACTCACTAATATTGGGAAAAGGATATACACCTGCCCTTGACTTCTGTTTATAAGCAATACAATTACTGGCAGTCCTGGACTGTGATAGTACAAATGCTTCCTCACTCTGCCAGACATCACAACACCAGACATTCAGCTTTCCCAGAGAAACGGTATTTCCTTGACATGTTCCTTTCCCTGCTTCAAAATTAGCATTAACCCAAAACAAAAATGTTATTCTCTATCATTATGAGATGCTCAAGAAAGTGAAAGAGAAGGCCAGGAAAGTAACCAATGTGTCAGAGGAGAAAAAAGAGGGTCCATGAGTAGCACTAAGGACACACTCACTGTGGTGAATTCCTTGTATTCCAAGCTAATTGTCTGTCCCTTCACATTTCCAGTTTAGCAAGAGAGTGCTGCATGGGGAAGTGAAACTGAACAATAAGATATGTCAAGTCACATTTTTTTGTCAAAAGGTACGTTAGGCAATGACACCTGAGCATAAGTGCTGTCAATTCATATCAGTCTGATCGTGCACTGCTTGAGAAACAGCTTCACTGTTGAGGTCAGAGTTACATTAATAGACTGTACCCAGGCATCTGCCATACTTTCAAAGATGCTTCTTAAAACAAAACAGCACTGAGTGGAAGGGAACTCAGAGAACTAACCTGATTCATGAGAGGTTTTAAAGAGCCATTTCTTTACTTTGCAGTGGTTCTGACCATGTACCCCAACTACTGTGACATCAAATTGCTTTCAGGGTTCCTGGAACTCTCTTTTAGTCTAATAGCAGCTCTCCTTCAGCTGACTCTCTGTTACTCCTTCTGATAATAGCACTTTTAGCAACCCCTTGGCCCTCACACTACTCCTTCTTGTAACTTGCCACCATTATGTTCAAGCTCCTCTCTCCCCACCACTAACCCAAAAGGTTATGTGAAGCTGAGATATTACTTGCTGTCTGGGAAACAGGGATTCCTATGACAACTCAGCTGTACCTCTCTATTTCTTTAGGTACACCATAAGTGCTTCGCCTTTCCCTTGCTGTTCATTGCTTCCCATGCCTGCATGCCTCTCTTGTTTTTCCTGCTTCCACCAATCATCATTTGTCATCATCCATATACCAGCCAGCCCCATCTCTGGCGAATTATCCCTTCCCTGTATTCAAGCTCACCTCTACTGCTCCTTCACAAACACTCAACCTGCCATTTCCCCTGACACTGCTTCTCCTCCTCCCACACATTTTACATACATTAGGCTTTGCAATGCCTATTCTCACCACCCACTCTGCCAAACAGTCCTTCTCTCTCCACTGTCTTGGATTCCAGAAAGTTTATCCTATTGTCTGTTTCTAGCCATTAGAGCTAAATCTTCTCTCTCCTTCAGTCTTCAGAAATATCCCTTAACTGCTCCCATAATATCATCTACCATCTCTCTGCTGATTTCCCCAACCTGGATCCTCAAAAGTAATTAGGTGTTCCCAGGGCTAACCCCTAGGCACCCTGCTGCATAGCAGAATCCTCAGGCCTGAGTTAGGCACTCAGGCTCCCCATAGAGCACATGGAGTAAGTTATGTGCCTAAGAAAGAGATACTCAGAAACATCGAGCTGAGAGGGGAGCTGCCTCAGCTAGCCAGGAGTAACATACAAAGTAAAGGGATGGGGCATAAGTCTGGATTCTCAAAGGTCCAGAGATAGGCAGCTCCTTCTGTTTGAGGTCCTCAGCTTTCTTAGAGCTAGGCACCATAGCCAGGTCAGCTACTGAAGTAGCCCATGATCTAGTAGCCAAAGCTGAGTCATTTCTCATGATGGTGGAGAGCAGACAGAGAGATACATACACATTCCAAATAACCAGTACCTTGGTGGTTAGGGCACCCATGTGGGCTGTTCTGAGCAAAGAAGGGTTTGAATCCAGGTTTCCTACATCTCAGGTAGTGCTCTATCTACTAGAGGACCCATATGCAGATTTTATATTAAAAAAAAAATCCAGATGTGCTTTCCTTTTGTGCAGGTACTGTGCTTCTCTCATCCCCACCTCTCTGCCATCGGTGGCCTCAGTCCAGCCCTCCAGCTACAGCCTCTGGCAGAAAGCTGGTTGTAGGTATGCTCAGTGCATGCCCATGGGATCAGACCTTGCTAGTAAAATAGGTGTCCTCCTCACTTAGTCTGAGAATCCCGCTTGGGCTTGCTCTAGTGTGCAAGAAGCTGATTACTTGTGGAGCAGTGTCAACACTTAGGCAGCTTCGAGTGTCCTGACCAGTGAAAACTAGGGCATTTATGGGGTTAGGTGGCAGCTGAATAGTTGTTTTGAGAATGTTAGTGGGACCGAAATGGTGGTCTTAGGTGGCTAAGTGCCTTTGAGGATCTTAGCCTCCCTCACTTCCCTGACCTCTACTCCACTGTTGATTTTCATTTCTCATTTCATTTGCCCCTCCCTTATGGCCCAGTGCAATTTCAAAACTGTAATGACAAAACTGGAAGTCCTCTTATTTTTCCTTTCAAATCTTCTCTCTCCTGCCCTTTTTCTTCAGTAAAAGAAAAAAATAGACCTTATTCTCCATCATGGTTCTGCTGTTATTGTTGACTCCTCCCTCTTTTCTTTTCACTACATTCAAGGTTTCATAAAATCCTATCACTTCTGTTTTCATAACTGAAGTCCCAGCTGCACTCTATGGTTATCTCTTGCATTGATACAACAAACTCCTTCTACATGTCTTCACATCATCTTGTCCCTCTTCAGTTTATCTAAAACTCTGCTTCTTAGATCAAATTACTCTAGCTCTGATATGTGATTCTTCTTCAGATTCTTCCATGAGCTTCTCCTCACCTTCTGTACCTAACTCAGGCTTTTTAGCCTCAAGGTTCTGCAAAAGTCTGTCCCTGTCTGTATCTCTTATCTCATTTGTTCCTAATAATCTGAAATGGCTAAAGCTGACTCCCAGATAACATACTAAGGTGCTAGTAATTTTATTTTAAAAAATTTAAAAATAGATTCAAAATCATTAAATATAATATTTTGTTAAGATGTTTATGTCTTAAAATTGTTAATTTAATTCTTGTTCCCATAGTTGTTAAAACCATTTCATATGACTATTTCTTTTTGCTTTGATATGTATATTTTTGTAAATTGCTACCAAGGAACCAGATAGTCATTAAGATTATTAAACTCTGGGCAAGCTCTTTAGTCTCTATATTTGTGACTTTAAGTTAGAATGGGCCTTGTTGCTGCTGTTTTTTACACACTTTTTAGGGCTATTTCTGTTAGGTGAACTAGTGTAAAGGTTCAGATAAGGTTACCAAGGTGAAGAACCACTTAGAATGCAGACAGAGATACAATCACTGAGGTTAATACAGAATCAAGCTTTCTTTATTGTAGTACCTCCACAGTAGCATACAGATCCCTATAGACTTCTTTATTATCTACTTAGGCTCAACCACTGTAAGCATCCCAATACTCACTTAGTGAGAGTTAATAACTTTCTGTGTAAGTGAATAGGTGTATGAAGCATCCTTTCCCTGAGGTTTGTTAGCAGGGAGCTCTGGGAGCATATTAGTCATACTGAGCAAAGGCAATGAGTAAAACACAGGAAAATAGCAACAAATTCCTCTAGCACCACATTTAGGCAGCTACAGGCTCCTATAGTTGGCTATTTGATTTCTCCATGAAGAGGCATCTTGTATGGCTTCATGGCTGCTAAACATCATTCTTTGATCATAATTAATGCAAAGCACCTAGCAGATGTACTACAATGTCAAAAAGAGACTCATACTGACTCAGTATCCTTTTTAAAAACAGTGAAGGTGTCTTTTGCTATCTATAGAACATGATAAGATTCTTTACTGATGTTTACTCTTGGAGCATGAGAATTTTGGAGCATCCTTTGAGAGCATGTGAGGCAAGGCTTTAGTACAGGAGTTCTCAACTAGGGGTGGCAAGTCAAACTTTTGAGGGTAGGGGGCAGAATGTCACTTAAATTTGGGCCAACCACCCCTCCATTGTGACCAGAGTCACCATTTGGGTAGGGTGGAGGAGGGGAGTGTGCTTCTTACCAAGTGTATGAAGATATGTGTGGGAGAGGGGTTAGGGATCCCCCAAGTCAGACTGGTCACACATTGAGGGGCCAGGCTGAGTGGTGAGTGTGGGTTAGTGCAGCCTTTTCCCCTGAGTGGGGCTGCTCACACAGGGGCCAGTCTCCAATGCATAAACCAGTGCTGCACACTGGTTGCCTCTGCAGCACCCTGATATTTGGGAAGTCCCCTCCCTCTGCCCCCTGCCCAGGCTCTAGCCCCACCAGCAACTACAGCAGGGAGGTGCTGGGCACAACCCAATTCCTGAGAGGAAAAAAGACTGTGGGGGTGGGAGGAGCCACAGATACAAAACAGACTCTCCAGAGCTGTGGGGTGGGGAGGGGACCTGTAATGTAACAGGTAGGGGACCCTGTCAGGATGGCAAAGCCTGGAGCATTTCCTCCTCTCATAGACTCATAGACTCTAGGACTGGAAGGGACCTCGAGAGGTCATCGAGTCCAGTCCCCTGCCCTCATGGCAGGACCAAATACTGTCTAAACCATCCCTGATAGACATTTATCTAACCTCCTCTTAAATATCTCCAGAGATGGAGATTCCACAACTTTCCTGGGCAATCTATTCCAGTGTTTAACTACCCTGACAGTTAGGAAATTTTTCCTAATGTCCAACCTAAATCTCCCTTGCTGCAGTTTAAGCCCATTGCTTCTTGTTCTATCATTGGAGGCTAAGGTGAACAAGTTTTCTCCCTCCTCCTGATGACACCCTTTTAGATACCTGAAAACTGCTATCATGTCCCCTCTCAGTCTTCTCTTTTCCAAACTAAACAAACCCAATTCCTTCAGCCTTCCTTCATAGGTCATGTTCTCAAGACCTTTAATCATTCTTGTTGCTCTTCTCTGGACCCTCTCCAATTTCTCCACATCTTTCTTGAAATGCGGTGCCCAGAACTGGACACAATACTCCAGTTGAGGCCTAACCAGCGCAGAGTAAAGCGGAAGAATGACTTCTCGTGTCTTGTTTACAACACACCTGTTAATGCATCCCAGAATCACGTTTGCTTTTTTTGCAACAGTATCACACTGTTGACTCATATTAAGCTTGTGGTCCACTATGACCCCTAGATCTCTTTCTGCCATACTCCTTCCTAGACAGTCTCTTCCATTCTGTATGTGTGAAACTGATTGTTCCTTCCTAAGTGGAGCACTTTGCATTTATCTTTATTGAACTTCATCCTGTTTACCTCAGACCATTTCTCCAACTTGTCCAGATCATTTTGAATTTTGACCCTGTCCTCCAAAGCAGTTGCAATCCCTCCCAGTTTGGTATCGTCCGCAAACTTAATAAGCGTACTTTCTATGCCAACATCTAAATCGTTGATGAAGATATTGAACAGAACCGGTCCCAAAACAGAGCCCTGCGGAACCCCACTTGTTATACCTTTCCAGCAGGATTGGGAGCCATTAACAACTACTCTCTGAGTACGGTTATCCAGCCAGTTATGCACCCACCTTATAGTAGCCCCATCTAAATTGTACTTTCCTAGCTTATCTATAAGAATATCATGTGAGACTGTATCAAATGCCTTACTGAAGTCTAGATATATCACATCCACCGCTTCTCTTTATAATCCCATCCTCCACCTCCTCTACACTCTACCGACTCAACTTGTCCACTTGCTGAAAGATGTTCTGCCTCAGCAACCAAAGGCTTACTCTGTGTGTGAGAAGAAAGAAGACTGTTCAGTCCAAATGCCTGGACTTGTCCCCCCGCCCCCCCGGCCGCCACATGGCTGTAGCTATCCAATAGTTCCTCCAAATTTATTTTTCCCACCTGTGTATGGCCACTGCTTGTCAGACCTCTGATGGTGGTAGAACCACATCATGAAAGGACCCATTTATTCTACCTGCTAACTGATTTTCCTGATGTGGCAGCAGAATGATCAGCATCAACCCATACCATGCAAACTGACTCAGGCATGATGGCTAGCAAAGAGCAGAAGGCAGTCTCTAACCAGCTAATCTCCAACCTATCTCCAGCCATGGAAGTTCTCTACTGAAGGATCACTGACTGCTGGAAAAAAGGTTGCTGGATATGAAGAATCCTGGCTCCAGTTTGGAAGTCACTTACTTAATGGACAGATGAGAGGAATCATAGCCAGCCTACGTTCTGATGTTGCCACAGAAAATAATCATCAGGTTGGAGCAACTGATTTTTAAAAAGTTGAGTCAGATAATGAGCCTCTGGTGTCACTAAGTTGAGGACAATGTGGATTTGCAATGATAGGAGGCTGCTAAGTTATTGCAATTCTAAGCTACCATTGGATTTTTTGGCTCAGGCCAACCCCAGCCACAACCGATTGTCACATAGGAGGTACCCTTTCTTCTATCATACCACCACTCAGTTGTGGTGAGACAGATATGGGAGGTTTACGCTGTATAAAGCTACTTTTTTTTTCTAGCAGCAATGTCATATCCTCAGGATATGACCATGCCAATGAGGTCTTGGTCTGAGTATGTAGTTGTTGTTTGGATACATCTGGTGGATGGAGTGTCTGTGGAAACTGACAAAACTGCAGTTCTCCTTCTCCAGGTTGCTTATGGCATTTCAGTTCATTGTCTACTCTTAATAAAGTCAGCGATTTTTCTAAGGGCATGTCTATAAGGCAACTTAGTGTGCAACAAGTCAGAGTATAAATCTACAGCACTCTAGCCTGCTGTGCATTAAGTGGCCCTGTGTACCCTGCCATGAAGCTCTAAATGTTCTGTAATGTGCTTTGATCTATGGAACTTTTAGTGTGCAGTAGCACGGTCATTGTGGCAGGCTGGAGTACTGGAAATATACACGCCAGGTTGCTGGGCACTGTTACCTGATTCTTTCAGTGGTTAAAAATACTTCTATTGGTTACTAAGTGAACTGATTAATGAACTGAGGATAGTAGGGTTCTTGTCCCAGAATCAGGCCACACAGAACTAAAACCGAATTCAATATTTTGTAGGGAATCTTGGAGTGCATGGCAAGGAAACTCACCCTGAAGGCACAGCAACACTTTAGAGATTTTTTTCAAATCAGGAAAATGTCAGAGAAGCTCCAAGCCACATAAACAGATAGGAATAATACAGTGTTTGGGACATATGTGGTATCATTCTTTGCATATGCTCTTAGATTTGCACACTTACACCCTTCCTTGAGGTCCTGGTGGTTAGAGACAAAGGACTAGCTCTGTCTCTGGCATGCCAATGAGTTCAATGGTCTAGGTCCGTCTATGACCAACATTGATGATAGATAACAAAAGAGCTGCAGGGTCAAATGATGGAAAGCTAGCTACTCCCCATGGTGGTTTGCCCTATTATAGGGCTGAAAACTATCATGAATATTCAGGCTTCCATGCCCAAATCTAACTTCCTCACCCTCATAATACTGGGGTATACTTATCCTATAGATTAACATATTAATACACATTAATGCTATTGTAACTCATTATCATATTTGTCATCTCTTACTCAAGCAGATTCCATATTTCTGCGGTTGTGTTACCATTAAGTTCTGACTCCTGCTATTAAGCAAGCTATTCAAAGTTCCCCAAAATCTAAGGGTGACTGTCAAACCATATATCTATGCCAAAGGTCACAGGCCTACTGTACTTAAATATATTTATGCTAACTTGTTTAAGCTAATGTCTTAGAACAAAACTTTTTTACTGATGGTCCCTTTCACACAGCAAACCTCTGAGTGTGAGCACCTTTATAAATTCAAAACTTTTTTTTAATATTTAACACTATTATAAATGCTGGAGGTGAAGCAGAGTTTGGGGGTGGATGCTGACAGCTTGTGACCTCCCATGTAATAACTTGGGGGTCACAAGCCCCACTTTGAGAACCCAATCTTAGAGGATATCAGCCTAGGTTCCTTGTGTTATAGCCAAATATAATGAAGGCAAGCCAGCCATATTGGCAAGCCCAAATTCACATCCAGATTAAAATATTATTTCTCCATCTGCTACCTTAATATATTTCCTGATTCTTAAATCTAACATGCACTGAATGCTCAGATATGTCCCTAACTTCATTCATGTGGAGTATGATTCTGATGCACAGTAATTATTTCTATGCTTTCATTGAAAACTTTGCTTGCATGTATAAAAGCAAAGGATCTGTTGCATTCTTCCTTAGTGATGCAAAAAACCTGTACCATCTGTAACTCATCATTTTCTTGGTCAATAATAGATAAAGACCTGAAATACTGAATGGATAATCCATCAACTACAACCAAGGGCATAATGCTTTTCAAAGTAATTTCACAATCCAGGTAAGAATTGCAATCATTTGACTACCTACCCTGCTTTATTTCCTGTGGCATAAATTGTCAGATGGAAAAGGCATTAGCCTCCTGAGGGACACAGTAGTGTAATCTCATCTTCTTAATTAGAAAAATCTGAGAGTTAGTATTAACAAAATTTCATGTGACATTGGGACATTTTCATGATTCCTTATGTAGAGTTCCTTCCACACAATCTTCAATAATCCAGTAATTGAAACAAGGCCAGCAAAAATGAGACTACAATCTTGGTTTCATTTAAAGGAACAGAATCTTAACTAGACACAGTGTTGGGGCAAATTGAATGAGCTGGGCTGGCAGAGAACGCTAATAGGATCAAACTGAGAATTGGAGGGTTTGATCCTGTCATTGTGGTGAAATTGTTTGTCTGTGAGACCATTGTCATTGTTCTATGAGTTAATAAATGTACTAGCCCATTCTTTGAACTAGAATGTGTATATATCTAACACCTATAAGAGAAAGTGACACTTCTTTACCTAATTCCTTATGAATTCTCTAATGCTCAATGTGAAAAATAAAGTTTGAAAAAGTGACTCTGTCATATGAATGCAGCACTACAGCAGAGAAATTGAATCTACTCTAAGAGTCTATCATACCTATAGTTGTGAGCTCTAAGAGACAGTGAGTTATTGTAATTAAAACTGAAAGCATATCCATTCCATTGTGATTCTTATGGATGGGAAAGAAAGAACATTTTGGAATTATTTTTATACTAGGAATGTTAGGAATACAAAATAAATAAGTTGAACAAATAAAACCAAGTGAAAACCAAGTGAAATGACAGAAACAGCTGCAAAAGGCCTGTTATCTACTATTTAGGCATTTTAGCAGCTGATTGCACCTTTAAAAAAAGATGGTAGGATCTAGGTACATTTAAAACTTGGGCTCAATATTTGTTAAATTCTGTGATTGAGGAAACATTATGGGATACTTAGAGCCAGAACCAGGGGTGGCCCCAAACATTTTGCCGCCCCAAGCATGGCGGCATGCCATGGGGGGCGCTCTGCCGGTCACCAGGAGGGCGGCATGTGGCTTCGGTGGACCTCCCGCAGGCGTGCCGAAGCCGCGGGACCAGCAGATCCTCCACAGGCATGCCTGCAGGAGGTCCACCGGAGCCATCTGTCGCCCTCCCAGCGACTGGCAGAGAACCCCTCACGGCATGCCGCCGCAAGCATGCGCTTGGCGTGCTGGAGCCTGGAGCCGCCCCTGGCCAGAACCTCAACAGATGTAAATCAGCATAAATCAATGGAGCAACACCAATTTACACCAGGTGATGGTGTGGCCTTCTATTTGTATTTTTTTAACTATTGTTATTGTTTTGGTGTTTGTGTAGGTCTTTTGAGATAAGAAGGGTGGGACAGGGTAAGGAGATGTATCTTTTAAACAGACTTCTTGAAGTTCTTTGTATGGTACCCAGTGACTTAATAGAATAAATTCAGTCTATACCAGATTGTTGCAGTTGAATTGGCATACTGTAATCTTGCTTTAGAACACCATAGTTTTTTCATCTCACACTAATACACAATTAGGCTTTTAAATAGAATATTATCTGTAATTAAAGGTATGGTGTCTATTGGAGTATATTGTATGTATATAAAGGAGATTATTAGAAAGATAACCTATTAGAAATGCAGTACAGTAAATAGGACTAAAACAGTAATGATACCATCATGATGGATTCAAGTAAAATATGCCAATATTAAAAATCTGGAGAAAGTACCACTGAAGATTGTGACATTGGCTGTGAAGAGAGAACTAAAATATTTCATTATCCACCTTTCCCTTCCCTTACTTTAATAAGTAGCAAAAAGTTAAATAAATAGTTATATCAAAAGCCTAAGGCAAGCAAATTAATATAATCTCCCCCTAGTTACTGACAGCCAGTGTTTCTGAAACCTTGTGATAATGGCTGTGGGTTTAGCTCTTCATTCTGATAAGGATAACTCAGTGAAGCTTAAAAGATGTTTTACAGAGAATCTGTTGGACTATAAGATAACTGTCATAACTAAAACAGTCTGTAGAAAAAAATCCTTAATCAGGGATATTTGCAGTTCTGGAGCATTAAAATTCCAGTTGTTCTGAAAGGCATTTTTTGCCTAGCAAGTTGAATGCTTTGGAATATTTCTGAGTTCACATTAAAAAAGACTCTTTCTTTCTGTGGGACCAGGGGTGGGGAAGTCTTAAAGTTTCAGGACTGTATGTAGCAACAAGATTCTCTACTTCTATATACCTTGCTAATTATAACCTTTTATATGACAGACTTCACCAAGATTTTCTTCTATAGTTTGAATGCTATATAATCAAATGATACAATGCCAGGCATGAGACCAGATATTTAATATAGCTCAGCCCCTCCAAACCCTCAACAGCCTCCACTCTTCTCAAGCACTTTTGGAAATCTGGCTAATAATGTCCCACACAGAAACTTAATTTTGTATTGTGAAAGGGCTTACTTAGTAATTGTTATGGTTCACCTTCAGCATCATTTCATTTCCAGCATCTCATGTTGAAGCCTCTACTCTTCTACTCAAAATCAATTAGATTCCTCCATAAACAGTCAATTCTGGTCCTTAGTTGATTACAAAAATTACATAACACACTCCATCTTCTCCAAATACTGACCATGCTCACTATTGTTATGGTACTGGTGTGTTCAATTTAGCAACAATAAAATAAGGTTGAATTAGTATTATTTTGTAAGATAATTATTGCACTTGGTACGACCCAGGTTGTGCTTAGACTCCATCTGATGCTTTCTCCAGGAAGAGAGCAGTTGCTTATAGAAATGTCTGAAGTTTGTTGGTAGTGATAGCTCTAGCAGAGAAAGGCATGTGACATTGCTGAGCTGGAACTGTCTTGCTCTCAGTGATTCTGAGCTGAGCCAGGATTAAGCTGTAAATACAGGGGCCACTGAGGTGAAGGAGGATGCAGCATTCTTGGCTCAGCATTTGTGCCAGTGCAGCTAAGGTGACTTTTCCTTACGCTCAGACTGCCTTCATTTGCAGAACTGATGACTGTGGGGATCGACAGGTATGCCAACCAGGACATCGCAAACTACTATAGCTTTCTTTTTCAGCGTAGAATGGCAAACTATTAATATACCAAGGGTTTAGTAGGGAAACAAATAGTAGGAAATTGCCTTTATGGCATCTGTCTTCTTGGGTGGGTTTTGCAGGAGTGGAATAGTACTAATCAGTTTTAAGCTGTGTCATCATTAAAGCAACTAATGAGGGGAAGGGGGGAGACAGAAAAACTCAAGTTGGCAGGAACAGACTCAGAAGTCTCATAAGATACTGCAACATCAGGAAGAGAGGGGGTAAAATGGGACTCCCCTAGAGCCATCTCCCTTCCCAGATTCCTTGGTATCCAAATCTGTGCAGGGATGATCTCCATCCCCCCAGGGAAGCACTCAGACCCATGTGTCAACCCTCTCCCTTGAGCCATGTGTGCTTGGGGAAGAAAGATATTAAGAACTGTGTATAAACAGCATCATGGGTTTGCAGTTCCCAAGTTTTATTGGTCCTAAAAAACCCGAGGAATTGTGCTATCTAATCTTTAATGCAGGAGTAGGCAACCTCTGGCATGCAGCTCACCAGGGTAAGCACCCTGCACCGTGGCAGGCCGGGCCAGTTTGTTTACCTGCCGCATTGGCAGGTTCAGCCAACCGCGGCTCCCACTGACCGCGGTTCACCATCCCAGGCCAATGGGGGCAGTGGGAAGCAGCACAGGCGAGGGACGTAGTGGGAGCCGCGATCAGCCAAACCTGCGGACGCGGCAGGTAAACAAACTGGCCCGGCCCGCCAGAGTGCTTACCCTGGCGAGCTGCATGCCAGAAGTTGCTGATCCCTGCTTTAGTGTCATCTACTGAGACTATGTCTATTAACTCACTATGTACATATACTTCCTGCTACAGAAGGAATTCCAGGAAGGGGCCAGAGAAATTCAAACCAGTAGGAACAAGTACAGGCTTCTGCAGCAGGGACTGTCAGACGCAGATGAAGTCATCAGTCTGCTTTCTACCACTTTGAAGCTGAGGATTCTCTCCTTTATGCTGATGGATTATTTCCTCTGACCTCCTCCATCACAGCCTCTTCACTTCCCCCTCATTCCATCTGCCTTCCATGCTTCCCTTGCCTCCTTCTTCCCTTTGCCCTGTCTCTCCTTACTCCCTCCCTTCTAGATCGTCTGTCCTCCTTTGTCTTCCTGTTTAGCTAATCACCTCCTAACCCAAATAATGTAACCATCTTAAAAAAATGGAATTAACATGATATTTGCAAAACATTACTCTGCTTTGGGTTATGACCCTTTCCCTTGTCCTTCACCTGTTTTGGAATTTCTTTGGGACAGAGACTGTCTATAACTGTTTGTAAAGTGCCCAGCACAATGGGGCCTCAATCTGTGATGCTACAGCAATGCAAGTAATTAATAATAATAAATAAGGGTTCCTTATCTATAAGCAAGGGTTTATTACAGATAAATGTTTGTGCAGTCTACATAAGACTAATGGGAACAAGTACATTAATTATTATTATTTAGGCCTGACATTCCAGTAGCACTGATCCAACAGCACTTACAAGCCCTGATCAGGACCCTCTGTGTTAGTTGGTGCAGAAACACGTATTGCGAAATGGTACTTACCTCAAAGATTTTACAATCCAGTCTAATCTGATACAAAAAAATGACCCAGACCAAGCAATGGCGCATAGATGAATTTTAAGCATTCTCAAGCATTTTCGGAAGAGGACATAAAACAACCAGCTCTCCTTAACAACACTGATCAGCATTGCAGGAGTAGTGGGTGGCCCAAAATACTAAATGTTAAGTAAGGAATTTCAAAAGGTACCCAACGTTTGATGTTCTGTCAGAAGAACAAAGAGAAATATTAAAATAAGTTAAGACAGTTAATGTCCTTATTGTTGACATCAAAATATAGTAAATAAAATAGTCCCATACTTTACATACTATAAAGTAGTATTTTTGTGAAGGAGCTTTAGTATCTTGGTTTATATTGCAAAAAGCAACCCTCAATAAAATTGCTCTTTGCACCAAACACTTGATCTTGAATGATTTAATCTATAACTACACTGCATAAACATATAAAATCTGTGTAATAAACAAGAGATAGTACAACTGTAAAGTTTCTCTTCTGAAAGATGCGGCAATTATAGTATTTTGTTTTGACTTCTTTAAAGTACTATAATTTGATTTGCTGGGTATTTCCCTATTCTCCTGTTTACAGACTCTGTAATTTATGAAGATGAGATTAAACAGTTTACAGAGACAATCAGACTATAAAAATATTGAACAGGCCAATTCCCATAACAGGAAAATATATCTGCATTTCACGAAGCTTAATAATATATACTTGTAATTTTGTTTGCTCAGTTTAAAAAGAAGGCCTTAAATATAAACATGGTTTATACCTGACAACCAGTCTCCAGGAAGAAAAAGCATCTCTAGAGTGCTAACCAAATGCAAAACAAAACCAAAAAATGATAATACTTATTATATTATCACCTGAAAGTAAAAATAAATAATAATACCTGATTATTATTATTATTTATAAACCCTTAATTTAAGAGATTTATATCACAGTTTTTTAAACAATGTGGTATGTGAATGATTAAGCCAAAACTTAATGTAGGGCATATAAGCATATTGAACAGATCAAAGAAAGAAGTCAGGACAGTCCATAGCTCTGGAAGTCCATCAGTGGAGCAGGGAGAGAAAGTTATATGATTTGCTATGGACAGCCTAAAAAAGAGCCACACAGTCCAGAAAAGATCACCTAGTACAAGAGTTTAGGGGTCTTCAGGCCTCCCTACAGAAGACCCAAAACCCTGTGGGTGCCCAGCCCAAACCACTGGTATTTCTGGAGAAAGGCACTGTCAAGCCACATAATGTCCCGGGGCTTCCAGAATTAATCCCAGTCAGCATTCAGAGGCACCTCAGAATGGCACTCCCAGATGGGAGGTAAACTAGATTCAGCTGAGCCTATTTAGGCTCATCACTTTTAAAGATTCCTGGTCTGAAAGGCCAGAAAGAAGACAAGGGATTGTGCTGGAGTCAAAAATGGAATAATAGCTGTCTTGTATGGGATGAGCTTTTACCCACACACATGCACATTCATGCACATTTGTGTATATAATATGTATATGAAGAACTGGCAGAATTAATTGTTTAAATAATCTTGATGAGTAATATCACTGTTTATTTTCTTTTTTATCAATTAAATTTATGTGGTGCAAAATTATAGGTTTTAAGCATTTTAAACTACATTTTTAGTTATTTAAATTTTCACTGCTGTATAACAGTGGGAGACCATGTCCCAGCTCATATCAAGTCCCTTAGGCCTCACTGAAAACTGAGTCTGGCTCACCTGTATGTTAACATCTGTTTTAACAATGCTAAGTTTATAAGAATGTATTTAGCATTTAGAATTTATGAAATGTTTGTGAGTTGCTGCATGAATTAATCTCAGTTATAATATCTGTATCCCATGTTGTAAGGTAATATTTAAGGGTTTGCTCTGAAACTGTAAACCCCACAGTCAGGAGAGAAGCATTACCAACTGTGAAATACTAGTTTTCTTCAAGAGGTGTCATCTCCTGCCCAACAAAAGGCCCATAGACACCAGAAAAGCCATTAGGGAGCATCAGAGGGCAGAAGACTTTGTTGATTGCTCCCGCCACGCCCATGAAGAGGAGACATGAAAGTGGACTTATCCCATCGGCTTGAACTCTGGGGAAAGGGAATAAAAATCCCTGACAAGAAGGAACTGTGTCTTTATGCTACTTTGACCCTGAGAGGACATGATTGCATATTACAGCAGCTTCTATCATCTTTTGAAACTTAAGACTGTAATACATTTGTGTGTATATTTACCAACTTTAACCTTGTAAATAACTCTCATTTCTTTTTCTTGGTTAATGAACCTTTAGTTAATTTATTATTATAGTATAATAATAATCCTTGTTTTTAGTATAGCTTCTTAGGTGTAACTGACTTGGGGTAAATGACTGATCCGTTTGGACTAGGAGTAACCTGAATATTTTTGTGCAAGTTTACTTGGGTGGCAAGATAGACCGGAGTGCCACTGTCTATGACTCCACGTTAAGGCTGTTATATCACTTAAGGAGTTCACACCTTGTATTTGGTTAGTGAAATCTAAGTATAGAACACACATGTTTGGGGTTTGTGCCCTGCTTCTTCACAATCTGTCCAGAGGCTGTTACTCATGCTCGTGAGCCACTCCAGACAGCTTGACATGTTACCTGGAGATTTTAGCAGCCAAGGAGGGGAAAATTAGAATTTTGGGCACCTGCGTCAGTAATAGAGGTGTGACACGGGGCCCGAAGCCGCGGGACCAGCGGAACCTCCGCAGGCACACCGGCGGGAGTTCCGCCAAAGCCGCGGGACCAGCGGACCCTCGTGACAACTGGCAGAGCGCCCCCAGTGACATGCCACACCAAACACATGCTTGGTGTGCTGGTGCCTGGAGCCGGCCCTTGTTAGAGGTTGACAATGTAACCAAACAGTTCCTGTCTGTCACTGTATTCTGTTAATTGAGAGAACAAAAGAAGCTATTAACATTTAAATGAATGGTGAATGTAGTGATATCACTCTATTAATTTCTCTTGGAAGCCTATAGCAAACTATCTCCAAATGGCGAGAGATAGACAATTGCCTTATGTTCATCCATGTAGCTAATTACCGGAGATATTTAGGAAATAGGAGGTTACTTCAAAGACACTATTGTTCATCTAAGGACTGCATGCTGTCAAGAGGCTGCCCAGGAAATGTATAAAGGACTCTTGGGACCTGATCCTCAGATCTGCTTAAGCTTTATCGGGGAAGTTTGAGCTGAAAGACTGAGGCCTCCAGTCCCATCTGGATCACTCTGATTTTAGACATTGGACTGAACCTATAGACTAATTCTGAAATAACTTTTTTCAGTTCTAAAGCTCACCCTCTCAACTATGAAACTGACCTAAGAATTTTATTCAAGTCTGTATGTTAAATTATCTTTTAACTAATACTGTCTATCTTCTTTTTTAATAAATTTTAGTTTAGTTAATAAGAATTGGCTGTTAGTGTATATTTGGGCAAGATCAGAAATATTCATTAACCTGCTGGGTAATGTGTCCTATCATTTGGGATTGGTAGAAATTTGTATATGATGAACAAGATTTTCAGTAATCATCATCGTATTTGACTCAGCTGCCTGGGTGACATACCAAAGGCTGGGTTGCTTTAAGGGAACTGTGTTTCTGGCTTCTAGTAACCAGTAAGATATTATAGAAGCTGTGTGTTGCGAGCTTGATGACTTTAAGTATTAGAAAAAAAAACATTTGAGGGGATTGTCTGCCCCATTTTTTGTAGTTTGCCCTAACTGAGCAATCTCAGGGTGCCCCCCATCCCTCTGGAACCCCTGTCACAAGAGGCAGTCAGAATTATGGGATAGCAGGATGTATTTGCTCAAATAACCAACAGTGAAACAGTTTAACACTGGGATATAATCAGAGTCCCTTTCTTTTAACACTGAACAAATAATTTTATTATATAACAGAAACAGTATTATCCTATCCAGTATTATTCCCTTTTTTGACTCACTTCAGAGTTTCTGACCAGAACCTTTCCCATTTCTTCCTATCTGGCTTTCTGCTGCAGATTTAAGAAAACACAGCCTCTTACTGCAGACAATTTACATTGAAAGATGGTGACATTAACAACCCACTGAGACAAATAGGGCAGTTCAGTTTCCCAAAGAGCTGCTATTTCAGGCTGAGGCAAACTCAGATATCTCGGCTTCAGTTTGTTCTTTGTCATGTTTGGAAGATTTCTGTTTCACTCACAATCTAGAAACGTAATTTCTTCTAGCAAAGTTTTAAATCTTGAACACAATTCTATGTTCAGCCACAGATTTTTAGGCAATTCTGTGGCAGTGTAATCATGGGTCTATAAGGCTCTGAAAGTAGGCAGGTTCATTAGCAAAATTAGCATATCATAAACCCTAATCTAGAGGGATACACTTATAGAAGCAGAGAAATACATCAAGGACACCTTCTGAGGTACGCAGTGAAACATATGTGTTGTAATAATTCTAAGGACATATACATTCTATGAATTCTGCTTTGTAAATCTAGAAAACATTCACATTCTTTCCATGTTTGGGGGAAACTGTGTTTTTATTCACATTTTTTTATGAAAGTGGAAATGGCTCCACCCTGATTCTAAACCATGCCAAATGGGACTGGATTTCATTTATTTATGGTTGGGTGTAGGCTGAGGTGTGAATTTCAGAAATTTTTCCTACTTTTCCTTTCAGAATACTTTGATTAGCTCTGGTTTTGCCAGAAAGATTTCATAAACAAATATAATTAATTTCTCCTGGCTCCAGAACAATGCTGGGAATCCAAAAAGAGGTCAGTAAAAGGGATTCATGTTTATTATTTTTTTAATTATCATGCTTATTATTTTTTGTTTATTATGCAAAAGCTGACATCTGCAAGGAATGCCTTATACTGCTAGAATATTTCAAATGAACTCTTACTGCATCCTTAACTCACCCTATTTTGTCCTGGCATTATAGTCCAGTATGCAAGATTAGTTGATCATCTACTATTTGTTAAACCTGGGTCTGGCTTAGTGCTCAGTCAGGGATGGGGGTAGGGGACTTAGAATTTGGCTCCAGCCAGGATCAGCCTCAGCCAGAGCTCTCTCGGCTCTGGCTGTAGCTCGGAGCCCGAAGCTCCTCACTTGTTCCACCAATTCTCCCTACGGCCCCACCCCCACTCCACACCTACTCTATCTCTTCCCTCATGAGGCCATGACCCCTGCTTGCTCCTTCCCCCTCCCGCAATCTCCACTGCGGCTCCAAGACTGGAAAAGCTCTGTGCCTCACCGTGGCTACAGGGCCGAGGCAGGAAGTGAGAGCTCCTTCAGCCTTGTAGTTTTGGCGAGGGCAGATTTTTCTGGGGACCTCAAACCCACCACTGCTTCCTCCTCCTGGCAGCACAAGGTTTAGGGAGGATTAGCCTACCCTGGCCTCCATTACTCGCTAACTATGCTAATAAACAATGACTATCACGTACTCCCCATGCATTGCACAGAATAATCGCTTCAATAGGTGCAAGTAGATCCATATTGACATAAAGAGAAAATAATTGCATCCTGTTTAGAAACTACCTCATGTAATAAGAACATCTGATGTAAGCAGCATAAAGAAACTCTTAGGAAAAAGTATAGAAGCTGGATAACCCTCTGAATTACAAGGACATAATCACTAGAGGGGTCAACAAGTATGCAGACAAGAAGGAACCAGCGGATGTAGTGTATTTAGATTTTCAGAAAGCCTTTGACAAGGTCCCACACCACAGGCTCTTAAGCACAGTAAGTTGTGATGGAATAAGAGGGAAGGTCCTCTTGTGGACTGGTAGCTGATTAAAAGATAGGAAACAAAGGGTAGGAATGAATGGTCAGTGTAGTGAGGCAGACGGGCCTCCCTCCTCCGGGGTGAGTGAGGGAGCATTACATGCCCTTGGAGGGCAAAGCCTAAGCCTCCCCGCCCCCCTCGCCGGAAGGAGGGGAGCAGGGCCAGAAGTATAAAAGACCAGACCCACAGCCCATTCGGGGGGAAACCAGCAGAGGAAAAGGACGTCCCAGCTTGAGGTGGATTTCCTGCTTAGCTCCATCCATGCTCCAGACTCGCACGATGACTGGCCTGGAGTGCCTGCTGCCGTTTAGCGGGAGGATCTGGACAACGCCTGGATGCAGGAGGTACCCACCCCAGGGGATACAGGAAGTGGCCCAGGGGTAGCTGCCGTAGGGCTGGCTGCAAAGTCCAGACCCCCAGCATTGGCATATTGCGTCTGGATCTCCATCAACTCCGAGGCAGCTGACTCTGCCCCTGCCAAGGTCCTGGGCTGGGACGTGGTGGAGTAGGGAGGGCCCGCGTCCCCCTGCCCCTCTCCATGGGTGGTTGTCCCTCGTTCCTCTGCAAGGGGATCTCACTCTGAAGAGAAGTGGCCCCAGCCCCCCTTGAAACTGTTGTTTGCTGGCTGCCTGAGCCCTGCCCAGGTTATAGCCAGCCCCTTGAGACTGTTGTCTGCTGGCTGCCTGAGCCCTGCAAGCCCAGGCCCCAGCCTACCTGTAAGACTGAACTGTTTGCAGGCTGCCTGAGCCCTGCCAGGGCTATAGCTGGCCCCTTAAGACTGTTGGGGGACGGGCACCCTGAGCCCCGGCAAGCCCAGTATTCAGGTAAACAGAGACAAGCCTGGAGACAGACTATCGCAGCCCTCCAGGGACCTCCCTCCTCCGGGGTGAGTGGCGGAGCATTGAAGTCAGTTTTCAGAATGGAAAGAGGCAAATAGTGGTGTCCCCCAGGTGTCTGTCCTGGGCCCAGTCACATTTAACATTCATAAATGATCTGGAAAAAGGAGTAAACAGTGAGGTAGCAAAATTTGCAGATGATACAAAACTACTAAAGATAGTTAAGTCCTAGGCAGACTGTGAAGAACTACAAAAGGATCTCTCATAACCGGGTGACTTGGCAACAAAATGGAAGATGAAATTCAATGTTGATAAAGGCAAAATAATGCACAATGGAAAAAATGATCCCAACTATACATATAAAATAATGAGGTCTAAATTAGCTGTTACCACTTAAGAAAGATCTTGGAGTCATTGTGGATAGTTCTCTGAAAACTTCCACGCAGTGTGCAGCAGTAGTCAAAAAAGCAAACAGAATGTTGGGAGTCATTAAGAAAGAGATAGATAATAAGACAGAAAATATCATATTGCCTCTATATAAATCCATGGTACTCCCACATCTTGAATACTGCATACAGATGTGGTCACCCCATCTCAAAAAAGATACACTGGAATAGGAAAAGGTTCAGAAAAGTGCAACAAAAATGATTAGGGGTATGGAACAGCTGCCATACAAGGTGAGTTTCATAAGATTGGGACTTTTCAGCTTGGAAAAGAGATGACCAAGGTTGGATATGATAGAGGTCTATAAAATCATGACTGGTGTGGAGAAAGTAAATAAGAAAGTGATTTTTACTCTTTCTCATAACACAAGAACTAGGGTTCACCAAATGAAATTAATAGGCAGCAGGTTTAAAACAAAGAAAAGGAGGTATAAGACTATAGCAAAGAAGCTACGGCTATAACAGGCTTTAAAAGAGAACTAGATAAATTCATGGAGGTTAAGTCCATTAGTGGCTACTAGCCAGGATGGGTAAGGAATGGTTTCCTTAGTCTCTGTTTGCCAGAGGGTGGAGATAGATGGCAGGAGAGCAATGACTTGATCATTACCTGTTAGGTTCACTCCCTCTGGGGCACCTGGCATTGACCACTGTTGGCAGACAGGATACTGGGTTGGATGGACCTTTGCTCTGACCCAGTATGGCCATTCTTATGTTCATATTTTTTCACACAATGCACTGTCAACCTGTGGAACTCCTTGCCAGAGAATGTTGTGAAGGCCAAGACTATAACAGGTTTCAAAAAAGAACTAGATGAATTCATGGCAGATAGGTCCACCTATGGCTATTAGCCAGGATAGGCAGGGATGGTGTTCCTAACCTCTGTTTGCCAGAAGCTAGGAATAGGTGACAAGGGATGGATCCCTTGATGATTACTTGTTCTGTTCATTCCCTCTGGGGCACCTGGCATTGGCCACTGTCAGAAGACAAGATACTGAGCTAGATGGACCTTTGGTCTGACCCAGTATGGCCGTTCTTATGTTCTTATGAAATCCACGCTCTTCTCCTAGTCTCTGCCTGAATTATATCTATAATCATCCAAAGCGGATGTCCCATTACACACAAGATATATCCCACACTCTTTATGCTGGCAAAACTCCACTTGTAAATCAATGGAAGCTTTCTGTTTGAGGAATGCAGCGTGGGGCCTGATTTGATCTCTAACTTCTGTGGTGCAGGTAAATGTATCCTGAATTATTTGATTAAAAAGCCTGATAAACAGTGAATAGCAGTTGCTTCCCAGAAATTACATCTGCCATTGTTTATATGGCATCTGCAAGCTAACCTCCATCCAGGCCCCATACTTTGGATGAAGCCCAAACCAGGAAATTCATTAATAACTTGTTAACTGGTTTGTACATTACAGATACTAAATTATAAATACTTTGAGACAGCAACCATGTCATCATTCTCCAATGTTACTATATAGAGCTATTAAATAATAATGCGTAGTAATAGAAATTGAGTTAAGGGTACTGTCTGCAGCCATAGCCCGCCTTGCTCAGAATTTCCTTGCTTTTGTGAATTTGTGTCTCAAACTTAATAAATATTTTAATGCAACTATTTGTGATTTAATTTCCTTCGTAAGAACATTATTGATTTTTACAGGTCAGCCCAGAAATAAAGATGCAGAATATGAGAATCTGTGCAAATGTTTTATAAAAACTCAATCCGCAGACTCATCTAACAGATTTCATTTCTATCTACAAATATTGTTACAGAAGGACCCTAATGGCAGATAATAATGAACACTAACCAGAAAGAAAATAACAGTCTACTTTTCTGGACCCTAGAGCAAACAGAAACAAGAAGAAGTGTGCAACTGTCTAAATATTGGATTTATCTGCCTGTAAAGAATAAAAATGAAAGCAGACATTGCTGAAGCTGAGGGCAGCCTTTTTTGCCAATGTCTGGTCACTGTAATGAAGATAAGCAGTAAAACAAAAGAGATATTCCCAGATACAGAAATTAAGAAACTAAACAGGAACAATGCTTGACATTTAGCAAACGAAATGTGTTTAAAAGCAATTCAAGATAGCACAATGTAGTAAGGTGGTATTATTAAATCTTTATGGACAGAAAAAGATATCAGAAGAAAAGAAGAAAACAAATAAAAAGGATTGTCCCATCACTACAAAATAATCATCCTGTATAGTAAATACACTACATGTCCTATTAAAGGGACCTTTTCAGTGAGATGATTGTCTAATAGAGGTAAAACCTCAGAGACAATAAGTATTTAGAGTATTGCTATCTATCTTAGATGTCAACTCGAAGTTGAAAAACTGAAAGTTTAGTCCTGCTCTGCATCTGCAACTGTGAAAGTTTAGTCCTTTGCATCTTTGATTGCAGAAGTTTTAGAATATGCTCCACATCTGAAACTCCCAAAGAAACAATTTAGCCAGAAGAAATGTTTTGCAAGCTTATATGACTAGAAGCTTTAGTTTGTAACAGAACTACATTTCCTTATTCTATCATTGCCAGTCCAACATGTGCTATATTTGTTCCTTTCTTCTCAGTTGTCTGGATGTACTCAGGTCAGGGAAGAGCATGTGTTACTTTCTGATATTTGTCATGTTTTTGTATCTTACAACATAGAGAATCATATTGCAAGCATTTGAGTGAGTTATTAAACATTATGAGTTTATCTGCAGGTAGGGTATGTGTTCAATAGCTATATTTTTAAAAATATCAAAAAGTTACCATCAATATTAGGGGAATTTTATCCTTAACATTTGTTTTTAATTTGGAGATAGATCAAAAGTATTTCAAATTATTTATACTTTTTACTCTATAAATGTAGCTTATAGTTTATTCTGAAGCAAACTTACCCATGACTTGTAACCGTAATGCACTTTAAAATTGTCTCTTGAAAAATTTTAGGTTTCCCTAATCCAAGGTATGCAGAATACCACAGTCTATCTGTGACAGCTTCTGAGAGTGCCCTAGTGTCCTGAGTCACCTTATTACCCTCACTCACACACACCCTAGTGAGAAAGAGACTTGCTTGTGCTTAACTGGATGTCAGCTTCCTGACACCAGCAGTCTGTTAGCCACCCAGACAATTTCCTCAGGGCGGAAGCCCTTACTTTGCCTTGCAGGTAACAATAGATATACCTCAGCCCACAAACCCCTCTCAAAGTATCCCCCTGTAGTATCCAGCTGCTGTCACTGGACACTCACAGAAATTGCCACTTTTGCTGCCTCCAAGGGAACAGTGTACACAGTTTGACTAGTAGAACTCAGAATTAGGTCTTTTATAATGTCACAGCACTGAACTATAGTGTTAGTGAACACCATCATATGTTTATTACCAGATAGAAAGATTTAAGAGATTGAGTAAGGATAATGGAAACAGAAATGGTTCCATATCAGACAAACAGTATAATATGTTTCTTAGAGTCTAAACTTAACTTTAACAGGCTAAAATCCTATCTCAAGTAGATTTTCACCTAAAATAATCTCCTAGTGTCACCCATCAAAATGACTGGAATGTGAATGCAAAAAGTGCTATAGTTTTGGTTCCTTCAGTGAAGGGTTCTCCTTGTATTTCCCAACACTCATTGTTTTGTCTCCAGAGCAAGTGGTGTTACCCAGGGTTTTTTCAACCCAAAGCTCTTGGTAACATTTATTCTGTTTGAGGTGGTGCCAGGAAATAAATCAAGGGAGACATGGCCGTCTGACTGATAGATCGCTGGCACAAACAGGACAACACATGAGTGCTTTCACTTAAAGGTAAACTTCACTTAGTCTCAAGCATTTACACAAATCCGCAACAGGTTAGTAAAACACTTCCAATCCTCTATGATTATCGAATCTGAGTGTGGCTCTCAAGTGGCACAGAGACAGTCTTCTGATGGCCAATCTTCCATCTACAGGTGGGGACCACAAGATGCGTCCAGAGGGAGAGTCACTGAAGAGTCCCTCCCAGAGAATCCAACTACCTCAAACTTACTACCCCTTATTTATACATTAGTTAATACAATGACATGTCTGTCACCTAAAGAAAACTTGTTAAGCAAGCAGTTTTAAAGGTCAAGCAAGAAGTTTCCTTCTGATCATCAATTATCCAGATGTGTTTTTTTCCAGAGTTTGCATGCCTCAAGGCCCTGACAGACACATTCCTGAGGGTACATATGGACAAGCTTCCTATTTTTCTAAAATACGTATACCAGCAGTTTCAACACAATTCCTGCCTGGCATACAGACTCTAAAATTTATTTCCAGTGCTTGCACACAATTTTTTAAATAACATTTGTACATAAATCTTACAATGATTATGAGGATCGGTGAGACATAAGTTTTTACTGGACACCTCACATTGTCCTTTTTGGATAAATACTATGAATGAAATACTACAAGGTATTGTGAGTTTGTCAGGCATGATAGGAGTTGCTGTTACAGAACAGTGAACCATTTGCCAAGTGGCACTGCAGGTGCATAGGGTCACACCATAGTCTTAAAATTACAAACAAATGCATCCACATATACAAGTGATTCAATCAAGTTGTACATTACTGTACTGTGTCCCGATCATCCAGCCACATTGCAAAGTCTCTGCTTGAGCTGACGTGGTTCCTCTTCCTAGTGGTATTGGAGTAGCTAAAATTGATTGTTCTTGCTTACCTAAGTGTTGAGGTGTATGATGACTATCCTTGACTACCACAGGAACTCATGGCCTCGGGTTCAAACTCTGTTCCTACTGGCTTCTGGCTCAACTCACACAGATGTCCTTAGTCCTGGTCTTCCTGTTGGACTCAGATTGAAGGCAAGGTGAGCTGATGTGTGAAAGTTATGTACATGTCATCTGCAAACCATTATCTCTTCCATTCAAAGGTCAGGGAGCATCTTCCTTTGAAGGGAAAGGACCTATGCACTAGAGCTAGTTGAAATTTTGGAATTTCAAAATTTTGACAACATTTTGAAATGTGAAAGTTGTTTAAAAAAACAAATGGGCAAATGTCAACAGTGCTCACAGTTTTTTTCATGGTATTTTTTTTACACAGTACAGAATTGGTTGAAATTATTCAAATATCAAAATTTCAATTAATTTTGAATTTTTACAATTCAAAATTTTAAAATGATCCCATAATTTTTTTTTAAGTTTCAATAATGTTTTCTGGGGGTTTTGACCAACTCTGCTGTCCACACTTGCAGGCTAATAGATGTTGCTCACGCACAAAAGGCTTTGAGATGCAGTACTCTCTTGCTTTACCACCACACTGTCCATGTACAGCAGGATTATATAATGAACTGTTGTCCTTGACTGCAATAGCTCCTACATATCCCATTTCTCTAGTTTCACTCTCACAGTTCAGATGAACTTGGGAGATACAGTGGTTAGAATGGTAGTGACAAAAGTCCCATTCCATGTGATTACATTTTTAAAATCTCATGCTTTGACAGTGCAGAAAACAAAGAAAGGTTGCTTCACCTACACCACAGAAAGACTCAGTCAGGAAAATAGTTCTAGAGGGTGAACAGCCAACTTTAATCTGTGTTGTTTACATCCAGTACACAATCAAATGTTGCTTATTGCTAGAAGTTTTAAAATAACTTAGAAGATAAAGTTCAGAGTGGCTGAGCTTTGTGACTTTATCCTCACCCACAATTATTCCAGATTTGGGGATGATTTATACCTTCAAATCAGCGGCACTGCTATGGGTACCCACATCGCCCCACACTATGCAAACATTTTTATGGCTGACTTAGAACAACACTTCCTTAGCTCTTGTCCCCTAGCACCCCTACTCTACTTGCACTACATTGATGACATCTTCATCATCTGGAGAACATGAGAAGGAGGCCCTTGAAGAATTCCACCAGGATTTCAACAATTTCCATCCCACCATCAGCCTTAGCCTGGACCAGTCCACACAAGAGATCCTCTTCCTGGCCACTAAAGTGCCAATAAATGATGGCCACATAAATACCACCTTATACCAGAAGCCTACTGTCTGCTATACTTACCTACATGCCTCCAGCTTTAATCCAGACCACATCACATGATCCATTGTCTACAGCAAAGCCCTAAGATACATCCACATTTGCTCCAATGCCTCGGAGAGAGACAAACACCTGCAGGATCTCTGTCAAGAGTTCTTAAAACCCACAGTTCCCACCTGGTGAAGTGAAGAAACAAATTGACAGAGCCAGAAGGGTACCCAGAAGTCACCTACTAGAGGACAGGCCCAAAAAAGAAAGTAACAGAATGCCACTAGCCATCACCTACAGCATCCAACTAAAACCTCTCCAGTGCATCATCAACAATCTACAACCTATCCTGGAGGATGATCCCTCACTCTCACTTGGGAAACAGGCCAGTCTTCACTTACAGACAGCCCCCCCAACCTGAAGCAAATACTCACCAGCAACTACACACCATACAACAGAAACACTAATCCAGGAACCAATCCCTGCAACAAACCCAATTGCCAATTATATCCACATGTCTATTCAAGGGACAGCATTATAGGATCTAACCACATCAGCCACACCATCAGGGGCTCATTCACCTGCACATCTACCAACGTGATATATGCCATCATGTGCCCTTCTGCCATGTACATGCCATGGCCAAACCGGACAGTCTCTATGCAAAAGAATAAATGGATACAAATCAGACATAAAAAAATGTAACATTCAAAAACCAGTAGAATAGCACCTTAATCTCCCTGGACACTCAAAAACAGACTTAAAAGTGGCCATTCTTCAACCCAAAGAACCCTTCAAAAACAGACTTCAATGAAAAACTTAAGAACTGGAATTAATTTTCAAACTTGACACCATCAATTTAGGCCTGAATGAAGACTGGGAGTGGCTGGGTCACTACAAAAAGTAATTTTCCCTCTGTTGATACTCACACCTTCTTGTCAACTGTTGGGAATGGGACACATACACCCTGACTGAATTGGCCTTGCTAGTACCACAAAAAGTAATTTTCCCTCTGTTGTTATTCACTACTTCTTGTCCACTGTTGGGAATGGACCACATCCACTGCGATTGAGTTGGTCTCATTAGCACTGACCCCCTACTTGGTAAGGCAACTCCCATCTTTTCGTGTCCTATATATTTATACCTACCTACCTACTGTATTTTTCACTCCATGCATCTGATGAAGTGGGTTATACCCCATGAAAGCTTATGCCCAAATACATTCATTAGTCTCTAAGGTGCCACAAGGACTCCTCGTTGGTTTTTTTTAGAAGATAAGATCATTTATATCCAAATAAAGTTGAGTTTCTCTATGATAGCAGAATCATGGGTCTTTTTCTGGCAGGAGAAGAAGACACAGTCTTCTTTGCATGAGTCACAGTTAGCGTCTCTCACTGAATTACTGATGGTTGTGGTGGCTGTAAAGTGGCGTTGATTCTTGTTCCTCTGTTGAAGGCTCGCAAGGAGGCATTGAGGAAGGGGCGGCTCCAGGCCCCAGCACGCCAAGCGCGTGCTTGGGGCAGCAAGCCGCTGGGGTGCTCTGCTGGAGCCGCGGGGGCAGCAGGCAGGATGCCTTTGGCGGCTTGCCTGTGGGAGGTCCGCTGGTCCTGTGGCTTCGGTGGACCTCCCCCAGGCATGCCTGTGGAGGGTCCGCTGGTGCCACGGCTTCTGGACCTCCTGCAGGCACAGCTGCGGGGGGTCCGCCAAAGCTGTGGGACCAGCAGATTTCCTGCAGGCAAGCCACCAAATGCAGCCTGCCTGCCGTGCTTGGGGAGGCAAAATGTCTAGAGCCGCCCCTGCATTGAGGACATTACTGGAGTTAATTCTGAACAGTTCCCTGAAAAAGAGTAAGATACCAGCTTCTCTTAATGATTATCCTTTTTAGATCGTTGCTTCTTCCTTTGATTTTCTGTCCAATACTTCAAATCTTCTTTTTTTGGAAAAACACAAATGAGGCAATTCATGAGGTAATATTTGCAGTCATTGGGGCTCTCAGGGTGTCTTCACAATGTGGATTACATTCAGATGTATCACCCCTTCCCATACAGTTTGTCTGATTCTCAACAATTAGTCTGTACATGAGAGCTAAGTGGCTGACGCTCAATAAGTTAAGACTGAAGTAATGTTTGGAGGGAGTGGAACACAATGACAATACATTAAAGATTATTTCTCTACCCCAAATATGAGAGTTCATCAAGAGGCCAGGGATGGGAAGGTGGTTTCCTTCAAAAAACAAAATTTGGAACATTTGACCAGTTCTGTTTACAACTCACTTTCACAGTCTGGGGCTCTTGTTATATGCCTAGTTTTTCCTAAATGTCCAGATAGCATTGGTGGTCAAAAATGCATATTATTTTATCTTGGAAAGAAAATTGAAATACAATATTTCAGCTGTAGCCTTTCCCACTGTGATTCATGCCTTTATCTGTGTGGCATTCAATTATTGTAATGCACTAAGTAGAGAAATGTTTGTTAAAGATTATAATTCAGAGAGATTCCCTCCTATGGGACAGTATTATGAATATAGGAATTTTTAGACATGCTCTGGAAGCACATGGGTGGAGAACATAGTCTAGCTATCTAAAGCAGTTCAACTGGTTCGTTGTTTAATGAACCCCATGATCATTAAATGGTGTCAGAAGTGCTGAATCTGAAAGAAATTGCAGTGATTTTATGGTTAACTCCTGTGTTTGAAACTGAAAATAGAGGAACGGGGCTCATGGATCAGCAAACAGAGAACAAAGGTTTTTGTACATATTTTATGAGCACAGTAGTAGCTTGACTAGTTTAAGAAGTGAATAAATGTAAAAATGAAAGTTTGCAACCTCCATCCAGTCTGCAATTGTCAGACAACATTGCAGAGTACTGGAAAAAAATCTGATAGAGATCTGAACTGTATTTAGCAGTCATAGGGCCAGAGGAGAAAAATGATAAAGTGAAATCATCAGTCTTTTTGCATATTGTTGGGGAGGAAGCATTGGATATTTATAACAACTTTCTATTTAAAGAAGGTGAAAGCATGAAGTTAGGTAAAATACTGACTACATTTGAGGAACATTGCATGCCAAAAAGAAATGAGACTTTGAGAGAGACATTTTTTTTAGATGCATGCAAAAAACTGATGACATAGAGCAATATGTCACAGAATTAAGGAGACTCAGTGAAATCTGTGATTTTAATGAGCTGACAGTCTCTGGTCAGAGATAGAATTATTTGTGGCACTAAATACAGTGAGTCTGTTTTTCTCTATGTAGAAGATTTAACTTTAGAAAAAGCTCTCCAGTTATGCAGGGCAGCAGAAACTGTCAAAGCACAAGTTAAAATCATCAGAAGGGGTTATCCACATATTAAGTACAAATGAATATAGCCAGAAAAGGTCAAATCAAAAAGAAGAACCACTTGCTATGAAAAGCATTGCTGGAGGGGGAACTCAGTACAGAAAGTTATGTGTAAGGTATGAATTGCAGCACGGCCCAAAACAGTGTTTTGCCTTTGGGAAACTGTCATGAATATGAAAAAATAATTATTTTGCAAAATGCTGCAGATCTCAAATGCAGAAAGTTAAGTGTATGCAGTTGTAGAAAACCTGGTTGAGGAGTTTTAAGTATGGAATGGAATGGGTGAGATTCCCTAGTCATTGTGGAGAAAAATAATGGCCATTTACGCATATACTTAGATCCAAGAGATCTCCACAAGGCTATAAAAAGATAACATTTTCAACTGTGAACCAGAGAAGACGTTAGAGATCAATTTGTGAATGCATAATATTTCAGTAAATTGGATACCTCCTTAGGATTTTGGTAGCCAAAATTAACTGAAGAAACCTCAAAACTAGGCACATTTAATACAACATTTGGTAGATACAAAGTCTTACACCTACCCTTTGGCATAGCTTCAGCACCAGGAGTGTAGTACAAAACCATACATATAATTTATGAACATATTAATGGTATCAACATAATGGATGACATCATTCTCTGGGGATCAACTAAAGAGGAGCAAGACTGTAGGCTTAGAAAAGTCGTGGATGTAACTACAGGTGCAAACATGAAACTACATAGGGGGAAATGTGTTTTAGGTGTCACAAAACTGACTTTTGTGGGAAATTTTATCTCCAAAGTATAAAACTTGATAAGAGAAAGTTTTCAGACATTTAAATGATGCTACATCCCCAGTCAAAGAAAAATGTCCAATGGTTCCTGGGAATTGTTAATTATTTTGGAAAATTCATACCTCATCTCTTTCTCTACAAAAGCAGCAGCTTTGAGAAAACTCCTAGAAAATAAAAATGAATGGTACTGGGGTGCAGAACAGGTAGAATCATGGAAAGGTTTAAAATAACAACTGATACAAGAGCCAATGTTGAAGTTCTGTGCATCAAACAGGCCTTTTAAAATTTCAGCAGCTGCACCATTGTCTCGGTTAGGTGCAGTGATTTGACAGAAACATGATGCTTGTTGGCAACCAGTAGTGTATGCATTTAAATAACTGACTGGTGTGGAAACCGGATATGCACAGATTGAAAAGGAGCTTTTAAGAATATTGTGTGCCTGGGAGAGATTCAATCAATACATTTATGGTGAAACAGAGGATGTTGAAACAGACCACAGGACCCTGATAGCATTATTTGGCAAACCACTAAATGACTGTATCTTAAGGATTTAAAAATGATGATAGAGTTGCAAAAGTATGATTTCATTGTGATCTACATGCCCAGTAAATCTACGTTTACTGTGGTTGTATTTCCCAGAGTGGTTACTTCCATTATGAAACCAGAAAAGACTTTAGAGAAAGAGATACAAGATACAATATATGTAGATATGTAGATCTGATTGTAGATATGTAGATATGTAGATCTGATTGTATAGTCAACAACCATAGCTAACAAAAAACAGCAACAAATAAGAGGGGAAATGGAGAAAGATGAATCATTGGGGATCCTTAAAGAAGTGGCCTAAAGAAATAAGTGCTTGCTGTCCAAGCATAAGAAACTATTGGAACTGCAGATATGAACTTACTGTGATAAATGGGGTGATTTTCAAGGGCAGCAAGGAAAAAAAATGCTACAGAAGATCCACAAGAGTAATTTAGGAATTGTGAAGTACAAGCAAGGAGCACGAGAGGTGATGTATTGGCAACACATCAAACACAACATTGCTAATGTGGTCGGAAACTGCTTTTCATGCTTGAAATACGTGCCACACCGCCAGGCACGGACTGTCTCAGTTCCACAAAGGCTGTATGAGAAGGCAGGCACTGATTTTGCAACAGACTGGGATTTTTGTTACAAAGTATCAAGTCCAAATTACCCCAAATTTAATAGACTTGTGGGAAGGTCTATACGGATGGTAAAGATACCTGTTGAAAAACCTTTTGACAGTGGGGATGATTTGCAGAAAGCTTTATTGGTTGACTGTAGTATACTTCTTAAGAATGGCTTTTCTCCAGTTCAGCTGTTAGTATGAAGAAGGATCAGACATAATTTACCAATCACTGAAATCTCATGGCAATGAAAACATGTGAAACATGAAAGAAAAAAGTGGAAGGACAATCTCATAACCCAAGTGATCGTAAGATAATGAGTCACTCCTGTCCTAGGTGCCAGACAATCCATAAGCCTGGTGGCTCCCATACCAGGTATAAGCAGCAAAGAATCCTGTGGCACCTTATAGACTAACAGACGTTTTGGAGCATGAGCTTTCGTGGGTGAATACCCACTTCGTCAGATGCATGTAGTGGAAATTTCTGGGGGTAAGTATATATATGCAGGCAAGCTAGAGATAATGAGGTAGTTCAGTCAGGGAGGATGAGGCCCTGTTCTAGCAGTTGAGGTGTGAAAACCATGTGAGGAGAAACTGGTTTTGTAATTGGCTAGCCATTCACAGTCTTTGTTTAATCCTGAGCTGATGGTGTCAAATTTACAGATGAACTGAAGCTCAACAGTTTCTCTTTGAAGCCTGGTCCTGAAGTTTTTTTTGCTGCAGGATGACCACCTTAAGGTCTGCTATAGTGTGGCCAGGGAGGTTGAAGTGTTATCCCACAGGTTTTTGTATATTGCCATTCCTAATATCTGATTTGTGTCCATTTATCCTTTTCCATAGAGACTGTCCAGTTTGGCCGATGTACATAGCAGAGGGGCATTGCTGGCATATGATGGCGTATATTAGATTGGTGGATGTGCAGGTGAATGAACCGGTGATGGTGTGGCTGATCTGGTTAGGCCTTGTGATGGTGTCGCTGGAGTAGATATGCGGGCAGAGTTGGCATCGAGCTTTGTTGCATGGATTGGTTCCTGAGCTAGAGTTACTATGGTGCGGTGTGCAGTTACTGGTGAGAATATGTTTCAGGTTGGCAGGTTGCCTGTGCGAGAGGACTGGCCTGCCACCCAAGGCCTGTGAAAGTGTGGGATCATTGTCCAGGATGGGTTATAGATCCCTGATGATGCATTGGAGGGGTTTTAGCTGGGGACTGTATGTGATGGCCAGTGGAGTCCTGTTGATTTCTTTCTTGGGTTTGTCTTGCAGTAGGAGGCTTCTGGGTACACGTCTGGCTCTGTTGATTTGTTTCCTTATTTCCTAGTGTGGGTATTGTAGTTTTGAGAATGCTTGGTGGAGATTCCGTAGGTGTTGGTCTCTGTCTGAGGGGTTAGAGCAGATGCGGTTGTACCTCAGTGCTTGGCTGTAGACAATGGATCGTGTGATGTGCCCGGGATGGAAGCTGGAGGCACAAAGGTAAGCATAGCGGTCAGTAGGTTTTCGGTAGAGGGTGGTGTTAAAAGTGAACCTCCCGTGTAGATTGGTCTAGGCTGAGGTTGATGGTGGCCACACTATAGCAGACCTTAAGGTGCTCATCCTGCAGCAAATAAACTTCAGGACCAGACTTCAAAGAGAAACTGCTGAGCTTCAGTTCATCTGCAAATTGGACACCATCAGCTCAGGATTAAACAAAGACTGTGAATGGCTTGCCAACTACAAAACCAGTTTCTCCTCCCTTGGTTTTCACACCTCAGCTGCTAGAACAGGGCCTCATCCTCCCTGACTGAACTAACCTCGTTATCTCTAGCTTGCTTGCATATATATACCTGCCCCTGGAAATTTCCACTACATGCATCTGACGAAGTGGATATTCACCCACCAAAGCTCATGCTCCAAAATGTCTGTTAGTCTATAAGGTGCCACAGGATTCTTTGCTGCTTTTACAGATCCAGACTAACACGGCTACCCTCTGATACTTGATACCAGGTATATAAGCCCCATGGGAGGAACAACAGTTCAGTTTGTTCAACATGACACCAGGGCTTGGAACGCTCTCCTGCCTGATAGTGACAACAGACTCCCCAGGCCTTAGCCTGCTCCAGCCCTGTTCCTAGTCCTGTTCCAAGCCTGTTCTCACGACTGGCCTCCTCCAAGACCTGTTCCAGCCTTGCTCCAATCCTGCCCTGGATGCTGGATTCTGACTCCAAGCACTAGCCATAACCACTCCAGTTTCAGCCGCTAGGTAAGACAATCTCCATTATAGTTTCTGACAGTATTATAGTGTGCCTGAGCAATCACATCTCTAATGCTTGGTACCAAAGGGGTACCATTAAGAAACAGCTGCATTCAAGGTCTTAGGTAGTCCAGACAGACCAAGGGGACACAATTTGGTACTAATTGAAGGTATCTAAAACTAATTCCAGAAATTTCCAAAATATTAACTGTAGATGTGGATTCTGTCATTTACCAACCAACTGATCATTCATCATCAACAGACAAAGTAGAAACTGGCAACAAGAGAACTACTCAGACGCTAATGTAAGACTGATATTGAGAAGATCAGAGACAGAGATCAAATGTCCTGAAAATTCATAGAGACTTGCTAAACTTTCTGGAGGTGATGTACTTGAGGCAAGTGAGCAGAAAAGACTAACTCTCCTTTCTAGGTAGTTGACATGTTGGTTTATGGCAGAGATCGGCAATCTTTGGGTAAGTACCCGGCGGGCTGGGCCAGTTTGTTTACCTGCTGCATCCACAGGTTTGGGTGATCGCGGCTCCCATTGGCTGCAGTTTGCTGTCCCAGGCCAATGGGGACTGTGGGAAGCGGCGCAGGCTGAGGGATGTGCTGGTCTCTGCTTCCCACCTCCCCCATTGGCCTAGGGCAGTGAACCATGGCCAGTGGGAGCTGCAATTGGCAGAACCTGAAGATGTGGCAGGTAAACAAACCAGCCTGGCCCACCAGGGTGCTTACCCTGGTGAGCTGCGTGCCTAAGGTTTCCTATCGCTGCTTTATGGGTTGTAGTTTGTGGAAATATACTAGTTAGGATGAGAATTGAATGTATTATTGGATAGTTGATAATTTACATATATGAGGGGTTTCTTAGGAGAGAAGATGTAGAGATATGTTTCTGAAAGATTATAATTTAGACAGGCTCCCATAGATGGGACAGTATTATGAATATAGGAATTTTGAGACATGTCCTGGAAGCAGGGCGGGTGGAGAACACGGTGTAGCCATGTACAGAAGTTCACAACAGAGAGTCTCTAGTTTTTTTTAAATAAAACTTTTATTCCTTTCTCTTTCACTGTTTGTTGTTTAACGAATCCCAAGATCATTGAACACTCTATATGGGGCTGTGTAGAGGAGTAGACTCACCCCTGCGGAGCCTCCTACTGGTGACTTCCAGGAATTAGCTCATTCCAGCTCCAAAGCGCCCTCTGCAGGCCAGTGATCCACCTGTCCTCTGGCCCCTGTGTCCCTTCAGGACCCAGTGCCCTTATACCTGGGGTACTGCTCCCTAGCAGTAATCCCCTCAGTCTTAGGGTCTCCCTTCCCTGGGAAACTCCCACCCACTCGTCCCACCTCACCTCAGTATCAGGCTACAGCCAGTCATTGTCTAGCCCCCACGCCCTGGGGCAGACTGCAGTATCAGCCTACTCCTCACTGGCATGATTGGGTTTGGACCTGCTGCCTTGGCCTACCCCGGGCTTCCCTTTGCAACCCCCAGTACCTGCTGGCCTTATGCTAGGCTGCAGCCTGGGACTTTGCAGGCTGGAGCTCCCCAGCTTCTCAACCCTGCTCCACTCAGGTACCCTGTCTCTAGCTCCCTGCAGCCAGGCCCTTCTCCCTCTACAGCTAGGAAGAGACTGTTGAGCTCCTGGCTCCCAGCCTCTTTATACAGGCAGCCACTTCCCAATCAGCCCAGCTTAGCAGATCCCAGCCACAATCTTCTCCCAGGGCTGTTTTCAGCCCTTCAGGGCAGGAGCAGGGTAACCACCCTGCTACAGGCTGCAACCTTAGAACTCTTTGGAAATTGTAGCTGGGGCAGAATGAGGTAGCTGACAGTCTGCCATGTATTCTGTACTCTTTACTAGTTGCCAAATTATTTCAGTGTGAAGTTCAATGTTTGTTTGACCAATAATGTTTGTATCCTGGCTACTCTAAAGATCTGGTTCCTCCCTGGGGGACCCTGAGTGATGCAGCCCCAAGGTTCAACTGGGAAGAAGTTGGAGGCAGTGCATGTTTAGTGAGGGGAGTTTGACTCTCGGATGTTATTTGCTCAAGGGTTAGGGTTAGGGTAAGGTTCAAGATAACCTTCAGGCTTACCTGTTCTCCTAGGCTTTTGGAGATAATAGGAAGGGAAGTACTGAGTGAATGAGAGCATTTTGTGAGTGAGTGAGTTGGGAAAGCAGAAAAGAGTCCTGTGGCACCTTATAGACTAACAGACGTTTTGGAGCATGAGCTTTCGTGGGTGAATACCCACTTCGTCAGATGCATGTAGAATACATGCATCTGACGAAGTGGGTATTCACCCACGAAAGCTCATGCTCCAAAACGTCTGTTAGTCTATAAGGTGCCACAGGACTCTTTGCTTCTTTTACAGGTCCAGACTACCATGGCTACCCCTCTGATACTTGAGTTGGGAAAGACAACTTTAACCAAGAATTAGAAAACACTTGTATGATTATTGTTCTCTATACAGAAGGAAGAAGAGGTCAGATGAGATGTTCATCTAATTCTAATAATCAGGTATACCGGAGTCAACAGAAGAAAATCATGGAGTGAAATTGAAATGAAGAGACTTGTAAATACACATGCATGGTCACATCAACACTTCTAAGAGTTCTGAAACATCCCCTCACACAGCACTTGGAAATAAATCTAAAATCACTCCAAACTAATGGATTTTTCACAAGTAAATTATACTTTATTTCCTTTTTTCTTTTGGTCTAGTGAAAAACAGAACTCAACAAATATACTGGTTCTTTAGTCCTGAAAATATGAAATCCCAGCTAGAGCCTCACAATTATGGCAATAACGAGCACTTGTATTCATCTACGTGTTTTAATACTATTTGTTTTCAAACAGTCAATACTATGTAAGTGTTTAGATTATGATGAAATTTTTCCCAATAATAGATTTAGTCTTGGCCTGATGGTGTGGTGTCTGCTGTACCAGTACTGGTTGTGTCAATGAACATTTTTAAAATACAAGTAGCTGAAATGACTAACCCACCTTCCTAAATGTCCATGAAACAAATTATCTAGCCTGAGGCTTTCTGAAAGTACTTTTCTCAATGTAGCATCTGACATCACATGTCATGTTTCAAGGACATAATGATATAATGCAACAGGAATGATGTACAGTAATTTGTTTCAGATCATCTTATAATATCCACCCTTTCCTGGGATTCAGAGGAATAAGAATGTTGTGCTCATATCTGACAGTCATACTGATATGTGAAGAACTCTACAACACCAGAGGAAATGGTTACTACATAAATCTTTACTTTACACACAAGAATTTCCATCAGTATCAAATGCATTTTGTATGGTACCTATATCATGCATTTAGGACCTGATCCTATTTCCATGAAAGTCAATTGATGTTTTGATACTATCTACAGTGGGAGCAGGATTAGTAGGTACATAACATTTAACATGTGAGATGGAATGCAATGAAGAATAAGAATGTTATGAGAGTTAATTGGTACATATGTGCAACAGTTGGGGATTTTGGTTTCTTTCACTCAAAAATAAGCAAACATTTTTCATCTTATTGTTTATTACTTTATTTAAATTAAGCTACTTTTTACTTGGAACAAAGTAACCAAAAATCAAAGTCAAAATCCAAATGAATTTACTCCTATTTAACTTGGAAATGTGTAAGCAAAGAATGACTTAAAATTATGTAAACAAATATGCATTCATTTTTTTTAATTTAAATTACTCATGGCAATAAACCATTCGATGGCAAATTTCAGAATGGAGCAAATTAAAATAGCTAACTCTTGAAAGTGAGGTTTATAATTAAAGAAAATGCTGGCTCCCATCAGACTATATACTAGTTCTGCTATAATAAATATTTCCCTGCAGAAGGTGCATGACTGGTAGAAGAAAACAAAGAAATTTGTCAATTGTGTTTGTTAGCATCAAAACTAAGAAATTACTTTCTCCAGCTGAGAACTGAATTAAAAGCAGACCACTATCAGTTATGAAATGTAAGCTCATTTAGGAAATTACCAGTGAGAGGAAAACAGATAACTATATGAAATAACAATCGAAAGGGAAAGTGCCCATTTTGAGATTGAGTTAGGAAGAACAGCAAGGAAAGGAACAAAGCGGTTGTGTAGGTATTCATGTTTACAGTGTGATTCTCCAGTTTGAGGTAGACACGAGCTTGCATTCATTTGAAGGCCTAGAGCATTCAGACACAGACTGGCATTGCCACCATTACCGTCAGGCTTGTAGCTTACTACTACAGTGGGTATTGTGAAATGTTTATTTTGACAACAGCAAATCAGACAGAGGTATGAAATGTTTGGATTAAGCTCTTCTGACACATGAATTACCATTCTCCATTACATGAGACAATTGATCCCAAATAATTTCAACAGGATTCAAAAGTTACCTGAACGAAAATTGGAGATGGCAAGGGACAATGACATGACTTCAGTAGCCCCAAGCTAATGGGGATTTCAAGCCATTTTAACTTTTAGAAAGAAGAAGCTGCCTGTGCATGGAGATTAAACAAAGACCAGAGAGGAAGTTATTAGTAGATTGTTTAGGAACACATTAGAGATACCTCTTCCTCTATTGTATTCATATCACCATGCACATAACATGACATCATTCACAGGATGTACTGAGGAAGCTAATATGATGTGGAAAGGAGTCCAGGAGAGCTGGGTGTATTTTAAAGAAGCTTTATTGAGTGCACAGGAACAAGTCATCCCGATGTGCAGAAAGAATAGCAAATAGGGAAGGCGACCAGCTTGGCTTAACAGAGAAATATTCAGTCAGCTTAAACACAAAAAAGAAGCTTACAAGAAGTGGAAACTTGGACAGATGACTAGGGGTGAGTTTAACCATAATGCTCGAGCATGCAGGAGTGTAATCAGGAAAGACAAAACACGTGTTAGTCTGGATCTGCAAAAGCAGCAAAGAGTCCTGTGGCACCTTACAGACTAACGGACGTTTTGGAGCATGAGCTTTCTTGGGTGAATACCCACTTTGTCGGATGCATGTAGTGGAAATTTCGAGAGGCAGGTATAAATATGCAAGCAAGAATCCGGCTAGAGATAACGAGATTAATTCAATCAGGGAGGATGAGGCCATCTCTAGCAGTTGAGGTGTGAACACCAAGGGAGGAGAAACTGCTTTTGTAGCTGGCTAGCCATTCACAGGCTTTGTTTAATCCTGAGCTGATGGTGTCAAATTTGCAGATGAACTGAAGCTCAACAGTTTCTCTTTGAAGTCTGGTCCTGAAGTATTTTTGCTGCAGGTTGGCTACCTTTAAATCTGCTATTGTGTGTCCAGGGAGATTGAAGTGTTCTCCTACAGGTTTTTGTATATTGCCATTCCTATATCTGATTTGTGTCCATTTATCCTTTTACTTAGGGACTGTCCAGTTTGGCCGATGTACATGGCAGATGGGCATTACTGGCACATGATGGCGAATATTACATTGGTGGATGTGCAAGTGAATGAACCAGTGATGGTGTGACTGATCTGGTTAGGTCCTGTGATGGTGTCACTGTTGTACTCTGTCAAAGAAACTGAGGAACCACCTGATCAGCATCCTATACAGCAAACAGGACAACATCAAAAAAGAGCTCTCCAACCTGGAGACTCTCATAAATAACCAAACTTCCATACAAACGAACTTCACTAAAATAAGGCAGGAGATCTACATTACACAGTTCACTTCTCTACAAGGGAAAAAAGTACTGTAAGCTGTCTAAACTCCTACCTGCCACATGGGGCCACAACAGTGGTACCCCTAACCCCAGCAATATCGTCAATCTATCCAACTATTCACTCAGCCCGGCAGGAAAGAATCCTGTGGCACCTTATAGACTAACAGACGTTTTGGAGCATGAGCTTTCGTGGGTGAATACCCACTTCGTCAGATGCATGTAGTGGAAATTTCCAGGGGCAGGTATATATATGCAGGCAAGCTAGAGATAATGAGGTAGTTCAATCAGGGAGGATGAGGCCCTGTTCTAGCAGTTGAGGTGTGAAAACCAAGGGAGGAGAAACTGGTTTTGTAATTGGCAAGCCATTCACAGTCTTTGTTTAATCCTGAGTTGATGGTGTCAAATTTGCAGATGAACTGAAGCTCAGCAGTTTCTCTTTGAAGTCTGGTCCTGAAGTTTTTTGCTGCAGGATGGCCACCTTAAGGTCTGCTATAGTGTGGCCAGGGAGGTTGAAGCGTTCTCCTACAGGTTTTTGTATATTGCCATTCCTAATATCTGATTTGTGTCCGTTTATCCTTTTCCGTAGCGACTGTCCAGTTTGGCCGATGTACATAGCAGAGGGGCATTGCTGGCATATGATGGCATATATTACATTGGTGGACGTGCAGGTGAATGAACCGGTGATGGTGTGGCTGATCTGGTTAGGTCCTGTGATAGTGTGGCTGGTGTAGATATTTGGGCAGAGTTGGCATCGATGTTTGTTCCATGGATTGGTTCCTGAGCTAGAGTTACTATGTTGCGGTGTGCAGTTACTGGTGAGAATATGTTTCAGGTTGGCAGGTTGCCTGTGGGCGAGGACTGGCCTGCCACCCAAGGCCTATGAAAGTGTGGGATCATTGTCCAGGATGGGTTGTAGATCCCTGATGATGCATCTGACGAAGTGGGTATTCACCCACGAAAGCTCATGCTCCAAAAAGTCTGTTAGTCTATAAGGTGCCCAGGATTCTTTGCTGCTTTTACAGATCCAGACTAACACAGCTACCCCTCTGATACTCAGCCCAGCAGAAGAGTCTGTCCTATTTTGGGGACTCTTTTACTGCCCTGTCACCCCCAAAAACATGATACAGTTCTGCGGTGATCTGAAAGCCTACTTTTGCTGTCGCCGACTCAAAGAATACTTTCAAGATAACACTGAGCAGCACACTGATACACAGATACCCTCCCACCAACTGCACAAGAAGAAGAACTCCACATGGACTCCTCCTGAGGGTCGAAATGACAGTCTGGATGTATACATAGAATGCTTCTGCTGATGTGCACAGGCAGAAATTGTGGAAAAACCACATTGCTTGCCTCATAACCTAAGTCATGCAGAACGCAATGCCATCCACAGCCTCAGAAACAATCCTGACATTATAATCAAAGAGACTGATAAAGGAGGTGCTGTTGTTATCATGAACAGGTCTGACTACCAAAAGGAGGCCACCAGACAACTCTCCAATACCAAATTCTACAGGTCACTTCCCTCATAACCCACTGAGGAATACACTAAGAAACTGCACATCTACTCAGGACACTCCCTACACTAACACTGGAACAAACCAACATACCCATAGAGCCCCAACCGGAGTTATTCTATCTACTACCCAACGTCCACAAACCCAGAAATCCTGGACGCCCCATCATCTTGGGCATTGGCACTCTCACTGAAGGACTGTCTGGATATGCGGACTCTTTACTCAGACCCTATGCCACCAGCACTCCCAGCTATCTCCGTGACACCACGGACTTCCTGAGAAAACTACAATGCATTAGTGACCTTCCAGAAAACATCATCCTAGCCACCATGGATGTGGAGGCGCTCTACACAAACATCCCACACACAGATGGAATACAAGCTGTCAGGAACAGTATCCCTGATGATGCCACAGCACAACTGGTTGCTGAGCTCTGTGACTTTATCCTCACACACAACTATTTCAAATTTGAGACAATATAGACCTCCAGAGTTGCACCGCTATGGGCATCTGCATGGCGCTACAATATGCCAACATTTTTACAGCTGACCTGGAACATCGCTTCCTCAGCTCTCATCCACTCACGCCCCTTCTCTACCTAAGCTACATTGATGACATCTTCATCATCTGAATCCATGGCAAAGAGACTCTGGAAAAATTCCACCACGATTTCAACAGCTTCCACCCACCATCAACCTCACCCTGGATCAATCTACACGGGAGATCCACTTCCTAGACATCATGGTGCAAATGAGTGACGGTCATGTTAACACCACCCTATACTGAAAACCCACCGACTGCTATGCCTACGTTCATGCCTCCAGCTTCCATCCTGGACACATCACACAATCCATTGTCTACAGCCAAGCACTGAGGTACAACCGCATCTGCTCCAACCCCTCAGACAGAGACCAACACCTATAAAATCTTCACCAAACAGTCTCAAAACTATGATACCTGCACGAGGAAATAAGGAAACAGATCAACAGAGCCAGACATGTACCCAGAAGCCTCCTACTACAAGACAAGCCCAAGAAAGAAATCATCAGAACTCCACTGGCCATCACATACAGTCCCCAGCTAAAACCTCTCCAATGCATCATCAGTGATCTACAACCCATCCTGGACAATGATCCCACACTTTCACAGGCCTTGGGTGGCAGGCCAGTCCTCGCCCACAGGCAACTTGCCAACCTGAAACATATTCTCACCAGTAACTGCACACTGCACCATAGTAACTCTAGCTCAGGAACCAATCCATGGAACAAACATCGATGCTAACTCTGCCCACATATCTACATCAGCGACACCATCACAGGACCTAACCAGATCAGCCACACCATCACCGGTTCATTCACCTGCACGTCCACCTATGTAATATATGCCATCATATGCCAGCAATGCCCCTCTGCTATGTACATCGGCCAAACTGGACAGTCGCTACGGAAAAGGATAAATGGACACAAATCAGATATTAGGAATGGCAATATACAGAAACCTTATCTCTAGCCGGATTCTTGCTTGCATATTTATACCTGCCTCTGGAAATTTCCACTACATTCATCCGACAAAGTGGGTATTCACCCACGAAAGCTTATGCTCCAATATGCCTATTATTCTATAAGGTGCCACAGGATTCTTTGCTGCTTTTACAGGTATGTTAGCAACAAGAAGAAGGTCATGGAAAGTGTGGGACCCTTACTGAAAGAGGGAGGCAATCTAGTAACAGATGATGTGGAAAAAGTTGAAGTACTCAATTTTTTTTTTGCCTCGGTCTTTACAGACAAGATCAGCTCCCAGAGTGCTGCACTGGGCAGCAAAGTATGGGGAGGAGGTGAGCAGCCCTCAGTGGTGAAAGAACAGGTTAAGGAATATTTAGAAAAGCTGGACTTGAACAAGTCCATGGGGATGGATGCAATGCATCTAAGGGTGCTGAAGGAGATGGCTGATGTGATTGCACAGCCATTGGCGATCAGGGAGGTTGCAGTCAATTCGAAAAGGCAAAATATAGTGCCCTTTCAAAAAGGGAAGAAGGAGTATCCGGGGAACTACTGACGGGTCAATCTCATCTCAGACCCTGGAAAAATCATGGAACAGGTCCTCAAAGAATCTATTTTTAAGTACTTGTAGGAGAGGAAGGTGATTAGAAACAGTCAACATGAATTCAGCAAGGGCAAGTCATGCCTCAAAAACCTGATTGCCTTCTATGATGAGATAACTGGATCTGTGGATATGGGGAAAGCGGTGGACATGATATATCTTGACTTTAGCAAAGCTTTTGATAGGGTCTCCCACAGTATTCTTGCCAGCAAGTTTTAAAAGTATGGATTGGATGAATGGACTATAAGGTGGATCGAAAGCTGGCTAGATCGTTGGGCTCAACAGCTAGTGATCAAAGGCTTGATGTTCAGTTGGCAGCTGGTATCAAGCAGAATGCCCCAGGGGTCAGTCCTGGGGCTGGTTTTGTCCGATAATAATCTGGATGATGGGATGGATTGCACCCTCAGCAAGTTCAAGATGACATTACTCTGTGGGGAGAGGTAGATATGCTGGAGGGTAGGGATAGGGTCCAGAGGGACCTAGACAAATTGAAGGATTGGGCCAAAAGAAATCTGATGAGGTTCAGCAAGAATAACTGCAGACTCCTGCCCTTAGGAAGGAAGAATCCCATGCACTGCTACAGACTGGGTATCGAATGGCTAAGCAACAGTTCTGCAGAAAGGACGTGGAGAGTGCAGTGGGTGAGAAGCTGGATATGAATCAACACTGTGCCCTTGTTGCCAAAAAGGCTAACAGCATACTGGGCTGCATTAGTAGCAGTATTGCCAGCAGATCGAGGGAAGTGATTATTCCCCTCTATTCAGCACTGGTGAGACCACATCTTGAATACTGCATCCAGTTTTGGGCACCCCACTACGAAGGGATGTGGTCAAATTGGAGAGAGTCCAACAGAAGGCAAAACAAATTATTACATGGCTAGGGCACATGACTAATGAGGAGTGGCTGAGGGAACAAGGCCTATTTAGTCTGCAGAAGAAAAGAGTGAGGGGAGTTTTGATAGCAGCCTTCAACTACCTGAAGAGGGGCTCCAAAGAGGATGAAGCTAGGTTGTTCTCAGTGGTTGCAGATGACTGAACAAGAGGCAATGGTCTCAAGTTGCAGTGGGCAGGTTTAGGATGGATATTAGGAAAAACTATTCCACTAGGAGTGTGGTGAAGTACTGGAATGGGTTACCTAGGGAGGTGGTGGAATCTCCATCCTTAGAGGTTTTTAAGGCCCAGCTTGACAAAACCCTGGCTGGGATGATTTAGTTTAGGTTGGTCCTGCTTTGAGCAGGGGGTTGGACTAGCTGACCTCCTGTGGTCTCTTCCAACTCTAATCTTCTATTATTAAGTAATGTCACAGTGCCAACAAATCAATAGTTTTTTCTCACTGAGATAAAAAATTTAGAAGAAAGAAAAAGAAAGTAAGAAAGAAAATGTTCCTAATTGGGTGTTAAATTAATTTTCCAACAGAAATGCCAAGAACAGAAATGTTGAGAATCAAACATGGTAAATAATTTTTTTTACTAATTGACAATAGTATTTTCTGAAAGGGTAAAATAAAAGAATCATTTGTCACCTAACAGGAGATATGTTAAGAGTTAGAAAGGATTCAGTGAATTTTAAATAGAGATTAAACCAGAAAACAAAGAAATCATTAAACTGATCCAGAAAGAAATCCAAAGTAAATAGTCTGTATGGGAGACTATTGTGTTGCCGGCATGAAATTGTCCTTACTGTTGTTCCTGTAAAGCCATCATGATTAGAAATCTCTTAAAGGTAGAATATACTAACTCTTCCCTAACAGGCAAGAAACATTACCAGCAGTTGGCAGAGGAGACACAGCAGTAGGGGACCACAGGGATACACTGAGCTTCATCTATTTTCCCCACAGATACAGCCATAGCCCTAATGTCCCAATTTCCTTTGGGCAGCCATGTAAAGCACGTGCTACCACCACCTCCCATAACCAGAGTCAGACTCCTGTGGAGACAAAAGACTATCCCTAGTGATTACATGAGAAGCTATAGAAAGCACATCTGAGAGCCTCCCATGTGACATTACTAGTTTCCTTTTCAGTTTTGTTGGTGAATGGAGTGACGTTTAGCAGGGAGAGGCTTTGAGGACCGTTGGAGAAGATCTTGAGTTACCCATACAGCAGGGGTCTGCAACTTCTGGCATGTGGCTTGCCAGGGTAAGCACCCTAACCGGCTGGCCAGTTTGTTTATCTGCCATGTCAGCAGGCTCAGTGGACCACAGCTCCCACTGGCCACGGTTCACCATTCCAGGCCAATGTGGGAGGCGGGAAGCCGCAGCCAGCACATCCCTCAGCCTGCAGCACTTCCCGCCGCCCCCGTTGGCCTGGGATGGCGAATCACAGCCAGTGGGAGCCAGGATCCACTGAACTTGCCGACCTGGCAGGTAAACCAACTGACCCAGCCCGCCAGGGTAATTACCCTGGCGAGCCGCATGCCAGAGGTTGCCGACCCCTGCCATATACCTACATGAATATTTAAACTAGGTAATGCAGAATGATTATCATGATGAGAAGAACACAACTGCATCTTGTTTAGGACCTTAAAATTCATAATAGAGGATCCCTGTAGAAATTTTACTGGAATCTCTGAGTATGGATTGCCTATGCATCCCCTTTTCACCTTGAATGGTCCCTTGAAATATGTGTTAACTATTTTTGTTTAACAGTCTGTTCCGCCTTGTATTTAGCTGTGACACTCTGAGTACTTTTCTCAGACCTGAAGAAGAGCTCTATGTAAGCTAGAAAGCTTGTCTCTTTCAGCAACAGAAGTTGCTTCAATAAAAGATATTACCTCACCTACCTTCTCTCTCTGTTCAGTAATAAAGCAAAATAGAATAGCAAACATAAATAATTTTAAAAAGCCTTGGAAGAGGAAAATAGAATGAAGAAAATAAAAATTTGTACATTTGTCTTTTTAATAGATAATATAATGATGTTGTTTCACAGACTTTGTAGTTATAATACCATAAATACCAAAGTAACATTAATTACTTGAAAAGGAACTTGTGTTTTTTGTATTGATGACCTTGTGGCATTACAACCCATATTTTTCATAGCGATGTTGTTATGATGTGATTATGGCATAACTATGATGTATTTTGTGCAAGGTAATGCATGTGAGTTATCATTGAAAAGGTTATGATTTATTGAATATGATTATCATATTTGTATGCATGTATCATTTTTTGTATCTGAAGTTGGGCATATTGTCTGTGCATGTATTACAAAGGTGTAATCAATTAATGTAAGGAATGAGTGAAATAGTGTGAGTGACAGCCAATGGCAAAAAAAAAAAGTAAATATCATCTTTTATGGAACCATGGTATTACCTGTGAAGGTATAAATCTCAAGACAGGCGGCCAAGTCAAAGTTACCAACAAGGAAATGTAACAACACGCTAAGCTCAAGACCAGGCCGGAAGCAGTAGAGCCCTCCCGTGGATCTGAAGGGACTCCGGGGACTCCCGTTGCCCCATGTTTGATCTCTGCGTATCTGTCGCCTGGCCAGCCTCAGTCCCCGAAATCGAAACCAACATCCGCTCCTGCAGCCTGCCAGCATGAATGTGATGTGTGTGTGAGTATAACTGCGTGATAAAGAAAGCAATAAATCTACCCTCAGTACTGCTCAAGTTCACCCCTTGTCTGTGGTTATTTTCTGGCTGGTTCCAGGAACGGGTAACATTAATATTGGCAATCTAGTGCAGAGGCCCATCTGATAGCTGGACACATAAGCAGTCTAAGAACCCCATGTTAGCAAAATCTTTAAAGTACAGACACTAACACAAAGTACTCACTTATATCTCTTGCACTGCATGCTTAAATACAACTCTGTTTATTGCAATCCTAGTTTCCTCATAGAAATCAGCAATCACAGTCTCTATTATACCAACATCTGCGTCAATGGCTATATCCAGATTGGCATCAAGACACAAAAAGTAATTCTTCCACTCTACTCCATGCAGATTAGGCCTCAACTGGAATATTGTGTCCAGTTCTGGTTGCCACATTTCAGGAAAGATGATGACAAACTAGAGAAAGTCCAGAGGCACTGGGCAAATTAGTCGAAACAATAGTTAAGAATAAAATTGTCAGACACATAGAAAAACATAAACTGTTGAGTAATAGTCAACATGGTTTCTGTAAAGGGAAATCGTGTCTTACTAATTTATTAGAGTTCTTTGAAGGGGTCAACAAACATGTGGACGAAGGGAACCAGTGGACATAGTATACTTAGATTTCCAGAAAGCCTTTGACAAGGTCCCTCACCAAAGGCTGTTACGTAAATTAAGCTGTCATGGAATAAAAGGGAAGGTCCTTTCATTGATTGAGAACTGGTTAAAAGACAGAGAACAAAGGGTAGGAATTAATGGTAAATTCTCAGAATGGAGAGGGGTAACTAGTGGTGTTCCCCAAGGGTCAGTCTTAGGACCAGTCCTATTCAATTTATTCATAAATGATCTGGAGAAAGGGGTAAATAGTGAGGTGGCAAAGTTTGCAGATGATACTAAACTGCTCAAGATAATTAAGACCAAAGCAGACTGTGAAGAACTTCAAAAACATCTCACAAAACTAAGTGATTGGGCAACAAAATGGCAAATGAAATTTAATGTGGATAAATATAAAGAAATGCACATTGGAAAACATAACCCCAACTACACATACAATATGATGGGGGCTAATTTAGCGACAACTAATCAGGAAAAAGATCTTGGAGTCATTGTGGACAGTTCTCTGAAGATGTCCACACAGTGTGCAGAGGCAGTCAAAAAAGCAAATAGGATGTTAGGAATCATTAAAAAGGGGATAGAGAATAAGACTGAGAATATATTATTGCCCTTATATAAATCCATGGTACGCCCACATCTCGAATACTGTGTACAGGTGTGGTCTCCTCACCACAAAAAAAGATATACTGGCACTAGAAAAGGTTCAGAAAAGGGCAACTAAAATGATTAGGGGTATGGAACAGCTGCTGTATGAGGTGAGATTAATAAGATTGGGACTTTTAGGCTTGAAAAAGAGATGACCAAGGTTGGATATGATAGAGGTCTATAAAATTGTGACTGGTGTGAAGAAAGTAAATAAGAAAGTGATTGTTACTCTTTTGCATAACGCAAGAACTAGGGTTCACCAAATGAAATTAAGAGGCAGCAGCTTTAAAACAAAGAAAAAGAAGTTTAGGACTATAGCGAAGAAGCTACAACTATCAATTGCAGCAGCACCGATTGAGCAGTAGTGAAGGCAAGCCCTTAGCAATTTCTTGAGGCACGTATATCATTGTTGCCGTTAAAAATCATGCTATAATGGTATGGTTTGGTTAATCAAAAGAAGCATTAGTACAGGGCAGTGGAAAATCAGAAATATGACAATGCTATTGCTCTGCTGCAGATGACCCTACTCTAACATGGATGTTTTTTATATTGTACAGAGATGTAAAAAGATCAAGATTTCCTTCCAACTGCCACCTACCTCGAGGTGGATCCATCAAGGAGCCATGGATCTGCTATAAATGGTACAGTATTTAAGAAGTAAAGAAGCATATATATATCCGGATGGATGGACAGAGTTAAGGGAAGAGGGAACAGCAATGCAGTGGCAGAAGAAATTTATAACAGAAAAATACAGTATTATCTAACAGCATCAAAAAAGATAAGTATAGCTCCAGAACCTTGTTGTATAGTGATGAGTCACCTCTGAACTAGAGCTTGATTAAGCCATATACAGTGATGAGTCATTCCTGTGCTAAACTCCAACCAATCCACAAGCCAGAAGCTGGTCTGTTGACTCTCAAGTAAGGTATATAAGCATCACAGGGAAACCAGTAGCTCAGTCTGTACAACGTCACTTAATGTCTTGGAACTTTCCTCTGCTCAATAGTGGTAATAGACTCCACAGGCTTTAGCCAGCTCCAGCTCTGCTCCCAATCCTATTCCAAAACTGGAAGCAATACTCCAGATGTGGCCTCACCAGTGCTGAATAGAGGGGAGTAATCACTTCCCATGATCTGCTGGCAATGCTCCTACTAACAAACAAAAAGCAGGTTTTTTTTTCATTTTTAACTTACCAGTGTCTCTGCACTTCTGTCACTGTGATTAACCAGTCTTTGTCCACAGAGCTTCTGTGGTCTGAAACATTCATCTCACCAGATATTGAAGCTAAGTTTGGAAAAGTAGCATTTTATGTCCTTGAAATTACGCAAGGATTTATTCTGTGCTCCTGCAATGAGGCTTATCTGCCCTTTCCCCCACAAGTACCTTCATAAAGATAATAGTCTCTCTCTTCCATTGAGCCATGCAAGTCTATAAGGTGGAAGCACAAAGCATCCCCAACTTCTATTACCCGGATGCTTCAGCTTCAGCTTCAGCCCTTTCTGGCTGAAGGTACCAATTCAGCATCCCCTTGCTGTCATAGGTTTATTCAGAGGGAAATGGCTCACCTCTGGCTTTACAAAGATTGCGGAGAGCACAGCAAGCCATAGTAATGCAGACAGTATTGATGACACTGGCATCCAAATGGGTCTGAAAACATTCCTAGTGGGATTTCTATCTGCCAAAAGCACATTCAACAACCTTTCTACACCTGCTGATAGTGTAATTAAACTGTCTTTTGCCAAGGCCTCTGAAATCAAGGCAAAAGGGGGCATGCAGGGTCCCCAGAATAACTGTGGGGCTAGTAACTCCTGTGACACTGCATCCCATATTATTTACAGTAATATTACGATATGATTGCGACGTAATCATAATGTACTTTATGCAAGTTAAGTTATGTGAAGTGTCATTCGAAAGGTTATGATTTACTAAATATGATTGTCCTATTTGTGTGCATGTACCACTTTTGTATCTGAAGTTAGGAATAATGATTATGTATCTGTATTACAAATGTGTTTACACCTGGGGAACGCTCACTTTTCATTCTGAAAAACTGGTTCAAGTTAACGAACCAATAGGGAGAAAAATAGGCCTTAGGAGAAGCTTATTTCCAACCCGGGGGAGCCTTCCTGAGGACGCTACAGACCGTCTGAATAATGGCTGCTCTGACACTGCAGGGACATGTGACCAGGTCGCCTGATGCTGGACTCCATCTTGGGATATCATTATTTTTCCACTTGCTTGTATGGGAACCAAGCTTTGAAACAGAGGGTTCCCACTATATGCAAAAGCTATATAAGCCAGGGGAGTGGCATCATCGTGTTCCTCACTGACTCCCTACCCAAAGAGACTCCTGGAAATACCTGAGGAACATGCATCCGACGAAGTGGGTATTCACCCATGAAAGCTAATGCTCCAAAATGTCTGTTAGTCTATAAGGTGCCACAGGATTCTTTGCTGCTTTTACAGATTCAGACTAACACGGCTACCCCTCTGATTCCTGAGGAACAAAGACTGAACTGGAGGAAGTGCTGGATCCAGGCTACCAGGATTTTTAGCCTGTGAATGGAACACCTGGGGATCCGAAGCTGCAAGCATGTGCAGCTTGCCTCTTAAGAATTTGCAGCCTGCTTGTATCATGACTTAGGGTGACACTTTGCTATTCATATCCAATCTACATAGTATATTAAGCTTCGTTTGTGTGTTTTGTTTATTTGCTAAGTAGTCTGCTTTGATCTGTTTGCTATCCCTTATAATCAATGAAAATCTATAAATTGATAAACTTGTTTTTGCTTTGTCTAAAACCAATGTGTGAGAGCCATAACTAGGGGCAAAAAGCTCTTGTATATTCCTCTCCATATTGAGGGAGGGGGCAAATTTCATGAGCTTACGCTGTATGGTTCCCTGTGCAGCATAAGATAGTATAATCTGTTGATTTACATTCCAGAGGGGGTGCATGTGTGAGCAGCTGGGAAGTTCCCTAGCTGTAGCCTTCCCATGCAGGGCTGGTCACAGTGTCTGAATGTAACTGCATTTGGGTATGTTCGTACCTGTATGTGTGCTGGGGAAAGTGCAGGTTGATCACAGCCGTACAGTGTAAAGGGAGCCCAGGCTGATGGGTTGACAGGCTCAGTGGTACCCCAGTTTCAGGTGGCATCCCAGGGGTAACCCATCACAACTCCATTTATGACAATGTCATTTGGTGGGAATAGTGTCCCACCTGTCCATGAATATAAACTCCCAAATGATAAAAAAAAAACATTGCAGGCGAGACCTGATCAACTCACCTCCCCACCCGCCCATATTAAACCAGATTTGGGTGAAACTCAGGGAGTTCACTACCAAAACTGAAAAAAAGAATGTTCTGCTGCTGATAAAGCCCCCCTGCCTTCCACCTTAGGAATGTCCCTAATGAGTGTTATAACCACTAAGGTCGTAAACAGGGCCAGCTCTAGGCACCAGCAAATCAAGCAAGTGCTTGGGGTGGCACATTTTCAGGGGAGGCATTCTGGCCATTTTTTTTATTATTATTATTATTAATATATATTTTTTTTGCTTCTGGCAGCAAAAGCTTAGAGCCGGCCCTGGCAGAAGCAGATCATGCGTGGAGGGCACCATAGGGCCACTGCAATTTGCGCCGCAGGGGAGCACTGCCCGCACCTTATGGCTGGGCTGGACAGGCTCCGAGTGGGGGACACTCGGGGTGGGGGCCACCACACGGGGCACAAGGACCTGCCTGCAGGTGCCACAGGGCGGTCTCCCCCCAGCACTGCAGACGGGGCTGAGTGAAGCGGCCCGAGCTGCCCAGGGACTGTGGCAGGGTGGCCAGAAGCAGCAGCAGGGCCATAGAGGGTGGGACGCTGCAGTGCGGTGTCCGCATCCCGCTCTCTGGGGATCCGCTCCCTCTGAGGCTACCCTACCCCAGCTCCTCAGCCCCCTGCTGGGGCAGTCCCCTGGCTCTGCCCTCCCAGGTCCCGGCCAGTCCTGGAGGTGGGAGTCCCAGCTGGTGGGACCCTGGGCTGAGGCATGGCCTGGGAACCCTACTGCTTACCCTGATCCTGCTAGTGCCGGACTGGCTGGAGGCAAGAGGGGAGCAGGCGGAGTCAGCACTGGTGGGGGGAGCCCAGGGCTGGGGTGGCAGGGGGTGCAGGTGGGGGGGGGAAGAGAGAACCCAGGGCTGGGGTAAAAGGGGGTTCCGGTGGAGGAGGGCACTGGTGTGGAGGGGGTGAGAGTTCAGGGCTGGGGTGGGGGGCAGCCAAAAAATTTTTCCCTTGAGCGGCAAAAATCCTAGAGCCGGCCCTGCTACAAGTAGTATGCAAATAGATTTCTATAAGGGCCATGCAATGAGTACCCCAGCACATCCTTACGCAGGATCAGTCCCTTGATGTTAGTTTTTCAAAGAAGCAGTAGACCAGTAGTGCTTGAAGTTATGCATGATTATAACTATACATTTTTTAAAAGTGTCTATGGTAGTTAAATTGAATAAATACACACAGATTTTAAAAAGCTATGGGGTCGATTCTTGACTGGTATAAATTTTCATAGCTCTGAGGAAATCAATGCAGTTACGGCAGCAGCTGAGAAACTGCCCCATAGATTGTGTTTTCAAAATTTGTGCAGTTGGGGCTCTGGATCAGGCCCTCAGGGCTTAGTTAGAAAAGAATGTATGACCATAATCAAATGCAGTTTTATGTTAAGTAACAAATATCTTATGCAGAATACACAGATGCGAAGTAACACATCAGTTATTGAAAGTTAATGGTTTAATCTTCACATTTATTAACATTTTATAATAATTCTATCTTTTACTCTGGGTTTTTGTCTGTACTCATTTTTCAGCTTCGTCATACAACTTTTGTTAATTTCTTATTTCAAAGGTGTATTATTCTCCATGAATTTCGTTCCTTTAAACAAGTATTTCTTAGTTCTCCTTTTACCATTTCCTCCCCGACTTTCTTATTCTGGTTTCACTTGTAACACTGTACAGTTTCCTTCTTTATTCAATTACCAGCCCTTTTTTTTCTATCATTTTTTTCTCAATACCCACCAGCATTTCTCACCTTCTCCTCAATACTTCTTACTTATTGATTGATCCTGTTACTACAAATATCTTGTCTTTCTTGCTAGGGTGCACTTAAAAAAAATTCTCACCTCCTTTTGCAGTTGTATCACACTTCTTTTCACTTGTCCCATCTCCTAGTTCTGTAGTTTCATTCTCCTTTAAATCATTCATTTAGTGTGCCAAGAGTTGATGACATGAAAGGATTAAAGCTGAAGTGCACTGGAATTTAGGAAGCTTTTTGCAACCATCTGCTTTTCTGATAATTAATACAAAACTCTTTCCGGCAACTTTCTCAGCTCTCTTTTAATCTCTGAATTTAGAATTTTTGTGGACTAGGTGAAAAGTAATTTAGGCCTCAATGTTTCCCCTCATGGAAAAAGTGTAGGGAGGGGGAAAAAACTATTCCAAAAATACTCTGAGTTTTCCATACTAATTTAAAGTGTAAGGGTTGACGTTTACTAACCCTGTAGAACCTAAGGATCCACAAGGAAAGGAGACCAAACCCTACAGATTCCAGGCCTAGTTTCCATACTGCTTTCTAGGTACAAACTACTACTGTGAGTAAAGTCATATAGGAGATCTTTTGTCATTGGCTACTTTTCCCCCAGCAGCTGATTGCTACACCCTTTGGATGCAGATTCCACTCAAATGATTAATGTTGTTTGTGGTAGGATTCTAGGGGACTCTGCTAAAGGAGCATATGTCTTGTGCAATACAAAGATTCATGGGTGGGGTTGCTGCACAGAAGTATATAGGGCCCCCATGAATGGGGAGGAAGGGCATGGATAAGCCATAGGTGGGAATGGGTCTGGAGAATCCAGTACTGTACAGATTTCCCCCACTGCCACCAAAGAGGCTGAACAGAGCCTACTGCAGCCATTGGGCTGTTGAATCCTCTTAAGAGCAGCGACACCAATTTACACCATCTGATGATCTGGCCCCAAAATTATAAAATGCTTTGAGAGCCTCAGATAAAAGGTGCTATAGAAATGGAAATGTTAATATTTCTGTAAGAAGGTTGCACGATTGGTCTGCAGTAGAATAGCAGACATAACTCCTCAGAGATGTTAGGGCAGCTTTGCACCACGCAGTGCCTATAAAGCTGCCTCGAACCTGGCTTAACAACTGGCACTACAAGGACCCTTCTCTGCCTCAGATGGTGGGGTGGGGAGGATCCCCAGGTAATTTACAACCACCATAGAGGTTTCTAATGCACCCGTTCCCTATAAATGGTGCAGTGGATGTGGCTAAAAGAAAGGGGATGTGATTGAGGCATTCCTGTGGTCTGGCAATCTCTGGCCAGCTGAACAGCCCCATGGCCGCATTGACAGATGATGCAATTCAGAGTTGTCTGCACATAGGAACCAGACCAGTGTAGAGCAACCCATGAACTGGGAAAGTGTGACAGGTTTTAAAGTCTCTGTTGCACACACCTCTTCCCATGCATTAACTGTTCCTCAACTAGACCTCAGAATCTGGCTCCTAATGTTTAATGTGCTCTCTAACAAGAAGAGATGATTTACTCAAATAACCCCCCACGCTTCACTAAAAAAGCTTAGTCGCCCCTTCCACATGCCCTTGAAACTTGATCCATTTTTTGAATTGAAGTTTTCCCTGGATCTTCTTAAAGTTCTAAAAAGTATTTTTTTTATCATTTTCTTTTCTTTTTTTCTTGTTAATTCTATGTTTCTAGCTAGAATGGTTATTGTTAAAAAGCTTATGAGAGACCCAGCCATCATGAGATATCTAGTCCAAATTTTCAGTTCAGATAAACATGCAAAAAAATGGGTACTCATCCATTCCTGAGATGTAATGACACATTTCTTCACTGGGAGGAATCTCCCTCACATCCTCAGCCATTAGGCCAATGCAAATAATTCATTAAGTTTCTCCGCAATGACCTTCCCACTTTAAGACAATAAGGCCATTGAAGAGAAACTAAACAAATTCTTTGCTTTGGTCTTCACGGCTGAGGATGTGAGGGAGATTCCCAAACCTGAGCCATTCTTTTTAGGTTGACAAATCTAAGTCCCATTAGAGGAGATTTTGGAACAAATTAATACACTAAACAGTAATAAGTCACCAGAACCAAATAATATTCACCTGAAGGAACTCAGATGTGAAATTGAAGAACTACTAACTGTAGTCTGTAACCTATCATTTAAATCAGCTTCTATACCAAATGACTGGAGGATAGCTAATGTGACGCCAATTTTTAAAAAGGGCTCCAGAAGAAATCCCGGCAATTACAGGCCAGTAAACTTGACTTCAGTACCAGGCAAACTGGTTGAAACTATAGTAAAGAACACAATTGTCAGACACATAGATGAACATAATTTGTTGGAGAAGAGTCAACATGGTTTTTGTAAAGGAAAACCATTTATCACCAATCGACTAGAATTCTTTGTGGTGGTCGACAAGCATGTGGACAAGGGGAATCCTGTGGATATAGTGTACTTAGATTTTCAGATAGCCTTTGACAAAGTCCCTCACTAAAGGCTCTTAAGCAAAGTAAGCTGTCATGGGATAAGAGGGAAGGTCCTCTCATGGATTGGTAACTGGTTAAAAGATAGGAAAAAAAGGGTAGGAATAAATAGTCAGTTTTCAGAATGGGGAGGTAAATAATGGTGTCTCCCAGGAGTCTGTACTGTACTGGGCCCCGTCCTATTCAACATATTCATAAATGATCTGGAAAAAGGTGTAAACAGTGAGATGGCAAAATTTGCAGATACAAAACTACTCAAGATAGTTAAGTCCCAGGCAGACTGCTAAGCGGTACAAAAAGGATCTCTCAAAACTGGGTGCCTGGGCAATAAAATGGCAGACAAAATTCAGTGTTGATAAATGCAAAGTAATGCACATTGGAAAACTTAATCCCAACTATACATATAAAATGATGGGGTCTAAATTAGCTGTTACCACTCAAGAAAGAGAGCTTGGAGTCATTGTGCATAGTTTCCAGAAAACATCCACTCAACATGCATCAGCAGTCAAAAAAATGAACAGAATGTTGGGAATCATTAAGAAAGGGATAGATAATAAGAAAGAAAATATCATATTGCCTCTATATAAATCCATGGTACACCCACATCTTGAATACTGAGTGCAGATGTGGTCACCTCATCTCAAAAAAGATATATTGGAATTGGAAAAGGTTCAGAAAAGGGAAAAAAATGAATAGGGATATGGAATGACTTCCCTATGAGGAGGGATTAAAAATACTGGGACTTTTTAGCTTGGAAAAAAGACGACTGGGAGGCAGGATATGACTGAGGTCTATAAAATCATGACTGATATGGAGAAAGTAAATAAGGAAGTGTTATTTATTTCTCATCATAGTACAAGAACTAGGGGTTACCAAATTAAATTAATAGGCAGCAGGTTTAAAAAAACAACAGAAAGTATTTCTTCACACAATGCACAGTCAACTTGTGGAACTCTTTGCCAGAGGATGTTGTGAGACTATGACAGTGTTCAAAAAAGAACTAGATAAATCCATGGAGGATAGGTCCATCAATGGCTATTAGCTATGGGTCCCTAGCCTTTGTTTGCCAGAAGCTGGGAATAGGCAACAGGGCATGGATCACTTGATGATTACCTGTTCTGTTCACTCTCTCTGGGGCACCTGGCATTGGCCACTGTCGGAAGATGGGATACTGGGCTAAATGGACCTTTGGTCTGACCCAGTATGGCCTTCTTATGTTCTGATGTTCTTATGTCTTGTCTTTTGTGTAGTTGTTTACATTTAGTGGAAGCAAAATGTTACCAAATTGGTAGAGAGTCAGGCTTTTCTTGAGAATCATCTATCACGGTGGTTCTCAATCAGGGGTACGTAGAAGTTTTCCAGGGGACTCATCAACTCATCTAGATATTTTCCTAATTTTACAATAGGCTACATAAAAAGCACTATCAAAGTCTGTACAAACTAAAAATTCATACAGATAATGACTTGTTTATACTGCTCCATATACTATACACTGAAATGTAGTGCAATGATTATATTCCAATTGATTTATTTTATAAGTATGTGGTAAAAATGAGAAAGTGAGCAATTTTTCAGTAATACTGTGCTATGACACTTGTATTTTTATATCTGATTTTGTAAGTAAGTAGTTTTTAAGTGAGATGAAACTTGGGGAACACAAGAGAAATCAGACTGCTGGAAGGGTTCAGTAGTCTGGAAAGTTTAAAAGCACTGGTCTATCACTTATTTATTAATTTACTTTAGATGTATAGAAAGAGGTTTCACATAAAAACTCCAAGTACATATGCACAAATGAATATGCCCATATAACATAATTCCATACAACTCCACTTATCAAAATGGGAACTCCAAATTTTCCTTTCAATTTTACAGCTGCACTTAATTCAGATCTTATACTACAGCAGAAAAGTCTATGGGCAGGATTGTTTTCTGTGTTTTACCTAGTGTACTTGTTTCCAACAGTGCAAAATGGGTGCAAAATGGTACCAAATTAAAATAGAAGCATTTAAAATGCCCTTCACATTCACGTTGACCCAGGTATATGCGACTTCTGAATGTGTAAGGCAGTGGAGAATGAGGCCTTATTAGTGGAGTGTTTGTCTGGATTTTATTCAGATTTAATAATATATATTAAGAATCCTGTGAAAAACCATCAGCAAGAAACTGCAAGTTACCAAATTAACTGGTGTTTAAGCAAATGTGAGAGTAGTCTCATGTCCCTTATTAATAGGGTCACTGTAACAGCAATAATATTATAATTAGACATTAAAAAGCAGCAGGGGTTAGTTCCATACACTTGTCCTGTGTTTCTGGTGGAGGTACCACTAATTTTGCTGTTCTTGACTGCATGAATACTCACCCTTGAAAGTCCTCTCTCTCAATATAAGGGGAGTTTAAATTCTTCAAAATTCAGCACTGGACTCAGATAAACAGTTTTGTGGGGTTCACTGGAGAGAAATCTGTTTTCAAATATCCTGTTAATAGTTTGCTATCTAGGCATATGTTTTTTCAAGTCTGTTTTGCTTTTCTAAAAGTGATGGTATCATTTGGTGCTGTTTAAATTTCATGCCAGCTCAGCAGAATAACAAATTATAAAAGAGATGTCATTTTTGCATTGCATGTGTCTGTTGGATTCAGATTAATTAAATGTGAGAAACTGTTCCCATGGAAGTCAGTGGGCAAACCTGTTTGTTCTTATACATGAAAAGGTAAGGGCCCCTAAGTATATCTTGCCTATGGTCCACTGATGGGTTAATCCAGCACTTGGGGAAAGATTGACATGAACAGTGCTCCATCTGATTCCTGGTCTGTGCAGTGGTGTCTATGGCAATACTGAAGCTACTGTAAGTTAAAGTAGTTCTCAAGCTTCTTTATGTGGAAATAGGGGCTGGAGAAGGATGCAGCTTTTTACCTGGAGTAGTGCCAGAGTATCACTTCTGAGTATCAACTGACAGGCAAAGGAGGCTAAGGTAATGTGGTACTGTCACAGTTTGTTGTTTAACTGACAGCGTTTGCACTCCATAGAAGTATGCTTAAAAATATACGCATGTTCTGTTTTTTGAGAATGTGTTACAGAGCTATAACCACAAAGAGAGTGTTGACGATTACTGGCCTTGAAATACTTAGCTTATGTTTAGCGTCATGTAAAATATTCACAGTAGACTTTAAACTAGCCTGAACGAGCCTGGGTTTCAAGCTTGTGATATTTTATGTATCTGAGAGAAAGTTGAGAAGAAATTAACTCACCAGAAAAAAATCACCTTCCCCAGACACCCAGACCCTAGACTCCCCTTATTATTGTCAGCTTTAACAAGGGAAGGCCTGGTGTGCTCATATGCATCCAGGGTCTTTCTGGGTAGCTCCCTCTCTGGGGGCTTTTTGTGTTATTAACTGGACACAATCTTTTCCTCTTTCTTTGGTGTGGTCTTCAGGTAATGTAACTCCACCCAGGTGTTCCAAGGAGGAAAGAAAAAGCCTGAATCTTGGTGTCATAGAGAGTGGAAAAGGCCACAGCCGGCTCCTCGTTAAGCCCATGGACAGTGGACAATGACTTATAAAGGTTAGTGCAGTAGCTATAGAGCTGTACCAGATTCTTGGACTAAAGTTATTACAGAGCTTCAATGATCATCTGAACATTGCACACTGAACCTGTGCAGCAGATTTTCTTCCTTAATATTTGTCCATTTCTAATACCCATATGTCAGAGAACAGGAGGTGACAAGTATAATACTGAGCAGGCACGACTTCTTGAAAACTTATATAAAACAACTCTTTACTATTTTATAACTATAAGTATTATTTATTATTACTATTCTTGTTATCATTGTGCCTAAGACCCCTATTCATGGACCAGCACCCCATTGTGCTGGGCACTGTTTCTTTGCTTTCTCCCTCACTTCCAGTGACCTGTTTGACCCATTAATTGAAAATCATACTCAAATATAGCAAACATAGTCCTCCCAGCCCCAAATACTCAAATTTTAACTAAAATGCTCCAACCTGTCATATAACTAAAATGCAGATGAGGCCTGGGCCATTCAATCAATTCTGCTTGCTCTCCAACAGATGCCTGCAGAGAGCTCCCTCCCAGGTGTAGCCCCTGCACATCGGTAGCTCTGGACCGCTCTTCTTCAGTTTCATCAATGGCTCTTTTACTCTGTATGGTTTTACGCCACAGAGCTTACAGTAAAAAGTATTTAAGTTATTTTAGACGAGGTCCAAAACCATGGATGCAATATATTTTAACGTAAAACTTAAAAAAAAATAAAAATAGCTGAAGGGTTGTCATGACGAAACTAAACAGTAAAAAGAGTGAGTTATAAAGCAAGAATGGTGGCTTTTGTCTTGGATAAGCCTTAGTAGTCCAAGCCAGGAGTGACGGAAGCTCCCTAAAAGTGTGGGGGGGGGCCACCAGCATCAGAACCATGGCCCTGAGCCACCCCTTGCCCCTGAGGCCCTGCACACTGCACCATCCCTTCCCCTGAGGCCCCAGCCACGCACTGCCCCTTTTCCCTGAGCCCCTGACCTCATGCCTCCCATTCCTCCTGAGGCCCTGATTTCGCATCGCCCCTTCTCCCCAAGTCCCCACCCTTATACTGCCCCTTCCCCCCAAGACCCCATCCCCTGTTCACTCCTCTCTGCCCCTTGTGCCCCCATTGCTTGCCTTTAAAGCCAGTAAAAAGTGATGGGCCATTGCCCCCTGGTCCCCCCTGTTCCGGTGGCCTTATCCATTCTAACTTATTTATCCTAGTTGCCCCAAGGTAATAGTATGCAGGTTATAAAAGTACCGGCTTCGCTTATGGATCCTTTTAATCACCATCCAGAGGTTTGGAAGGTAGATATAATGTTTGGGCCATCTTTAACTGTTACTTCACATGAAAGCAGATATCAGCTAATTTCTAGGTCATTTATCTGCTAAGTGTTGATAACTGCACTAAACCAGCCTCAGGTGAGTGGCTCTGCAGCCCCTGGGGGGTGACTTATGCTGCCCCCATCATAAACCTTCTCAATGCTGGCCCTGGCTACCCTAGCCAGAATGTAGGAACTGAATTTTAGCCATGAAGTAGAACTCTCTTAAATTACTTGCCCTAGCACATCGCTTGGTGTTTGCTACCTATCCATGTTATATTATAATCTCAAGTTACCCCATAACTAACAAAATAAATATGCTACATTGCAAAGTAAAAACGTGTCTTACAACAAAATTACAAAATCTGAATTTGCCAAAGAATTACACAACATACATAATTCCAACACAGGGATCGGCAACCTCTGGCACGAGGCTCGCCAGGGTAAGTACCCTGGCAGGCAGAGCCAGTTTATTTATCTGCCGCGTCGGTAGATTCAGATGATTGCAGCTCCCACTGGCCGCTGTTCGCCGTCCCAGGCCAATGGGGGTGGCAGAAAGCGGCATGGGCGAGGGATGTGCCCTCCCACCACCCCCATTGGCCTGGGATGGCGAACCACAGCCAGTGGGAACCGTGATCAGCCGAACCTTCTGATGTGGCAGGTAAACAAACTAGCCCGGCCCGCCAGGGTACTTATCCTGGCAAGCCACATGCCAGAGGTTGCCAGCCCCTGTTCTAACAAGTTATAAGAAAACACCATCCCAAATGTTTGAATAAGTAGTGTTGTACCAAAGGTTAATGTGGCCCTTTTCCTACATTATCACATAAATATAATAGAGGCACTGTTATGTAATCTCATTAAGACTTGCATTTTTATTTCTTCATTAATGAGAGGAACTTTAAGACTGTAGAATAAAACAAAGAATCCTACCCTTTCATACAGTGTGGGGGTTAAGGTAATCCAATAAGCAGGAACAGCTGTGACTTTAAACACATAAGAAATAAACCCTTTCATTATGTCCTGCTGTATATAGAGAGACAGAATGTGATAACTAAACACCAAAAGGCAGGAGGCAATCAGTGGGATATTTATTTCCTTTTATTGTTACATGGTATCCTAATTTCTTTTAAAGTAATATTCAATTTTTAATTTATTGTTGACTTAGAGGCAAATAAATATTTATCAGCAAAATTTTAATGAGTATTTTTGGAACATATAAAGGTTAATATCTTATTCTTCTACAGAGTTTTAAAAACCTATCTTCGCTTTTAATGCTTTGTACATTAATTTAATCATTTTCCGTACCCTGATTTGCATGTTGTCGGTTACAGTGAATGAAAAGAGAAAACACTTGGAGTAAATGGAATATGTTCTCTGGATTTCTTCATGTTAAACCATAAATGATAAAACAAATATGCCCCTCATTGGGATGAGAGAGTAAAATCTTCACAAATACAAAGGGTATGTCTACACTATGGGATTATTCCAATTTTACAGAAACCGGTTTTTGGAAACAGATTGTATAAAGTTGAGTGCACGCGGCCACACTAAGCACATTAATTCGGCAGTGTACATTCATGTACCAAGGCTAGCGTCGATTTCCGGAGTGTTGCACTGTGGGTAGCTATTCCATAGCTATCCCATAGTTCCCGCAGTCTCCCCCCGCCCATTGGAATTCTGGGTTGAGATCCCAATGCATGATGGGGCAAAAACAGTGTCACGGGAGATTCTGGATAAATGTCATCATTCAATCCTCCCTCTGTGAAAGCAACGGCAGACAATCATTTCGCGCCCTTTTCCCTAGATTGCCGGGGCAGATGCCATAGCATGGCAACCATGGAACCCATTCAGCCTTTTTTCATTGTCACCATATGTCTACTGGATGTTGCTAACAGATGCGGTACTGCAGCGCTACACAGCAGCATTCCCTTGCCTTTTGCAAGTTAGCAAAGACGGTTACCAGCCATACTGTACCATCTGCTGCTTTGCAAGTTGACAATGATGGTTACCAGTTATACTGTACCGTCTGCTGCTGTCATGGGTGCTCCTGGCTGGCCTCAGTGAGGTCGGCCAGGGGCTCATGGACAAAAATGAGAATGACTCCCCAGGTCATTCCCTTCTTTAAGTTTTGTCTAAAGGGAGAGTCAGTCCTGCCTAGAGTATCAGGCAAGCCTACTAAAGTACCAGAGAGGAAAACGGCCGCTCCGGGTCAGAGCCCCAGACATCCTGCAGAAATGATGAGCTGCATGCCATTCTAGGGGGTGCCCCTGCAACAACACCATCCACTGCTTCCCTCCTCCTCCATCCCTCCTGGGCTACCATGGCAGTTATCCCCCCATTTGTGTGATGAAGTAATAAAGAATGCATGAATTTGAAACAACACTGACTTTATTGCCTCCGCAAGCAGAGATCAAAGGGGGGAGGGGAGGGCAGCCTCCAGCTGCTATGATATTCCAGGCAGGACTGAATCTCCATTAGACATTAAAGAAGGGAATGACTGGGAGTCATTCCCATTTTTGCTCAGGTGCCCCCAGCCAACCTCACTGAGGCCAGCCAGGAGCACTCACGGGATAACAATGATGGATATCAGTCATACTGTACTGTCTGCTGTCCGCAAGGGAAGGGAAGGGGATGCTGCTGTGTAGCGCTGCAGCACCGTGCTCTGCCAGCAGCATCCAGTAGACAGATGGTGGCATTGAGAAAAAGCGAGAAAGGATTTTTTTCCTTTCGCTTTCACGGAGGGAGGGAAGGAGGGGGCGACGACATATACCCTGAACCACCTGCTTCAATGTTTTTGACCCTTCAGACTTTGGGAATTCATCCAAGAATTCAAATGGTTTTCAGTGAGTGCGGGAACTGTGGGATAGCTACAGTCATCAGTTGCCCCTCCCTCTGTGGGCAACCATTTCATTCTTTGGCTTTCTGGTACGCTTGTCTCATCTCCTTAAGTTTCACACAGCACTGTATTGAGTCCCTGTTGTAGCCTCTGTCCATCATAGCCTTGGAGATTTTTTTCAAATGTTTTGGCATTTCGTCTATTGGAACGGAGTTCTGATAGAACAGATTCATCTCTCCATACAGAGATCAGATTCAGTATCTCCCATACGGTCCATGCTGGAGCTCCTTTTTGATTCTGGAACTGCATGGTCACCTGTGCTGATCAGCGCTCCATGCTGGGCAAACAGGAAATGAAATTCAAAAGTTTGCAGGGCTTTTCCTGTCTACCTGGCCAATGCATCTGAGTTCAGATTGCTGTCCAGAGTGGTCACAATGGTGCACTGTGGGATAGGTCCCGGAGGCCAATACTGTCGAATTGAGGCCACACTAACTCTAATTCGAAATGGCAATACCAATTTCAGCGCTACTCCCCTTTTCAGGGAGGAGTACAGATATCGATATTAAGAGCCCTTTATATCGAAATAAAGGGCTTCATTGTGTGGATGGGTGAAGCGTTAATTCGATTTAACACTGCTAAATTCAAAATAAACTCGTAGTGTAGACCAGGCCAATACAAAGCCAGATCCTGCAAAGGCTTGCTCTTGCTTGTATCTCTTACAAATGTGAGTGAGTAGTCCCTTTGAATTTGCTGGGGATACTCACATGAGTAAGGACCTGCAGGATGTGACCCATAAATTAAGAAATTACTAGGTGTGGTGGAAAAACCTTTTCTGAGAGTGCAAAAAAAAAAAAGAGGAAGATTTGAGTTTATGGAGTTGGGTGGTTAGGATGGGAAAAGGGAAGCATGTTTGTTGGGGGTATAAATAATCATGATTCTTAGCATTGGTATACCACTCTTCATGAGCAGATCTCAAAGTACTTTATAAAAGTGGATAAGTATAATTATTCCCATTTTAAAAGCGGGAAACGGAGGCACTAAGCAATGGCATGACTTGCACAGCATTGCAAAATGAGTCTCTAGCAGTGCTAAAATAGAACTCCTGTCTTTTGTTCTGATGTTTTGCCATTGTAGTCCACTTTTGATAATACTGAGGAAAAGAGAATCAGAGTGTAGGGCAGTGATGGGCAACTGGCAGCCCACATTGCTTCCCGTAGCTGCCATTAGCCAGGAATGGCAAACCGTGGCCACTGGGAGCTGCAAGCAGTTGTGCAAATATAAACAAACTGTCTCATGGCCCGTCAGTGGATTACCCTGACTATCTGCATCTGGCTCGCGGTCCACAGGTTGCCTACCACTGGTGTAGGGAGTTGCATATAGTGGGCCAGATCATAGGTACATTCCGCCTGTAAAATATATCCTATCAACAGATCAGAACTCTCAGCTGAGTCAGTTCAGCTCTCTTAGCTTGTCAGTAGTTGCATTTTTAATCATAACATATGCTGTTAAGAAGGTGCCTATCTTTCAGGCCAATTGACAACTCCTACTTCGTAGATATGCACTAAGGGTAAAATTTTCAAAAGCAGCTGTGTGATGTACTTAGGCACTCAGAAGCCAGAATTTCAAAGATAATGAGGAAGACAGATGCCCATCATGATTTTCAAAGAGACTAGGTGCTTCTGAAAATCCCACTAAATGCCTGTCTGCACCTAAAAACATCTTTCAAAATCAGGGCCCTAAGTTGAGATCCCTAGTGATTCTGAAAACCTGTGTTTGGTTGTGCCCAAATTGTCTGAGACCCCTGGGTGGGAGGTTAAGGTCTGTTTAACTTTGGCCCACCTACTCCCCATCATGACAGGGGGACAAAGGGGCACTATGAACTGATGAGTGCAAGACAGGCTTGCTCCAGCCTCCCTTGGTGGGCTTGCTCGTTCTCCACACTAAATGGGTGATCCACTCTTGGGGAAAACCATGGACAGGTGAAATATTCATAGACAAACAGAAAAATCATGGTATCCATGATATTTTCACTCATGACAAATCTGCAGTTCCACTTATGAATAGGCAACGGCAACACCAAAGTCTGCAGGAATTCTATGCCATGGATAGAGAAGGACAATATTTTTTGTTGGGCAAATAGATTATTCAACCAAAAATGCAGTTTCAGTTGACCTGAAACTATTAGCAAAGTTGACCCAAATAATTTCAGCCATTCATGAAATGGCCAGAGAAGAAGAGGAGGAGAAGGTCATAGTGGTTTTACTACTCTCCCCTACCAAAAAACCCCAAACAAAACCAAATGAAACCAAACCAAAGAAATGCTTCCACCAAGTCCTTAAGACATTCACCAGAGATGTGGAAGATCAAGATTCAAATACTTGCTTTTGAACAGATATGTAATGGATTTTTTATTGAATTAAAATTCCAAAAAAGAATCACTATATCTATATCTATATAATGTGTATTTATTTTTTTATTGGAACTACCACTGACCATAAAATAAACTATTCGCCCAGATCTAGCCATGGAAAATTTTCCATCTGCATTACACACTTTTCCCACTGGGCAGATAGACAATGCAACCAATGAAAATTGAAAACTGACTTATTCCATGATTATGACTGTATGATACAAAGATGGTTTCACAGCTGTGGTGGCTAGATACCTGTTATAATGCCATGACTCCTGTATCCTGCTATTATCACTCACAGAATTTACAAGCCAAGCTCTTAGCTTGGGCTTTGTGTTAGCAGAGAAGATTTTTGAGTGCCTGAAAAGCATAGCAATTATATAAAAGAAAATTCCAGTGGCTGGGCATCTAGCTGAACATGAGCACCCAGACAGCATGGCCACCCAAGAATGAGGACAGATCTTCAAAAGAAGTTCCATCCACATTCTGATTTGACAATTCTCATTTTTGTCTAAGTGACCAAAACTTGAGCTTCCAAATCATCTACCAAGCACCCAAAAGAGGCCCTTTGAAAATTCTACCTGTAGGTAAATGGCCATCAGACAAAACCCTAACATAAAGCAGATTGACTGTCATAAAAGTTTCTACCACTTCAGTTCTTAAAAGCCATTTCAGTACCTTGATGTATACAAATCTCATTTTCCACAGTATCTCATTTCCTCCTGTGTAATACCTTTGCCTGTTAGTGTCATGAATAGCCGTCCTTCATCTATATCCTTGAATATTTGACCTGTATGAAGATTTGTGTTTCCTTGTTTATCATCTGTCTTTTCATGCCCTTTTCATGCATACACTTATTCAAGCTGAATTATTTGCTTCTTTATTTGAGGAAAATATAAACTATATCAATCAAACTGAATTGTTCCCTTGGCAACTTTGCTTACAGTTTTAGGTCATACATGTTCCACAGCTGTTGAATTGTAAATTTTGGTTTTGGTTGTGTTGGGTCTAAACTTTTGGTGAACTTTGGGGAGCCAAAACACACCCAGACTGGCCGTCTCTGCATAATCCTTTCTGAACCCTTTATCGAACAAAGCACTGACCTGCAAACTACTCATGACACCCCCTTTATTAAGTAGCCATTAGCCTTTATCTCTATGCATTTACTTGTTAAACTTGCTTTTCCTGTAAAATCTTGATTGATTATGCATGACCATTATCTTTTGTTAAATCACTTTGTTTACTTCTGTGTATAAATATTGATGCTCATCCCTAATAAAGGGGCCACACTTAATCTAAAGCTTTTAGAGCTAAGGATAGTGTGAGCCCGTTGATCAACGCATTGGTGTCTGGTCTCTGACAGAATTGTGTGCCCCATACCAACTCCGCACGAACTCGGGTGCTGGAGAGGTGAGTGAGGACTTGCTTTATTTACCTAACAATTTGGGGGCTCGTCCGGGATTCCTTCTGGTGCGGTACCTCTGTCCAGTGGTCAGACCACTCATATATGAATTGGCAAGGCGCCACAGGAGATTTCTCCCAGCCAATTCAATATTGAGGGGTCGTGTATTGGACAGCAGGGTAAACGCCAGTTGGAGGGCTCCTGTCAGACACCATGGGTCAAGGGACTAGCGTGCCTCTTGAGAGTCCGTTGGGGATTGTAAATAAGTTATGGAACGAAGGGAAACTCCCAGTACAGACAGGAATGTCTAGGAAGAAGTTGTACACACTGTGTGTAAGGAATTGGACTGGGTATACCGCGGTATTGGCCGACCCGGAGATGAGGTGGCCTTCGTATGGCTCTTTCGAACAGGCTGCCTTAAGAGGAGTAAAGAGCCAGATCGAAAAAGACCATCCGGGACAGTTATGTTACTGGTTTTGTTGGGACACAGCAGCAGAGCTGTGGAAATCTTTAAAAATTATGGCAGTCAGGTACTCTCCCGAGAGTGAACCCCCTCCAGGTTATTTCGATGAAGGGTGTAGACCACGGCGTGTTTTGACTCGTCAGCTGGTCCCCTCTGCACCTGCCCCTATTCCTCCGCAGGGGGACTCTCTCCATGTAGCAGAGGGGAATCTGCAAAATCCCAAATTGGAATTTCTGCAGAAGGATGAGGAGGAAATGGAGGGGCAAACCTCGGGAGGAGTAGTTACTAGGCTAATGTCCAAACAGATACAGCAGGGTGCATGCCCCCCCCCTGAGGATAGCCCAGAGGATGTCCCCGTCAAATCTCTTGCGAGTAATAAAAGTATAGTTAGAGAGATGCCTTTACAGGTGCACCACCAGCTCAGCCCATTCCCCAGGCCTGGATCAACTACGGGAAACAGCAGCAGCCGCAGCAAACTCAGCCTCCTCAATGACGGTACCCCGGGGGCGAAGACAAACAATGTGATGGTCTTATTTCCTTAATGTCTTTAGCCGGCTCCTTTCTCACTTTCTCCCCTCCCAGCAAAGAGCCTCGTTTAACCCTTTCAGTCCAGGGACTGCCTGTCTCTTTCCTCATTGATACTGGGGCTACTTTCTCTCTTTTACATCATGCCCCCTCTCCCTGGCTATCCTCTGAGGTTAAAACTGCGACTGGGGTGGAGGGCAACCCACAGTCTCTGGGACTCACTTTGCCTTTGAATGTTATTTATGCTGATAAATGTTTTCCTCACCGTTTTCTTTTTTCCCCAGCTTGTCCGATCCCTTTGATGGGCCGGGATTTACTCTGTAAGCTTGAGGCTACTTTAACCTGCACTCCTGAAGGGGTAGGATTATTGATGACAGTGTTAGGAGATTCGGCCCCTACTCAGGGTAATTGGGAAACACCCCCCTCTCTCTCCCCTGACCTCACTGACTTGCCTTCAACCCTCTGGGGAATTTCTGACACTGATGTTGGCCTGCTCCTTTCGGCAGAGCCCGTAAGGATTCAGGTGAAGCCTTCCTTAACCCCCCCGTCAGTCCCTCAATACCCCCTGTCGCTGGAAGCCCGGGAGGGCATCCGCCCCATTATCGAGGGATTCATTGCACAAAAGCTAGTCCGCCCTCAGCGCACTCCCTGTAACACCCCTATACTGCCTGTCAAAAAGCCTCCTAAAAAGGACGGAGACCCTGTTCGTTGACGCTTTGTACAGGATCTACGAGTTGTTAATCAGTATGTGGTCCCTCTTCATGCAGTAGTTCCTGACCCAGCTACTATCATCAGCCAAATCCCCTGGAATGCTGAGTGGTTCACTGTTATTGACTTAAAATCAGCTTTTTTCAGCATTCCTGTGCACCCAGACTCTCAGTATCTCTTTGGTTTCACCTGGGAGGGACAAAGTTATGTCTGGCAACGACTTCCTCAAGGCTACAGAGACAGCCCCACGATTTTCAGCCAGTGCCTCCGCCACGACTTGGAAGGTTTCACCAGTCCGCAGGGATCCACATTGGTCCTATACGTAGATGACATCCTATTAGGTAATCGCGAAGAAGCTGCCCTCCGCATCGATGGTAAGGCACTTTTATTATACCTACACACCAGAGGCCACAAGGTAGACCCTAAAAAGATTCAGTGGGTCTCACAGAAGGTCCGATATCTGGGCTTCCTGTTAACCCCAGAGGGAAGACAGATGGACCCAGCCCGCATAAAGACTATTCAAAACTGCCCTCTACCGAACACCAAGAAACAACTTCGAGGTTTCTTAGGATTAATTGGCTTCTGTCGCCCCTGGTTGCCGTCCTGCGGGGAGTTAAGCAAACCGCTCCACCGACTCACTGCTAACCTTGCTCCTGACCCTTTGCAGTGGTCCCCGGACACTATTCAAGCCTTTCAGTTACTCAAGGACAGTGTGGCCTCCTCCATGTCTTTCCGCCCCCCCAATTACAGCAAACCCTTTCACCTTTTTGTCCACGAGAGGGGCGGAATTGCTAGTGGTGTCCTTACCCAGCTGAGCGGGCCCCACCATTTCCCGCTTGCTTTTTACTCTCAGCAAATCGACCCTGTCGCTCAGGGAACCCCATCCTGCACCCGGACTCTGGCAGCAGCTGCCCTGCTGATCACAAAGGCAAAGAGCCTAACCCTGGGTCATTTTACCACGGTTTGGACCTCTCATGCCTTGTCAGCCCTTCTGCGTAGGGGCACAACCCAAGTCTTTTCGGCCCATCGTCAGCAACAGCTAGAGGCCAAACTCTTAGAAGACACTAACCTAATTTTTGAAAGGTGTGGACCCCTTAATCCAGCTACCTTGCTTCCTGACCTGCCAGTCCTCCAGGATCAGCACGACTGTGTGGAAGTAGTTTACAGCATCTTACAGATAAGAGACAACCTGTTTGACGTGCCACTGGACAACCCCGATTGCATCCTCTTCTCGGACGGAAGCTCCTTCTATGTTGATGGCAAGCGTTTCACTGGTTATGCTGTCACCTCTGAATGGGACATTCAAGAGGCCGCCTCACTGCCAGGCAACTGGGGAGCCCAAGCCGCTGAACTCTATGCCCTGGCCCGAGCTTGCCAGTTGGCCGCTGGTAAGACCGTTACCATTTTTACTGATAGCAAATATGCTTTTGGAGTTGTGCATTGTCATATCCACCTCTGGAAGTTTCGAGGTTTCCAGACAGCTGCCGGTAAACCCATTCAGCACCTCCCCCTCATCCACAAGCTTTTGGACGCCCTCCAAAAACCCTCTGTCCTGGCTATAGTTCACTGCCGGGCCCATACTAAAGATAGTAGCCCCGTTACCCGTGGGAATGCCCTGGCTGACGCCTCCGCCAAGAAGGCTGCCACCTTACCTTTAGCCATGCCCACATTGGCTATTGCAACCTCCTCCTTTACTCCACCGCACCCCGTACCAGTACCCGCTGCTGAACTACAATCGTGGGAAAGCCTCGGGGCCACTCTGGTCAAAGGGACCTGGCTTATGCCAGATGGCCGAGCCTGCCTCCCTCGCTCCACATACCCCGTGGCAGTTCGCTGGCACCATGATAAAGGGGGTCACTACGGCACGCACGCCCTCGTGGACACCATCGCTCGCTTTTGGTATGCTCCAGGCATTCAACCCTATTGCCTATCAATAGTGAAAGCATGCAGCACATGTCAGCGTAATAGACCTGCTCCGCCTCTTAACAAAATTAAGGGTGGAAGACCTCCGCCTGCTGCTCCATTTCAACATCTTCAAATTGACTTTGCAGATATGCCAAAGGCTTTTGGAAAAAAGCACCTCCTTGTTTTGGTTTGCCCTCTGACTTCCTGGGTCGAAGCTTTTCCTACTGCTAATTGTACTGCTGCCACAGTGGCAAAAATTCTCCTTAGAGACATTGTACCCCGTTTTGGCATCCCTCTTGTGCTCGACTCAGATCGCGGACCTCACTTTACTGGTCATGTCCTTGGCCGTTTAGAACAAGGACTGGGCATTTCACACTCCTTTCATACACCCTACCACCCCCAGTCTAGCGGGAAAGTTGAGCGTATGAATAGGGAACTTAAGTTTACATTGGCTAAATACTGTCAGGAAACAGGATTAAAGTGGCCTCAGGTACTTCCCTCGGTCCTGTTTCACCTTCGTACTCACCCAACCCGCGCATTGGGATTATCCCCCTTTGAACTGCTCTATGGACACCCCCCTTTCAAAGGCGGGGCACTACCACGTGCTGATGTTTCACTATTGGGAGGGGATCATATGACCGCGTGTCAGTTTCTCTCCCTACAGGCTCGCCTTCGTACCCTTTGGAAAGCCTCGCAGTTTTCCCAGACCGTGCCGCTGGAGGAACAAATCCACCCGTTCCAACCAGGGGACTTCGTCTGGGCCAAAAAGTTCGTTCGTGACGACACCCTCCAGCCAAGGTTTACTGGACCCCACCAGGTTCTTTTAACAACCCAGACTGCAGTGTTCCTGGAAGGACGCAAATCTTGGATCCACCACTCCCACGTCAAGCCAGCCGTAGTGGACCACAGTGACGGACCAGCAGCTCTTGTCACCACTGAGGACACTGCCTTCGACCAGTGGACCAGCTTACCTCTCTCAGACATTAGACTTAAATTGACTCAAAAAAAATGAGAGGACCCTTTATTCTGACAACTGTATAATTTTTTTATGCTTTTTTAGTTTATTTTCTGCTTATGAAGAATGCTGTGTTTTTGTAAATGACACCTACTCTGACACTTTTCAACGTACCAAACACCTAAGGGAAATGGCTAAAAACTACTCCTCTGGCCAGCCACCTTATGATTGGTGGGGAGCCTTATGGAATTGGCTGCCTGGATTTGGGTGGGTTAAAAAACTCTTGGTGGGTGGTGTTGGGGCCATAGTAGTCCTTATAATACTGTGTTGCTGTATTCAGTGTGTCCCCTCCCTCATAAACTCATGTAAGTCAGTTTATTCTTTTCCCACTTCAGCTAAAAGCCTTACTCTCTTCGAATTGGCCCAGGCTGAAATTGCCAAGCGGCCCTTGAAATCTTGAAATAGGGTGTAGCTTTTTGATTAATAGTTATCTCAAAGCTACAAATGGAGGAATGTTGGGTCTAAACTTTTGGTGAACTTTGGGGAGCCAAAACACACCCAGACTGGCCGTCTCTGCATAATCCTTTCTGAACCCTTTATCGAACAAAGCACTGACCTGCAAACTACTCATGACACCCCCTTTATTAAGTAGCCATTAGCCTTTATCTCTATGCATTTACTTGTTAAACTTGCTTTTCCTGTAAAATCTTGATTGATTATGCATGACCATTATCTTTTGTTAAATCACTTTGTTTACTTCTGTGTATAAATATTGATGCTCATCCCTAATAAAGGGGCCACACTTAATCTAAAGCTTTTAGAGCTAAGGATAGTGTGAGCCCGTTGATCAACGCATTGGTGTCTGGTCTCTGACAGAATTGTGTGCCCCATACCAACTCCGCACGAACTCGGGTGCTGGAGAGGTGAGTGAGGACTTGCTTTATTTACCTAACAGTTGGCCTGTCTCTGTATAGAATTCAAAGGATTGAAGAACAGTAAGTATATGAGCTACAATTAGTGTATCATTTTAGTAGGTTCTTTGTAGGGATGTTCTCACTGAAAGAGTTTCATTAGGTTGCTTTTAATAATTCTACAGCAATGTATTAAAAGAAGTTCATTGTTAGATTTGTGGAGCTGGGGAACCCATTCAGAGACTGGAGCAACATCTGACATGTACTTTGTTGATTGACATGTTTATTTTATTTTATTTATTTATTTATTTTTGCTACATGTTGGAGAACAATGTTTTCTTGTGGCACTTCTGCAGCAACTCTAGTACACTTTCAGAATCCTCTGCAATGTTGTAGATGTGACAGGGAAACGTCCTGCAATATATTTGGGTGACCATATTGTATTAAGTGTATGAATGGTTTCTGTTTCATTGTGTGCCAGGGACTGTATGCACTCCACAGGGGAGGGTTACCACAGCTTCTCCAGGAAGTGAAAACAGTAGGAGATGGTTAAGGCAAATAACTCCTGCTATAACACCTCCAGAAAGGCACTGCTTCTCTTCTTCTGGTTCAAACTAGATTCTCCAGAAACCAATAGACAAAGAAAGGACTTTTGGATAAATAGCATGAGTTTCAATTGACTAAGGACCTTCATTCTAGTTCCTGATCTAAAGACTAATAGAGGGAAAACGTACTTGGTGGGTTTGAAGGACAGACACCTACCAGAACCCTATGTTGGAGTGGGGGTGACCATGCTACGTTCTTTTATTGTTTTTATATGTTTCCTCTGTAATGCTTAAGAATAAATGTACTTACTTAAAAAGAGCTGTGTGGTAAATTGTGATCACAGTGGGGAAAATATAGTCATGTTACTCTGAAACTGTGACAGTGTTGAAGCTCCTCTTGGCAGTCTGAAAGTGAAGGAGGCTTTTGCTAATCACATTTGTTTATATATATTAGAAAATGGGCTATGGAATTGATAAGTAGCCTCTACTTTTTCCTTCTCTTCCCCTTACAGAACTGAAAACCTGAGCTCCTAGTTTCTGACATAAATTTAAAAGAATTGCAAGCACTTTCCATGTCATATGTAAGCCCTTTTAATACCCTTACAATATAAGAGGGATTGAAAGGTGAACTGATTACTCTAACAAGGAAGAAATAAGCATTATAATTGTCAGAAATTCAGGCATATATTATCCCATTACCCTTATAAAATCAAAAGGATAAAAAGATCATGGACTTTATGCCTGGTGCACACTTCATTCTGGAGTTATTATATAGCAGTACCCGTGATGGAAAAATCACAGTAGGCCTATATGGAAAGGAATAAATTCCCACTTTTTTGAGGACAAGGAATTTGATTGGATGACATACCCAGGTTCTCTCTGTTGGAATCTGATGTTTGAAATAGCTATATCTTTTTGTTGACATGCTGGGTCAGATCCTCAGCATGTATAAATCAGCATAGCTCCACTGAATGGAAAAGCAATAAATTGGTTAACATCATCTGAGGATCTGCCCCACAGAAGTTCATGTACTATTCTAAGTTCACTCTAAGTGTCGCGGCCACCCAGCTGCCTATTAAGCCCTGTGCAGGGGCTCAGGGTTGCAGCGGGGAGAGATGCCTCTCCCCCATCTTGGACCTGCCACAGCCAGGAGAGGTTCCCCTCCATGCCAGCCCCAGCATGGACCTTCCCCAGACTTGCCGCAGCTGGGGGAAAGGAGCCCCTTCCCCAGCCCAGCCCCACTGGAGCTGCCATGGCCAGGGAGAGGCACCTCTCCCTTGCCCTAGAGCTCTTGTGGTGAAAGAGAGCTGGGGGGAGTTCTCTCTCCCAACCGCAGCCACGGGGTAGCCAGCACCCTGAACCCCTCATCCTCAACCCCACCCCAGAATTTCACCCCCAGCCAGAGCCCTCACCCCACCTGCACCCCAACCCTCTGACCCTGAGCCCCTTTGCACACTCTGAACCCCTCAGCCACACCCTCACCACATGAACTTATCACCTGTATATTGGTGCACATAACAAAATTCATTCTGCACATGGACATAAAAAATTAGAGGGAACACTGACTATGTTTTGTCCTTGCTGGAGATTGTGGCTATAGCAAGATAGTTGTGATGTAAATGAGGTCTGACATAGTTTTTTTCTGAAGTGTAGATGGGACCATATCTAAAGTGTATAACAGGGGAAGGCCATTTAGAAAAATACCAGCAATCCACTGCATTAGTAGCCATACCTAAGTATACCTAAATAGCTGCTCAGGGTTTCCCAGACTATGATGGGAAACAAACATGATTATGCAGAACAGTAGATGTGAGATGGTGCCACTTTTCAGTTACATCATGTATTTCATAAGAGGTTATCAAAATGCTTTAAAATATACATTAACCCTCGCAGCTGAACTATGATTAGATAGGGATTATTATGCCCATTAAAAAAGACCAAACTGAGCCACCAAGCAGTTAAGTGAACTGACCAAGGTCATACAGTAATTGAGAGGCAGACCTAGGAAGGAAAACCCTGATCCAAGTCCTTGGCTTTCCCTTTTTATTAGTATTTGCATAAATCTAAATAAGTAAGCACAAGGCATCATGCTTTTTGTGCAGTTTAGATAACTAAGATGAGGAGGAACTGTGCATGTCTCATGAAAGTTAAATCAGAAACCTATTTTACACTGTCAAAAATGTCACACATGTAGCTGCCAAGCTGTATGAAATGAGAGAACTGAGAGTTTGCACATCCCAGGAAATGGATTAGATTTTTGAGCCATATTGTATCAAAATGGCAAATACAATAACTACAGTTAATATTATTTTCTTTGTGCAACAAATTTCATTTAAACTAATGTCACCTCTCTAAGGGGTCAATTGTGGCTTTGCCCAAACCCCACATACATGGCAGTGCACGGCTATCCTGCCCCAAGAAAAGATTGAGAAGCAGTAAGTCTATGGAAATGCTGGGACTAGATGGATCTCTGGATTCTTGGAGTGATGCCCTGTTCACTGGGCCACAGTCCCTCATATCCCTATGTAGAGAGTGATGAGGACTGAAGGCTGGAGCACACATGGGAAAAAAATTAGTGGGTGCTTAGCACTCACTGGCAGCCAGCTCCCCCCACCCCCGCAGTGCCTCCTGCAAATCAACTCCTCCCTCTCCCTCCCAGCACTTTCCACCTGCCGCGATCAGCTGTTCTGTGGCATGCAGGAGACAATGTGGGGGGAGAAGGGAGGCTTGGGGATGGGGTGTGCTTGGGGGAAGGGGTGGAAACGGGTGGGAAGAAGTGTGGCTGCTTGGGGGAAAGAGGCGGGTGGAGGCAGGGCCTAGGGTGAAGCAGGGAGTTGAGCACCCCTGGGGCCTGGAGGAAGCCAGTGCCTGTGGAGGACTGTAAAGAATCACAGTACTGCTAGTTGCATATAGTGGCCAGCCAGGTTTCCTCTAGCTCCAAGGAAGATATATCCTGTGCCAGACACCTAAAAATGTATGTGGCTCCTATTGCCTGGTGTATCAGAGGATGGAAGATAGGTTGGGTACATTCTTGAATGCTTCCTACCCACTCCCTGCTCATAAAAGCAGCAAAGAGTCCTCTGGCACCTTATAGACTAACAGACGTATTGGAGCATGAGCTTTCATGGGTGAATACCCACTTCGTCGGATGCATGCCCACTTCGTCAGATCCCTGCTCATATGCTCATGTGGAGAGATGAGGGGAGACAATTATGCAGAGGCTATTCATCTCTCTGCGTGGCTTCCGCAGTAAGGGTAGCTGGTGTAAAGAAGGAATGTGGCATCTCATGCCCTGTTATTCCTCTGGGTGGATGTACAGCATGGGTCACAATCGGGCTCATATATATTAGTACAACCTATTCTAATGTATTTTACATAGCATACCTGGGAAAGCACTGATTCCAAATAACAACAAAAACAGAGTTGTCTTTACAGAATTTATAATACTACTGCTGTAATACTTTAAACATATTGTTTGAAAGGTTTTTCATACAAAAATAGCATTGTTTGCTGTTGTTACTTAACTCTGTTACTATTTATGGCCAGATACATCTCTATTCTCCGGCTGCTTTGCACCACACCAGCATCTCTAAGTAGCCATAAACCCAGTTTAACTACCTGGTTATTACTGCTGCTCTGCATTACCAGAATGGTACAAAACAGCCAGAACATACACAAAAATGTGGATATTAATGCTATTGGATTATATCCTGAGCTAGTGTAAACTAATGTACCTCCACTGACTTCATCTGAATTACAGTACTTCATACCAGCTGAGCATTTATATGGGGCCACCTAACTTGAAATTGGACAAAATCTCGAAGTAGATTTTTGGAAAGATGTATCACTATATGAAGGGCCCCAAACCCATACTAAGTAGTATTACTTCAGTTTAAAGGACTACAGAGCATGTAAACTATGTTCTACTTTATTACTACTAATTAAACATTAAAAGAGAAAATACACACCATTACTTCAAAAAGATTTCACAAAACTAAGAGATTGGGCAACAAAATGGCAAATGAAATTTAATGTGGATAAATGTAAAGTAATGCACATTGGAAAAAATAACCCCAACTATACATACAATATGATGGGGGCTAATTTAGCTACAACGAGTCAGGAAAAAGATCTTGGAGTCATCGTGGATAGTTCTCTGAAGATGTCCACGCAGTGTGCAGAGGCGGTCAAAAAAGCAAACAGGATGTTAGGAATCATTAAAAAGGGGATAGAGAATAAGACTGAGAATATATTATTGCCCTTATATAAATCCATGGTACTCCCATATCTCGAATACTGTGTACAGATGTGATCTCCTCACCTCAAAAAAAGATATTCTAGCACTAGAAAAGGTTCAAAAAAGGGCAACTAAAATGATTAGGGGTTTGGAGAGGGTCCGATATGAGGACAGATTAAAGAAGCTAGGACTCTTCAGCTTGGAAAAGAGGAGACTAAGGGGGGGATATGATAGAGGTATATAAAATCATGAGTGATGTTGAGAAAGTGGATAAGGAAAAGTTATTTGCTTATACCCATAATACAAGAACTAGGGGTCACCAAATGAAATTAATAGGCAGCAGGTTTAAAACAAATAAAAGGAAGTTCTTCTTCACGCAGCACACAGTCAAATTATGAAACTCCTTACCTGAGGAGGTTGTGAAGGCTAGGACTATAACAGTGTTTAAAAGAGAACTGGATAAATTCATGATGGTTAAGTCCATAAATGGCTATTAGCCAGGATGGGTAAAGAATGGTGTCACTAGCCTCTGTTCATCAGAGGATGGAGATGGATGGCAGGAGAGAGATGATTTGATCATTGCCTGTTAGGTTTACTCCCTCTGGGGCACCTAGCTAGCAATGGCCACTGTCGATAGACAGATACTGGGCTAGATGGACCTTTGGTCTGACCCAGTATGGCCGTTCTTATGTTCTTATGGTAGAACACAGTGATTAGAAACAATTCAAAACATTTAATTTCAAGTTTGAATTAAAGTAGAAACAGTACAGGTTCTCAGGGCATAATAACCAATTCAGCATATTAGATGAAATGCATCCCAGAATACTCAAGCAGCTGACTGAGGAGATATCTGAATCATTAGTTATATTTGAAAAGTCATGGAAGATGGGAGACATTCCAGAAGACTGGAAAAGGGCAAATCTAGTGCCAATCTATAAAAAAGGAAATAAGGACAACCTGGGAAATTACAGACCAGTCAGCTTAACTTCTGGACCCAGAAAGATAATGGAACAAATAATTAAGAAATCAATTTGCAAACACCTAGAAGATAATTAGGTGATAAGTAACAGTCAGCATGGATTTGTCAAGAACAAATCATGTCAAACCAAACTGACAGCTTTCTTTGACAGGGTAACAAGCCTTGTGGATAGGGGGGGGAGTGGTAGATGTGGTATATCTTTACTTTAATAAGGCTTTTGATACTGTCTTGTATGACCTTCTCATAAACAAACTAGGGAAATACAACCTAGATGGAGCTACTATAAGGTGGGTGCATAACTGGTTGGAAAATCATTCCCAGAGAGTAGTTATCACAGTCACGCTGAAAGGGCATAACTAGTGGGGTCACGCAGGGATCGGCTCTGGGTACGGTTCTGTTCAATATCTTCATCAATGATTTAGATAATGGCATAGAAAGTACACTTATAAAGTTTGTGGATGATACCAACTGGAAGGGGAGCAAGTGCTTTGGAGGAGAGGATTAAAATTCAAAATGATCTGGACAAACTGGAGAAATGGTCTGAAGTAAATTGGATGACATTCAATAAGGACAAATGCAAAGTACTCCACTTAGGAAGGAACAAATTAGTTGCACACATACAAAATGGGAAATGACTGCTTAGGAAGGAGTACTGTGGAAAGGAATCTGGGGGTCATAGTGGATCACAAGCTAAATATTAGTCAACAGTGTGACACTGTCGCAAAAAAGCAAACATCAACTGGAGTATTGTGTCCAGTTCTGGGTGCCATATTTCAGGAAAGATGTGGACAAATTGGAGAAAGTCAAGAGAAGAGCAACAAAAAATGATTAAAGGTCTAGAAAACATGACCTAAGAGGGAAGATTGAAAAAAATGAGTTTGTCTAGTCTAGAGAAGAGAAGACTGAGAGAGGACATGATAACAGTTTTCAAGTACATAAAAGGTTGTTACAAGGAAGAGGGAGAGAAATTGTTCTTAACTTCTGAGGATAGGACAGGAAGCAATGGGCTTAAATTGCGGCAAGGGAGGTTTAGGCTGGACATTAGGAAAAGCTTCCTAACTGTCAGAGTGTTAAGCACTGGAATAAATTGCCCAGGGAAGTTGAGGAATCTCCATCATTGGGGTTTTTAAGAGCAGGTTAGACAAACACCTGTCAGGGATGATCTAAATAATACTTAGTCCTCCTTGAGTGCAGGGGACTGGACTAGATGACCTCTCGAGGTCCCTTCCAGTTCTGTGAGTCTATGATTTCAAAGTAATCAACCAGAATGCATTTCAAAACTTTCATAATAAACAGTAAACCATTTCGAAATAATTAAAACACAGCAATAGGCCAAACCCTTAGTCAATAAAAATTGTTGTGGCTCCACTACAGTGGATTGAGCTACACTGATTTGTACAGGTTGAGGATCTAAGCCAATAGTATATACACACTTTGCATCCCTGCTTTCCTCTCATAGTGTTATTTATAATCTTTTTAAATTCCTGGTTCTTTGCCACTCTTGAAATATCCAGTAAATAATCTCTCTGTAGATTACTGAGCAAACAATTCTCAGTTTTAGGAGGCTGATTCCTTTACTTTCTCACATCAGGATCACACTCTCTCATTTCAGGGAAGTTAGCCAGTGCTAAATGTTTTTTCTCTCTCTATTTCAGTCTTTGATTTACATGCTTCCAATGAATGTACAAAAATAACGGGCTATTATCAAATCTTTTTTCTGAAGCATTTACCCTAGGGCTAAGGTTAATGACAATACTGTTATCAAAATACTCTCTCCTTACTGCTAGGATGCCAACCTTTGATTTGTACTATTGTTATGGAACTCATGTGAGGGAGTACTTATGGTAAGTGAATACTTTTTGTATTCCTTCTATAATTCATTTAAAACAAAGGCTGTAAAGTACTGCAACGGGAAAGTGACAGCTTTGCCTCCTAAGCCAAAAAAATTATCTAACCTCAACTATGCATTTTGTTTCCCTCTGAATGGTAATTTTTAAAACACAGAAACATAAAATGTCACTACATTGCTGCCCATTATTTCTATATATGTGATAAAGGGTTGTTGTGGTCCCTCTCCTGAAATGAGACTGAATGATGTGATGCCTTTATATAAACAGCCTTTTTATATTGAGACCGATTCCCCACTTCTTCTCCCTGCACACAAATGTGTTTACCAACAACACAGTAACATGACCTGGAGAAAGATCCTCCTCTTGTCACCAGGAGTGTTGACAAGACCTTTGTTTTACCCCTTCAGTGGTGGTGCCCTGACAGCTCAGTGAAGCAGGTGGGGAGGTGGCTCTGTAAGGTCATATCTCAAATTCCAGTGGGGAACAACTTTTGTCTTGTAGGACTGAGCTGCAGCAAGACCAGGAGCCAGGGATTCCCCATTGCCACTACACCAGGCTAAAAACTCCTTATCTCCTCGATAAGAGCAGAAAAGGACAGATAGGTGATAACTCTTTGGAAGGCAATGATTATCTTTTATCTGAAAGGTGATAATTATTGTGTTTCCTTGGTATTAGCACAGTAGGATCTGATTATAGGAGAGTGAAATTTCTATCTGTGGAAGGAAGCTTTTCTGTTAGGAGAATGAAAATTCACCAAAATGCTCTGAAGCAATTTCACTATTAATCTGGTTCAACTGTATACAGTTTATATGGGATCTTTCTAGCTAAACTGGGACATAGTTATTTCAACAGTTAGCAACTTTTCCTGAGGCAAGGATAAATTATGATCCCCTTACTCACACTGAATAACACCTGTCAGTGCTACAGGACAATTCGAGCATTAGACCTAGGGTTGCCACCTCTGAGTTACAAAAAAAAGGGACATCTGGGATGAACTTGAGCCCATAAATCTGGACTTCCGGTTGTGTGTACTGAGTACTCTTCTCAGTACAGCTACCACGACAAAGGAATGATCCTGAGAAAACCCGGATAAGGAATAACCCTATTTAGACCCCCTTTTAGTACCTCTTGGGTGTACCCATTTTTGGGATGGGACTGGCTTCCTGCACCTCACTCTGGATGAAACCATACAGTCCATCTACTATGGGCCTGAGTCTCCTGTCCGCAGTCACCTAGCTCCCAACCTTGTCAACACAGGCCCTTCTTGGTTTTGGCTGTAGGATTTTCCCTTTGGGAGCCTGTGACAATGTACATTTTCAATTACACTGAACAGCATATTTAAAACAAAGCGCTATTTATTCAATCCTCATAGGTACAAAACATTTAAGGAAAATGATTTAACACAATAAAAGGTCTAGACATGTACTTCTGTACCTAAGCTTAACCTCCGTATCCATAACCCAGAAAGTCCAGTATATTCCCATCCCTGAGTTGGGAGATCCAGCATCTCTCTGTCAATCTGGATGTCAGTTTCTGACAGCTGACAATGTACTACCTCCTACTTTTTCCAGGGAAACCATTTTAACTGGTTAGGAGATTTTAATCTATATGATCTCAGCCTGGGCAAAACAAATCTTGTTAATTTTCTTTAGTGCCTGGAAGTAGCATGTCCTAGTAATAACCCCGTCAGGGTTCCCTCTCCATTCTGAACTCTGGGGTACAGATGTGGGGATCCACATGAAAGACCCCCTAAGTTTATATTCCACCAGTTTAGATTAAAAACTTCCCCAAGGCACAAATTCCTTTCCTTGTCCTTGGACGGTATTGCTGCTACCACCAAGTGATTTAAACAAACATTCAGGGAGGGGCCACTTGGAGCCGTATCTCCCCCAAAATATCCCCCAAGCCTCTTCACCCTCTTTCCTGGGGGGGAGGAGGCTTGAGAATAATATACCAACCAATAGGTTAACAAAGTGAGCACAGACCAAATCACTGGTTTTTAGGACACTGAAAATCAATCAGGTTCTTAAAAGAAGAATCTTATTTAAAGTAAAAGAATCACACCTGCAAAATCAGGATGGAAGATAACTTTACAGGATAAATAAAAAGATTTAAAACACAGATGATTCCCCTCCAGGCTCAACTTCAAAGTTACAAAAACAAGGATAAACCTCCCTCTTAGCATAGGGAAAATTCACAAGCTAAAACAAAAGATAATCTAATGCTGTCAAGGTTCCTTCCACACTCTGAACTTTAGGGTACAGATGTGGAGACCTGCATAGACACGTCTAAGCTTAATTACTAGCTTAGATCTGGTATCACTGCCACCATCCAGAATTTCAGTGTCTGGATCACTCCTTGTCCCCCCAAAACCTTCCCCTCCCTGGGTAGCCTTGAGAGACTCCTTCACCAGTTCCCTGGTGAGTTCAGATCCAATCCCTTGGATCTTAAAACAAGGAGAAGTTAACCATCCCCCCTCCTTTCTCCCACCAATCCCTGGTGAGTCCAGATCCAATCCCCTTGGATCTAAAAACAAGGAAAAATCAATCAGGTATTAAGAAAAAGTCTTTTAATTAAAGAAAAGAAAGGTAAAAGAAAACCCTCTGGGAGAGATTAGCATACCAGCCACTCTCACAGACAACAGATTCAAAACACAGAGGAATTTAGGCACAAATTTAGTTACACAAAAAAAAATTAATACCCAATTTGATTCTACCTCTATTTGCATAAGACAGTTTACAAAGAAATAAACATAAACGTATTTATTCCTTTCTAAAACTTACTACTCTGATAAGAGGCTGTTTCCTTGATCTTTTTCACTCCGGCTGAAACTGAAACTCTAAACAAAGGAAAAACTTCCCTCCTTCCTTTTGAAACATCTTGTTCCCCCATTGGTTCCTCTGGTCAGGGCTAGGTGAACTTTTTAACCCTTCACAGGTAAAAGAGGCATTAACCCTTAACCATCTATTTATGACAAATGCATTTCCTTGCTATTACTTACAATTTCTGTAATTTTTAGATGTATCAGTTCAGGATCTTTTTAGGAGCTGAGTTACGTGCTTGGTCTCTCTCTTTGTCTCAAGAAGAAACCAACAAAGAGAGCACAAACAAAACCTCCCCCACCTCCCAATTTGAAAGTATCTTCTTTCCCCATTGGTCCTTCTGATCAGGTGCCAACTCGGTTAATTGAACTGATTAACCCCTTACAGGTAGGTGATTCTGTACCTCTGGCCAGGAGGGATTTATGTAACTGCATACATAAAGATTGTTGCCCTTCCCTTTATATTTATGACAGCCCCATTGTTCTCTGAGCTGCTTTGAAGGTGTGTAAAGGAGGGTGTCTTCTCACTGGAACTACTCATGGAATAAGATGCTACTCAACATAGAATCATAGAAGATTAGGGTTGGAAGAGACCTCAGGAATTTATCTAGTCCAACTCCTTGCTCAAAGTAGGACCAATCCCAACTAAATCATCCCAGCCAGGGCTTTGTCAAGCCAGACCCTAGAAACCTCTAAGGATGGAGATTCCACCACGTTCCTAGGTAACCGAGTCGAGTGCTTCACCACTCTCCTAGTGAAATAGTTTTTCCTAATATCCAACCTAAAATTCCCCCATTACAACTTGAGACCATTGTTCCTTCTTCTATCATCTGCCACCACTGAGAACAAATTAGCTCCATCCTCTTTGGAAACACCCTTCAGGTAGTGGAAAGCTGCTATCAAATCCCCTCTCACTCTTCTCTTCTGCAGATTAAATAAATCCAGTTTCCTCCCTCTCCATATAAGTAATGTGCCCCAGCCCTCTAATCACTTTCATTGACCTCTGCTGGAATCTCTCCAATTTGTCCACAAGCTTTTTGTAGTGGGGCACCCAAAACTGAACAAAATGCTCCAGATATGGCCTCAGAAGTGCCAGATAGAGGGGAATAATCACTTCCCCTGATCTGCTGGCAATGATCCTACTCATGCAACCCAGTATGCCTTTAGCCTTCTTGACAACAAGGGCACATCGTTGACTCATATGCAACTTTTTGACCACTGTAATCCCAGGTCCTTTTCTTCAGAACTGTTTCTTAGCCAGCTGGTCCCCAGCATGTAGCAGTGCATGGGATTCTTTGTCCTATGTGCTAAATTCCTCACTTGTCGTTGTTGAACCTCATCAGATTTATCCTCCAATGAGTCAAGGTCATTCTGGACCATGTCCCTACACTCCAGTGTCCCTACACTCTCCCTGCAGCTTCATGTCATCTGCAAACTTGATCATTAATGAAAATGTTGAACAAAACTGGCCAAAAAACTGACCCTTGGGGCACTCTGCTTGATACCGGCTGCCAACTAGACATTGAGCTATTGATCACTACCTATTGAACCTGACAATCAAAAGCTTTGCTAAAGTCAAATATATCATTTCCACCACTTTTCCCATATCCACAGAGCCAGTTATCTCATCAAAGAAGGGGATCCGGGTAGTCAGGCATGACTTGCCACTGGTGAATCCATGTTGACTGTTCTTGATCACCTTCCTCTCCTCCAGGTGCTTCAAAATGGATTCCTTGGGACCTGTTCCATGATATTTTGGGGGACTGAGGTAAGACTGACCTGTGTGTACTTCTGCGGCTTCTCCTTCTTCCCTTTTTTGAAGATATTTGCCTTTTTCCAATTGTCCAGGACTAGTGAAGATCATCAGGAGTTTTCAGAGGTAATGGCCAATGGCTCTGCAATCACATCAGCCAACTCCCTCAGCACCCTTGTATGCATTGTATCCAGCCCCATGGACTTGTGCATGCCCAGCTTTTCTAAATAGTCCTTAACCTATTCTTTCACCACTGAGGGGTGCTCACCTCCTCCCTATACTGTGCTGCCCAGTGCAGCAGTCTGGGAGAAGACCTTGTCTGTGAAGACCAAGGCAAAAAAACAACTATTGAGCACTTTGGCTTTTTCCACATCATCTGTCACTACGTTGCCTCCACCATTTAGTAAAGATCCCACACTTTCCCTGACCGTCTTCTTGTTGCTAACACAGCTGTAGAAACGCTTCTTGTTACCCTTCACATACCTTGTTAGCTGCAACTCTAGTTGTGCTTTGGCCTTCCTGATTACATTCCTGCATGCTCAAGCAATATTTTTATACTTCTCCCTAGTCATCTGTCCAAGTTTCCATTTCTTGTAAACTTCCTTTTTGTGTGTAAGCTAACCAAAGATTTCATTGTTAAGTCAAGCTGGTCGCCTGCCCTATTTGCTATTTTTTCTGCACATCGGGATGGTTTGTTCCTGTGCCCTCAATAAAGCTTCTTTAAAATACAGCCAGCTCTCCTTGACTCCTTTCCTCCTCATATTAGCCTCCCAGGAGATCCTGCCCATCAGTTCCCTGATGGAGTCAAAGTCTGCTTTTCTGAAGTCTAGGGTCATATTCTGCTGCTCTCCTTTATTTCTTTTGTCAGGATTCTGAACTTGACCATCTCAGTAACTGCTGCCCAGGTTGCCACCTACTTCTACTTCCCCTACCAATTCTTCCCTGTTCGTGAGCAGCAGGTCAAGAGGAGCATGGTCCCTAGTTGCTTCCTTCAGCACTTGCACCAGGACGTTCTCCCCAACACTCTCCAAAAACTTCCTGTATTGTCTATGAACTGCTGAACTGATCTCCCAGCAGATGTCAAGGTGATTGAAATTCCCCATGAATACCAGGGCCTGTGATCTGAAAACTTCTGTTAGTTGTCCACAGAATGCCTCGTCTACCTCATCCTCCTGGTCTGGTGGTCTATAGCAGACACCCACTATGACATCAACCTTGTCACTCTTGCCTCTTAAGACTCAACAGGCTTTTCTCCAGTTTCATACTGGATCTCTGAGCAATCATACTGCTCTCTTACATACAGTGCAACTCCTCTACTCTTTCTCCTCCACTTGTCCTTCATGAACAGTTTATAGCCATCCATGACAGTGCATCAGTCATGTGAGCTACCCCACCAAGTCTCTGTTATTCCAATCACATCATAATTCCTTGACTGTGCCAGGATTTCCAATTCCTCCTGCTTGTTTCCCAACCTTCTAGCGTTTGTGTACAGGCACCTAAGATAACTAGCTGTTTCCCCAGCTTTCTCAGTATGAATCAGGAGGCCTCCCCTGTTGCACCCTCCTCCTTGTGTTTCCTCCTGGTATCGCACTTCCCCACTTGCCTCAGGGCTTAGGTCTCCATCCCCTGGCTAACCTAGTTTAACTAGGTTAGCAAGCCTGCCTGTGAAGATGCTCTTCCCTCTTTTTGTTAGGTGGATCTCATCTCTTCCTAGCAATCCTTCTTCCTGGAACAACATCCCATGGTTGAAGAATCCAAAGTCCCCTCTCCAATACCACCTGCGCAATCACAATTTGTTGGTCCCTACCTGGGCTTTTTCCTTCAACAAGGAGGATGGACGAGAACAAAACTTGCACCTTAAACTCCTTTATCCTTCTTTCCAGAGCCACATAGTCTGCAATGACCCACTCAAGGTCATTCTTTGTAGTAGTATTGGTGCCAACGTGGAGAAGTAGGAAGGGGTAGCGGTCCAAGGGCTTGATCAGTCTTGGCAGGCAGTCCATCACATCCTGAATTTTAGCTCCAGACAAGCAGAAGAGTTCTCAAGCTTCCTGGTCTGGACAGCAGATGGATGACTTTGTCTCCATTATGAAGGAGTCCCCGATCACCACCAACCATCTCTTATTCTTGGGAGTAGTGGTTGTGGAACCCCCATCCATAGGACAATGCATCCCATCCCTTCAGGTTGATGGGGTCTCCTTGTGATCGCTTCCCTCAGATGACTCTTCCAAACCACAGTAGTAGTACTCTCTTGTGCAGAGAGCCTGAAAATGGTTTCTTACCTCTATCTGCACTGAGGGTACATGGGTTCTCCTCTTTCTTCTTCTGGAGGTCACATGCTGCCAATTTTCTTCCCCATTCTGTGCTGCCCTCTCTGATTCTTCAGCATGCTCTGCCTTCAGTACCAAATGCTGACTTCTATCCAGAAATTCTTCATTTTCTCTGATGCAACAAAGAGTTGATACTTGGGTCTCTAGTTCTTTAACCTTCTCTTCCAATATGGAGACCAGCTTGCACTTCCTAAAGATGAAGTAGCTTCTATCTTCTGGGAGAAAGACAAACATGGCACATCCTGTGCAGGTCACAACAGCTGATCGCTCACTATTCATATTGTCATCCTTCTAAGAGTCTGTTCAGATGTTGTATTTACTGCTCACAGAAACCTGAAAGGCAAAATCTCTGTGGGAACTCCCCCCAGGTGAACTCCCAGGCAAACTTCCTCTGTTTGCTTCTCCTCTGTTCACAGAGTAATGGTATAAACAACATGCGTATGGTATCAGAATTTAGCCCTAAGCATTTATTTAGGATCTGGTTCTTCCACCTTACTCACCCCATTCATGTTAATAGGACCCCTTCATATAGTAAGGTACTACTTAATTTGAATAAGGATGGCAGAATCACGACCTTAGTTGTTGAAAGCAAATAATAAATTATCTATTTTTGACCAATTTGGTATTTCTGATATTATGTGGACAAAGAGACAACCTATTAGCACCCACAATAGCTTTTATTTCTGTCTCTGTCATATTTGTGCAGAAATTTGGAATAAAGTCCTAACTTACATTATCTGATATGTCATTCATTGTATATTTTAAGCAAAAAAACAGAAAATTTAGATTGCAAAGATTTGACAGTTTAGGGAAAGGGTCAAGGATCATTCTCTTCTAATGTGGTCTCCATTGTAGCTGGAATTAAGGAAAATGTTTATTAAGCTCCAGACATATGGCACTGATTAGAAAACTGCAAGGTTTGAGCTCTGATTGGTGGGTTAATATTCTAATGAGATAGATTAATCAATGTAAACCACATAGCTCAGTTCCACTGCTGTTCTAAATTGCCAATTTCATCTTCATCCAGCAGAGAAAATGCCAATCTTTCCCTCTGCAGTAAAATCGTCTTGTTACAACAGTGAAGCAAGTCCAGAGTTACTGTTATTGTGAAACATCTGGTAACTACAAGATGTGGCTCCTATGAGATAATCACATCCCTGGAAAATTAGAACTTACTCAACTTAGTTGTATTTCATGTTTTGTAATACCCCTGAGTGCGCTTGCCTCATAATACCATAATCACTTTGCCTCTGCACCATAAATGAAACCACAGATGCGACACTTTGCTGTAATGGCCACCGCTTAACATAAATAAATGATCATAAGAACAATATTATGCATATATAAAATATATACACCATGATAAATATGGTGGCATGGGAAACTATGATGTTCATGCTTAAATAGGGTGAAGAAGGCACCATCAAGGACATAGTTAAAAAAAAAATTGGAGCAGGAGCTAGGGGACCAAAAGGAAGTTTTTATTTCCACAACATAGTTTTTGTTTAATTGTTGGGATGGTTTATGTCTTGTTTCATTTTCTTGTTAGAATATTCTCATCTGAAAGAGGTCACATGGCATATGTGGAGGAACTCTCCCTCACCTCATTTTTTGAGAAAAATAATGCAAAGCGTTGCATTTTGGAAGTATGTTTAAAAGAAATGTAGAGGGCAAAATAAACACAGAATTATAGCTCCAGAATCCTAGAACCCAGTGTTCCCTCGAGCAAGGCTCACAATCCTCCTCCAGCAACATCATTAAACTATGTCAGTCTAAAAGGGAGAAAATTACAGCTGTAATAGGCTCATCAGAACAAACCAGTCCCTGTAATAATTATAGTAGTCACCCCCAACCTGCTATACTTAGCATTCACCCTGCTCTCTCATCAGGCTTAGGCCATGGTTTCAAAAGTAAACAGGTGTAGGAGCTTCAGTGAATAATGTCCTGCAAGCACGAAGACAGGCAACAGAAAATAAGTATAGGCAATTCACAGGAAACTTGTATGTACTTTAGATTATCCAGAGTTTTTACAAGGGGTGAGGAATAAGGAATCAGTTCTGGGTAGGAAAGGATTACTCTGTCTGCAGATGACACGTTTGCCATCATGGCATGAGAATTGCTATCAGTCCTGAGTGGTGGTATTCTTGGCAGGCAGTGTCAAATATTTGAAGAATCGTTTTCCCAAGGATGGTACTAAACCCTTACTGCTTCTAAAACATATAGCAAGAAAAACTGACAGTGAAGGGTTACTTGGTACTCTGAAAAAAATCAGGTTGAATCATATAAAGCAGAGTCAAATATTTAAGATATATTGGCACAGATAACACGTTAGAAAGCAGGTAACTGAGGTTTACTGTTGAAACTCGTAGGCACTTTGGTCTGATTCTCCAGTACCCTGCAACTTGCAAACTAATTTGCACCTGTACAAAGTGAATGTAAAATGCTATCATTTTGACCTGACACCATTTTACATCCACTTTGCACAGCGGTAAATGACAGCACAAGGATCAAGGCTGTGGAGAATCAGGGCCATTGAGACTGGTTTAAATCTGGGATTTGGTTTCTAGTGTAAGGGCATGGCTACCCTTGCAGATGTAGAGCGCTGTGAGTTAAACTCGCCTTCGAGGAGCGCAGTAGGGAAAGCACTGCAGTCTGTCCACATTGACACCCGCTTGCTCACTGATGTGGCCACATTTGCCGTGCCTGCAGCTGCATTGGGAACGTGCATTATGGGCAGCTATCCCAGCATGCAAGTGACTGCAACGTGCTTTTCAAGTGGGGTGGAGTGTGACAGGGAGTGTGTTGTGTGTATGTGAGGGGAGAAAGAGTGGAGTTTGAGGGGGCTGAGAGCATGTCAACATGCTGTCTTGTAAGTTCAGACAACAGCAAATCCCTCTCCCCCGCCCCCTCGCCTCTCTCTCTCACACACAGCATTCTGCACTAATGGTTTGTGTGCCGGCAGTCAGAAACTGAGCTATGAAAAGGCATTTCCTCATTCCTACAGGAGTTCAAAACAATGACAGGAGTGTACACTTGGCTTAAGGAGATTATGGGCCATTTCTGGAGGCTGATCAGAGTGCAGTAACCCAACACCTCGTTCACACTGAGGTCCGTGCGTTGTAGCCAAGGCGCAGCAAACGTTACTCCTCTCACCTAGGTGGAGTACCAGCAGCACTGTAGCTGCGGAGTCAGAGCACTCTATGTGCCTTGCCAGTGTGGACGGGCAGTGAGCTAGGGCACCTGGGGCTCCTTTATTGCACTGTAACTCGCACTTGCAGCCAAGCCCTAAGTTTAATTAGAACTTTTGCTGAGTTAAAGTTGACCTCAACTACATGGATGCCAGTGAGTATAACTGCCAAATGGCTTGCTTATCAGTGGGTGCTCAGAATCAGCAGGAGAACTCTCTACATTATCCTTGGGAATAACTCCATTTGAAGATGATAATACCATGATAAACCCGAACTGCAAACATCTCTGCTTGCTTTTCTTTTTTATGCATACTAAGGATATATCTACACTTCAATGAAAGTTCAGGGTTAGTGAGATGTGAATCAGTTGACCCTGGGTTTGAGAACACAGGACTTGAGCATCTGCACTGATTGTCAACCCTAGGTTAAGACTTTTCTAACCTGGGCTCGAATCTGGGTTTCTTGTGTCCATGCTGCAGCACGCAGTCCTGAGTCAAACCAACCATATCCCAGACTCCCTAGCACCCTCTTGAGATGTGGCTGCTCTAGCCCTTTGACTGTGGTGCACTGTGTAAAAACTTTGACTGCCCACCCTGCATGTAAGAGGACGTTTGAACAGCCTGCCACCACATCCTACTGCGCAGTCATTTTGGCCTGTGCACTCCCAGCTAGCAGAGTCAGCAACATGGAGGAGGTGCCTTTTGAAGAACTCCTCTTGCTTACACTTTCACTCTTCAGGCAGAAAAGGGGCAGAGCTTCCATGAGACACTGGTGGACATTTTGACCTCATTTTCTGACCCACCAAAGGCACCCGACAGAGCTTATGATGGAACAGGAGGAGGAGGAGGACATAGACATGGCAGACTCAAACTGGCGGATGATTCTCAGAACACTTGGTATAGTCACTGATGCCCTCTACATAGACCAGTGCTTCTGGAGCAAGGCCACACTCACAGAATGGCAGGGCCACATCATCACATCTTCATGCAGACCTGGGGTGAATGCTGCAGCTCTGTTGTCAACTCATTTGGTGTCGGAAAGTCAACTGTGGTTAAAGTGGTCGTGGAGGTTTCTGAGGCATGTGCCCAAGGTGGCAGGCATAAAAGATATTTTATGAAGTAATTGCTGGCTTTGAGAGAATGGCCCGGTGCCATTTGGAAACTCCATTGATCGGACTCATATACCCACACTTTGCCCTTCTCAAGGAGCATGTGTGTACATAAACCACAAAGGGTACTACTATATTCTTATGCAGGCCCTTGTGGACCACAGAGGTCAATTTATGAATGTCAGTGTGATTGCACTGAGAATGTTCATGATTCTAGGATGTTACCCGCAAAAATTTAGGGCACCCCACCTATACCCTATCAAGGGTTCAAAGCAAGACTCAATCAGTTTAGGCACTCCCACCCTTTCCCTTCCAAGGGCTCAGGGTGTAAGGCACCTATCCTTACCCATGGGACTCAGGAAGAAACCTGGTCAATTTAAGTACCCACCCTTTCCCTCGGGGCTCCATGCTCTACGGTTCTGCAGAATCTTTTCCAGTTGAAAATGTCTTAAATATCTCACACACAGAATACATATACCAAGCAAATCTCTGAAGCTCACCACTCCCAATATACAGACAAATTTCATCCGATGGCCAGTCAGTATCCATTCATCTGGGGGTTTCTGGCAACGTCTCTGCATGTCACAGCTGTGCAGAGGGGTCAGGGTTCCAGCAGCTAGATGTTGAATTGCAGTCTGGAAATGGTTCCCAAAGAGCATTGTTTTTTATTTACAGTATATAGGAAAACTAGCTCCCTCCTTCAAATTTACTAAACCTATCATATTATCTCACACTCCTACATAACAAAAATTTTAACCACTGGCACCTATGTGTCTTCCTTCCTGCCCAAATATTTATATTTTATCTTTCATTCCCAAATTGTAACTTAGTTATGACTTTCTCTGTTTATGCAAACGGTCAGGACAAAAATGCTAGTTAGAACTTATCCTACCATTTGTTGCATCTTTTTCTGTATCCTCCCTAATTTCTCAGTGCCTGGGTGCCTCTCCTTTATGACCAGGGCTGGCTCTACCATTTTTGCTGCCCCAAGCAAAAAAAAACAACCAAAAAAACAACAAAAAAACACTTAGAGCGCCACTGCCCGAACTGCCAAAATAGAAAAAAAAAAAAATAAAAGCTTGGAGTGCCACTGCCCGAACTGCCGAAGCACAAAAAAAACTGCTCTGAGGATGAGGACTGGTAGGTCAGATATAGAGTGATTGCTTTGTGAAAAGTGATCGCGCACAGGTGATAGGGTGTTTTTGTCTTTTATCATTGCCCTGTGTGAATTCATTCAAGAGTGTAGCAATTATCTCGTTTCACCCACATAATTATTTTTGGGGCATTAGTGCACAGGATGAGGTATACCACACATGATAGGCATGTGTAGTATCCATGGACATTGAAAGGTCTGTTGAGGGTGGGGGTGTTGATCATTGCAGCAGGAGAGATATGTCTGCAGGTTTTGCATCTGTTGTTCTGCCAGGGTCTGATGCCTCTTTGAGTTTGTGTCATCCTAGTCAGTTGGGAACTTGCTTCTGATGATGAACTTGAAATGATTGGGGTTTTTTTTGATGGCGAGAAGCAGGGGTTCAGGCAAGATTTCTTTCAGTATGGGACCCCATCAAGTATGGGTTGTAGTTGTTTGATGATACCTCATATGCGTTCCAGTGTAGGGTGATAGGTGACAACTAGGGGTGTGTGGCCAGAGGGGAAGTTATTTTGTTTTGAAGCATGGTCTGTTTTATGATGCAATCTACTTCTCTGGTGGAGTGTGCTCGTTTGGTGAAGGTGTTTTTAAGTGTGTTAAGGTGTATATCCTGGAATTTCTCTGTAGAACATATTCTGTGGTTGAATGGATGCATGGTGGTTGTAGAAGTTGTGGGGAAAATCTATGAAGGATTTTAAGCCGCGAGTCCAGGGGATAAAAATTTCATTGAGGTATTTCAGGTATATCATTGGTTTTGTGATGCATTTGTCCAAAAATTCTTCTTCAAGTTCACAAATAAAGAAGTTGGCATATTGGGGAGTGTAACAGGGTCCTCTGCCAACCCCTCTACCTGGGGCCCTCTGCTGCCCCAATAAAGCACAGAGAGGCTTCTCTTTCTGCAGCACCTGTGGCTTTATTTACACAAGTTCTCCCATCACCAGTGATACTATTTACAGAGTTTGCAGGCCTGACAATATCCTCTCCTACCCAGAAACTGCCCTCAGCCTGGAGACTGACCTTCCCCTGGCCATCTCCCTGTCTTCTGGCTGCCAGCCAGTCTTTATAGCCCTTGAAGCCTCAGGTCCACAGGTGCAGCCAGTTCTAAAGGCCAGGCACCAGACTTCTCCCCAGCCCCAATCTATTTCCCTTGACTGGGGCTGGCTGAGCAGGGGCTAATTATGTTCCCAAGATTTTCACAGAACGATCGTTCTATAGCCGACCTATCAGTCGTCATCCCCAAAGGAAATCTCTACAACACTTGGGAGTTTAAATTCGAATTCTGCTAGATACTAAAAATTAAGGACTGAACAGAAACACTGGAATTATGGCTTTTTACAATGATCTGTAACCCACTAACCCCCTCTTTTTGTCCAATGACTGCAGAAGTGTTAACAGACCACTCTACTTTGTTTTTTATAATATGGGCTTACTACTTATTCTAAAAGAATCTGCTCCACCTTGCATTTAGCTGTTGGGTATGGGTACCTTTCCCATATATGAAGGAGAATTCTGTGTGGCTCAAAAGCTTCTCTCTCTCACCAACAGAAATTGGTCGATAAAAGATATTCCCTCACCCACCTTGTTTCTAATATTCTGTGAATGACACGGCTATGACTACTGTGACAGACCCAGGTCAGTGAGGTGCAAGAGTCTGGTAGAGGGCAAATATACTGGTCACTGGGTGAGTAGTTTTCTGTTCCCTGAGTGACCAGAGCAGGGTCTGCACTAGAATAGCCAGGAAGTTGCTAGAACCAATTAAGGCAGACAGGCTGATTAGAACACCTGCAGCCAATCAAGGCAGGCTAATCAGGGCACCTGGGTTTTAAAAGGAGCTCTCTCCAGTCAGATAGGGAGGAGCCAGAGGGCAGGAAGTGCATGTGAGGAGCTGGGAGCAAGAGACACCAGGAGCTGAGACTGATAGGGTGTGCTGCTGGAGAACTAAGGAGTACCAGCATTATCAGACACCAGGAGGAAGGTCCTGTGGTGAGGATAAAGAAGGTGTTTGGAGGAGGCCTTGGGGAAGTAGCCCAGGGAGGTGTAGCTGTCACACAGCTGTTACAAGAGGCACTATAGACAAATCCATAGGGCCCTGGGCTGGAACCCAGAATAGAGGGCGGGCCTGGGTTCCCCCCAAACCTCCCAACTCCTGATCAGACACAGGAGGAGTTGATCCAGACTGTGGGGGAGGTCACTGAGGTGAGCAAATCTGCCAATAAGCACAGGACCCACCAAGGTAGAGGAGGAACTTTGTCACACTACATTACACAAAACACCAAGATTTTACATCATGAAAACTCCATTTCAATGGCTGCTTAAACATGAATTTCTTCATTTTTTTAGAGTTCATTCATATCCTGGTCTTTAATATTAATAGATGCCACAACATTTCTTTGCAAAAACATAGAGGAAGGGAGACAGACATTCATTATTGTTAAGACAATAAACAGTACAGAAATAAAAGGAAAAATGGCACTTTGCATATTGTAGCTTTGCGCACTGTGGCAATTTTATGAACATCTCAGTTTGCCTTCTCAATTGCTTTTTTCGCCTTCAAAATGAATTCATATTCTTTCAATTCTGTTTCATTTCCAGTGTGAAAAAAGTGAGGAAATAAATTCACAAAACTACATCCAGAAAGACTCGGAGTGTTTGTTTTAAAATCCTGACTTTTTCCAAGTCAAAGAGCACTATTGTAACATACCTCGTATCTGATGTTAGTGTATTTTGCATCTAGATTAGCATGAAATTAGATTTATTGAATAATTTTATTCTGCTGGTTAAAAATTACTCATCATTGTACCTGTTTTATGATTCCAGGAACAGTGCACACAATACCACAAATAAGTACGTCTCTCCAGGTTGCACAGAAAATGGATACTAGATGCAGAGCTACTACTTTCTATCCCTACCCCCACGTCTCCCAGATTACTAGGAGCACTTAGAAAGATTCTTTATGACATATAAAACCATTGAGGTAGGATAGGTGTTATTTAGCAATCTTCTCAAAAAAATTCTCATTGCCGGAAACAAGATCTACTACTTTACAAGTACACTGGCTGATATTAATAGTAATGTTAGACAGGGTTATTTACATACAGAGCACTGCATTTCCTCATTGGTTTTCAGTTCCTTTAGAGTTCAATCTGTTTCTTGAGAGAAAAAATCCTCGTAATTTTAAGGGAAAATAAATGCATGTAACCTACTTTTAAAAAGAAAATTTGAGTGAGCTATCTCCTTTAGTTTTTATCAGATAGTTGTCGCATTTGAAGCTATTAAACACTGAGACTTTCTTAAAACATCTTTTGTTTGTAAATCCTGGCAATTAGGCAGTCTTTAAAAAAAGAAGGGTCTGATTCTCCACTACCTTGTGACCGGCATAGTCACTTTCACCTGTGAAAAGAGAGTACAGGCAGGGTGTAAAATTGTGCTATATCAAAATTGTCCTTTCACTTAAACCAGTGGCAACATTTTACACCTATGTTGCAATCATTTTTCACTGGTCTAAATAACCACACAAAATGCAAGGCAGCTGGGAATCAGACTCATGACATTTTTTAAAGTGTTAGCCCCACAACCTCCAAAGCATGGAGGCCATTTTTCAACATACTGCTGGCTGACTCTGGCATTAAAGTTGCCATTGGCGCCACAGGAACATCATATCAGCATAGGGAAATTTCCCATGGGTGGACAGCTGGTATAGAGACGCCAATGGCACCTTTTCTTCCTGAAGCTATTGTACGGATTGTGGCTGGGAGAAACAGTTTGATGCCCTCCCTCCACCCTTATTCCCAACAGCCATATCAATCCCAACAGATCATTCATCAGCAGCTGGCATAACGTCAAGATGCTGACCCTGTAACAAATCAGTAAAAGCCTACCTTTGCAGTCCCCATTCCTGAGCAGTTCTGTGCATTCCTCAGCCATAGTCAAGTGTCTGGGCCTTAATGTCTTCTCAGCTGGAAAACTCATTTAATTTTAGTCATTTTAAAAGGTACCATAGGGATCAATTTATCACCAATTGTTCATTGCTCCTTATAATTTATATGTTTCCTCAAGGTCATGCCACGGGGATTAAAGATAATTATACTGAGCAGCTTGAATTATTGTGCATTTTTAAGGAAAATGATATGTCACTCTAGTATTTTAAGTATGTTATTTAAGTATTGCTGTTCCCTCTTTTCTGAGTTTGTTACACATGTAGGGAAACTTATTAAGGTACCATGCAAGAGGTACCCATCTGAAACTTTGCAGAAGAAGTAGAAAAAGAGGGAGCTGGCCAAAATGAGGGCAATTATCCAATTCATAATATTTTCAATTTGTGTTTAACATGAATAAAGACTGAGAAAAAGTTGATTAAGGAGTTCAGGGTTTGCCGGTTGGTATGCAAGTTAAAGTTGTCCCCAAACAGCTTTGGCTTCCATGGATGGCATTTCCTCAGCAAATATACAAGGTTCATACATATGAAATGTTCTTGAACAATTTATCTTGTCTATTAGGAACTAAAGGGCTTTCTCAGCTACAGTAGTAAATTACTCATGTTTCCAGATATTTTATTCTGCCACAAATATTGTAATTTCATGCAATGCAATGAAAAGCCATTCACACGCACTTTCCTTTGTGAGTCTCTTGGACTACTAGCAGAAACTCATTTGACATAGGTCTTTTTGATTGAAGCCTCAGTCAAGACTACAAATAGGATTGTGCAATAACATGAGGCAAATGTTTTTAATACCTTTTCGGCCATTATATTTAATATTGCATGCTAAAGTTCCAGATCTTCATTCTCCACTATCTAATGCGGAGAATCATTGTCAATCATTTATAGCTATGCAAAATGAGTGTAAATTGGATGCAAAACTATCACCCTGATTTGCTAGTGTTTTGCACTTACTTTGCTCAAGAGTAAAGCACTGCACAAGGTTTAAAGCAATGGAAATCATGCCCCCACAGGGGGTTGCATTGTAATATATCCTAAGATTTTGTAATAGCACCAGCAATAAAGGATACGAAGGATCAAGGAGACATTAGTCAAGAGTACCAACATGAATGGAATCACTGAGACAATTATATCTATATTTCATTAGGATAATAACACTAACATTTTTATAGATTGCTTACCACTTATACAACTCGAAATGATGGGGAAGAATTTCAAAGGTACAAAACAGATGTTAGGTCCCAGCCCTCATTGACTTTTAATAAGAGTTAGGTGCCTAAGTCTTGGAAAATTTTCTCCAAAGTGGTTGTTGCATTTTTGCCTCATACTACTCCCCTATTTTATCAACAAATGAAATTACCTTGTTCCATTTTATCCTGAAAATACAGTCTTGGACAAAAATCACTAGAGACTAATGTATTGCCACATATTTTGGGTGTTGTTATGGCAGTATTCAATGCAGATAACAGAGTAATTTAAGCAAAAAGAAGATCCATATAGTGACAGGAAGTGGGAGCATATGGATATGCTTAGTATAATCTGTTTTTTCCTGATACTTCTAAGACAGATAACTTTGTTCTCTTATGGGCATTCACTGCCCAGGTATAACACAAAGGAAGTGGTGTCCAAGGAATAAAGACATGATACAGTATGCCCCTTCGGCCCCACACACTCTATGGCAAGATCACAGAAACATCTTTGGTGACCTGTATAGAGAGAGAGAGCAAAGACAAGGATGTCCCATAACCATGTAGATGTCAGTGATAGAGCAACAGATGAGTTATACTAAGTGGGTATGTTCTGTCAGCCTCTTGCCCCAAGAACTGAAGTGAAATTTGGGGAAACCTAATATTGCTTCAGAAAAAAAAAAGGTCACTGAATGCTGTGTGATCACCCCTCAGAAGGATCAGAAAGTGCAGAAGAGAGAGCTGGCAGTCAATGACAAAATGAGCACTGGTTAGAAGAAGAGAATTTATGAATGGCTGTTCTGGGATCATTAGATGTGGTGACACCTTCCCACCCTTGATGTAGAAAATGTATAAACTCTGTAACTCTCTTAGATTTTTCCCCATAGTAGAAAAAGGAAAAGAAGGATTCTTTGATAGACATGAAGAGTGTCCCAGCCTTGTTTTGTTCCTAATGTGTCTTCCTGTTAAATTGTCCTATATGCTTGTGGTTCCCAAACTTTTTAGTACTGAGGCTTCCTTAAACATATTTTAAAACTTGGTGGTTCTGCACAACCAAATATCATTCTCCTTACTGAATCAGAACACTAGATGTAAAAGTTCAGAATACTATATTTAGGAGAGACATTAAAGTTCAGACAATTCTCAATAAACTACACACAGTTTATTTAATTATATAATCCAATCTAATTCAGGTTTTTAAAAATATTGTTTGAAAACATGAATTTTTTGGTGTCTTTGGACACAACCCAAGCTTTTAGTGAGAGGAATGGGTCTGTTAAATAAAATTTCTTCAACTATTGTGCCCGCTCTTACAAATTTCATATTAGGGATGTCTATGGATTCATCAAGCTGCAATACAAAATATTGGCTCATCTTAATTTATTCTATCAACTAGTTCTGGATGTTTTCTGCAAGGTCATCACCTTGTTGATGGTTGGTATTATTTGACATCAGAGTGGTTTTCAGTGCCATGGCTGCTTGTTCCAAAGTCATAATTCTACACATATCTATTCCTGATGAAAGTAGAAGGGTCGCACCAATGGTGTGTGTAAAGCCACAACATCAAATGCCTCTAAGGCTTTTTGAGGAACAGTTGCTTCATTACCCATGACATTGGGGGGTGGGAGTACTTTAATTCTTCTTGCTTCTGAAGAAAAAAAATATGGCTCTTGTTTATAAGTTCTCAGTGTCTGGTTTCTAAATATCTCTGTAATTTTCCTGGTCTCATACTTTCTTTTACTAACACTAGAAAGCAAATGAAGCATTGTGGCTGTGGACTTTCCGCAATAATATTGAGACATGAAAGTAACTATTATCACATTGTCTCCTTTTCTGTTTAAGTTTACTATCATCATCTTCATCTTCATGTTTGTTACATTTAGGCTTAGCTCTTGGTAAAACTATTTCCATTATATGAAAAAAAAAAGACACAACTGTCTCTCCCTGACTGCTATCTGCTGCTGCTGCTGCTGCTTCCCCTATCTGCTGCTGCTGCTGCCAGCACCGAGAGACTATCTGTATCCTCTGCTCCAGCAGCGGTCTTTCAGGTGAAAGACTTCCTGCTGAATGCTTCTGTTATATTTCTGGACCCAGCAGAGAAGGAGATAGACAGAGACACAGAGGGAGCTGATAGAAACATGGTTGTCTGGTGTGCTATCTTTAATGTGTGTATCAAAAATGTGTTAAATTTAGTGTGCATTCAAACTTATTCACTCATATGCTAAGAAAGATAAAAGAGATGTTGATTGTATTGGTTTTGTCTGTCTATATCCTGTAGTTTGCTATTACATTACTTCTGTATTGTGAATATCCTATAATTAAATAACCCCAGATCAAAGGTGTGTTAATGAAGAGTTAAAGAAGGTATTAGAACTTCATGAAAACTAAGGGAATGTTACTTGAATTGTCCTCACTTATCTATTCCTATGTAATGGCAGTCATTTGCATTATGTGTATCTCTGTAGCTAAATTACTTATCAAAGAAGAGTGCTAAATTCAAAGCAAGGGCCATTTAAAGGGATAGGACATCACAGCTTCCATCAGCAGCAAGTTTTTCCATTCAAGGCCCCTTGCAGGAGTGGAGGGAACAGAGAGGCTCTTAATTCCAGCAGCAGCCAAAGGTGCAGACTCAGACCATAGACAAGATGCAGATGATTTTTAAAGCTAGTTTAATAGTCTCTTTATTAGGAAAAAAAAAGTGGGCTGATTAATATGTTTTTTCCAAATACTTGTGGTGCCCCCATGAATGCTTCCATGGCTTGCAGTTTGGGAAGCATTGTTTCAGAAAGTCTATTCAATTAGATGGGGGAAATGATAGGTGATACACTTCAAACAACTGTATTGTGTCCCACCAATATATTCAATACTTTTTGTATATATCCTTACAACAAAGCAACTTTTAGATGCAAAAATGGAGCAATATGCATTTTTGCAATCAGTAGAATACATATTATGCAAATTTGCCCACAATGCCAATGCTTCATGCATACCTAACAAGTAAACAGCATTTCTCACTACAAATCTTTTTTTTTTCATTATTATTATTGATGAGCTGAATAAAAACTTGTCCTTCTCCTTTTCCCTCATTCACCTGCCTATTAGGATCATAACAGAATTGACTTGGCTTGCAAGACAACCTTAAAACTGCTAGAACAAAGATATTCTGCAGATTACAAAAAGTACCGAACATAGTTCTCAGGCCAGGATACAAATCTCTACATCCCACTGAGTTCAGTAGGAATTGGATCAAGCCCTCAAGTGAAAAATTCAGATCCACTGAAAAATCTAAATATCTGTGAGTGATATATCTTTTTTAAATCTGGATGAATTTAGTTGTCATGATCCTGACAGAAGAATAGCATATTGGTTACTACCGTTATGTATCCACCTCATACCATTAGTAATACTCCAGATAGCTTCAAAAATTTAGACTATTACAAATGAAGTTGAGGTGCATGTGAAAGAAATCTCATGAATCCTGACAGAATTACAATTAGGAAAACAGGATTCGTATTGATTCAGCCACTACACAGCCCTTTTTATTCTACTTGCAACAGTAATAATTGCTTGGCTGCTTTGCTGTGGTTGTTTGTGCAAGATTCCAATTCATGCTAATAGGAGTTCCCCATAGAGACTGGCTTTATACCAATATATGATGAAACATTTTGTGACATATATAAACATTTTGTGACATATGCCATTTGCCGCCATGAATAATTTGTCATACAATGGGACACTTAAATGGCACAAGGGCCACAAATGGGGCACAAACTTACGGAAAAGGAGACAATCGCTAGTGGACAAACAATAAATACAACCTTATGGCTGCTGTCACCCTTCCATTTTCTGTTAATATCATTCTCAGGAGATGGTAACAGCATACAACTGTGGGATGAAACCCTGGCTCCACTCTCTTTAATGGGAATTGAACATTGATTTCAGTGGAGCCATGATTTCACTCTTTGCCTCTCTGGTTGAACCTGCTACTGCACACATAACCTCTGACATCAGGGCTCCCATACACATTTGTGACTGATCTTGCTGTCCATTGTATCACCCTTCCTCTCTCTCTCTCTCTGAGGATGTCACTTCTGGTTGGGAGCAGGACCAAGAACAAGTAGTGTTCCTTTGAACACTGGTTTCTGCTGTTGCTTACAGCATTCTCCCTACCTCCACAAAATGGCTTTGCTTACAGTTAGGAGAGAATACCTCTACCTCCAGAGTACCTCTGCATCCTACTACCCACCATCCTCCTTTCAACTGAGAGACTATACAAATACCACCATGGCTATACTGTCTGCAAATGAATGTTGCTGTTTGCCACAATACACTTTGGTCCTCTGAGAATATTGGTTCCACTTAAGTGGAAGAATAGTATTGATCTGGTAAGGATTTTACGTGCTTGGAGCTTACAGTGAGTTTTGTGGATGGCACAAATTTGTCTAAGGCATTTTTCTGCTAGGTATTATCTGAAAATAGACTGATTTTAATTAATTTGTCCAATATTCAAAATTATTCAATGAATGCTGTATGTTCATACGTTAGTCTGCGGGTTGTTCACAAACAATTCACGGTGACTATTGCATGTAGCATTCATTAGTCTTAATTATGTCTTTGCAGTGTGTAATTGCCCACTTCCATTACATGGTATTGCATTTGTTGCCTGATTGATGAGTCCCAAGTATTTTCAAGATGACCACCAAACACTCCCAATCTGAGAATACTTATTTGCACAAGTCCCTGTGACTTTTTCTCTGAACGCTGCCACAAACAAAATGTTCTTGTTCAAATGCAATTACTTTTTTTTTTTTTACAATATTCATCCAGTTTTAATCTCTATATTCTGATACTCAGGCTACTCAATTTAATTCAATAATAGCGTCGGTACTCAAATGTTGCCAAAGTTAATCTACAGAAATTCCGTGTGGGACAGATTTCACAGTAGTAATAGAGTAGATAGCCTTAATGTGATTTCCCATTACTGTAGGTTCAGTGGCAGAACAACATGCATTATGAAGCTATTCTGAGGTCCCTTCCTTTTCTTCCAAAGTTATGCAGTTTTTCCACAATTTTTTATTGAGAAGTATTGTACTTATTTCTGATAATTTAAGTAGGTATCTTTCTTGGACTTCTTTGTATTTCACACAGTGAAGTATACAGTGTCTCAGTTTCAGTTTTTATCTCCTATCACACTAAACGCCAATGTATGTAACATCAAGACACAAAGGGATAGATTCAGTATAAGGAAAATGAGCCAATTATTAATAAATTAATATTTTAATGTTTATTTGCTCAGAATCTGTTTTTGAATTTTAAATAAATATCCTACTGTAATCAAGCAGATTTCTATGCTGGTAGGAAACTTGCATGTAATAAATATCAGAAAATATTATCTGAAGTGCATATTCATCAATTTCTATAAATATATACATTCTTTGTAATTAAAGAGTGGTTCTTACAATACAGATCACTTTAAATCAAATAAAAACTTAATACAAATAATTGGGGGTTAATCTGAGATCAAAATTTTCTAGTTCTTTGGCTAGTTCTGTGCTGGCCATGAAACTGGAGAAACTTAGAGCCTGATGCAGGCTGCATTTAATGCCAGTAAAACTTTCCAGCATAGAAGAGCCTGCAATGTTTTTGCATAAAGGTTTTGGGTTAGTTTCATAATGAAACTTAGACATCATGCTGAGGGACTGGATTCTGGGTCTCCAACTTCCCAGGTATGTGCTGTAACCACTAGATTACAGAAAGTCATTCTCTGCCCCCCAGCCACCCGCCCCATGACATTTTAAATTATTCATTCACCATGGTACAGCTTCAACACGGAAGACTGAGAGATTCCCCACATTAGAATAATCTATACCCCAGTGGTTAGAGCACTCTTCCAAGAGCTAGAACATCCTTGTTCAAATATTTTCTCCCCTCAAATGGAGGGGAGACTTGAACTGGGGATCTCCCACATTTAATCTTTGCATGAACTGGGGATCTCCCACATTTAATCTTTATGTCTTTCCACACAAGGAAAGACATAAATTGACATGGAGATGAAACAATTTATTTACCCAGAGACAACTTGACTATGTTGCCATTAGTAGATACTGCAGAAGACAGTGTTGGACCCTATTCCCCCCACAGCCAGTCATGTTTGTGCAGAATAGCAGGGGAGGGGACAGGAAGGAGAGGGGAGAGAAAGGAAGAGGTTTTGCCCAGTCCAGATATGATACTAGAAAGTTAATAAATAAAGCAGTGAAGACATATTTCAAGCTGCACTTAGTAATACATTTGAAGAGTTAAAGACACTGTTTTATCACATATAGGAACAATGGCAGTTTTTCAAAGAAGCAAAAGTGGGTGCAGTCAGGAGCACAGTGCGAGTGTGACAAGATCTAATAAGGAAGAGTGGCTCCAACCAAATACATGGATGTTTCTTGAAGAAAAGAAAGAATTACAGAAAAATAATTCGGCAAGAATGAGACAGCAGTAAGAGAGATATTCTGAAATAAGAATATACAGACTAAGACATGGAAGTTAAATCAGCCAGAAAAAAATAAGAGAGAACGGAAGGAAAACAAGGCAAAGGAAGCTGCAGAGGTGTATAAGAAAGGGACTCTGAAATCTCTCAGATCATGGATACAATCTGTCAACACTGGCTGATATGTGATTGATAGAGAAAAGTACAAAATAGTTTATTATTTCTTTGATCTTGCTAAATAAAGAAGTGAACAGAAGAATCAGCAAAGCCAGTGGGTCATTTTCTCATTTGTAAAACATCTGGAAGAGTAAGAGGATACATCTGTGACAGGATCCCCTGGGTGCATGGAACTGTGGCACCATTGTGCCCCCTTAAGCCTCTCCAGCCTGGGCAGTCTCTCACAATGCCTTGCTAGTGACAAGCAGCATCCCCCATCAGGCACTGTGATCACTCAGCACAACTGCATGTGGAAACCCACACCTAGCTAGATTGCGTGAATGCTCCCAGAGCCATTCACAAATTACACAGAGAAAGGCACAAGAGCCAAATCCTGCCAGCTCCTAGCACTATACCTCAGGAATATGCTGTCTTTTACTGCTCAAGACAAGCAGTGCAAATATGTTAATTGATTCACCACTTCATCAGTGGAAAGTAGATATACACTAACCCATGGATTAGCAACTTTTGGCACATGGCCCACCAGAATAAGCATCCTGGTGGCTGAACCTGCGGAAGTGGCAGGTAAACAAACCGGCCCAGCCTGCCAGGGTGCTTATCCTAGTGGGCCACGTGCCAAAGGTTGCCGATCCATGCACTAGCCTTTGCAAACCTGAGCAGATTACCAAACACTTCAGGCAAGCTCACTGGTAAAGATAAACAGTTAAAACAGATTTATTGACTACAAAGGATAGATTTTAAGTGACTATAAGTGTTAGGCAAAAAGTCAGAGTTAGTTACCAAAAGAAATAAAATATAATCATGCAGTCTAAACTCTAAACTCTATTAGACTGGGCAACAATTAGACTAAGCAGTTTTTCTCACCTCACTGGATATTGCAGTCCTTAATATACAGATTTGTCACTTAATTCTGGGCCAGTCTCCTCTGTTGGAGTCTCAAGTCTTCAGTGTCCTTGTTGCTTGCATCATAGGTGGGGACAGGAGAAAGGCCAAGCATGGGGCCCCTGTGTTCTGGTTTATACCCTCAGTCTCATAGATTCATAGACTCATAGACTCATAGGTCAGAAGGGACCAATCTGATCATCTAGTCTGACCTCCTGCACAAGGCAGGCCACAGAACCCCACCCATCCCATTTTATAACAACCCCTATCCCAGGACCAAGTTATTGAAATCCTCAAAAATGGTTTGAAGACCTCAAGCTGCAGAGAAACCACCAGCAAGCGACCCGTGCCCCGCGCTGCAGGGGAAGGCGAAAAACCTCCAGGGCACCTGCCAATCCGCCCTGGAGGAAAATTCCTTCCCGACCCCAAATATGGCGATCAGCTAAACCCTGAGCATGTGGGCAAGAGTCACCAGCTAGCACCCAAGAAGGAATTCTCCGCAGCAACTCAGTACCCATCGCATCCAACATCTCCCCGCAGACCATTGAGCAGACCTGTCTGGTAATTCAAGATCAATTGCCCAAATTAACGATCCTATCATAACATCCCCTCCATATACTTATCAAGGTTTGTCTTAAAGCCAGGAAAGTCTTTTGCCCCCACTACTTCCCTCGGAAGGCTATTCCAGAACTTCACTCCCCTAATGGTCAGAAACCTTCATCTAATTTCAAGTCTAAACTTCCTAATATCCAGTTTATACCCATTCGTCCTCGTGTCTACATTAGTACTAAACTTAAATAATTCCTCTCCCTCCCTAACGTTAACCCCCTTGATATATTTATATAGAGCGAGCATATCCCCCCTCAGCCTTCTTTTGGCCAGGCTAAACAAGCCAAGCTCTTTGAATCTCCTTTCATAAGGCAGTTTTTCCATTCCTCGGATCATCCTTGTAGCCCGTCTCTGAACCTGTTCCAGTTTGAATTCATCCTTCTTGAACATGGGACACCAGAACTGCACACAGTATTCCAGATGGGGTCTCACCAACGCCTTATATAACGGTACTAACACCTCCTTATCCTTGCAGGAAATACCCCGCCTGATGCATCCCAAAATCGCATTTGCTTTTTTAACAGCCGTATCACATTGGCGACTCATAGTCATCCTGCTATCAACCAGTACCCCAAGGTCCTTCTCCTCCTCCGTCGCTTCCAACTGATGCGCCCCCAACGTATATCCAAAATTCTTATTATTAATTCCTAAATGCATGACCTTGCACTTTTCACTGTTGTATTTCATCCTATTTCTATTACTCCAGTTTACAAGATGGTTCAGATCTTCCTGCGTAGTATCCCTGTCCTTCTCCGTGTTAGCAATACTCCCCAGCTTCGTGTCATCCGCAAACTTTATTAGCACATTCCCGCTCTTTGTGCCAAGGTCAGTAATAAAAAGGTTAAATAAGATCGGTCCCAAAACCGATCCTTGAGGGACTCCACTGGTGACCTCCTTCCAGCCCGACAGTTCACCTTTCAATATGACCCTCTGGAGTCTCCCCTTTAACCAGTTCCTTATCCACCTTACAACTTTCATATTCACTCCCATCTCTTCCAATTTAACTAACAGCTCCCTGTGCGGAACCGTGTCGAACGCCTTACTGAAATCTAGGTAAATTATATCTACCGCATTTCCTTTATCTAAGTAATCCGTCATCTTCTCAAAGAAGGAGATCAGATTGGTTTGGCACGATCTACCTTTAGTAAATCCATATTGCAATTCGTCACAATTACCATTGACCTCTATGTCCTTAACTACTTTCTCCCTTAAAATTTTTTCCAAGACCTTACATACTACAGACGTCAAGCTAACAGGCCTATAATTACCCGGATCACTCTTATTCCCTTTCTTAAAAATAGGAACTACATTAGCAATCCTCCAGTCATACGGCACAACCCCCGAGTTTATCGATTGCTTAAAAATTCTCGCTAACGGGCTCGCAATTTCACGCGCCAGTTCCTTTAATATCCTCGGATGGAGATTGTCCGGGCCCTCCGACTTCGTCCCATCGAGCTGTTCAAGTACGGCCTCTACCTCAGTTGCGGTAATATCCACTCCCATATCCACATTCCCGTTTATCATCCCTCCATCATCGCAAGGTTCCTCACTAGTCTTATTAAAAACTGAGGCAAAGTACTTGTTTAGATGTTGGGCCATGCCTAGGTTATCCTTAACCTCCATTCCATCCTCAGTGTATAGCGGCCCCACTTCTTCTTTCTTTGTTTTCTTCTTATTTATGTGGCTGTAGAACCTTTTACTATTGGTTTTGATTCCCTTTGAAAGTTCCAGTTCAATGTGGCTTTCCTTACTGATCCTGCCTTCCTTCCATTCCCTGTAAGCTTTCTGCTTTTGTCTAATCCCCTCTCTGAGTTGTTTGCTCATCCAGTTTGGCCTACAACTCCTGCCCATGGTTTTTTTCCCCTTTCTCGGGATGCAGGCTTCCGACAGTCTCCGCAGCTGCGACTTAAAGTAATTCCAGGCCTCCTCCACATTTAAATCCACTAATTCCTCCATCCAATCCACTTCCCTAACTAATTTCCTTAACTCTTTGAAATTAGCCCTCGAGAAGTCAAAAACCCTAATCCCAGATCTACATTTGTTTATCCTTCCATCTAGTTTGAACTGAATCAGCTCATGATCACTCGAACCAAGGTTGTCCCCTACCACCATTTCTTCTACGAGGTCCTCACTGCTCACCAACACCAAATCTAAAATGGCATCCCCTCTTGTAGGTGCTTCAACTACTTGATGAAGAAATCCATCCGCTATCACATCCAGAAAAATCTGACCCCTATTATTCTTGCAAGAACTCGTCCTCCAGTCTATATCCGGGAAGTTGAAGTCCCCCATAATCACACATTTCCCCTTTGTGTTTACTTCATTAAAGACATTAAAGAGGTCTCTATCCATATCCCAATCCGAACCCGGCGGTCTGTAGCACACCCCAAGCACTATCTCAGGGGAAGCTCTAGTTGCTTTTTTACCCAGTGTGATTTTTGCCCAGACAGACTCTGTCTTATTCATTCCATCGCTTCTTATTTCGCTACATTTAATTTCGTCATTGATGTACAAGGCTACTCCACCACCTTTGCCTTTCTTCCTGTCTTTTCTAAACAGCACATAGCCTTCAATACCCGTGCTCCAGTCATGAGTACTATTCCACCAGGTTTCGGTAATCCCTATAATATCCGGCTTCTCTTCCTGCACTAGTAACTCCAGTTCCTCCATCTTGTTACCTAGGCTCCTCGCATTAGTGTACAGACCTTTTAATTTTCGGCGTTTGGCGTCAGTGACATTCTTTCCCCCGTCGTGCACAAACTTTCTACCACCAGCATCACCTGTTACTCTGGTTTCTACTCCACTATTCCTCCTTGGATCAAATCTTGGGGTCGCAAGGGTATCCCCGCTCACTTTGTTTACTTCCCTCTCCAGGTTATATTCTGGAGTGGAGATCTCCCGAACATCTCCCAACCATCTCCCCCAACTTCCTAGTTTAAAGCCCTCTTGATGAGGTCGGCGAGCCTCCATCCTAGAATTCTATTTCCCTCCGTGCTGAGATGAAGTCCATCCTGAGCGAACAGTCGTCTATCCGTACTTGGGGAACACAAGTCCAGGCATGTCTGGGGGGCATTTCTGAGGGCTTGTATACACTGGCAATGTTAAAGTGCTGCGGTGGCAACGCTTTACCGTGGCTTGTGTAGTTTGTGCCAGCACAAACACCTCCATTGGGGCATAGCTACCAGCACTGGGAGCATGGCTGCCAGTGCTGGTGCACTGTCTGTATTGGCACGTTAAAGCACTGAAACTTGCAGTGTTCAGGGGGTGTTTTTCACACCCCTGAGTGAGAAAGTTTCAGCACTGTAAAGTGCCAGTGTAGACAAGCCCTATGTCTCAAGGCAATGATGAGAAATACCCCTGGTGTGGTCTAATGCAGGTGAGTCATTGAATTGTAGCTCTTGCCAGACAATGGCTGTTAATGGGTTGTTTGACACCCGGCCCAGGTGTTGGTTACTTTTCTTGCTGTTGCCTCTGGGGAGCTAATATCTGGCTGATTTCCCGACTCACAGCATGTTTTAGTGACAACCATACAGTGCAATTCTCATAACTCTATATGCATTAATGATACACATATATGGATAGAGAAATTACTTTCAAGAGATCATAACTTTTCCCCTGATACCTCACATGCTGTGTCATCAAGCTGCCCCTTGGCAGAAGCACATGATAGGTTTTAGATTAGATTCCAGCTGGAGGGAAGAGGAGGTATGGAGGACAAAAAATGACTTATCACAGAACAATTGTAAATGATGCTGCCATCATGGAGACAACTTAAGGAGGAGTCAAGCACCTTGCACTGGACGGACGGCAGTGGGAAAAATGGGTTGTTGTCTCATGTGCCACTAGGCACAGGAGATTCTAAATCTAAGTTAAGTCACATACCAAGTAAGTTCCCTAATCACAGGAATAAAAGCTATTAGTGAGGTCTCCTCCTCACCCTGCTGGGAAGTTTTGTGCAAGTTTGCATATAAGGCCTGATCTGGTAGGTGGGCTCTGAGGACATTTATCAGATCAGGCCCTGCAAGCGAGTTAGACAGAAGAGTGCCTGTCTTTCCCTAAAAACAACAAGGAGTCTAGTGGCACCTTAAAGACTAACAGATTTATTTGGGCATAAGTTTTTATGGGTAAAAAACCACTTCTTCAGATGTGTTTTTACCCACAAAAGCTTATGCTCAAATAAATCTGTTAGGCCTAGTCTACACTGGGGGAGGGGAGGAATTGATCTAAGATACTCAAGCGTAGCTGAAGTGGACGTATCTTAGATTAAATTAAAATTACTTACTTCACGTCCTCGTGATGCTGGATTGATGGCCATGGCTCCCTCGTTAACTTTGCTTCCACCTCTCACACTGCTGGAGTTCAGCAGTAGACGGGAGAGCGATCGGGGATTGATTTATCACATCTACACTACACGAGATAAATCGATCCCTACCCGCCGATCCGGCAGATAGTATAGACATACCCTTAGTCTTTAAGGTGCCACTGGACTCCTTGTTGTTTTTGTGAATACAGACTAGCACGGCTATCGCCTGATACTTGTCTTTTCCCAGTTCTTGCTTTGCTCTGGGATTTAGATGTCCAGACACCTAGAGTGGATATGCCAGGGGTCAGCAACCTTTGGCACATGGCTTACCAGGGTAAGCACCCTGGTGAGCCGGGCCAGTTTGTTTATCTGCTGCATCAGCAGGTTTGGTCGATCGTGGCTCCCATTGGCCACGGTTCACTGTCCCAGGCCAATGGTGGCAGCGGGAAGTGGCGTGGGCAAGAGATGTGCTGTCCGTGCCTTCCCACCCCCCCATTGGCTTGGGACAGTGAACCACGGACAGTGGGAGCTGTGATTGAACCCCTGGCATATGCACAGAGCAGAAACACAGGCACCCAGGGAACCATTAGTACAACAACATAGGTGCCTTAGGTGACTTTAAGTTCCTAGACAATTTGGCGGCAGCTGAACGGCAGTAGTATGAATCCCAGTGGGGTCTGATTCTGGGATTTAGATACCTAAAACAGTGATTAGGCACCTATGTCTTTTTGTGAATCCAGCCTTTTAAGTTTCAACTCTTCCCCAAAAGTGTATATTTCTTTTTGTTCTTAAATCAGAGGTTTTTGAGGCAGATAATTGAATCTGACCTACTATATTCCCCACCCCAATGCCTTTCTACTGACTTTAAAGCCCTCTTTCATTCCTTGTCAATTGCCACATACATCACGTCTGTCCAGTCAATGAATTGTCCTCTAAGTCCCACTACACTCTGCATTTCAGAAAATGCTCCCAAACTGTCATCAAGCAACAAATGCAATACCATGTAACTTAGGTGGGCAATTACACATTGCAAAGGCATAATCTTGCCAAATATCTACTTTGTTGCCTGAACAGTTCACTTGTACATAGGAGCAGTTCATCCAAGGGATCAATGTCTTGTCCTCTGGCTGTAAGGGACAGAAATGCAGAGCAGGAAGTGACTCAGCTAAATGTGGCAGCCTAAAACCACATCCACGCAGGGGTCCGAGAAAGGACAAACAAGTTCTCCCACAATACACCACAAACCAATTCCTATCCCCATGCCAGCTCAGTAGGTGCTAACAGTCCTGGGATATCCTCCCACAAATCTTAACGCTAAACACATGTAGCTGCAATGCCAGTGTGGAGTAGGTATATGGGGCATGTGTAGCTCTGCAGTGTGGACTCTTGCAGGCTAGCTGGGATAGCATGTGCCCACACATGCACAAGCCAGGACAAAAGCCTACTCTGCAGCATAGACATAGCCTGAGAATGGTATACAGTAAAAAGGAAGCAGCCTGAACTCTGTGGGCCTGATGTTCCTATCATTTGGGCATGCATGGCTTCCATTGACATTGCTGACAAATGTGTGTATCCAACTCCCAGGATAATCAAGGTTAAGTATGGAAAACGTTCTTTACACTCTTGTAGAGCAACCTTCCATGTCATAAACCAAAGTCTGTTAAATGGTTTGTTTGGACACTACTTGAGACAATTTGTTAGCCATTTAGGATTCCTCACACTAGTTGAAGGCTGTATTTTTAGAGGTGCCTAAGTGAATTAGGCATTTCCTTCACTCTCAGTGGGAGTTAGGTGACAAACTTCCTTTGAAAATAGCAACTGCATATTTTTGTTGGAAAATTCCTTCCCATCTTGCATACATCTTATAACAAATTATGAGTTCTGAGCTGTCATCACAACACTGAATGCTATTTGCTCAAAAAGTAGGTGAAAACTGAGATGATACAAAACACAGTTTAAGCATGATGCTTCCATACTCTCAATTGTATCTTACACAGCTCGTTGATTACTCAAACTTTCCTCTGGCCCTGTTAATCTTGTGTAAAACAATTTTTTCAATAGCTACGAGAATAGGGATGTGTGTGAAATTTCACAGAATTACTATTGTAACATGCTTCTTAGCCCTATGAGGTTATCCTACATTCATACTTTTAAATATTTAAATGTATATTAATTTCAACCATCTATCTTCTCCAGAGTATAGTCCTGAGACCTAGGCAAAATGTTAGCACAATTCTTCTGCTAGATTCTCCTTTTTCATATTAGCCAGTCAATTCACAACCCAACATCAGTCCCTCCATAGAGAGGGCAAATAGAAGGACTCTAGATACTTAAGAGACTGGAACACCACTTTAATTATTACTGACGATGAAAAGATTAAATAGCAGCTTTTGGATTTCTATTTTGAGCTGATCATAAAAACACACTGGTCCAGATTATGGCTCTGGCTCCACTCCCTTAGCACTGCAGCAGTGGAACAAAAACTGGCTGGCCTACACCCCTTACCATTATGTAGTGTGTGTTGGGGGCAGAAAGGGGCCATGGTTTGGAATGGAATATGTGATCTTCCTAGGCTGGCTATGCCAGCATTAAGGCAGCTTTGCACAGCTGGAAGAGCACAAAGCAGCTCTAGTGCACTTGAAGGTCAGTGCTGTAATTGTTACAGATCTTTTTTGTTGAAGGGATTAGTTATGGTGGTGAAAATCATCCACATGGAAGATTTTAGTATGGTTTTTGGGAAGCTGGACCTTCTATTCCTGCACCCCTCCGGACTTATGTAGATTGTGATCAAGGGAAGAAAGGAGTTGAGGATTGGACCAATATCAAAAAAAAATCTGAACCAAAATATATCTTCCTTCAAATCAGACACAAACTTTAATATTAATGTATGTGCCGAACTTTTTAGCGTGTATAACTCCTCAGCTTCCCTTCCCTTTTGTTGTTTTCAGGGGAAGTAAACAAAGTGCAGCTCTGCATACACTACTAAGAAGTGAACACCACAAAGCTTTTGAATATCAGATGATTTCTTTTGCAGGAGCAAATTCTAAGCTCTTCCCTTCCCCACAACCCTCTGGCATTCCAGCTGAGATAATCAGGAGAAAGAGACTTGGCATCCAATGCAAATGTGAAACAGAATGGTGTGAAGCTGCTTACCAAGCTGTTTGAGGAAGAGTGAAAAACAAGGTTCTGCACCAGATAAAGAATTTAATCTTATCTGCAATGATATAAAGGAAGGAAAAGGCAGATGTTAAGAGGATAATTTGGGGGAATCTGGAAACCTGGCAGCCAGTTCAGAAATGGTAAATTAAATTAAGTACAGGATAATAACTGCATCCCTCAAAACAGAACAGGACAAAGAACTAAAATAAAGAAAGCATCATTAGAACTTGGATACGTTTGCTCTGCAGGCTACTTTCCCTTTATTCTGAGGACTATCTTCCTTAAAATTATCCATTGTATCCATTTTTCATTTCTGTTAAAAATCACCTGCAGCTCTGTAGAGTTAGCAGTCGTGTGGAGATAATAGCAGGGGAAAAAAAGAGCAGTTAGGAAATGATGAAGGGAAAGAGAATAAGTTCTCTGAGAATAAGATAGAATTGTTCTGTTATGCAATATATTAGTTAAGATGAATTCAGTGGAGAAAAGTGGATGGTACCCTATTGCTGCACTGCAGTTAACAGTAGTGCCAGCTGAACATTTTGAGTTTTTCAGCTCTCAACTTTCTGCAATATCTATCAATGAGGCACAACTGGTGGTCAGGAGGGCAGAAGTGTAGTAGTCGACTTGCCTAAAAAGAAGTGGTTGTATGGGGGAAACTATAGAGAGAAAAAGATAGTAATCAGGAAAATTTGGGACTGTAAAAGGGAAATTACAGTTACAAATGGGGAAGGTTTATACACTAAGGCAGGGGTCGGCTACCTTTCAGAAGTGGTGTGCTGAGTCTTCATTTATTCACTCTAATTTAAGGTTTCACTTGCCAGTAATACATTTTAACATTTTTAGAAGGTCTCTTTCTATAAGTCTATAATATATAACCAAACTATTGTTGTATATAAAGTAAATAAGGTTTTTAAAATTTTTAAGAAGCTTCATTTAAAATTAAACTAAAATGCAGAGCCCCTGGGACTGGTGGCCTGGACCCGGGCAGTGTGAGTGCCACTGAAAATCAGCTTGAATGCTGCCTTCTGCACGTGTGCCAGAGGTTGCCTACCCCTGCATTAAGGGCTTATCTGCACATGGGAAAAAGTTCACAGTAACTGCTGCACACTAAGGCTGCCTGTGTGCACATTAACTTAATGCACTTTGAAAGTGTACTCAGCTAAGCTACCTGAGGACTCTTTCAGTGCACAGTATGAGTATCCACACAGAGTTAGTGAGGAGTAGCCAGTGTGCTTTACATTCATACCCTAGCTTACTGCATGCTAAACTCCCTGTGTAGTCAAACCCCAAATCACAGAATTGCCTCTTCTCTCTCTCTCTCTCTCTCACAACTATGTTTCTGCTTGAAATAGGAAGATACAGAAAGAGAATAAAATGAATATACTCCCTCTCCAAAATTAAAATAATGTACATTTAACTTTCCAGGGTTAATTGAGATTGTCTTGAATTTTGGCTTCCCTTTCTTCAGGAGTGGATTTACCATGAAACAAACTGTGCGATGGCACGGGGTCCCCAACGACGGGGAGGGGGGGAGAGGGACAAAATTCAGGACAAATATCTGACAACATGCCCCTGAGTTCCAGACAGTGGCGCAGCAGGGCTCAGGCAGGCAGGATACCTGCATGCTGTGGCCAGTGGCCCCAGACTGCTTCCGGAAGTGTCTCTGCGTGCCCCTGGCAGGGAAGGGGAGATGGCTCCATGTGTTGCAGGGGCAAAAGCAGTGCATGGAGACCCACTGCCCCCCTCAGCCCAAGGGGTGCACATAGACATGCCAGGATTAGGGCTAAGGAAGCTCCCTGCTCGCTCTGCCTCTCTCCTTCTGTGCCGCTTCGCTCCCAGAAGTGGCCAACATGTCCCTGGAACCCCTGGGTGAATAGGTGTCTCAGCATGCTGCCCTCACCCCAAGCGCTGACTCCACAGCTCTCACAGCCCGGGAACTGTGGCCAATGGGAGCTGCAGGGGCGGCACCAGCAGGCATCACGCATGGAGACTCCCTACCCCCTACCCCGCTGCCAGATGGGTGTGTGTGCCGGTCACTTTGAAAGCTGTGCCACCTGAGGGTAAGTGCTGCCCATATGCCCCCCTTCTGAACCCAAACTTCCTCCCAGATCCCACATCCCACACTCCCTCCCACATCCCAACCCCCTGCCCCAGCCCAGAGCCAGCACCCTGCATTCAAACCTCCTCCCACAGCCTGCGTCCATCACCCCCTCACACACCCCAACCCCAGGGCCCATCCCAGAGCACACACCCCACACCCAAACTTCCCCCAGAGCCTGCACCCGTCATTCCTCCTCCCATACCCCAACCCCCTGCCCCAACCCAGAGCCTGCACCCAAACTTCCTCCCATAGCCAGCACCCTGCACCCCTCCTGCACCCCACCCCTCCCCACCCCAATCAAGGTACCTCACTTTATTTTTATTTACTTCCTATTACTTATAATGTAAGAGAAGGAAGAAGAAGAAAAAAAGAATGAAGAATGGGAGAGATAAGAAAGAATGTTCTTTTTCTTGGCTGGGTTCCAAGGGAGGGTGTGAAAAAGAAGCTGTGCACAGGGCTCCACTAACTCTAAATCCACCATGGCCTTTCTTTAGTACAGTAACAGATCATAGCACAAATTAGGCCAGCTTCTGATCCCCATTACTCTGGTGTATATCTTGATTAACATCATTTACAATGGTGTAACTGAGATCAGAATATATCTCATCATAATTAACTACTGGAGCTGGTCAAAATGTCCCATATTGTGAATTTTGACGACGTTGTTCATCAAATTCAATTTGCACTCAACAATTTTGTCTAAACATTTTTAGGTTTTAGCCTAAAGATGAAATTTTGATATTTAACGCATTTTTTAAAAAGTGATTTTTTTTCAAATATAGCCCATTTTAAAACCGATATTCTAACGAATTGTGCTTATTATATTACTTGGGCAGGAATCTTTCATTTCACAAGCTGATTTAAGAACAGCTTAATTCACATATCTTTAGGCTTTAGTTTTCATCTTATGCATGTGAGGTGTGTGTGTCTGTGTGTGTTTGTGTACACACTACCATGGTTGCAGTATTGCCAAACGTAAGATGAAAAAGCCAGGAGTCAGTCTCCAAAATTGAGAGATTGGCTCAAAAATCATGAGATTTTTAAAAATAATAAATGTTCCGTCTTTTTATTTGCCTTCTGGGGTTTAATTAAAGCTGGATTGACAACTGATTTTTTTTGGTTTGATGGCAGTTTAAAAAAATCATAGATAAACTAAATCTGAAATTTTCCAGTGAATTGAAAAAGTTTTAGGCAGTTGAACCTGGGTCTTCTACGTCTTACAAAAGTGGCATAGCCATTGTGCCAGTAGCAGCAGCAGCAGCACCATTACCACCTCTTCCTGCTGTGGGTTTGTCAAATTCACAAATAATTTCAGGGTGACTGAAACAACATGTTTCATTGAATAAACTACTTATTAGAAAAATTTAATCTATCTCGAGATTTGGGCCTATAAAGATCATGTTTTTTAACCATATCTCCGTAAGTATGAGCCCTAGAAACATGATTTTGAAGCTGAGTTTCTCACATGATAACATTACTCCAGAAGCCAGGGCTTTCCAGAAGGCACTAAATATTCCAAGACTTGTGATTTAACTATAAGAATTGGCAATACTAGCTATATTTTGGGATGGGTAAGGAAGAAAAGCATGGTGGCAGTTTCAGGGTTTGGTTCTATGGGTGGAAAGAAAGAAAGAAAGAAAGAAAGAAACTGTGAATACTAAGAAACCATGTCAGTGTTATCACTGAATTCTTGGTATCTGAAGCTGCAGAAAATAATGGGGTGTCCACAGCAAATCCACATCTAGTAGAATTGTAGATAGTATTCAGAATTTTTTCAGTGTAATTTTCAGCTTATTTATGTGCTAAATGCTCCACCACTGTGTTAGTGCAAGCCTTCAGAGCATATTTTCATTGCAATCTGTTTTGACTCTTTCTTTTCAGAGCATCTTCAAAAGTACAAATTACTACTATGTCAACATATTTCATCAATACATTTGTGAGTGTCCTGTATCCAATCGAAGTTGCATTTTCAAGCCTACAACCATATGAAATTAAGATCACATAAAAGACAAAGGTCAATGTTCAAAAACATAATGAAAAAAGAGAAGTCACAAAAGAGAAAGTCGACCATAGTGATTCTAATACCTATTCCCATAGGCACTTCTGGTTTTACTGCTATTATCTCTGCTGCTATGTTTCTCTGGGTTGCTGGCCAGCAAAATGCAGTCTGAAGAACAGATTTCTATCAGCTGTGGTGGAAGATTGATCCAGACTCACACGCAAGTACAGGAAGAGATTTAATACTCTTCATATTTGAACCCCAAGTAGCTTGCAGCACATGCTGCTGTTCATACTAAATCACCACCAGTGCTGGGGTTCTCAGGTTACAAGAATATGGTGCCCTTTAATTGTCAAGCTAAAACAAAGAGAGTTTTTGGCCCCATGGCCTCTTTGCATTGCAAACCTTATGGGACAGGGGTTATATGTTTGTTATAGCTTTATAAAATTCCTAGCACATTGGGGCAGGTGCCCCTATACACAATAGAGATAATGATAAATATCAATAAACAAAATAATGAAAAGTACTGATACAAACAGTAGAAAAGAACTACTTCCTATTTTTTCTCATCTACTGTAAAGCAGCTTAGACAGCCTGTGCCAAATTCATGCCCGCTGGAAATATGTTGCCTTTGGTAGAATTGTAGCCACCTTCCCTAGCCTTGGTTTGGTCCAAAAATTATTATTGATAGAAGCACTAAATGTTATGGTGCTTGTGTCATCTTCATTTTAGTCAAACCAACCCTTACTCCAGTTGCAGGGAAGAGTAAAGCATTTGTGCTGGTGATGATGCAAAAACCCTTAAAGTAAGCTAGATGGTGCCAGAGCATATTAATCTGTTGTAAACTCACTGATAATGTGACTGAATTATTTACTCTTGTTGTTCAGAAGGACTATGAATAAATGAGATTGTTAACCTATGATTTAAGTTTGGCAGCTGACAGTGAAAATAACTAGAACTGGTCAAAAGACAACAAACGAATAGTTTTTTTTTGGTAAGTGCAGAAATGTGACAATTTCAATGAAATTATCTACAAAAGACAAATTGTTTCATTTTAACATTCTCATTTTGATTAATTATTAATTTTATTATAGATCAACATTTTATATCACAATTTTTTGACATTATTAAAAATGTTTTGATGTTTCCCAACTGAAATTATTCAGAATTTCTATTCTATGTTAAAGTCCAAAATTTGAACGTTTCATTCCAATTCAGAACAAAAACAAATTTCAAAATGCTGGAATTTCCTTTGAAATGGAAATTTCATTTTTTTTTTACCTGCTCCAAAAATGACATCTTTTTTACATAATATATTTACTCATAGCTGTTTTCTGTAGTGACCAAATTAAATGTTGTGTTTTTTTGGAAAGGATGAGCCAACCTAGCTCAATTGTGAATAACAGTGGCCAGTGGATACTGAAACCTGCCATGTGAAAAAGGTTTTGTGAAGCTCTGCACCATATTATGTAACAGCAGCTATAAAATAAAGCTCACTCTTTCACCTCCATGTGTATGCAGCACATCTTTATTGATCCACTTTGTAATAAAGATGTGCTGCATACACATGGAGGTGAATTGTTCTCCATGTCCACTTAAACTGCAGCAAGATTTAGGTCAGATATTAGGAAAATCTTTCTAACTATAAGGGCGGTTGGTTATGTTCAGAATAAGCTTCCAAGAGAAGTTGTAGAATCCCTGCCACTGAAGGTTTTTAACAACCCCTGTCAGGAATGATCTAGGTATACTTGATCCTGCCTGGCCCCTTCCAGCCCTATATTTCTATGATTCTGTATTTCATCCTCAAAGAGACAAATATAATTCATAATCGGCTTCATCTGAAGCTCTTTCAGAGAGATTTTTTTTATTCTCCTTTTCACTATTAGAAACAGGTGGCATCAAAGAGAGGAATAGGATCCTGAATGCTTTACCTGCTACTCTTGAAGGAACTAGACACAGAAAGGCTACAGACTATCCACTAAACAGTTGCAAATAGACACCAAGCCTTACAGGAGAAGGAACTTGAGAAGAAGTGACTAGATAATTCTCCAAAGCAGCCAGAACTAGAACCAGAATTGCAGCTTTACATCAGATCACACACTTGTCAGTCTACAATAACATCTCAAATCCAGAGGTGCAGTAAGGTTGTGCTACTGCAAAGGAATTCCTGTGATATGTGCCCTCTAGCGTATGCATAACAATAACAAATTTTTATTTTATTTATTTATTTATTTTATTTATTTATAGGAAGATAAAGATATTATATAAGGATGCTGGAGATGGCTGCAGATACCAAAGATCAACCTCCATTTTGGAAGGCAGGTTTCTGGTCTGCAGGGGGTAGAACTGATTTTAGCAAGCTGCAGTTTACAGCAAGCTTTTGTTCCTGTTTTTTGAAATGTTTAAACAGTAATTGAAGTGTTAAACACAAGCTCTTCATGCATTAACAAGAAGACCAAGCCATTTTGGTCTGAAGAGCCTTAATTATTGGAGATGCTGTACATGAAGGAAAGTAACCTGGCTTGACTCCCAGCTTCCAGCTTGAGTTTGAAGTTAGAAAAAAATAGTTTTTATTTGTGAATTGAGCATATTTTATCTGGAATTATTGACAGACAATACACAAGGAGCCCTCTGATGCTACTTTTATAGACCAACTTTTCAGAGTACAATTACACTTTACACTGCTTGTGTGATCCAATTGCTTCTTTTAACAATATAAGTGTCGGAACTGTGACTGAGAGTTAAAAGTAATGAGAGGATTAAAGGACTAGTCTCTCTGAAACAATTGTAGGGAATCATCCCTGAAATAAAGTTTAATTTATAGTTGGCAAAGTAAATAAATAAATAAGAATGGGGCACAATTGTACCCAGTTTATACTACCATTCATATCCTATAGCTAATGGATGTTAAGTATAAGCTTTATTCTATCTTATGGATGCAGATTATTCTAGGAGGGGAAAATTCCTTAGGGCTTGTAAAAGCAGCAAAGAATCCTGTGGCACCTTATAGACTAACAGACGTTTTGGAGCATGAGCTTTCGTGGGTGAATACCCCTTCCTCAGATGCATGTAATGGAAATATCAAGGGGCAGGTATATATATGTGTGCTAGCAAGCAAGCTAGAGATAACGAGGTCAGTTCAATCAGGGAGGATGAGACCCTGTTCTAGCAGTTGAGGTGTGAAAACCAAGAGAGGAGAAACTGGTTCTGTAATTGGCAAGCCATTCACAGTCTTTGTTCAATCCTGAGCTGATGGTGTCAAATTTGCAGATGAACTGAAGCTCAGCAGTTTCTCTTTGAAGTCTGGTCCTGAAGTTTTTTTGCTGCAGGATGGCCACCTTAAGGTCTGCTATAGTGTGGCCAGGGAGGTTGAAGTGCTCTCCTACAGGTTTTTGTATATTGCCATTCCTAATGTCTGATTTGTGTCCATTTATCCTTTTCCGTAGAGACTGTCCAGTTTGGCCGATGTACATAGCAGAGGGGCATTGCTGGCATATGATGGCGTATATTACATTGGTGGATGTGCAGGTGAATGAACCAGTGATGGTGTGGCTGATCTGGTTAGGTCCTGTGATGGTGTCGCTGGTGTAGATATGTGGGCAGAGTTGGCATCGAGGTTTGTTGCATGGATTGGTTCCTGAGCAAGAGTTATTATGGTGTGGTGTGCAGTTACTGGTGAGAATATGTTTCAGGTTGGCAGGTTGTCTGTGGGCAAGGATTGGCCTGCCACCCAAGGCCTGTGAAAGTGTGGGATCATTGTCCAGGATGGGTTGTAGATCCCTGATGATGCGTTGGAGGGGTTTTAGCTGGGGGCTGTATGTGATGGCCAGTGGAGTCCTGTTGGTTTCTCTCTTGGGTTTGTCTTGCAGTAGGAGGCTTCTGGGTATACGTCTGGCTCTGTTGATCTGTTTCCTTATTTCCTCGTGCGGGTATTGTAGTTTTGAGAATGCTTGGTGGAGATTTTGTAGCATCTGCTCTAACCCCTCAGACAGAGACCAACACCTACAAAATCTCCACCAAGCATTCTCAAAACTACAATACCCGCACGAGGAAATAAGGAAACAGATCAACAGAGCCAGACGTATACCCAGAAGCCTCCTACTGCAAGACAAACCCAAGAGAGAAACCAACAGGACTCCACTGGCCATCACATACAGCCCCCAGCTAAAACCCCTCCAACGCATCATCAGGGATCTACAACCCATCCTGGACAATGATCCCACACTTTCACAGGCCTTGGGTGGCAGGCCAATCCTTGCCCACAGACAACCTGCCAACCTGAAACATATTCTCACCAGTAACTGCACACCACACCATAATAACTCTTGCTCAGGAACCAATCCATGCAACAAACCTCGATGCCAACTCTGCCCACATATCTACACCAGCGACACCATCACAGGACCTAACCAGATCAGCCACACCATCACTGGTTCATTCACCTGCACATCCACCAATGTAATATACGCCATCATATGCCAGCAATGCCCCTCTGCTATGTACATCGGCCAAACTGGACAGTCTCTACGGAAAAGGATAAATGGACACAAATCAGACATTAGGAATGGCAATATACAAAAACCTGTAGGAGAGCACTTCAACCTCCCTGGCCACACTATAGCAGACCTTAAGGTGGCCATCCTGCAGCAAAAAAACTTCAGGACCAGACTTCAAAGAGAAACTGCTGAGCTTCAGTTCATCTGCAAATTTGACACCATCAGCTCAGGATTGAACAAAGACTGTGAATGGCTTGCCAATTACAGAACCAGTTTCTCCTCTCTTGGTTTTCACACCTCAACTGCTAGAACAGGGTCTCATCCTCCCTGATTGAACTGACCTCGTTATCTCTAGCTTGCTTGCTAGCACACATATATATACCTGCCCCTTGATATTTCCATTACATGCATCTGAGGAAGGGGTATTCACCCACGAAAGCTCATGCTCCAAAACGTCTGTTAGTCTATAAGGTGCCACAGGATTCTTTGCTGCTTTTACAGATCCAGACTAACACGGCTACCCTCTGATACCTTAGGGCTTGGTTACACTGGAGAGTTGCAGCGTTGGTGGTGGGTTTACAGAGCTGCAACTTAGTAACTGTCCACACCTGCAAGGCACATCCAGCGCTGCAACTCTCTGGCTGCAGTGCTGGCTGTACACTTGGTCTGCTTGGGGTGTAACGATTGCAGCGCTGGTGATGCAGCACTGCTCATCAAATGTGGCCACCAAAAGAGCTGTTATTGGCCTCCAGAGTATTAGGAGGTATCCCAGAATGCCTGCTCACAACAAACCGGAAGAATGGCTGAACTCTGAGCTCCTCTGAGCTGCTTATCTAAAAAACAAACACAGCTCCTGTTTGCTGGAGCGAGCTAGCGGAGGCAGGCAGGGGAATTGCTTTGGAAGGTTCACAGCTGTTTGCTTGAAGAGAGAAGTCACACGGCAGAGGGGGAGGGGAGAGTCCGTGTTGAGCAGCTGCTTATGTGGTCTGAAGGCTATTTAGGAGTTGTCATAAACGGATAGTTAAGAGTTAATAGAACAGAAGTACTTTATATCTCTTTTGCCTGTAAAGGGTTAACAAGATCAGTGAGCCAGGCTGTCGCCTGACCAGAGGACCAATCAGGGGACAGGATACTTTCAAATCTTGAGGGAGGGAAGTTTGTGTGTGTGCTGTTAGTTTTTGGTTGTTGTTCTCTCTGGGTTCTGAGAGTGACCAGATGTGCAACCAGGTTTCTCTCCAATCTCTCCGGTACAGGCTCTTATAAGTTCAGAATAATGAGTACTAGGTAGATAAAGCGAGTTAGGCTTATGTTTGTTTTCTTTATTTGCAAATGTGTATTTGGTTGGAAGGAGTTCAAATGTGTATTTGGCTGGAAGGAGTTCAAATTTGTATTTTGCTGAAAGGATTTTAATTTGTACTTGTATACTTAGGCTGGGAGGGTATTCCCAGTGTCTATAGCTGAAAGACCCTGTAACATATTCCATCTTAAATTTACAAAGATAATTTTTACTGTTTTTTCTTTCTTTAATTAAAAGCTTTTCTTGTTTAAGAACCTGATTGTTTTTTTATTCTGGTGAGACCCCAGGGGACGGGGTCTGGATCCACCAGGGAATTGGTGGGGAGAAAGGAGGGAAGAGGGAGAGAAAGGTTAATTTTCTCTCTGTGTTAGGATTACTTTCTCTCTCAGGGAAAGTCTGGGAGGGGGAGAGAGAAGGAGGGGGGAAGGTGGATTTTCCTCTCTGTTTCAAGATTCAAGAAGTTTGAATCACAGTGATCTTCCAGGGTAACCCAGGGAGGGGAAGCCTGGGAGAGGCAATGGTGAGGGAAAGGGTTTACTTTCCTTATGTTAATACCCAGAGGGACGGGGTCTTGGGGGTCCCCGGGCAAGGTTTTGGGGGGATCGGAGTGTACCAGGCACTGGAATTCCTGGTTGGTGGCAGCGCTACAAGTACTAAGCTGGTAATTAAGCTTAGAGGAACTCATGCTGGTACCCCATCTTTTGGACGCTAAGGTTCAGAGTGGGGAATTATACTATGACAGGAGTGCATAATTTGCATTTAGTGAATACTTTTAAATTGATTGCAGGTTGGTGATGTGTATCTTCCAGTCCTTAGAACTTGCAAGGCAGGGAGCTAATAGATCCAAAAATCCACTCTCTCTCTCTCTCCCACATTCCCCCTCACTCCCCTCTTTTGAAAAGCACGTTGCAGCCACTTGAACATTGGGATAGCTGCCCACAATGCACCACTCCCAACAGCGCTGCAAATGCTGCAAATGTGGCCACACTGCAGCGCTGGTAGCTGTCAGTGTGGCCACACTTCAGCGCTTTCCCTACACAGCTGTATGAAGACAGCTGTAACTCCCAGTGCTGTACAACTGTACGTGTAGCCATACCCTTAGAGAAGAATCCACCATACTATCTAGCTATCTATTGTCATATATGTAGGTTCCTTGATATGTTGGAGGCTTGAGAGGAGCAGCTTCCAAAGGCAGACAGTATAGAACAGCATCTGAAAAAGTGAAAATAAATGTGTGTGCTTGAGACCCAGAGAACAACACTGGGGCAAAGAAGAGAAAGCATGGTTACTGGGCCACAGACCTAGACAACATGGCTTGATAACCAACCCCACACTCAGGACAGCCTGCATGTGGCTGGGATCGTTCTTACATGTGAATCCAGACAAATTAGCATATTGCTTCAAGTAGATAAGGGAGTTGGCTTCCAGTAGCAAAGATGAAGCCTTAAGTACTGTTTGCAGTGTAAGAGAGAAAACTCCACTTCGCTTTTTAGCCAGAAGAACCCTGGCTGCAAGCACTCAGCTTCACAGTGGGATGTATCCTCAACTAGTTGTCCCAAAAGAACTCAGCCACAGAAGGCATTCGATAGGGAGAGACGCTGCTTTCCCTATATAAGCAATTATCAGTTGCAAGGTAAAACCAGCAGGAAGAGAGTAAAACCAGCCTGCCCAAGTCTGGGTAAGGTGAGAAGAGAGAAAAAGCCTATGTTTTCACTGTCCAGGACAGAAGACTAACTGCTAGAATTACCCATATGGCCCCTCTTGCACCAGAAGACAAGAGTTGAAGCAAGTCTACCTATCAGGCTCACAGTAAGATAAAATCTTAACAATGAATGCTGGGTGCACCGCATGTGGGGCTTGTCTATGGTGGAAAATTATGCTGTGCTATACTATGTGTTAATTAATATGAGTTAAATGACATATTTAAAACTCAGCATTTACTCATCTTATCTTGCTTAAACTTAGGGTCCAAAGGAGAGTCCTTGTCTAATGTGCTAAGATACATTTTACACTATACAATTTTTTAATATAGACAAGTCTTTAGGTAGGTAGGAAAAAGGCTCTGGGGCGAGAAAGACCTGGTCTGTGTGTGTGCAAACAGGTAAAGGCTGCAGGATGGGACTATTTAGGTACTTATATAGCCTCAGCCATTGTAGTATCTGAGCACCTTACAGGCATCCTGGCAATACTCCCGAGTTAATGAAATATTACCATACGTTTCTCTCGTTGTTCTCTTTTCAATCTGCAACAGCTTTAGCAACCTCTGTTCAGGTAATTTATCTGGGCAGCAAACATCCAACAAACATTTTGTTGCACAACTGGTGAATAAGACAACTCACCAACCCTGGGATCAGTTGGGGTGATAGGGAAGTAGTACAGTATATTTTTATTTTGGTCTCAAAAGTTCTGGTGACTGCTTTTTTGTTTTGTGTTGTTTTTAATTAAGGGATTACATTTACTGATCTTTATCAAAAGTGAATCATACATCCAAACAAAATGCTAAATTTAGATTGATCAACTAGTTATTTCAGTCTCAGGAGTTAATTTTTGTTCAACTTCAGTTCACACAGTCTGCAGAGATGGGGCTTCACAGGCACTTTTTTTCCAGCATTTTTCCCAGCCATCTAAATTAAGATGCAGATGGATGGACAGCTTTTCTGATTGTGTTTGAAAAGATAACCAAGGGTTTTCCTCTCAGATATAGTAATGTGCAAAAAAAACAATCACATTCTAAAGCACTGAAATTTCAGATTAGACAGATCAGGTTTGCTGTAAATACAATGACATATTGGCTGATGTAAAGTGTAGTTTGTTGTCTTTTAATTCAAGGCATGTTTCACTCAGCATCCTAGAAATCGAAATCATTTAAAATCAAATTCTCTGATTAAACTGTGTGAAATGTTAACATTTAAAAGAAATATTAAACTTTAAAGCATTTGTCTCCTAAACATTTTAAATGTAAATATTAATTTCTACCTTGATCATTTGCTTAGTAGGTATATGAGGAGACGTGGGATCAGATCCTCAGCTATGCCGATTTACATCAGTGGAAACTATGGCTTGTATAATCTTGAAGAACTTTAAAACTGATGAGCTGTTGGATCTGTAAGGGGAGTTGTCATCACACCAAGATTTAAACCTCTCCCTCTGACCGAAAATAAATAGGACAATTTAATTAATGAAATAAAAGAATTCCCATTGTCAAGAATTCAAAAAAGATACCCCCAAGGTAAGGGAAAGCTAACTGGACAATCCCTCTTCACAGCAACTAAAATCTCTCTTAGGGATACGGGCTTCTATAGACCAACTTTCCTTCTGCTAGATAGATTCATGTATTGATTTCATGGCTAGAAGAAATCAGTATGATCACATAATCTGACCGCCTGCATAACACAGGCCATAGAACTTAACCCAGTGATTACTGCATCTACCTCAATAACACCTGACTAAGCTAGAGCATATCTTTTAAAAAGGCAGACAGTCTTCATTTATAAGCTCTGAGGGATGGAGAATTTACCGCATACCTTGGTAACCTTTTCCAATGATTATTTCTTCTCATTGTTTTCACTGCTTCAGCTTCCAGGCATTGGATCTTGTTATGCCTTTGCTAGATGAGAAAGCCCTCTGATATCATATGTGCTCCCTTTGTAGGTGCCAGTACATATTATTATACGTCTTCCTTCTATCAGCTGCTTATCCTCTCAGTGAAGAATCATCCTGTGATAGGATATGTCTCATCCCTCCTTCGACATGAAGGGCAGGTTCTTGGGGCCTTCTCTTCCTTAGGGAGAAGAATTTAGGACCTGCTCCTGCAAAACTGAAATCAATGCCAGTGTTTTCCTTCAATGAAAGCAGAATCAGGCACTTTGAGCTTTGTCCTCCTTTAATGGGACAGCCCTTCCATAAGAAGATATTAGCTTAAGCCTGGAGGCTGGAGTAGCAACTATAACTTCTCCACACCAATTGGTCATACATGTGGATGCTATGGTCCTTTCCTTAGCCTGCCTCCATTATGGCTTTCTGCATCAGCTTGCCAGTGAGCCATGCTGGTACAGAGACCATTTCTGTGGCTGAAAGGGGGAGTGTAACCTTCCTGTTTAGCAGCTCACGCGAGCCCTTTGTGCAGGTCTTGCACTGTTTCACTGAGCTATAGGTAAATGTCACAAGGAATTCACCAAGCAATACTTGCAAAGACGAGATCACAAACAATACACAGGCTGAAATCTGTGCACAGGAACCATTTATTGAACAATTTTGAATAATAAACACTATACAATACTAAAAAACAAAGTATGTTCAGGGATAATTAGCGAAAAGAAAAATGACCTGAATTTATTGAGGATATTTTTCACTGTCTATAATTTACCCAAATCTAATCCACTTTATTTGTCCAAAGATATATATATTTAAAAATCTAACAAAAATGATAAGAAAAGAGATCAGTGATACTTTTAGTCCAATACCCTATTTCTGAGAGCAGCCACTATATAAGATGTTTCAAAGGAAGGTGTAAAATTCCTCTCATGAACATTAGGCAGTAATATGCCCTACCCTTGTCAGCTAATGGGAGGATCATCAGGCCCGAGTGGTGATGTTCCTTTTAAAATGTTTGTACTTGCTAGGGTGACTTTGGATAATATTCTTCTTAATCATTCAAAGGTCTGAATCTTGAATATGACTGGATTTTCCCCTCAGTAATATCTGGTGGCAGTGAGTACCATAGTTTCATTAGACACTTTGTAAATAAAATGCTTCCTTTTCACCAATTTTAAATGTTTTGCCATTAATTTTATTTTTTCCCTTTGTTTTTAGATTCTGAGACAGATTTTTAATTAAAATGTAATGAAATTGAACAACATATGCAAATCATGTTCCATCAGACCACAGAATATACATACACGTCCCTCAATTTTTGTACACACACTTGTTTGCTGATGCAAATAGTAACAATAACACCTACCTTTTACATAGCATGATTATTCTATTGACCTCAGAGCATTTTGCAAAGCAGGTCAGTATTTTTTATTCCATTTTACAGATGGAAAAAGAGGCACCAAAAGGTCAACACAGGAAGCCAATGGCAGAGCTTTGTGCTAGCATTCAGTATATAACTATGCAATTACACCTACAGTGAGCTCATTAGATATCTAAATGCTGGCATTTGTGCCCACGAGTGATTGCACTCAGAAGTCCAAAACTGTGTCCATAAAAACGGAGGCTAGTTTTTAAATATCAGTAAAACATGTTAGCATGGGTAAATAATGGTAATATGACAACATTTCAATGACTTCCTATTGAAGTCTACAAGCATAAGTATTTTATAAGTGATACCAAACTAAACAACAACAAAAAAAGTCTGGATCAGAAGAAAATAATGCTGTCATTCTTGTTTGATGCAGTCATGATATATTTATTCATGTATTCTCTGAGAGGCTTTTGAAATGAAAATTTATCTAGCGATTTTTAACTTTCTGGTAAAAGTTCCCATAGGTTTAATCATGGCAGATATAGTAGGTTGTCAGCCTAGCAAATGCAAAATGAGGTGATGCTTGACATGTCTGACTCAAATAGAAACTCAAAGGGTGAGAAACAACATGAATCAACTTGGAAGAAAAGGTTTGTATGAGCCCCTGTAATGTGACCCTGCTGAAATTTGCACAACTTTAAAAATGGTGGAGTCCCCTGCAACTGTCTGGGACAATCCCAAGTCCCTCCACAGGAGGAAAAAGATCTCTAGATCAGAGAAATTATAGTATTGCACAGTACCCTAATCCCACTAATGAAACCCTCACTCGGAAAAAAAAGTTCAAAATTATCATTTTAGCTGTTTCCCATTTTAAAAAAGACACTGCATCAAGTACAAAAAGTGACAGATTCATCCTGCCATCACTGTTTTGATGTTTTATTCAAGTCATGTATTTTTATCTGTCTATCTTAGGTATTTATATAGCACAGTATCTGTGGAATCTAGGCACTAACGTATCTGAAGTGCTGTATAGAAGTATGTGATTTATAATGTATTTCTTATTACCTTGTCTATGCTATAATATTTGCAATTATGATCAACAATATAATATTTAACATTCATGTAATTCATATTATTTCCAAGATCTATAATTAATGAAGATTTAATTAAAGAGTAAGGATGTTGCACTAGGCTATTGCCCAGCAGTCTAGCCAAGTAAAAATACTTTTGAGGCATGCAAATACATCTGATTTCCTGTCCACCTGACAAGGGCAACTGCTGAGGCTAGAGCTGTCTGAATAATCTGAGGCACAGCAGCAGTGAGTTGGCAATTGGACAGGATGATGACCACAACAGATGAGTTGGAGTGAAGGGGAAGGAGAAGGTATTGAGTAGGCCAATAGAAATGAACTCTAAGTCCCAGCATAGGGAGCAGAAGAAGGAAGGTTGAGTCAAGTGATAGAACTGAATTCACATCATAAAGGAAGGAAAATAGGCCTAGCTGATGTCAGTCACACAAGTAACACCTTGGGAGAGGAGGTTAGGACCAAGGAGATATAAGTTGCTCAGCATGCCTGAGGCTGTGCCTCAATTTGAATGTCAGTGTTATGAGTAGAGCTCTGTAGTGCCTCAGGTAAAGAAGGATTGGGTCTTTTCAAGCTACAGCCAGATATTTCAAAGGCACAAACAGCTTAGTTTTCCAGCCAACCCAGATTAGACTATGTCACAACTTTTACAGTTTTATAAACTTAAATGTTGGCAGCTTTGTCTATAGGGGCATATCTGTGGCCAGAATATTGGTTTCCTTTTGTGGGCGACAGTGTGCATCTTTTCCTGTTATAAAGTCAGTAGATAAACCAGGATGGGAGTGCAGAAGGCTTGTCTTTACTATGAAAGATACATTCAATAGTGGAGTATTAAGTTTCTGCAAGTTTTGATCTTTCAGATTATTTTGGTTAATATCAAAATCCATTTTTTTCACTTTTAGCATTTCTATTTTAGCATTAGATTTGATCAGCAGCAACAAGAACAGGAAATGTTATGAATAATGTTTAAAATGATTGCCAAATTGAAGAAAAGAAATAGTGTGATGTACAAAAGTTAACTGTTCTCTCCAAGAGGAACAGAATTTAAATGGACATTGAGGTTTCTCTCTGTATTAACATGTCCCAAGTTCCTCTTGAAAGTTCCAGGGTGAAATATACAATTACATTTAAGAGATGTTTCCTTGTTTGTTTTAAAACAGTTCACATATATTGACAGCTATTGTCTGAAATGTGCTGTTGTAGTTGAACCCTAAAAACTACCAGTCATCACTGGAATACTACATTGTCCTCCCATACCAGCTCTCCTGGCTAGGCTTCCTCCTTCTTAGTGGCACCCTGGTCTACTCCCAGACACATAATAACTATGTGTACACTGCAACTACAAACCCATGGTTGACCCATACTAGCTGACTTGGGCTCACGGGACTGTATCATTGCAGTGAAGACTTCTGGGCTCAGGCTGGAGTCTAGGCTCTAGGTACCTGTGAGGCGGGAGGGCTGAGAGCCCAGGCTCCAACCTGAGCCCACAAGTCTACACTGCAATGAAACAGTCCAATAGCCTGAGCCCTACGAGCCCAAGTCAGCTGGCACAGGCCAGCTGCAGCTGTCTAATTGCAGTGTAGATAACAATGTGGCCACATAGCTCCTTTTCTGTTGAGCTTCTCTTTCTCTGCCCTCTTCAAGCCCCCCTTTTCCCCTCCTCCAGCTCTACAGAGGCTTCTTTTCCCAGGCCCATTTCTTCCAGTTGCTGCCCATGCTGCTAATTATCCTTACCTCCTAGATTGTTACCTCCAACCTGCTGTAACATACATTGTCTCTCTGTCTGTTAATTCTATTCCTTGATCCTTACTGCCCTCACAGTAGGTAACTGTCATAGTATAATTCCCAAATCTGAACCTTAGCGTCCAAAATATGGGTACTAGCATGAATTCCCCTAAGCTTAATTACCAGCTTAGATCTGATAGGCTGCCACCAATCAGGAATTTCTAGGGCCTGATACCCTCTGGTCCCCCCAAAACCTTCCCTGGGGACCCCAAGACCCAGATTCCTTGAGTCTCACAACAAAGGGGAATAAACCATTTCCCTTCCCCCTCCTTACCTCCTCCCAGATCTTTCCTGCCCTGGGTACACTAGGAGATCACAGTGATTCAACTCTGTGAATCTAACACAAAGAGGAAATTTACCTTTCCCTCCCTCAGGGCAATACAGATTCAAGCTCCTTGAATGTGACACAAAGAGGAAACTTATCCTTCCCTCCCCTCTGCTCTCTTTCCCTTCTCCCCATCAATTCCCTGGTGTACACAGATTCAGTTCCTTTGAGCCTTAACTAGGAGAAAAAAATCAAACAGGTCTTAAAGAAAAGCTTTTAATAAAGAAGAAAGAAAAAAGTAAAAGGTTTATCTCTGCAATTTAGATGGTAAACAGTTACAGGGTCTTTTAGCTTACAGAAAATGGATAAACGGCCTTATCCAGAAAAAATACAATTTAAACTATTTCCAGCAGACTACATATTTGCATGTACAGAAAAACAATGTAAAAGCCTATATTGTCTTTCTACCGCTGTACTTACAATTGGAAACAGAAGATTAAAGAGCCTGGAGATTCGTGTGATCACTCTCAGAGCCCAGAAAGAGAACAGACCAAGAACAAAGAACTCACACCCAAACTTCCCTCCACCCAGATTTGAAAGTATCTTGTCTCCTGATTGGTCCTCTGGTCAGGTGTTGCAGGTCACTGTTTGTTAACCCTTTACAGGTGAAAGAGTCATTAACCCTTAGCTATCTGTTTATGACAGTAACACAGTGGTCTCCTTGGAACAGATGTTGCTCTGGGTTTCTGCCACACTCATAAAGTCCTGTTATCAATCTATTCCTCCCACCAGCTCATTCTCAGGAGTTGGCAGGGATTATACGATAATGACCCAGTGTGTTCATTACAATATTTTTCTGTGTCGTTTCCCTACAGAAAACCATTTTCAGTCTTTCTGAAAGAAAAATGTTCAACAATTAGCAGGTGCCTGGAGGACACATTGTTCAGTCATCCTACCTAATAAACTTTAAAGGCAAACAACTTCCCAGTTTTATTTATACCTTGTCATATTTTCCCCTCTATTTTTTCCCTGTGGAGAATGCTCTGGTGGCCTCCATACAATGTATCAACACTCCATTATTACTTTCATGTCATTTATCAGCACATGGAAATAAAGCCTTCAATTTTCTCTATCTACCTTGCACTCTCGGTGCAGCAATGCAAAGTGATAGACTTAGAGCTAATAAGATGCATTTAGAAATTATCCCTTACATGTTGACTGTGATTTAATTGTAATGACATTATGTTAAATTAATCTAATGAAAAATAAGTTAGATTGTTCTGTATTATTACCCGGGTGTGCAAGATGAAGGAGCCCTACGAAAACCAGCTTAGCTTTGTGTACCAACTGACAGGATACAGATGGCCTGTGACAACAGAGGTGTCCCTGGCTGCTACTAGTAGCACTGCTGGTGATAATTACAATCAAGCATCAGCTGTACTGTACCTGAACATGGATGTTCTGTTCTTGTGTCATGTTGAAAGTGAAGGGTCTCATTTCACCATAGTTATATTTCCTCCATATTTAAAGGAACAACATCAACTTATTAAGCCCCAAAACACAGATCTTTCTTAAAGAAGAGTATGTCTCATGCTGTAGTCTTGAAGGGTGCATTTGAGATGTGCGTATTTTAAAGACTTCAGTATAATAGTATACAATATTTTAAAACTCATTCTGCTTCCTCAGTAGTCTGGGTCTCAGAGCAGCAAGTGTTTTGATTAGAAACTAATAGTCTTCAAGGCATCCTCCCAAGGATGTGCATGAAGTATATTTTTCTTTAAGAAAGAGAGATTGACAGTGGCTCTCTAACATGTTTACATTGCCTGTGGCACACAATTAACTTTCTACAGCATTGTTGGGCTTTGGGGACAATTTTATGATGATCAGTGTTTGATTTGTTTAATTCTTACATATTTTTGTAGTACTCACCATGTTAGTATCAGAGCAGCTGTTTACTTAAAGTTATGTATTTATTTAGATGCACGTGTCTGGCTTTTAATGCATTATACTTATCTGTTTTGTAAACTTTTTCACACACTGAAAAATCATACTTTTATAACCTTTTACCATGAGGGTGGCTGTGAAACTTACCATGCCCAGGGATGGCCAAAGATTGCATCCCAGGACCATTGCTGCCCCATTGCCTTAAGCAGAGAGGGGACTAGGGAGAGGGAACTAAAGCATCAGCCCGAGATATCCCAATAGAGGGGAGTTCAGATTGGTTTTGTACCTCAGAGAGCAGAAGCCTGGGAGACAGGAGGTAGCCTTCCCTCTAGAGTGTCAGTTGAAATGGAAGAGAGAAAGGGCAGTGGAAAGAGCCATAGGGGAAGGGAACGTCCAGTTCCCCTCACAGATTGACTGGTTTTACAATTTTCCCAATCCTCAGTTGGGCAACTCCATTGAGTTAGGTTCCCACAGGGCCAGCCACACCCTTGTGAATGGAGTTATTGCCCAACAGAAAGTTCAGTCAGCTACCTCAGCTGCCATAGCCTACAGCCCAATTCCTAAGATTTACCTCAGCCAGGAGGAAAAGGAAAAGCAGAAAGCTTATATATCTCAACTTGTTCCCCCAGTGTGAGGAGGACTCAGACTCTCTGTTGAAGCTGGAAAGCTGTTTCTGAGACACAGACTTCTCTGCCCCACGCCTCCTGAGTTTGTACCTCAGAGACACCGGGGAAGTTCACTATACTATACTTTTTCATATAGTCAAATGTTTGGGCCTGATCCTTTTTGCATTGAAGTTAATAGGAATTTTGCCTTAGACTTCTTTGGGAGTTAAAGTGGGCCCTTGGGCCTTGATCCTGCAAGTTACTCCTCATGTGTGGATCCCTGCAACCATGCAGAGTAACTTTCAGGAATGTGGCCTCTGTTTATATATTAGCCATCTCAGGAACATTGCAGTCATTGGGACAGATTGTGCCATCCCACCAGTGCCTGCACTAAAGAGTGTGGTGCTTTCCACTATGCAGCAGGAATGTATCAACCCTTAGAAGGGGTGAAAATGTGCTGCCTCTCAACTCTGCTAGACCCTGTACATTGGGCAAATTAGGTGGGGAAGGCTCCTTACACCTGGCTCCTCACCCCTCTGCCACAGGGTCTGAAACAATTGGCTCTGTAATTAGATAGAATTCTTTCCTAGGAGTGTTTAATAATGCAGACAAAACATTTACTTTTACTGGGAGAATACAAGCACCATGTTACTGATGTAGGAATACTGATTCATTCTGGAACACATTCAATTTTATTTTCAAGCTGCTGCAAATGAAAATGTATATAATTAGAATTTACCACAAGTACCAATACGTATGCCATTAATTTTAAACGTCTCAACAGTTTCTCCCCCCCATATTTTACATTAATTAGGGTATAGGCTACTTTACATGTCGGACTATATATTAATGAATTCTTGTTTCCTAAAATACATTGAATTGTTCTATAATATGAAGAATTGGGGGAGGAGGGGTAAGCTGCAATGCACTACCAGAAGAGCATAAAAGCTGGTAGATAAAATAAAATGTAGTTTCCCTCTCTCTTAAGAATAAAGTCATCACTTTCTAATATACATATATCTATGTTTAAGAACACTTGAAATAACCACAAGAGTAAGCAATGATTGTAAATCATGAAGACTTTTCAGATGTGCTAGGATTTTACTGCTTTCTGGGTACCATCAATCAAGGAATCTAAGGTAAGGGAAGGCCTTCAATTTGATGCCACACTTCTTGGAAAGTGATGAGTACTCACATGTGTTGAGGCATCCTGCTTTTTCCATGAGTACTTGCAGTTTCAACATGAGCTACTCTGCTTAGACACAACACTGAGATGAGAAACTCCAGAGCCAGTTGAAGAGAGAAGGTAACAATAAAAACTTATGTAATAGGAGGAGGGAATATAATAATATTTAGCACTTACTTAATAACAGACAAAAATGTGACTGATTCAGGTGCTTGTAAAAGTTTGAGGAAATCCATTAACAGACAGCGGAAATAATTGTGAGTCCAGCACAGAAAACTCAAAGTACTTTGCAGACCATGATTCTGTCAGATGATGGCCTGTATCTACAGTCAGCACCATCCTTTCATGACAACTGTGCCCTGAAGCCTAATTAAGTTATAAGAGATTAGCAAAGGCTTGAGTGAATCACATGTTTTTATTGAATTTAGTAGTAGTGATGGCATGAGACAGATTGCTAAGAAACAAATTGCAGTGCAATTAGATTTGGTGTCTCATAGGTGAGCAAAGGAAAGCATTCTCTCGAGTATTGTACTTAGCTGCTTCAGCTACCTCCAGCAAATAGCATCCAGAAACTCCTCTGACTTCACCCTAATTCTTTGTGGTACTCTACACTACCCTATATTGCTATGCAGCTTCACTTATTCAGCTAGGTAGGGTAGTTTGAAAATATATTCTATTAGCAGCATCAAACTATACTTTTCAGGGATTCTTCGAGGTTACTGGAAATTCTCATGCTTCCAGACCAGTCCCAAAGTCTGAATGTTCACATCTGTCAGTGGTCCAAATGAATCTGATCCATCAGTGCCAAAGGCTGGATTCAAAAAAGGGGCTTAGGCATTGCCATGTTGAGTTTTGTAGTGCTTACTTTTAGGCTTCCTGTCCAGTGGAATTCATATCCTGAGTTAGGTGCCCAGGCTCCTTCTATAGCAGGATTTGGCAACCTCTGGCACGCAGCTCGCCAGGGTAAGCACCCTGGTGGGCCAGGCCAGTTTGTTTACCTGCCGTGTCAGCAGGTTTGGTGACCGTGGCTCCCACTGGCCACGGTTCACCATCCCAGGCCAATGGGGGAGGTAGGAAGCGGTGCAGGCGAGGGATGTGCTGGCCATGGTGCTTCCCACCTCCCCATTGGCCTGGGACAGTGAACCGTGGCCAGTGAGAACCACGATCAGCTGAACGAGCTGCTGCAGCCAGTAAACAAACTAGCCCGGCCCGCCAGGGTGCTTACCCTGCTGAGCCGCATGCCAAAGGTTGCTGACCCCTGCTCTACAGCGTATGGAGAGAGTTAAGACATTTAAAATGGGATTCACGGAAACCAGCAAGTTGGGTGGGAAGTCACCTAAGCTGTCAATAAGAAATGCCGATGAGAAAGCCTTAGGCCCCACGCCTCCCAAGAAGTTGGTCCCCACCAAGCTGAAGGAGTATGTGTAGGGGGGTATCTTTTGTGGGGATTAGGTATTCTCTGAGCACTTCTACCAAATCAGGCCTGCAGGCAAGGTAGACAGGGTACAGCCTAGTTTGTTAATCCTTCCAGGTTATAGATGTGAGGTGGATACTGAGCTGTTTGGTGGTGTCTAGACTTAGGCAGCTTTGTGCATGCCCATTAGCAGAAACTCAGATGCCATGGCAACTTGATCACCTACAAAGTAGAGAAGCAGATGAGTGGCAATTTTGTGAATGCCAGAAGTACTTAAATGTTGGGCACCTAAAGGGGCAGTTAGGTGCGTAAGTCCTCTTGTGTGTTTAGCCACAAGTCTCACACCTAAAAAGTTTATTTTCACATATCTGTCAATCCCTTTAGGTATATTTAGCTTTTTTAATGCTATGCAATGATTGACAGAGGTTGATGACAGCAACTCTTTCAATAATGCAGGCCTCCAAAATAAAGCATAATGGACACAATTTATAAAAGCCTTGTCCTAGTTAGAATTTTACAGAGAATTCAGAGCAGTGAGAAAAAATTGTTTTTAAAAAAAGTGAGACATTACAGTTATGGTATCAGCAAGTTGACTTCCTGGCTTTCAAAAGCATTTGGTCTGATTGGCTTCTCAGCTTCCCCATCCAGAAATACAAAGATACCACATGCCTAATTACATTCTAAGAAGCTTTCTGACAGAAGAATTGCTATGTCAATAGCACCACATATGCACACTAAACAAAAATCTCAAAGAATGAAGAAACATCTACTCCAGTAATAAAATCTCACTGAAGATTAGAATTTACATGTACATATTATTAATATTTATGATTTGTTTTCAGCAGCATGTACAATGTGCTAAAAGCCATACAAATGTAAAGGAAGGCACATTCTCTGCCCCAAAGAGCTTACAGCTTGGCCCGATTCTGCAACATTTATGTTAAACTGTACTTTCGCTCCTGAGAGCAGTCCCAAAAGTGTGTAACTCAGTGTGACGATTGAGGAATGAGGCCCTCACTAGCATAACTGGGCAAATAATTTTATTGCAAACAATAATTTTGGTAAATGTTCATTAATTATTAATGAATAATTGTTTTCATTATGTCACCAGCTGTACACAAAAGCATGCAAAATTACTACCTGGAGATTAGTGCTTATTTCCTGAATGTCTGCAGAAACCAGAATGTCATCCATTTTTATCTACGGTGTGGCATGCTTTCTGCTGGTATTTTCGAAGGTTGTAAGGTTTTTATGGCCATTACATGTCTTCAAAGCAAGACAAATCTTACTTTTACCCACTTGTGGGAGGGAACACAAAGTAACCCCTGAAAACAAACATTGGTTCCACTGAAATGCAGAATCAGAGCTTTTTAATAACTGTGAATGAGCTGTTCAACAGAGAGAGACGATCAAGAAAAGGAGTTTGGGCATGAGGTCTTGGAGGTCACTGCTTTCCACTTTGTATAGTGAAATGATTCTGTAAGGTGCAAGGCACTGGAGATTCAGACACTAACAACAACAACAACAACATTAATTTGGCCCTGTTGCACATACATACTATTTTTAATTCCTGTATTACTGTTTACCTCTAAAAAAGTGGGTGTGCCATCTGAATGAGTTAAAATTGCTCGTGCAACAGTCCCTTTTGCATTTCATTATGTTTTGTGATTTCACCTTGTCATGGTATCTTTCCCCAATCTGAACCTTAGAGTCCAAAAGTTGGGGTACCAGCATGAATTCCCCTAAGCTTAATTACCAGCCTAGATCTGATAAGCTGCCACCAACCAGGACTTGGAGTGCCTGGTAAACTCTGACCCCCCCCAAAACCTTGCCCGGGGACCCGCAAGACCCGGACCCTCTGGATCTTAACACAAGGAAAGTAAACCCCTTCCCTCACCGTTGCCTCTCCCAGATTTCCCCTCCCTGGGTTACCCTGGAAGATTACTGTAATTCAAACTCCTTGAATCACAACACAGAGAAATAAGGTTTGTCCCTCCCCCCTTCTCTTCCCCTCCAGGTGTTCCCTCCCTGTGCTCCTGGAGAGATGGACAGATTCAAGCTCCGTGAATCTAAGACAAAGGGATTCCACCCTTCTCCTCTTCCTTCTCCTTCCCTGTTAAGTACAGACTCAATTCCTCTGAGCCTCAACAAGGGGGAAAAAATCAGACAGGTCTTAAAAGCAAAACTTTTAATAAAAAGAAAGAAAAAGAGTAAAAGTTATCTCTGCAATTTAGATGGTAAAAGTTACAGGGTCTGTCAGCTTATAGAAACTGGAGAAAAAGCCTCCTCCAGCAGAAATACAATTTAAAATACTTTCAGCCAAATACACATTAGAACTCTACCAGCCAGATACACATTTGCAAATAAAGAAAACCAATTTAAAAGACTAAACCACCTTTCTACTTGCACTTACTACTTGAATAGAAAATTAGAGCCTGTAGTACGTCCGGTCACTCTCAGATCCTAGAGAGAACACAGACAAAGAACAAAGAACACACACACAAGCTTCCCTCCACCCAGAGTTGAAAGTATCTTGTCTCCTGATTAATCCTCTGGTCAGGTGTTGTTTGTTAACCCTTTACAGGTGAAAGAGACATTAACCCTTAGCTATCTGTTTATGACACAGCTGTGCAACCTTGATGTTCCGCTAACAACAATTTTAAAATAAATTCCATTGGTAGACAGAGAAATATGTACAGATCTATCCAACATACACAAGCATAAAAACTTAATAATAGCAGATCAGACCAGGGTCCATCTTATCCTGTATCCTCACTCTGACAATGGCCAGTACCAATGCATTTCAGAGTAAGGTGCAAGAGACTCCCTAGTGGACCATTATGGAATAACATGCAGAAAGCAGAAGTTTCTGACCAACACTGACAGCTAGCAGTTGAAGCATGACAATTTGATACCCTTTGTAATTTTCTTCCTTGTCTAATGTAACTGTGGATGTTTTAATTATCTTTATAAATGTCAACTCCTTTTTTGACTCCTAGTAAGCTGTTGTCTCAGTGATATCTTGTGGTAATTAATTCTACAAGTTCATTATGCATTGTATAAAAATGTAGATTTTTTTTCTTTTATCAGTTTCAAATTTGTTGGCTTTCAATTTCATTCAGTGTCTCTTTGTTCCTGATTATGCATTTCTATACACTCTCTTTTAGGTGATAACAGATATAAAAAGGTAAGATATTTCATTATTATGTATATTTTTGAAATGTATTAACCACTGTGTTATAAAATCCTTTTTCATACCACATTTGAATGCATGCAGCATTGTTTATAGTTTATATATTCTATTTTGCTCAGCTGACTCTCATTTCTATGTTGGTCATAAATCATGGCTCTTTATATATATCTTGGTGTCAAGATATTAATGCAGCTATTTGTATCAATATAAAATATGCAGATATGTAATTAGAAATTGATTCTAATTACTATCCTGCTTACTAATAACAATAAACATAGTCACTTGATGACATAATTTAACCCCACAACATTTTGTACTGATTGTTAATATACAGTTGAATAAACACTTGCAATGATGATTTTTATAGGTAAATCCCATATAGAAGCTTGAAATACAGTTTTGTTTTGTTTTTACATTAAATGTTTTTAAAGTGTAATAAAAAGATTTCAGAAAACCAATATCATTGCAATAGGTGAATGCTATGGAACTGATTACTTAAAAACAATTATTTTAATTATTATATTGTGCCTCTTTCACTTATCAAATCTAGTCTCCAGAGAAAAATAAAGGTGAAATACAATTTGGCATACTTATAATGTCTTCTCAAGCCAACAGATGTGTAATTCAACTCAACATCTGCTTGCTTTTTTCTTTAGTGCAAAATCATGTATATGAGTTTATAATTTATATGAATTTATAAAATAGTGGGCAGTAAATTCCTCAAAAACTATAGGTTTGTCTCCAGGAATCTCCTCGATTTCACTGAACAAAAGATTTGTTGAACATATAAAGAGAGTACCCATTCAGGTCTCAGATAAAAAGAAGTAATGTTGTATCAATAGAGTGTATTAAGAATGAATATGGTTTGTTCAAAATGCCAAGTGTCATAGTCAGGTCAATCAGGATGAAGACAGAAGCTTACATTTCAAACATATGAAATATGCATGATTAATTAATACACAGAAAGCTCTAAGTGCATGACAGCAGCAGTCAAGTTGATTTTGTGGGTGTGTGCTGAGTGTCCATATTATTTACATGAACATTTTTTTAAATGAGAAGCTATTTGATATTGCTCTTAGCATCATAAATTGTTATGCCTCACTATAACTGAAAGGTTTGTACCAACCAGAATACTGTTTGATTCAATATATTTGGTTTCATTAGTATCCACGAATGTGTTTTTCATTAGAAAGTTAGCATCTAGGGCCAAATCTTTAGTGCATACTGGCAGGAGAGGAAGGAATGCTTAGTGGCACTTACTCTGTGGCAGCTGGTGCAACCGAAAGGCTGAAGCAGTCACGTGCCTCTGGCTTGAGTGGAATATCTGCTGGATCTTCATACTCAGGAATCCCCCACTGCATCTGTAAATCACCCTAAATTGCCCTTTTTGTGGCATGCACAGGGAAGCCTTATAAATCAGTTCTGCATGGTCAATGAAGGATGACGAACATGACAACCAAATCCTGTACCCCTCTTTGTTGCACTAGGTTCCTCATGCCTATGAGCAGGGATGCAGGATGTGCCCCTAATGATGAGTTCATATTTATTTTAATTACTAATATACCTCATTAGTTCCTTATTTTGAGAACCAAGGCATTGTTCAAATGCAGTGTCAGCTGCCCAGTATGCAAAAGTCCTCTGGTCTAATCTAATGAATGTTTAATTTCCATGATTTCTGATACCTTTTCACTAGAGACCTATAATAAACCCTGCTAATGACAACATGATAAATCAGTGTGAGTTTTTCCATTGGCTTTCAAATTAGAACCTGCCTACATACAGAAAGAAAGATTTAAAAGTTCCAAACTGATCTCACACCATTTTATTCCAAGAAGCAATTTTCAATTGCTTTGATTGAAAACAGTATTTATAGCATCTTGTGGTCAGCTACTGTGCTGAACTGTCACAACAGTTGGGAATAGAAATTTATGTAAGAATTGTTTTCAATCAGAGCACTAGAAATGAGTGAGGACAACTCTGAAAAACAGAAGTAGTTCTGGAGACAAAGCTAGACTCACTATCAGCATTTTGACAAAAATCAGTCCTTTATAGCAACTGATATAATTTTAAGGCAAAGAAAATGACAGAGCTAAGTAATAGCATGAAAATACAGAATGTATGTAATTATTAAATGGGCAAGAAAATACAGCTAGCAACGGACAAGACAACATTGTTACACATCAATAAATTTGTTTAAATAGAAGTAATCAATAATTATGACATATAAATAAAGATTAATATGGTTGGGACCAATTTGAAGCCTGTGCATATAGTTTTGCACGTTTCAGTGTTTGCATGGTCACAGCCTTAGCACATAAATGTATTACTATTACTTCTATCCTCCTTTCTCTTTATGTTGAATACGCTCCCTTTTCACATCTTGTCCTAAACTAGACTGTAAGTTCTTTGGGGCAGACATCACATTTTGTATGTTTGTACAATGCATAACACAATAGATAGGAACCCAAGGACTCTAGCAATCACAGCAATAATTCTCAAAATGAAAATATAATAGTTACAAAGTAGGTCAAGACTGAACTGCTAGTTGCTTTGCATCATATGTCTTAAGGGTGGTAATAAAACATACAGTGCATAAGTTACCAATTATCTCTTCTGGAAGATTTAAATAAGGTTTAGAGTGCCAGTAATACATTTTAATGTTTTTAGAAGCTCTCTTTCTATAAGTCTATAATATATAACTAAACTATTGCTGTATGTAAAGTAAATAAAGTTATTAAAATGTTTAAGAAGCTTCATTTAAAATTAAATTAAAATGCAGAGCCCCTCAGACCAGTGGCCAGGCCCCGGGCAGTGTGAGTGCAGCAGAAAATCAGCTCACGGACCGCCTTCAGCACGTGTGCCATAGGTTGCCTCCCCGTAGGTTAAAACCTAGCATGCTGTCAGCATCAAGCGATTTAATAAGAAACAGGAATAGAAACAATTGGAGTTTCTCTTCCCCCAAAATATCCCCCCAAGCACTTACACCCCATTTTCTGAGGAGGTTTGAGAACAATATCCTAACCAATTGGTTACAAAGTGATCAAAGACCCAAACCTCTGGATTTTTGGACAATAGAAAAATCAGTCAGGTTCTTAAAAGAAGGATTTTATTAAAAAGAAAAGGTAAAAATTATCTCTGTAAAATCAGGATGGAAAATAACTTTACAGGGTAATCAGATTCAAAGAGCCCAGAGGAACCCCCTCTGGGCATAGTTTCAAAGTTACAGCAAAGCAGGGATAAACCTCCTTCTAGAAAAGAAACATTCACAAGTTGAGAAAAACAAAGATAAACCAACACGCCTTGCCTGGCTGTTACTTACAAGTTTGAAAGATGAGAGACTTGTTCAGAAAGATTTGGAGAGCCTGGATTGAGGTCCGGTCCCTCTTAGTCCCAAGAGCGAACAACATCAAAACAAAGAGCACATACAAAAGCCTTCCCCCCAGCCCACCACCAGATTTGAAAGTATCTTGTCCCCTTATTGGTCCTTTCGGTCAGGTGTCAGCCAGGTCACCTGAGTTTCTTAACCCTTTACAGGTAAAAGGATTTTGGTGCCTCTGGCCAGGAGGAATTTTATAGTATTGTATACAGGAGAGTTGTTACCCTTCCCTTTATAGTTATGACACATGCCCTGATTTATTTTTAATGTTCAGAATCAGACAGCACAAATCTTAAAAAGTCATCATTCAGAAGAGACTAAAAACTGTGGTCCTGGCCATTTGATATTAATGTCACAACAAATATACACTTACAGAACCCACACTTGAAAAGTTTATTCCATTTGAAAGATGCTTCCAAGAAGAGAGTCAATGGAACAGAACCTCAGTTGATGTAAACTGCCATCATTCCAACTACATCAACTGTGGCTCTGTACAATCTATACTTAAAATCAGGAATACTGTTGGCACAGGTAATTTCTGTCAAATCAGAATAACCTTTTAATTTTCATCTGAATAGTCTATACTCCCAGAGAGACAGCTCTGAGAATGTTTTACTTACATAATACAACCCAAAGATTTAAAAAACAGAAAAGATTCCTGGGCAGTTCCTTTTTGTGAGCTGTAGTTTCAACTAGATTCATAGAGTCCAAGGCCAAAAAGGATAACAGTGATCATCTGCTTTTACTCCCTGTATAAAACAGACCATAGAACTTCCCCACAATAATTCCCGTTTGAAGGAGAGCAGATCTTTTAGAAATATATCCAGTTTTTATTTAAAAATTGCCAGTGATGGAAAATCCACCACAACCTTTGGTAAATTGTTACAAGGGTTAATTACCCTCACTGTTAATTTTTTATGCCCTATTTCCAGTTTGAAACTGTCTACCATCAACTTCAATCCATTGGATCATGTTACACCTTTCTCTGCTAGGTTGAACATTCCATTATCAGATATTAACTCTCCATATCGGTACTTATAAACCAGGAGTTGGCAACCTTTGGCAGGCGGCTCGCCAGGGTAAGCACCCTGGCGGGCCAGGACAGTTTGTTTACCTGCCATGTCGGCAGGTTTGGCCAATCACGGCTCTCACTTGCCACAGTTCGCCGTCCCAGGCCAATGGGGGCGTCGGGAAGCAATGCAGGCAAGGGATGTGCTGGCTGTGGCTTCCCGCTGCCCCCATTGGCCTGGGACGGTGAACCGTGGGAGCCACGAATGGCCAAACCTGCTGACGTGGCCACGTGCCAGAAGTTGCCAACCTCTGTTATAGACTGTGATCATAAGCGTCTCTTTGTTAAGCTAAATAGAGAAAGCTCCTTCAGTCTATCTCTGTAAGGCACGTTTTCTAATCCTTTACTAATCTTTATGGCTCTTCTCTGAACCTTCTCCAATTTATCAACATCCTTCTTTAATTGTGCGCACCAGAATTGGACACAGTATTCCAGCAGTAGTCACTCTAGGTCCACTGGAGAGTATACCAAAATGCACCAATGCCCAAGGCTTCTGCAATGGCATGGAAATGATTAAGTGAAATATATCCAAATAGTCTTTGGGAGTAACCATACCCACACTCTGCTGATAAAGTCAAAAACTTTCCAAAGTTACTGATTATCAGACCTTGAGGGAAATTTCTTCCCGACCCCACATCTGGTGATCAGTTAGTCACTGAGCTTCTGAGTAAAAACCAGCCAGCCACATACCTGAGAGAAAGAATGCTCACTGCCACCTCAGAGCCCTCCGTGTCCAATGTCCCATCTCCATCCACTTACTCTGATGCTTCAGAGAAAGGAGACAACTTACAGAGAGACAGAGAGAGAGAATACACTGGGCGAAGGCAAGAATCCCTTTCTGACCCCTTTAGGTGGACAACTGAAGCCCTAAAGCATGAGCTTTTAGGAACATAAGACATAAACTAGAATTTAGCTCCAGGGCTGCTAAATCTTGCTACTCACCATCACAAGTAACCCCATCATAAAATTGCACTCATACATTTGTCCAGCTTCTTCTTAAAACTAAGTTGTTTGCCCCTATAACTCCTATTGAGTTAGCCAGTTTTCAATTTATGTAATGTGTGCCATGATAATTTTATATTTTTCTAGTGTTTTAATGAAAACATTGTGGTACCAAGTCAAATGCCTTACAGAAAGTGAAATATATTAAGTCAATGGTATTACATTTATTAACCAAACTTGTAACTCTATCAAAAATATGAGTTTGACAGGATCTATTTTCCATAAACCCATATTGATTGGCATTAGTTATATAACCCTGTTTATCAATCAAGTCCTGTATCAACCTCTTCATTATCTTGTCAAGATTAATGTCAACCTGAGAGGCCAATAATTACCTGAGTTGTCCTGTTTACCACTTTTTAATATTGACACATTAGCTTTCCTCCAGTCTTCTGGAACTTCCCCAGTGTTCCAAGAGATATTAAAAATCCAGCAAGTTCCTTGGCTATCCCTTTAAAAACTCTTGAATGCAAGATATCCAGACCTGATGATTTAAAAATGTCTCTCTCCAGATAAAGTTGTCTCAGTTCAGTTTAATGAAGTCTTCACTTCCTGTCCTAAAGTGTTGTATAGAGCTGCTACATTTCTCCCCAGAAATAACTACACTTCAGTGTGAGTGAAGTGATTCTTGTATAACATGTATAGTTTGTAAGTCAAGCTGAAAACTTTATAACATGCTTTGGGATCATTCTGCATGAAAAGCATTATTGATCTTTACAAGAGCGCTAAAAAGGCCCCTGTAAAATGGATCACTTTTGTACAAGATTTTAAAACAAATAGTGTTACAATTCAATAATTGCCCTTTCCTTTTCATTCCATCTGAAACATCTGACACTGGTTGCTATCGGAAGACAAGATATGGACCATTGGTCTGACCCAGGGGTTGGCAACCTTTGGCACATGGCTCACCAGGGTAAGCACCCTCGCAGGCCAGGCGAGTTTGTTTATGTGCCGCATCAGCAGGTTCGGCCAATCATGGCTCCCACTGGCCACAGTTTGCTGCTCCAGGCCAATGGGGGCTGTGGGAAGCGGCATGGGCTGAGGGATGTGCTGGCAGTGGCTTCCCGCCTCCCCCTTGTGCCTGGAGCAGCAAACCGTGGCCAGTCTGAAATCACTTGACTGTTTTGCATAACCAGTGTGGAATCACTAGTACTGCAGTACTCTCATGCATCTTTCACGTTAGGCTGAGAGCATGTTGCAAAGGATAATCTTTTATAGTGATAAAGTAAAACAAGATGTATAAGGAGTCAAGCTCCTATATTCCTACCTCGCTTTTGTTCATTGGGATCTTTCTTTCCCCTCCCCACACCCCTTTCTCTTTCATAGTGTGTATAGGGATACAGTAGATTAAGACATGACATGATTGAAACCATAATATTTAAAAGTTAAAATATTTAGCTTTAAAAAAAAAAGAAAATATAACTCTCTTAATATGACTTTTTTTTTCAAAAGGGAATCTTTATCTGGCAGTGAGATAACATAGCTCATTCTTCGTTTGTCCTATGAGCGATTTTTTTCATAAATTAAACCCAATACTTTTAATGCAAGTTTTCTGCATGTCATAGAAAGAGCAATCAATTATTCAGAAAAATTAATTAGAGTTTCACTAGTATTATAACCTTATTTGGCCTGATCCAAAATCCATTAATGGCTGAAAAGTCTCTCACTGACCTCCAGGGTCACAAAACCACAGAGTGAGTCAGATAGGAGAACCAGGAAATGACAGCTCATCATGCTACCTTGTCAATCCTATGCACTTGTATGGCACCCATCACCATAGTAGCAAAGGGCTTCACACTCTTTAGTGTCTTTATCTCACAGGTATTATTATCCCCCTTTGACAGGTAAGGAGCTGAGACACAAAACAGCTGAGTGATATGTCCAAGGGCATATAGGAAGCCTGTGGCAAAGCAGGGAATTGAAGCGAGCTCTCTCAAGTCCAAGGTTAATGCTCTAACCACAGGACTCCAAAATCTCTTTCTTCAGTATCTCAGTGTTTTAGTCATGTAATGTTATGCATGATCAAATGGATCCCAGGGAGAGGAGGGAATCTAAACATAACATCAGTGTGAGAACTAGTTTACTATACACTTCAATTTTTTAAAAGAACCAGTCATAACTTTTTAGCCTACATCTTATTTAAAGACCCTTTTAAAATAAACTCTAGTTTTCAGTCCTGTTCCTTATAGAAGAAAATCTCTCTAAAATTAACACACAGTTGTATGTTTCAATAATACAGAAGTATAGCGAACAATAGGAAAAAAAATGATGTGAATTGTTCAATAGAAATCTGTCATTACTTATCTAAATATTCCATTAATAAATTATATATTAAATGTTGCAGTAGACAACAGCATCCTCACGAGATGGCTGCCAGGGTGTTGATAACCTAAATCACTGAACCAAAAAATATTACCTCAGCTGGCATTAGCATTCTATAAGCTGACATGCACCACTAAAGCAAAATTCATTTCATCACAACTGTCTATCCTGTTACAATTTTATTATGCTATTATGAATTGTAAAATCTATTCACATAAACATTGGGTTAGTTTGATAATGTGCTAATAAAACATGCAGCATTTAAAATAAATAATCATTTTATAAGTAATTGTAATAATAATGTAGACCTCATAAACATTCTGGTATTTCTAGGTTTTTCTTTGCCAATTGTATCATTGTTTTATTTTAGTTGCTTAGGTTCTAATTAGTCCCCAATCCTGCAGGAGATTCTGAGCAGACTGACTCTTACAGCTGCAGAGAGCCCCTTTGATCTCAGTGGGTCTCTGAAGCAGTGGAGCGGCCTGCCTGCTTAGACCAACTTCCAAGGTCAAGTCCTTCATTTCTGAGTCCAGGCTGCACCTGATTGCAAGTACATGTAAGTGTGTGTACCTAAAATAGTTCATAGGGGTGAAATGGGATTAAACTGTGCGCTACAGGCCCTTTTATTATACCAAGGTTAAGGGGCTGGGAAATGAAGAAACCTGATGGAAAGTTCACATTTTTCCCTTACTCGTGGTTCTTGGGTTATTCTCCTTAAATGGAATGAATGGCTTCCAGGAGATTCAAATACTTGACATCCTGAAGGATCTAGGGAGAGGTAATTAAAGCAATTAATTGGTTCGATACCGTTTTTTTCCATAGGCTTTAATTTAAAATGCTAACACTTTTTTTAACATCTTAAAATCTGAAGAGAGATATACACAGTTCTTGTGTTGCTGTTTGATACAAGTTAATTTACATTTTATCCAAATGGAAAGACTTGTCCTCCCGTGTCAAGAGGCAATCTATTTAATCTCTCCTTTCCTTTCTCTTGGATATTTATTTCTCCCTTTAATTTAATTAGTTATACCAGCAGTTACATTATAAATATTTACTGAATACCCATATTGTCATAAATGTCATGGAATTACACCATTATTTATAAGGATATTGAATTTCAAATACAATTAAAATTAATAAACTATATAAACTACAGTTATACTAGTCTAATTAACCAATGTGCTCTATACAAGTAGATATGTACTATTTCAGTTTTCCTTTTTCATGCCTTCACAGCAGCAAACAAAATCTTAAATTATTCTCTCAAGCCACCCAAATGAGGGAGGCTCAAGGCCCTGAATTTTCAATCAAATCATTGGAGGCACAACCATCAACCTGCAATCTCATATGCACAGGTCTCAAACATCCTGTGAGAACTATTATTATAGGCACTGAAGACAAAGAAATCTAGACTATAAATCATACAATAGACATTAATGCCTCAGTCCTGCTAAGACTTACACATGTGCTCAGCTTTAAATATATGAGTACAACCAGTGTTCAGTGAGACTATTCACATATACAAAGGTGAACATACGTTATTGCTTTCTGGACCGGAGAAGGACAAATATATGATCTACTATATATTGGGGAAGGAGAAGCCAGGGAATTACGGATCATTCAGCCTAAATTCAATACCTGGAAGGATACTGGAATAAGTTATTAAAGAATCAATTTGTTCAAACCTAGAGGACAGTAGAGTGACAAGTAATAGCCAACATGGATTTGTCGTGAACAAATCATGTCAAACCAATTTAATTTCCTTTTTTGACAGTATAAATGGACTAATGGATGGGGAAGAAATAGACATGATATATCTGGACATTAGTAAGGCCTTTGACCCATTTCCATATGACAGTCTCATAAGCAAACTAATGAAATATGGTCTAGATTAAATTATTATAAGGTGGGTGGACAATTGGTTGAAAGACCAATTTCAGAGAATAGCTATCAATGGTTTTACTGTCAAACTGAGAGGATGTATCTAGTAGCTAGGAGTTTGTCCTACTATTAATTGATTTTCATTAATGACTTGGATAATTGAGTGGAAAGTATGCTTACAAAGTTTAAGGATGACACAAAGATGGAAAGGACTGCTAACACCCCGGAAACAGGAGCAGAATTCAAAACGATATTTATAAAATGGAGAATTGGTCTCAAATCAATAAAATGGATATCAGGGCAAAAATCAATGCACAACAAGAAAATGGGGAATAATTGGCTAGACAGCAGTACTGCAGATACAATATAGGGGGGTTACAGCAGATCACATATTAAATATAAGTCTGTTTGATGTTGTTGTAAAAAAGGCAAATGTCATTCTCGAGTGTATTAACAGGAGTGTCATAAGAAATGGGAGTGTAAGAAATGGGAGATAATTATTCTACTCTGCTGGGCACCAATGAGGTCTCAGCTGTAGTAGTGTGTCAAGGTTTAGGCAACACAACTTAAGAAAGATGTGAAGAAATTAGAGACAGTCTGGGAAACAACACCACAAATTATTAGAGGTTTAGAAAACATGACCTATGAGGAAAGGTTGAAAGAACTGGGCATGTTTAGCTTAGAGCAGGAGTCGGCAACCTCTGGCACGTGGCTCGCCAGGGTAAGCACCCTGGTAGGCGGGGCCAGTTTGTTTACTTGCCGCATTGGCAGGTTCGGCCAATTGCAGCTCCCTCGGCCTCAGTTCGCCGCTCCAGGCCAATGGGAGCTGCGGGAATCGGCGCAGGCTGAGGGATGTTCTGGCCACAGCTTCCCGCCACCCTCATTGGCCTGGAGCAGCGAACTGCGGCCAGTAGGTGCCTCAATCGGCCGAACCTATGGATGCAGCAGGAAAACAAACTGGCCTGGCCCGCCAGGGTGCTTACCCTCGCGAGCCCCATGCCAGAGGTTGCTGATCCCTGGTTTAGAGACTGAGGAGGACACAGTAACGGTCTTCAGGTATGTAAAAGATTGTAAAAGATAAATAGGATAATCAACTGTTCTTCATGTCCACTGAGGCCAGAACAAGAAGTAAGGAGCTTGGTTTGCAACAAGGGAGATTTAGGTTGGAAATTAATAAACATTTTCTAGCTATAAGGATAGTTAAGCACTGGCACATGTTACCTAGGGAAGCTGTGGAATCTCTGTCATCAGAGGTTTTTAAGATGAGGTTAAAAAAACTCCTGTCAGGGATCATCTAGGTCGACTTGGGTAGACAAAATGACCATTTGAGTTTCCTTCCAGTCCTACATTTTTATAATTCTATGACCAGCTGCTTATTAGAGACTCTGTCAAGATAAAAATCATAGCCAAGACTTTAAAAAAAATAGTAGGCTGAGTATGGATTTACACGCTAAAAGTTAAGCTTGTAAATCTATACTTAGGCTCCTAAATAATTTGTTCATAGTGAAATCTTACCATTTACTTCAATAGGGCCAGGAGTCCCACTGACTTCAGGAGGACCAGGATTTCACTCTTGATTTTCAAAAGTGCTGAGCACCCAGTGAGAATTTGGTTTTTATACAGTAACACAAAACTGTAGTGTCAGGGTTTCTAGCGCTGCAGTGAAACTACAATTTAAATACAAGCAAATACAATCTAGTTTTCATTTTTTTACAATTATGTAGAGTAAACATATCTATTAGTAGATGCTGTACAACATTTTCTTTCAACAAACATTCAGTTTTGTTCCTTATTTGAGAGAACACCTTTAATTCACAAATAACCCCTATTTAATACCTAGATTAATAAACACTGCATGTATTTAGACCATGGAAGATGTTTAAGTCTCTCATTTTTCTTCCAGATTAAAGCACATGAGATAAACCAACAGAGGCAGCATTAGACAACAATGCAGTGGAAAGCCTATATATATATATATACACCAAAGGCTGAACTCTGAACTTTTGAAATTGAAATGCACATGAGTTAACACTGTATTCAGCTACATTCTTTAAATATAGTGTGAACATTGAGGCAGAATTAACATGATCTCTTAAAAAAATGTCAATCAGCTTAATCCAATTCTGTGCATATCCAAGCAGATCTAGAAAAAAGGCATATAGAACTGGTGAATAATTTTATTTTTTTTTTACAAAGGAAGACATCCATTATAACCTACCACAAGGTATGAAAGAGTATACACTGAGAATGAGGTGATTTCCTTGCATCTAGATTTCTATTTCATTTGATTCCATTTAACTGGAGTCATAGGATGCAGTTTCAGTGTAAGGCAACAAAAGATATATATATATTTTTAGATGCAGACATGTCTTAAGGAGGCCTATATGTAATCAGCCACAGTCTCTCAGTTGTCTTCTCTCACTCTCATCCAGAAGTCAGATGATTACTTCCATTTCCTTTTCTCTCACAGTGACATATGGCTATTTCCATTTGACAACTAACAGTAACATCTGTTCTACCACCCGAGTAGCAGACTGCATTGAGAAAGAACTCTTCTGCATTTCACCATGTGATTTTAAGCAAGTCATTTTACTTTTCCAACTCTGTTTGACCAACTACAAAGTGGAGATAACTATAATCACCCACCTTTGCAAAGCACTTTGGATCTCTAGAGGAAAACACTTATATTGGAAATATTTTTTAAGTACCGCAAACCAATCAACTCCACAGAAAAATCTTATCTCAAAACCTTCAAGGTTCTAGGGAGTTCATTTGAATCAGTAGTTAACCTGAGCAGTACTGGACATATGCAGTAAAGCAAGGTTTCTCAAACAGGGGTCGCCGCTTATGTAAGGAAAGCCCCTGGTGTACCGGGCCGGTGTGTTTACCTGCCCCGTCCACAGGTCCAGCCGACCGCAGCTCCTACTGGGCGCAGATCGCTGCTCCTGGCCAATGGGACCTGCTGGATGCGGTGGCCAGTAAGTCCTTGAGCCCGCACTGCTTCCAGCAGCTCCCATTGGCCCAGAGCAGCAATCCGTGGCCAGTTGGAGCTGTACTTGGCGTGACCTGTGGACGGGAAAGGTAAACACACTGGCTCTGCTCATCAGGGGCTTTCCCTACACAAGCGGAGACCCCTCTTTGAGAAACCCTGTAGTAAAGTAAACTTACCAGAGCCCTCAGAAGAAGGAGAGAGAACAAACACAGACATAAATGGAAATGGCAGGGACAAAGGAAAGGAGGAAATGGTAAAAGGATGAATAAGAAAATAGGTTGTGAACATTAAAAAAGAAACACAGAAAGGGAGGAGAAACTCAGCTAAATGGGAAAGCAATAGCAGTATTTCCAATTCTTATAATTTTTTTGCGAATGACAGGATGTCAGAGGGTGCTGCCGTTTGTCTTGTGAGATGATGCAAGAAGCTCCAACACCTTGCAAAGTTCATCCCTGCCGGCAGAGCCTCTCGTTTCCTCTCACAGTTCTCACAGGAGGAAAGGAAGAGGGAGGGAGCAAAGAACCCAGCAACTCAGCTCCGTTCCATCCTCCCTCTCCCACTTCTCTCCTGTGGGAAACCTAGACAAGATGGTGATTCTACTCTCCACACACCCTCCTCACTGAAGCACCCAGTCTGGGAAGAGGCAGAGCAGGGGATCTTGCTGCAGCCTCCCCAGGTCTGGGAGAGGGGCTGAAGATCTCAAGATTTTTTGGAGGGAAGGAGAACTCATGATTTTTTATATCTTGAAATTGTCAATACTGCACTAGTTTAATCTGAGACTTGATACAGGCACCTAGTAGGGTGATGAATGGGGTCAACATGCATCTGTCATAAAGCACTGCAAAGGTTGCCTGCATGCCACAGCCTATTTCAGAGCAGAACAGAAGGGGTCACCCAGGCTTAGGAACACCCAGACCATGGGGTTGCAGCCTTATGTTGATAAATGCAAAGTAAGGCACATTGGAAAACATAATCTCAACTATACATACAAAATGATGGGGTCTATTGCCCTATTCTATTCATTGCCTCTGAATTTCATCTGCCATTTTGTTGCCCAGTCCCCCAGTTTTGTGAGTTCCCTTTGTAACACTTAGCAGTCAGCCTTGGACTTAATTTTCTTGAGTAATTTTGGGTCATCTGCAAACTTTTCCACCTCACTATTTACCCCTCTTTCCTGATCGTTTATGAATATGTTGAACAGCACTGGTCCTAGTACAGATTCATGGGGGTGTGACGTTCCCCTCTGGCGTTATCCGGACCGGTGATCTGCTAGGTCACTCCAATTCTTGACTCTGGGAGCCTGCCTGATCCTGCTCTGTTGTGAGAACCCCCACTCCTGGGCTGTTCACACACAGAGCCTCTGGCATGTAAGATGCTCCTTGGATTGTGCAACTGAATGACACTAGCCAATATCTCCAGTCCCAGACACTTCCAATTTTCAAAAGATGTCTCTTTTGTCTCTAATGTCTCTTTTACTCTGTTGTTTAGTCATTGTGATATTTTTGGGGTTCTCTCACAGTTTTTTTTTAATTTGGGCTATACCTACAGTTTGAAGTTCTATTATTTTTAAAAGTTTTCAGGTAGCTTGCAGGCATTTCTCTCTTGTAACTATTCCTTTTAATTTCCATTTGATTAGCCTCCTCATTTTTGTGTACTTCAACTTTTTGAACATAAACACTACTATGGTAGATTTCTTTGGTATTTTCTGACTAGGGCTCCTAGGGGCTACCACAATATAAACAATAATGTTAAGTCATTACAAGAATGCTCTGATGGCACATGTCTCCCTCCAACTTCTAATCCTGTGGTGGCAAACAACATGCTCTCCAAATGCTTCACACCACATTCTTCTGATTTGCCCTAGGAAGTATTCACTTTCCTGAATTTGACAGAAATTCAGAACATATAGGAAACTTGTCCATCCTTATTATGTAGCTTATTTCTGATTCACCTTAGAAATGTTTTTAAGATGTACAGTTCTTATTGAAGTGTTCATAGTATAAGCATGTACATACCTTCAGTGAGGGTCTGAATTTTCACAAGTCCCTGAATTTATCTACCACTACTATAGGGAAATCAATCCCGTTTGCCTCCTTTACTCACTACACCAGAGCTCCCATCTCTAGAATACCACACAAATTCTTCTTCTGTAGGAAATCTATCCTTCTTAGGGCTGATCCCGTGAGGTCCTGAGCACCCAGAACATCTATTAAATTCAGCAGGAACTCAGCATGTTGCAGGTTCATTTTTTATAAAATAAGTCAACACTTCCAAGTTTTTTAACAGGTATTTCTTGCTAATTTTTCAGCAGCCAGAATACTTCAGTCTCAATCACCCTTTGCAAATTAATGGACACAACTTTTTAAAAGCATCAAGAATAATAGTACTTTGTAAATATCTATTTAAATAGACTTGAATACAGTTTAGGCATAGCTGTCATTTTTAAAGTTTAATTACATAAACACTCTTTTTTTTTGCCATCAAAAAGGGATATGTTTGGAGGAAACATATATCTGCAATTTCAGTAAGTGACTACGTGGAATTAAAATAGCTTGAGAGAAAAATTGTTTATTTTCTTCTAAAATCTGTAGCTTTTTTAGTCAAATTTTTAAGAGAAATAATTATAGAAAGTCCTTTATTGTTTGCTTGCAAAAACTGCTTCATGGTTAGAGAAAGCAAAACCATGTGTGCTTCATGGCAGAGGAGAGCTGAAGGTCAAAACATTAATTCCACTTACTGCAACATGTATTCTTGAGCTGACTCATAGCTGCATCATCTGCAGTACTCACATGTAACAGGGAAAACTTGAATAGTAAGAGAAACAGATTTCATAACATAAGGATCAATACTCAAGAAAAGAAAGGCTATAGTCCATGGCAAAAAATGCCACATTTTCTTCCTGGTTTTTGTTGCCTTCCTGTTTGGGGGCAAAAAAATTCAAGATGTTATTTTGAAAGAAATCAAAAGAGAAAAGTGAAGGGAGAAACCACTGTTAAAGGGGAAACCGCTTTTAAAAAATAAACAACCAGAACACAATGGATATCGGCAAAGTGTTAAAGGAGCATAACTCAGTTAGAGGGAAATTGTTGCAAATGGTCAAAGCTCCAAGCTTACTTTATTTTAAAAATATAAATAAAAAATAAAAAGAAAAAACTATGGATATGGACTATTCACTTTACAGTCACCTATTCAATTAGTTTAATTTCTGGGTCATTGTGAAGGTTGTAAAAATTAATGATTTATATCTGAGTGGCACCCAGAGGTCATAAGTAAGGTTGTGTTAGGCACAGTATAGCTGCACATTAAGCAACAGACCACATACTAAAGAATTTATTATCTAATCTGAAGATGCAATAGGATGCAATTATTAGTTTTAGGAGAAGTCGCTGATGAGCTGTTTTTGTGGGTTACCAAATTTGGGAGGGAAAGTAGAAGACCCTTCAGAACTTCTCTACCCTTTCACCTAGAAATTGGCAAATATTTGGCAAGGTACTACTCAGCATGAGGAAAAGTGGCAGAATCAGGCCTTTAGTTAATTTGCAAACAGAGGGCTGTGCCAAAGGTGAGGAATTCATGAATAAAGAGCTGGATCTAAAGAGCTAGATCACAACTTCTCCTGCATGGCTGTGTAGGAAATAACAGCAAACAAATGGAGACAACTGGTGGAGAAAGCACATGAAGGAACGTCTGATTGCATAGACTGTCTGAGAGTGAATCTTCACTGCCTTGTTTTTGTGGCGTTACTGACATCTGTGCCAAGGAGGGGTAATGAGATGAGGACCTATCACACCATACCTGTAGTGGATATGTAGAAAGATTGTGCAGAGGGGGTGCACTTCGGGGAAGAGGGGGTCTTATTCCCATTTATAGCCCCAAACAGCCATGTAGAGAAGGCAGTGACCTGGCCCTTAAGGTACAACACAGCACTCACACTGTCTCCAAGCTAATTAAAAGTCTAATTCTGACACCTTTCCTCATACTAAGGAGTATTTGACACTGTAAGCAGTTCCACTGATTTCAAATGGGGCTATCTGTGGAGACTGGTGCTACCCACTGTCAGTAAGGGTGGCACAGACTGGCCCTTAGTCATTTACACCTGTCAAAATGAGTATGTGTTACATCCTGCCATTCTGAATGAGTAACATTTTACACCCATCTCACACTCATTTTACAGGAGGAAATGACAGCACAAAGTTCAACGTAAGGGAAATTCATTCTTGTAGGGCCTAATTCATGCCTGTGCTAATGATGAGCCCAATGCAGGGGTCAAGAATTAAGCAATATGCTCTCCTAAATTTGCTGCCAAAGATGGAGATAGATAGAAATTCTCCAGCCATTCTCCTTTCTTCCACAGGAAGTTTTTGCAGTGGCCTCTGCACCTTTCAAGAGGATCTCTCTAATGGTATATACTCCAAGCAAGCTGTGACTCTTTACAGCCGCTTCACACTGGCTACACCACCACTTGCTGCCTACAACATGAGGAAAAATCCCCCCCTCCATATAGTTTGTATCTTCCAGTATCTTCAGTTGGCATCAAATTGCTGGCACCAAATAATAATGAATAATAATAGGAATGTACCCACTCTTCCCTTTACAGGCATTTCTTTCCAACATGAACACAGCAGTTAACACAGATCCTTGTTCAGCCTTTGCACGTGCACTGGGAGATAACTAATCCTCCATGCTGGATGAACATACCATGGAAATCACATCCTCAGCAAAAAAAAAAGAACTCAAAACATCCCAATTACACTTCAGAAATGCAAAATTAATGCCTGTCATTTGTTTTTTTTTTCAAATACACAAAGACTTAAAATGCTTGCTATTTTTTCTTAGTGCTGAATTTAGTGCCACACTAACCTATATGCCACTATTGCACATAATTTAAGAGGCCAGGCTGAGGCTAAATTACAAATGTGCACTCCACAAAATATTTAATAATTTAAAAGACAATGGAGAATATCTTCTTCCCTGCTCTTGAGAATGTACACTCATGCAGATGACCATCAGACTTAATTGGGAGGATGGATATGTCAAAATGTTGTCCAGAAAGACAGTTAAATGATTATAGCAGGTCAGTTAAAATGTAATTAGTATGAATGTCCATCACAGATTAACAGCTTTTGAACATCTGCCCATGTAAAATCAACCCCCTTGTTTACCTGATTGGCATTAGAGCAATAAAAATCTGCTGAATATGTGGATCACGGAGGGGAACCGTTTCTTTTTTCCTTTTCAATATGTATTACTCTGTGCGCTGCAGCTTGAGAAATGGCAGTTATAACCCCTGTAATCATTTGTTTGTGTATTTATACAGATCCCTGTTGGGATGAAGATGACAGGATCTACTGCTTATTGTTTAACTTTTATTATTTGGTTGTGCAGGGTAGAGATAACATGGGAGCTAGCTACAATACCAAATGTTTAGAATGTGATATCACACAAGCAGACTTATTTATAAGAAGAGCTGTGCTCAAGTGTTCAGAATAAATTAAATAAATGAAATATGGTGAGTCCTTTCACTGTTCACTCTGAAACCCATTGATCCACTTCTCCCATAACCATCTATATGCTTTCTGCCATGCTGCCCTCTACACCTGGAATTCCCTCTCTTTGAGATGATATACAAAGCCCACACCCTTTCTTCATTTAAGTCTCTTCTTTAGATGCACTATTTCCATAACTCCGACCAAAGCAATATTAACCAGCTATATAATCAATTTAATTGGTGTACTGGAGGAAGGGGTAAGAAACTCTACTCCATCATGATGTGCCCCAGGGACTAATTATATCATGTCAAATTTAGCTGTAAACCCCCCTGAGCAAGGGTCATTGTCTTTATCTTCCATATGCTGGCAAGTACACAAGGTGTACAAAGATTGCTTTAAGACTCTTTTGTGCTCTCTCTATCTTAGGATGGTTGGGCACAGGTCCAGTCTGCTGTCATAAATTAGAGCAACAAAAAGGCTTCTCTATTTTACATTAGCTGCAAATGGTCTCAAATGGGCTGTTATGGCAACCATAACACCAGGGGATATGGATTCCCCAGCCACATCCGGTTTCCTCATGTTGGTCACTGGGAGGTGTAATGTCAGAATCAATACACCATTTCTATCCCACTGGAGGATCCCTCTACACTGGGGTGATCCTCCTAAGGGAGGTTAGATTGGCATTGACTTCTTTCTACTAACAACTGAACACAAAGTGGCCCCATTGATCCAGGATCCAGGTCTCCTGTTCTGGAAAATGACTAGCACACCATTTGTGCAAAAATAGATCATTAATAGTAATAATATATATATTTTTAAAACATCCTGTGTGCATGTACAATAGAGCTCTACTTCCTGTAGCTTTGTATTATATCACTTACATTATGACAAGTCCAACTTCACATTACATTTTGTTGTACATCAAAATGACACAAGAAAATGGGAAGTGACAGGCTATAAATGGTGCATTCTGATACTATCATAAATGGAGCACATCAAGGATTCTGCAAATAACTCTTAAAGGTTATGTCTAGCATAGTATTTTCTGAATGGTCTGTCCACATTTTTCTGTTTAAAAGACCCACAGACCTTTTCCGCTAATTTTAATTCTGACCCTAAACATTTCAATATAAGTCCATACATTTTCAATATAAGTTTTCACTCACTGTTTATTTATTAGTGTAGTTGATGGCTGAAGGTCTGAAAGGTCAACAGTCAAGTTTCTTAAGGAACAATGCAAATATTTGAAATTCAAGTCTTTCAAGGAAGGCTCCACGGTGCTCTTCCCCACACAAATCTCTCTTCAACCTCCAACAGCCCATATAAACCATCCACCACACACTATCCCCACTACATGATATTGTCTTTTGGGGAGAGAGATTCTTAATCTGCTACTTCCTCTAATATTTCCAAGACTAGGCCAATCAGAACCAAATAGTGAAGGAGTTATTGCCTAATTGGACAGAGGTGGAAGAAAGGAGGGGCGGCAGATAGACTTGAAAATATTTAGAGTGTTTCCTCATTTGGCCCATGTAGTTAGCCAATGTTTGGTGTCTCTCTGGGTTATTTCTGCTACAAGAAATTGATGGTATGAGTAAGGTATTTTGTGTTTATTTATAAAAATGTACACAAAGTTCTGTTTTTCCGAACACGGTAGGAACAAATAACAACAGGCAGTTTCCTTCCTCAGAAATCTAAACCTGCCTTTCCAGTTAATATTGTGCCTCCCCACCCAATCTCTGTCTCTAAGATTCCTCCGAGTTCTCTTCTTCTCTTGCTTTCCGTTGCTTTCTCTCACACACAGCTACAACCAATCAATCTCCTGCATTTGCAATCAGACCCAGGCAAGCCACTCAAGCCCATACAGTTTATCTCTGCTTAGCCTTATCATGTGACCCAGTACCTTGGGCAAGAATCTATTATTTCTACCTATCATTATATAAAGAGTCATTTAATTGCTTCTTCCATTCCCTAAGAAGGGCACTTAGCCTACCCATCAATTTTAACCAGGTCTGTGATTATTTTTAGATCAGAGACCCACTTGATGGCAGCCATTACCATCTTCCAGCATAACAAAAGTGTATGTGGTAAGGAGCAGGGAGTGAGACAAATGAATTTCAGAGAAAAGAATTATGTGCTCTTCCCTCACGCCACACACACCTCATGTCTGCTTCCCCTGGCAGCCCAGGGTTCTTCTTTTCAGCCTCAGCTGCTCACTTGCCTGAAATTCCCCTTCCTTTCCTTTACAGGATAGTTGGGTCAGGTCTTAGGTTTGAAGAGGGACTGAGATTTTTGTGGAGGGTTTTGGGTGGGGTAATGAGGACTCTAAAGCTGAAATGTTAGGGAATGGGGCACTGTGAGCTTTAACTTAAATTTGTGAAGAAGTGATAGAAAAAACTAATCTGGGGCTGGGACAGCAGAGAGGAGACAAGGAAAGGAGGGGATCACAACAGAATGAGAATGAATTCCATGTGGAGAAAAAGAAGAAGAGAGGAGAAACTTACTAAAAAGTAAAGTGGAAAAAGCATATGAGAAAATAAATACCTGGAAGAACAGGCCCCATGGAGCCAATCTTCATAGAGTCCAAGGCTAAAAAGGACCACTGTGATCATCATCTCTGACTTACTGAACAACAGGCCATAGAACTTCCCCAAAAGGATTCCTAGACCAAATCTTTCGGTAAAACATTAAATCTTAATTTAAAATTTTCAGTGATGGAGAATCCTCCACAACTCTTCTTAAATTGCTCTAATGGCCAATTACTCTCACAGTTAAAAATTTACACCTTATTTCCAGTCTAAATTTGTCAGGCTTCAACTTCCAGTCATTGGATCACATTATACATTTCTCTGCTAACTGCTTCTGTTCCCAGCATGTTCTTTCCTCTTGGAACAACTGTTAGATCTGAATGGAGAAACGCTTAATCTTTTCAGAATGTGAACCATGTCTGCCCATGTGTTTGCAACATACCTACTGTTATGAAACTTCAGTTCTGATTGGGGTCTCTGGTTATCAGAGGAATATCCAGTAGGGATGTAATACTTATATATTGCTCTCTTCGGGTGCTTATAAATAATTAAATAATAATAACTGTGCATGACCCTGTGACTTCAATATGAGTCACTACCATGCTCATCTATAGTCCTTAGGTTTGTGAACCCTTGAAATTGGGTTCTATAGCTCCAAGGAAGCTCCCCTATTCTAAGTACATTCTGAAATTGCTCTCTTCACAGAGTGAAGTCATAAGGGCAAACACAGATACATCATTGCAATGCTTTTCATTTTTGGCAGCTCAGAATGATTGAGTATTTCAATCAGTGCAGACATTTATCATCTTTAAGTCTAGAAACAACTTGACAATACTTAGATATTTTAATATTTCAAGGGTGTTAGTTTCATGATAAGTGGTGTATATTTGAAGTAATGGTTTTTGGAAGCTGTTAATATTAGCATCTGATATTATATATTCTATGTGCCCAATCCTCAGATGCAGCTAAGTATTTCTTGATATAGATTAGGGAAGCAAAACGGCACTTATTGCACTGTCCTTATCCTGGGGCTGCTTTAGACTGGGCCAGATCCTGCTGTACTTTAGGACAATCTCCAGGATGTTCTCAATTGTGTAGCCCTTCGCCTGGGCTACACCCCTATGCAAGCATTTAATAGCTTTGCTGGCATAGGAAATGCAAGGGTGGCTCTGCTTCTCCCAAGGAACCTTCTAGAGAGGAGGAATCCTCCAGCAGTCAGAGCTGCCAACTTTAGTGCCAACTTCGCGCTAATGGAGTGGCACAAAGCAGTCAAATGCAGATCAGGATTAGTAACAATTTTCATGGGGCCCGGGGCGGAAGTGACAGATTCGTCTCTTCCAGGACCGACTGTGCTGGCCAGTCGCACTGGTCCACGGGATCCCCCAAAGCATGGGGCCCAGAGCAGTTGCTCCGATTTGTCCTACCCAAGGGATGGCTCTGCATGGCAATAGCCAGGAATGGTAGCAGGAAAACGTTGATTACATGATAGGTAAGAGGTTTCCAGAAATTCCAAAGTAACCCAGATTTCAGTGTGAATTTTAAATGATACTGTATGGTAGGAAAAAGAATTCCATTCTTCTGCTGCAGAAATTTTCTTTCCCAGAGAGTGACCACTTACAGTCATGATTCCCTGAGCTATGACACAGCATACAAGCCATATGAACCAATGTGATCTTTTCATACTCTTAATGGACGATTTGGTATTTTAAAATCCAATAACTTTTATTTAATACTGGGTCTGACATTTTCATAACGATAGGATGAATTAAGGACATAAAACAATAAATAAAAGATAGTAGCAAAACAGAAGCATGTCCATATATAAAGTCTGCAGCAAAAATATAACCCATGTAGAGTAAACTCTTAACTCTCCTATTCCTAATCTTGACACACAAAAATCCCATGTTTTCAGTGGTGAACAGAGCACTACGCTTCCTCTGTGAAAGGAAAATACTACAGTATCTCATCTCATTCTTCCAGAGACAAGAAATGTCCCTTATGTCATTAGAGCAGGGGTTCCCAAACTTGGTTCGCAGCTTGTTCAGAGTAAGTCCCTGGCGGACCACGAGACACTTTGTTTACCTGAGCATCCACAGGTAAACCTGCTCGCAGTTCCCAATGGCTGCAGTTCGCCATTCCCAGCCAATGGGAGCTTCAGGCAGCGATGGGCCAGGCCACTTCCCACAGCTCCCATTGGCCGGGAACAGTGAACCGTGGTCACTGTGAGCTGCGAGCAGCCTTACTTGCGGACACTTAGGTAAACAAAGTGTCTTGCGGCCCACCAGGGGCTTACTGTGTGAACCAAGTTTTGGAACCTCTGCATTATAGGTAGCAACCAGGTTTGTTTTTTTTACATCACCATAAAAACTATATACCATTAGGTAATGATACAACTCTTCTAGAGACTTTAGTAAATTCTGTTTCCTCTTGGGTTCCCTTACACCATCCGCCAGAAACTCCGTTTCCATTAAAATGCTCAACTATGAGTTTACAATCTTTACTCAGCTTGAATTAGATCTCTATTAGAGAAGTTGTAATGACATAACAAATCAGAATGCAAGGTCTGTTCAACGATTCAGCTAGTATGCCCAAAGTACAATCAGGTATTACATATTTGGAATCTAGTCTGCAACAGATATGGGCCCCAATTCAGCAGTCTGTCCCTATTTATCAGAGCACTTAGGCATTTGCTTAACTTTACGTGAGAGTTTTGATGAACAAGAATGGACTAAAGCACATGCTTAAATGCTTTGCTAAACAGAGGCCTTAGAAGTGATCCTGCAGACACATGGGGCATGGAATGTGCAAGTGTTTCACCTCTTATGCACCCCATAGACTGACAGTGTACTGCAGCACGCTCTAATTTGTGCACTCAGCACTATACAATAGATCCCATAGGTTGCAATGTGATCTATGTGCTGTAGGATCAATATTAATATGTAACTTAGTGCAGCATGTATGTAAACATTCAATAAACAAAGCTTAATGAGTTTCCTAGAACTAAACTAAGCAAGTTATGCAAAGATAGAATGTAATGACTTTTGATGTGAGGAATTTAAAATGCAAGTCACAGAATAAAAGAATGTTATTTTAATTAATAAAACATGAGACAATATTATATTTAAATTAAGACTACCACAAACAAAAAACATTATTTGTTCATGTCATATGGCAGTAGATACTCAAAGGCATATTATAAAGTGGTGAGAGTTTGAAAAGGAGAATTCTATTGTCATCATTAGGACCTTTGGGTAATACTGCATCACCCATTAAAGTAAACATCAGGTTTGTTTGGCATTGGTGTTTCACTCAAATGGAACTCCTTCTTAGACAGCCTTGTGTTGGCTTTTCTTTGAATTGTTATAAGAGGCTGAAGAAACAATGGAAGGTTTAGATATGTAGCTAAATCTGATCTTTTTTTAAAAAAAAATTTAGAGTAGAAAATGATGCGTTGCTCCTATTGAAGTCCCTGAAAACTCCCATTGACTGCAGTGGTGAAGAATCAGGCCATATGTGTTGGTATATCATGTTGACTGCTGAATTTTGATACCATGTGCTGTGTGGCAAGTTACAAACGACACACAAATTATTTTACTATGCATTGTGTTCTGATGTGTCATGATTTGATTCTCCATGCACATATGATTGCTCTAATTAGTGCATTGCAGTGCTCTAGCCACACACTATCATCAGTGATTACATTGGGATTGTTGAAGAGACACAAATCTGAGTCTTATGAATATGTTTCATCCATCGCATGTATACACATGATTATGTGAAAGCTCATTCACAAACCCCTACCCTAGAAGAGATACTACTTCCTAAGCTACATCAACAAGGAGTTCTAATGATTAATTAATTAGGGCCTACTTTTGATTCCCTTATTCCCACTAAGTTACAGCTTACTCCATAAACAGTCCGGATATTAGTTACATTGCTTAATGCACTACTGGAAGGTGCACAGATACTACAGAGATGATTGTGATATAAAATCTATATAGAAAGAATTGAAGGAATGGAACGGCTCATGCAGTAAGATGCTACTAAACCATGGTATGGTATCTGTCTGGCCCTCAATGTTTGTACCATAGTTTGAATATGCAAATCAGTATCAAAGTGCTAGGTATTCTTATTTTTTGGTGAGGTACCTGATGGACTGCTCCCATAAATTGGTAGATTTTGGGGGAAAGCTGCAAAAGGAAAAAAATAGAAGACTGTTCAAAACTGTTCTATCTCCTGCTCTACTACAACTTAGCAAATCACTCATAGCAAATAATTTAGTTAAATAATTTTACCTCTTCTCTGTTTGTAAGTTGTTCATGAACTATGAGGGAAGATTTTTAAAAAATGGGTTTGTTTACTCTAGAGAAGAGAAGACTGTGATGGGACATGATAATAGTTTTCAAGTACATAAAATAGGTTTCAGAGTAGTAGCTGTGTTAGTCTGTATCAGCAAAAAGAACGAGGAGTACTTGAGGCACTTTAAAGACTAACAAATTTATTTGAGCATAAGCTTTCGTGGGCTAAAACCCACTTCATCAGATGCATGGAATAGAAAATATAGTAGGAAGATATATATATATATATATATATACAGGGAACATGAAAAGATGGGGATTGCCATACCAACTCTAATGAGATTAATCAATTAAGATAGGCTATTATCAGCAGGGAAAAAAAATTTTGTAGTGTTAATCAGGATGGCCCATTTTAAACAGTTGACAAGAAGATGTGAGTAACAGTAGGGGAAAAAATTAGCAAGGGGAAATACTTTTTAGTTCGTGTAATAATATTCCTTATTCAAGCCTAATGTAATGGTGTCCAGTTTGCAAATTAATTCCAGTTCTGCAGTTTTTTGTTGGAGTCTGGTTTTGAAGTTTTTTTGTTGAAGAATTGCTACGTTTAGGTCTGTAACTGAGTGTCCAGGGAGGTTGAAGTGTTCTCTGACTGGTTTTTGAATGTTATAATTCTTGATGTCTGATTTGTGTCCATTTATTCTTTTGTGCAGAGACTGTCCAGTTTGGCCAATGTACATGGCAGAGGGGCATTGCTGGCACATGATGGCATATATCACATTGGTAGATGTGCAGGTGAACAAGTCCCTGATGGTGTGGCTGATGTGATTAGGTCCTATGATGGTGTCCCTTGAATAGATATGTGGAGAGAGTTGGCAACGGGCTTTATTGCAAGGATAGGTTCCTGGGTTAGTGTTTTGTTGTGTGGTGTGTGGTTGCCGGTGAGTAGTTGCTTCAGGTTGGGGGGCTGTCTGTAAGCGAGGACTGGCCAGTCTACCAAAATCTGGGAGAGTGAGGGATCATCCTTCAAGATAGGCTGTAGATCTTTGATAAAGTGCTCAAGAGGTTTTAGTTGGGGGCTGAGGGAGACGGCTAGTGGCATTCTGTTACTTTCTTCGTTGGGACTGTCCTGTAGTAGGTGACTTCTGGGTACTCTTCTGGCTCGGTCAATCTGTTTCTTCACTTCAGGAGGTGGGTTTTGTAGTTTTAAGAATGCTTGATAGAGATCTTGTAGGTCTTGTTTGGCTCTGTCTGAGAGATTAGAGCAAATGCAGTTGTATCTTAGAGCTTGTCTGTAGACAATGGAGTATGTGATGTGGTCTGGATGAAAGCGAGAGGCATGTAGGTAAGTACAGCGGCCAGTAGGTTTCTGGTATAGGATGGTGTTTATGTGACCATCGCTTATTAGCACTGTCGTGTCCGGGAAGTGTATTTCTCGTGTGGACTGGTCCAGGCTGAGGTTGATGGTGGGATGGAAATTGTTGAAATCATGGTAGAATTCCTCAAGGGCTTCTTTTCCACGGGTTCAGATGATGAAGATGTCATCAATGTAGCACAAATACAGTAGGGGATTTGACCCCAGATGTGAAATAGTTGTGGGTAAGGAAAAAGTCACAAAGTTCAGCCGTTAGGTTTGCCGTGACACTATTGGCTATTCCTGATGGCTTGTAGTCCATCTTTGTGTGGAATGTTGATGTAGAGGGCTTCTACATCCATAGCAGCCAGGATGGTGTTTTCTGAAAGATCACCAATGGATTGTAGTTTCCTCAAGAAGTCAGTGGTGTCTCAAAGATAGCCAGGAGCGCTGGCTGCCTAGGACCTGAGGAGAGAGTCTACATAGCCAGACAATCCTGCTGTCAAGGTACCAATGCCTGCGATGATGGGGCATCTAGGATTTCCAGGTTTATGGATTTTGGGTAGCAGATAGAATACCTCTGGTTGGGATTCTAGGGGTGTGTCTGTGCAGATTTGTTCCTGCGCTTTTTCAGGGAGTTTCAAAAGTCACAATTCTTCAACAAAAAAACTTCAAAAACGGACTCCAACAAGAAACTGCAGTACTGGAATTAATTTAATTAATAAAACAGAAGCAAGGGTCTAAATTGCAGAAAGGGCAGGCTAGGCTGTACATTAGGAAAAACTTCCTAAGTATCACAGTAGTTAAGCATTGAAATAAATTGCCTAAGGAGGTTGTGAAATCTCCATCATTGAAGATTTTCAAGAGCAGGTTAGAAAAACACTTTTCAGGAATGGTCTAGATAAAACTTAGTCCGGCCTTGAGTGCAGGGGACTGGACTAGAAGACCTCTTGAGGTCCCTTCACGTCCTATGATTCTACATGCACATATCTTCTTGGGACATGTCTTCAGATCCTTATATATTAAAATAGCTTGAGACTAGTACCACTTATTCTAATGAGTATTTTTGATGCCTCTAATTCGGGCAGAAGCTCATACTCTTGAGATAAGTCATCATCTTTCACAGAGTAAAGGTGGAAGAATGCATTATTCTTCCCACTTGAGCATAAAACCCATTCGTGATAACGGTATCCCACTGGCACATTTCTAAGTTGTTAAATGATTTTAATTACCTAAATTTTCACATAAATGTTCTCCACCATATTTTATAATCCCTATTGCCAGTTTGTTTACCTGCCGCATTGGCAGGTTTGGCAGATCGCGGCTCCCTCTGGCCACAGTTCACCATCCAGGCCAGTGGGGGCGGCGGGAAGTGGCGCGGGTGAGGGATGTGCTGGCCGCGGCTTCCTGCCACTCCCATTGGCCTGGGACAGCAGGTAAACAAACTTGCCTGGCCCACTAGGGTACTTACCCTGGTGACCTGCGTGTCAGAGGTTGCCAACCTCTGTGTTACATGGTCAACATTTAGAATCTAGATATTTTGGGAGGGTGTTTTGTTTTATGTAAAGTTCATTTTACTGCAACTGGAAAAAGGCAGACTGAGGTGCTGCCTACATTTGAAAGAGTATGCCAGTACAGAAATACTGATGGAGGTATATTGGCCAAAAATTCCCACAACCCTATTAGAGATTCAACTTATAGCTTTTATAGTTCCCTGAACAGAGTAAGCTACACCAGCAAAAAGATATTTTACACTTATAGTTGCAGCTGTACTAGTACTTTTTGCTGGCATTGTTATGTCCATTGGGGGTGGGGGAAATCACACTCCTAATGAACATAGCTATGCTAAAACTTGTAAGTGTATAACCAGCATGAGAACAATAAACAGTGAATTCTTGTACTTATCCACTGAGCAGGCAGATGTAGTGGCCATACAAGCCTCTCTCATCTTTATACACATGAACTTACTGTCTTGAGGGATTGGAGCAAATGTGGTTGTATCTTAGAGCTTGTCTGTAGACAATGGATTGTGTGGTGTGGTCTGGATGAAAGCTGGAGGCATGTAGATAAGCATAGCACTCAGTAGGTTTGCAGTATAGGGTGGTGTTTATGTGACCATTGCTTATTTGCACTGTAGTGTCCAGGAAGTGGATCCCTTGTGTGGATTGGTCCAGGCTGGGGGTGATGGTGGGGTGGAAACAGTTAATTTTCACTCTGTTGATACTCACACCTTCTTGTCAACTGTTGAGAATAAGCCACTTCCACCTTGATTGAATTGGCCTCATTAGTACTGAACTCCCACCTGGTAAGGCAACTTCCATCTTTCCATGTGCTGTAATATATATACTGCTTACTGTATTTTTCACTCCATGCATCTGATGAAGTGGGTTTTAGCCCACAAAAGCTTATGCCCAAATAAATGTGTTAGTCTCTAAGGTGCCACAAGGACTCCTCATTTTTGCTGATACAGACTAACACGACTACCACTTTGAAACCTTTGACCTTAAGGACTCACCTGCCAGGGGAAGAGAAAAATTTAAGCTCCATGCTCATTCAAGGGCATTTTACCCTCCCACTGAAGTCAGTGGAAAGGTTCCCATTGATTTCAATAGGAAACGTATCAGGCTGTCAGTCTTTAGATTCTCTGATAAGATTATCAAGAGTATTTGTTTAACATATTTCATCATTTTAGCACCCATCTTTTAGGACTGAAGCCATTAATTCCTTTTATATATGGTAACAATATTGAAGTGTTCACATACCAAATAATTGTACTCATCTTGCCATCTTCTCCATACATAACCATAGATTGTCCCAATCCATACAATTAAAAATCACTGTGATATTTGCAGGTGTTAGGACCCAAGGCTTTGTTTTGTTCCATTGTAAAGATTAGGCTATTTGTGTTGGCATGGGGAAAAAATTTTGGTACAGCCCCATATTTAGCAAACTGGGAAAATCTAATGCTTCTTATGCAGTTTTCTTAAAATAAAGTATAGAGAACAGAACATGCATTACACGATCACTTTGGGATTATATGTATTAAATATATTTTGAGATGGTAGTTCAAATTTTTCTTTAAATTATTGCTATTATTATAGTGCCTCTTTTATTACTGCTCCACCGGCCTTTTTGTAGTGCAAAATGAGAGGTGACCACAAATACACATAGAACTAGAATTAGCTATCATACTTTCAAAAAAATGCAAAGTAGCCATATTATCCCTAAATAACCTTCTTTTTCAGAAGCTCTAAAGAAATAAGTAGAACTTGTTCTCCCACAAAGAACTTATTACCTATCTCCTATCTCTGCCCACTAAGAGTACATCTGCACTGCAACTGGGGTGTAATTTTTGGCTCAGGTAGAAGTGCCCATGCTAGCTTTGACTTTCACATACCCATCAGACCCCTTGGTATATACTTGAATGGCTAGCCCATGCTGCTGCCCATGTCGCCACAACTAAACTGCTATTTTTAGAAAATTAGCTTAAGAAAAGATAGTGTGGTTAAATCTATCTGAGCCAGAAATTACACTCTGGTTGCAACATAGATGTTCCCTTAAAGTATATGCCTGTTGCCCTTACCTGGAGCTCACAAAAACCCATTGCAATCTAATTTTTTCCCATCCCAGCCAACATTTTTCAGGAATTTCTAAAAATATTAATGAGTCTTCTCAGAGAGTTCCAAATATTCACAATTCTTGAGCATTAGGGAGATAAACTCATAGACAGACTCTAGAACAGGGTAGCTAATAAGTGGACCAGGGGCCAAATCCAGACCACCAGATGCTTTTGAACAGACCACAAAATCTTTTTTATTTACTTATCATTATCATTATTGTTATTGTTTTTTTTTCCTCTGGAATCTGGACCTTTACCATAACTTGAGCAAGAAATTTGGACCTTGACAAAAATAATTAATTACTCCTGCTCTAGATATTTCTGACTGCTGTATCTGGAACTTCAGCAAGGATTTCAGAAACAAATGTAACAGATAACCTTTGAAAAAAGGTTACAAACCATCATATTATTCCCTTTTGGTCTCTTACCATTTCTAGTTTAAAGTTTTGAGGTTTTCCTATATAGAGTCTTATGATTTGTCACTTGTCTCTTTGCATTTACCTGCACTGTATAGTTTTTACCTGTCTTGATTCCATTCCTGTCTTGTCTACACTATTTCCATCCTCCTATACTATGAGGCACTGCTTCAGGAACTGAAGAGGACTGACAATACCATTACAATGTTTTGGCCCTGCTGCAGCTACTGGACCTTGACCAAGACAAATTTCTTTAGTGGTACAGTTCTCTATGCCTGATTTTGTTTTCATTTAGATTTTCTTGACCCCCACTGGTAACTTTTAGTCTATGTAATGTTGTTGTTGTTTCTAAAAACTCTTCTGTTTTCCCTCCTTTTGTCTTCATTCCCTCTCCTCTGTATTCTATGTGTTTCCTTCCCAAATATACATTCTTTACTTTCTCTTCCTTTCTGCTAAACTATCTTATATTTTACATAAGCCCAGAAATATCCTATGGCCAAGATGTCATCTCTAATCATATTTTGTATTTTCAACATACACTTTAACATATAACATTTTTTTAAATTTGCAGATATGCTGATGCGGCATCAACTTTGTAACTCTTTATAGTGTTAGACTATTGATTTTACTTATTGCTGTAAGATTTGTTGTTGCTATTAAAAAAAGAAGTAGACAGCAGAGATATGCAACTTAGTATTCATCTTTGGCAATATATTTGAGTCTCATACAGCTAGTTCTTTTCCTTTTCTCAATATGCTGTTTAAGAACGTAATAAAGGCTTAGCTTCTAAGTGACCTCGTGAACTTTTTAGAGACCTCATAACAAAATAAAGAGCACATATTGACTGAGGAACCAGTTTTCCATCATGGGTGCCTAAGCAAGGCATTTAACTTAGTGCAGGGGTTGGTAACCTCTGGCACATGGCTCACCAGGGTAAGCAGGCCAGTTTGTTTATCTGCTGCGTCGGCAGGTTCGGTGGACCGAGGCTCTCACTGGCCGCTGTTCACCGTCCCAAGCCAATGGGGGCTGTGGGAAGTGGCATGGGCAAGGGATGCGCTGGCTGTGGTTTCTTGCCGCCTCTATTGGCCTGGGACAGTGAACCGTGGCCAGTGGGAGCCACAATCTGCCAAACCTGCTGATGTGGCAGGTAAACAAACTGGCCTGGCCTGCCAGGATGCTTACCCTGGTGAGCCGCGTGCCAGAGGCTACCGACCCCTGTGATTGAGTGTGGATTAAAACATGGTTAATTACATCTCAGATGAGTATATTAACCACTGGGATATTAGCACCTCCTCAATTATTTATAAGAAAAGTGGCTAAACCAGATCAGACCTAATTCAAGAAGAAGGTTCACTGCCATTAATCTTGAGTAGAGATAAGTGGGTATCTCTGGCCTGTCAATCAGGCACCTAAACAGGACTCAGGCCACACTTCTCTCTTCTGCATTTCCTACTGGCTACTTTAGGTAGATCTCTACTAAGTTTGCTGGCTTCTGTGAATCCCTTTTTTAGGTTTGTAACTCTTCTTATGTGTTATATAAGTAGTCTGGGACCCTAACTTGGGGGTTGTGAATTCTGCTTGGTGACAGGATGCCTAGAAGTTATGCATTGCAATGTGGAGCACTGAAACACATAAGTCCCTTTTGGGTATCTATCCCTTGTCTATTTATGGATTGTCTATGACCTGCTCATTGGTTTTATCTAATTTATCTAGTTCTCCTGGGTAGAGCCAGCCTTTTGCTACGGTGCTTCCCCTTGCATAGAGGACCATCAAGTTGTAATGACCTTCTGTTGTTAGTCTTGTACCACTGCCTCTTGGAATTCCAATCCAACAACAGAGGCTATGTCTACACTACCGTAGTAAGTCGACCTATGCTACGCAACTCCAGCTATGTGAATAACATAGCTGGAGTTGACGTACCTTAGGTCTAGTTACAGCAGGGTCTACAACATGGGGGGGTCAATGGGAGAAACTCTTCCATCAACTTACTTTACTCTTCTCATTGGGGATAGAGTACTGGAGTCAACTAAAGAACAATCTGCAGTCAATTTGGCAGGTCTTTACTAGGCCCGCTAAATCAACCGGCAGAGGATCGATTTCAGAGCGTCGATCCCTGCTGTAGTATAGACCTGCCCAGAGAAAGCAAACTAATCCCACATCCAAAATGGAATTTTCAGTCTGATAAAGATACATACAAAGAGGTCATAATCTCACCTAGAATTCATAAACTGTACATTGACAGTTTCCCCAAATCATCAAAGCAGGCTTTGGAAATACTCCTGAGAATTTGCTTCAAATTTGCTGTTTCATTCAACAGTCTTGTTAAAAAACCTGTTAATTAGAATATTTATGGAAAGTGGACAAAACAGACATGAACATAGACAAAATGAGCTAATTTTATTGTTAGAAAATAGACATGTAACATTTAAGGTTTTCACTCTGATCTAGTCTTCAGACAGGCTGCAGTTTTTGATTCAGGAATGTTTCTACATGGTATTTTTAGTAGCTGGATGAAATCTTGTTATGGGTTAAATTAAAACATCATTGAAACTGACAGGTGTGAACTCACGCTTCACTTAGCCTAACTGCAAGCATAAGACCCCACCTAAGAAAATAGGTGTGTGTGAACCCATCATGGAGTTTTTGGCTGAATATTGTTTTTGGGTAGGAATGTGTGTGGTGGAGATGGTCAGGAAGAAGAATCACAGAGACACTGAGAAGAGACAGGAATGGAGAGAGGGAAAGGCAAGAAGCTCAAGCAGGAGCCTGTTAACACAGTATTACCCTGGAGAAAGCTAGAGAGTTTTTGAGTCTGGTGCTGGCTAAAGTGGTTTGGGAGCTGTAAGCTAAAAAAAACCTACTTTTTTTCTTGCTTCTTTCTGCATTCACAGAAACCAGACTTTGAACATGCATAGGCAGTGCATGACTCTTGCAAACACTGGAAACTCCCTAGAAATGGGAGGGGCCACTGGTGCCTGGACCATAGCCCTCCCCCACTCTGTCCTGAGGCCCCATTCCCACTATGTCTCTTCCACTGAGGCCCTTCCCCTGTTCCACCTCTTCCCCTGAGGCCACCCATCCACTGCTTGCTCATCTCTGCTCCCTCCTCCAAGGCCCCTGCCACTTGCTCCTTTTTGCCACCTTCCACCTTAAGGAGAAGTGATGGAGAAAGCAGTGGAGCGAGGGCAGGAAGAGGCAGAGTGAGGGTGGGTGTGATGGATTCCCCTTGGGGTGCAACCTAGAACTGGGGTACCATTGAGCCCCCTGACCCACAGCCTGGGCTCTCTCTCACACTGTGGTGCGGTGACAAGTTGCAAAGCCCTCCAAGCTTGCACTTTCACCAACATTCACACAGGTAGGGACATACCCAGCTGCAGTTACATAGAGGCTCCCTAACCACCAACCTTCCAGCCTAGGATCCCAGATTAGTACCGTCCTGCCATGGGCAGAGTATGCATTTTATACCTGGTCTACTTCTCCCTCAGTGTGAGGAGAACCATGAACACTTGTGGTTACCAAACTGAGATTTTCCCCAGACCCCTTAGTCAAATGCCCAAAGGTTTCCGTTGTACACAGTTCCTGGGGTAATCCTTGTGTGCATTTCTTCAACAAGCCATTAACATTGGTTGGCCTTTTTACGGTTGTACCTGAAAGACTATTTGTGGGTGTTTTGAGCCTGACAACGTGTTTCAGTAACACATACATAGCCGAACTTCATAATTTCACATATGATGATAGCACATACAATCCAATGAGATATTAATGTCTAGCATATCAAGATTGTTAGAATGATACCTCACATGGCATATTTTGTACAAAACACATCCTGATTATATGACAGTGGTGAATAAGAGAATGCCAGGCTGTCACAGTGGGGTCTTGTGGGGAAGAGGCACAGCTCATGAAAAGCCATAGGGGAAGAGGCTGAGCAGGAGCAGGGCCTCGGGGTGGAGCTCAGGCAGAGCCATGGTCCAGGTACCAGTGGATCCTCAGCTTGAGAACTTCCACCAGCAGCTTCTGCCAGCAGCATTGCAAACACAGTGGGCCTTTTCTTGACCCATTTGCAGAGGCTTAGCTCCCCAAGCCTCTTATATCCACCACCCATGCATCCATGTAAATAAACAAGACTGCATCAAGGATAATACCAGACACCATTAATTTCTACAGCCAACTGGACCATCCCTAGGGCTCATAACTTTGACTAGCCAGTAAGAAAGGGGCAACAGTATTCTTGCCTCCTAAGACTTGGTGGGCCAAATCCCCAGCTGGTGGTAATCAGGGATGGTGGAGTTACTCCAATGAATCTACATCAGTTTACGCTGACTGGGGATCTGTCTTAAATGGATTATTTTAAAACCACTCCAAACAAAGTAGCATATACAGGTGTCTTTGTATATATTTGTCTCTTATGCACAGAAATGTAAAATTGATTTTCTTATGGAGGAAGAGAAGGATTTCTGTTTGTTAGAGGGGAAAATAAAAGCATTTACAGTGGACATTCATTATTTTAACTATCCAAAAGCAGCTCACTGTGAAACATTTACTAAGAGCTTAGAATTTTCAAGAAAATACTAGACACAAAGATTATGGATGAATTCCTGGCCCCACTGAAGTCAGTGGGAGTTTTGCCATTTAAATAACCTCAATCAATTTACATGCATAAAATATTCTGGGTGCTGTTCTGTCTGTTTGCACTGTGAAAATACTAAGTATTCATTATGTCTGAAATTTATTAGTATAGTGATAACAAATAGAAGGCTTAACCACTTGCATCCCACTTTTAAAACCCATTTCACAAACTAGTGTACATAGGGAATAGGACTAGAATATTGGGCTGATGATTAAGTAGGCACTTCCTTATGAGCTGAACTTAGGTACCCTGGACTTTCTCATTATAACAATCTGCATATTATCCAAGAGAATTAACAGCAGACTTTGAATTAAGAGCCAGAATAGAGAAGTTTTAGTCAGAGTGAGCTCTATAGGAAAGCTGCTTACAGGGAGTGCACAGTATTTTCTGATCTGAAAACAACATAATAACCAAAGGTGGTCTTTCAGACAAAGCACTTCAGCAGGCACTGTGGGGTCCAACAAGAAATCTGTCAGAGAAGCATTCATTGTTCAGAGGCTGCAAGCTGAGTACTTCTTTTGGTTAACCACATCATACTGGATTTGACCTTGCCTCCAGGTACCAAAAATTTCACTTTTTACATGTGCTACTCAGTCTGTCCAACCTCAATAGTGCTCATTGTTCAGCTGTTGTGTCTTCATGTCTTTCTGCGGTACGCTTTTCTTAGGAGATGTGATTATATAGCACCTGCAATCAGTTAGAAAGTGACATGAAATGGCCAGCTAACAAGTTGGAGTATTTTATTCACAGATGGTTCTTTCTTACTAACACCATTTATCACTACCCTAAAAATTCCACAGTTCTTCATTTTCGTGTAAAACAACAATGAGGAGGACGTTTTGAAAGGTTTTGAGTTTTACCTAGCAATATTTTTAAGAGGCCAATAGGTATCAAATATCTATTCATGGGGCAAATATTTCACTAATACTCCTTTTGTCTTTAGATGCCACATGTGATTTCCCGTACATTTAGGGAACATACAGTTCCTATTTATGCACCTAAGTAAGTGACTGGATTTTTGAAAGAATTCAGTTCCTATATAGATACCTCAATAGGAGCTGAAGTCTTTTGAAAATCTGGCTCCATTTGTGGGTTTTCATCACTTTTAAAACTTGGTGTGGAAATAAATAATTACTCTATTTTAATTGATATATCATTTCTGCTTTTTTTAGCATGTCCATTTTCTTAAATTACAATAAACTGAAGATAAAAAGGTTAAGGCTCAGGTTTTTTTATGCAAACTTCAGTCTGAGCAAAATGCTGGATAGCCATCTGTCTTGGATGGTTTAGATACAACAAATTTTGCATCTTGGCCGGGGGTTAGATTAGATGACCCTTGCGGTCCCTTCTAACCGTATGATTCTATGACTAAATCGAGGCATTAAAGGAAAAACACAAAAGATATGAAGTATTGTTGTTGGAACATCTGTTGGATCTCAAGGGTGTAATTGTGACACATGCCACATTTCACCTTCAATGAGTGTGTCCCACCAGCACTGAAAATTAAGAGAACTGAAAGGTAGCCATATGTCAGCTAAAAAAAGTAGGCAGTCTAGAGCAATAACAAGCAAATGCTCTAATTTGATCCAGTTTTGAGAACTGTTCGTATAAGATAAGAAAGATAAGGTATAATACAAACTTTAGTCACACAACTGCTTAACTAATTACCCATACCCCCTCTCTTAGGGTTCTTTTAATTTTGATTGCTTAACTAAAGGAAAGGACTTGAAAGTTGCATTTAGTTTTATAGAGTTTTATTAATTACCCTTAACAGCAGCAACTAATAGTATAGGTTACAAGAATTAAAAACAGTAGTGAACTAAGATTTGGCTCACATAAATTAGAAAATTGATTGATACCAGGTTTTCAGAATCAAATCATAGAATGACAATAGAAAACACGTATACACAATCTTTGTCTTGGAATAACTTTGTTTAGAGGAGTTTTGATTAACAATACATCAAAATAGGACTTCACTTGTGTCATCAGGTGTTACTGTGTTGCTAACAGCAGTGTTGCAAACACAGCAGAGGGAAAATAATTCCAAGCTAGATCACAAGACATTTTGATCAATTACATACATGTTAATTCACCAAGATCTCCTGTCCAAGGGATCTATATTAGTAGTCAAAGTTTTACAGTTATTTCCCAATTAATTATATTAGCACCAGGATTTAACTAACACTCCTAACTATTTAACACGCACTTACATTTATGGCAGACTGTACAAACTGAGTGCAGTTCAGAAGCTTGCACACTTGGTCTCATGTTATGTCTATAAACACTTAACTTGAAAAGCAGTATGAAACCATTAATTATCATAGAGAACTCCATAATGTTCTACAATCTTAGTTAACAACAGTAAATTAATTGTTCAGTTTTAAAGCTACTTTACACAAACTAGATTGGATCCTGTTACAAAACAAGGACACACACTGTAACTCTGTGATAATCTTTAAATCACATAAACAAGCATGTGCACTTCCTTATAAACTGGGTATCCAGTTTCAGGAAGAGGTCGGCTAACTGATTTTAGTCATCACTCAAGAAAAAGTCTATGTGTTTCTCATCATCAGATCTCCAGATGTCAGCTTTCAGCTCACTTGCTATTCACAGCAGGAGTTGACACTGCACACAGATGAAGTGGAGGACAGACATGACTATAGTCTTTGATTGGTACACTAGCAGCAACCCAAATTTCTCGAACAAAGAAAGAGACAGTTAAAGGTGCCTATCTGAGATAGGTACTTGAGGACTCCCGTAAGGACTCCAAAGTGTCCAGCGCAGGACCTCAGTCTTCTCTCTTCCAGGTGTTTTTGGCTTTGGGGAATGGATGTGCTGAAGGAGAAAGGCCATTTTTGCTTGATTCTGTAGGGAGTCCCTACATGGTTCCTCTCCTCGGAGGTGCCACCATGGACCAATCAGATGGGGTCCCTTACTGATGCCAAAAAAATCAAAATGTCCAACCAAATTGAGAGTGTCCTCTCTCACCATCCAATCAGGGAACAAGACATAATCTTTCTGAACTCTTGCAACTGGGGTTGGAATTTTGCAGTCTCTTCATGTAACATCTTGTCACACCAGCTTTTTTAAGACAAGCTAGGTTTTGCCATAGCTGTTGACACATGCTTTGAACACTAGCTGGTTTGCTCTAGTTAGCAACTAACCTCTGCAAATCACTTTCCATTGTTCCCTTTGCAGTGCATCCCATGGCCAGCTTTGCTGCAGTTTCTCCAGCAGTACTCTGTTAGCTGCTGAAATGTTTTTCTCCAGGAAGCCAGAACAGCTAAATGCATTTTCCATTTCTGTTCCCCTTATTTTAACAACACCGGATGGACCTTGGTATGTGTAGCTGAGCTGATTATACGCATTATTAACCAAACAGTTACATTTCTGATTATACCATTCCATTTGCAAGTATCCCTACACAAACACTATTTGGTTTTAGGTCCTTTTATTTACTGCCTCTTTCAGCATAGGTGTATTTCACTAACCTGACAGTATAAACATGCTTGATAGCAAAAATTAGCTTTACTTCTTTGCTTTATCACTTAAACTGAAAGAAATCAATATAAACACAACCCATTTTATTCCTAACAGGATTGCCTATGAGGTAAAACCTGACATTACAGCTTACAATGTTACCCAAGGCTATATCACTTATAGTTGACTTCCTTTATATACACACTTTAATCATACTATTACATACCATCAAGCTATTTTACTACTGTATCTGGCATATCATATCATATCTTAATGTTTGACATTAATTTAATTTTAATCCACTCACTCATTCACAGATAGGAAAAAAGGGGAAGTCTCTTTAGCTTCCCCGGGGTACTCTCCTGAGAAAGGCTGACACAACTCTGACTTTCTTCAGACTATTGAAGAAATCTTGCCATTAAGCCTCAGGTTTTTATTCTCTTTTTATGCTTATAAGAAGCACACAGAGTCTTTTTCAAGGAGATAAAGCAATACGCCGTGTTTATTGAGAGTACAGTTCAAGCATTAAAATCAGCACATGCTTCCATTCATACACACACACATACCCCAAAGTTCTGCAGCTCGATCTTATAGTTACCAGTCCTTAGTGTGACTCTGTCAGTTCCAGTGGCCAGATGAAATTGCACACGAGGGAGGGGAGGAGCTGAAGCTGGGCCTCTGTTGGACGTGTCCAAAACGCCAATGTTGATGCAGAACAAACCCAAAGTACCATGGCAATACACCCTTCTTTTATAGTAATAAGTTCCCATATAAGTCTATCGACCTTGCTGAGTCACACCGGACCTGTTAATCACGAGGTATTCAAGGTTGCTCCCAATCAGCATTACATTGGGTTATTGCTGGGAGTGTCCACAGATGTTTCTTATCTCATCTCTCTGGCTCCACTCTTTATCTAGTCCTTGGGGCATATGTCTTTGCTTTAGGGTGGTCAATTTTCCATCCGGGTGATTCAGGTGACTGAAATAAGGTTGGTGCCTCTCGACTTCTCCACTTCCACTCCACTTCCCTCTAGACCATCTAGCCCATCAGTACTGGCACCTCCTGTCTCCTCTTTGTTAACATGCCATACATTCTTCACTCACGCACAAAACAGTAAATAATTTCAAAAGCAAGAATTACAGCCATAATACTTCTATTCTTCTAAAAACAATCATTAACACATAATGCAAAGAATAAATCCACAACAATTTCTTCTTACTAATTCAAAGCTAACAAAATAAGCAAAATAGAATACAGTTTACTGGAGGCAATTTCTCCCCATTACGCTTTTGGCTTACACTCTCTGTACAACCCTTCTAAAAGGCCTTGATGCCTATTCATTTCTTAAATAGTAATAATTCATAACTTTGGGTCCTTAGTTAACTACAACAAGTTGATAATCTCCATATTAGTTTCAGTACTTCATCTATGATGGCAGTATGACCCATTGTACTGGGTATGTGGCATTGCAATATTATTACAGCAACTATTTGAAAAGGGAGAAAATAATAGGAATTTTAAATTAGAACCATTCTTTAAATATGTAAAGAGAAGGGATAAATGCCTAAAGAGCCCAAGTGCTCTTTTTAAAAGTGACTTAACCTGAGTCAAGTCAAATGCTACTGAAAATGCAGGGAAAAGGGGGTTCTTTCAGTTCCATGTAACAGAATTTGTTTTTAACCTTATTTTCCTTTAAAAAAAATAAGAAACCACATTAAAAAATTCCATTAAAAGAACGTAATTTATGTTGAAAAGTCAATCATGCAAAAGTTAGGAAGTGCCAGATTTACAGTTGACTGTGCAGCTTTAATTCAGCAGCTTTGTTTGTATGTATTAGGATACAATATTTAGACATATGATCACATGCTATTTTTTCACCTCACCTAACTCAATGACCAAAAGTGCAGAATTAAGGTTTTGAAGGCATCAGTAAGTCTGGTATTTTCTATCTTTCAAGTTCTTGACTGTGCAATCTAAATAAAGTTCTTTTAACATAGGGTTTTTGTGACCAATACAGTTTTGTGAAAAACACTGGAACTCAAGGTAAGTATTCTTTCAAAAAAAAATTCAGGGAATACTGGGTGCAGTTTTCCAATGTGGGTTCCTAAAGTTAGGCACCTAAAAGACAGCTTAAATATCTACTATAAGGGCCTGTAACAAGTCCTCTGCCTGCAGCCCACTACCTGCCCCAATAAAACACAGAGAGGCTTCTATTTCTGCAGCACCCATGGCTTTATTTGCACATGTTCTCCCACCACCAGTGATATATTATATACAGAGCAGGCCTTACAGTCTCATCTGCCACACAGAGTCTGCCCTCAGCCTAGAGACTAGCCTTCCCCCTGACCATTCCCTTGTCTTCTGGCTGCCAGCCAGCCTTTATAGCCCTTGAACCCTCAGGCCCACAGGTGCAGCCAGTTCTAAAGGCCAGGCACCAGACTTCTCCCCAGCCCCAGTCTATTTCCCCTGATTGAGGCTGGCTGAGCAGGGGCTAATGAGATGCCTTTGCACCAGCACCCTGCAACAGGTCCTGAGCCAAGTCAATAGAAATATTCCATTAAGTTCAGTGAGCTTCAAATTAGGTGAACGTGCTGAGTTAGATTTTTAAATGGAGTCTAAAATGATTATTTAGGTACATACCACCATGGACCAGCTTCCATGTAGGGGCTTAACTTTAAGCATTACTTTTAATCTGTTGGGACTAGTCCCCCATTTAATTCATTGGGACTATTATGTGCTTAAAGTTAACCACATGCAAAAGGATTAGGGAGTTAATGGATATTTCTCAGAGTCATAGATTTCAAGACCATAAGGAAACACTGTGATCTTCTGGTCTGACCTTCTGAATAACACAGGCCCTAGAATTTTACAAAATGATTCCTGCATCAAGCCCATAGCTTCTAGTTGAGCTATAACATATCTTTTCATCTAATGGTCAAAACGAGGTTTGAAGCCTGGACCCTCATATGCTGACAATCCAAATTGTATCATTTGGATTTTTTTTTTACAATAACTTGGTGTATTTATGGCATGTTTCCTTTAGAAATCTAGTTTTGTGAATTTAGAAAGTAGGTCCTATGTTGTGGGGGCTGTCTCCTCTTATGGAGTGCCACTGCAATGCAAATTGTATATATATATATATATATATATATATATATATATATATATATATATATATATATATATCCAATGCATATTTTTGCTGGTATTAAAGATAAAAATGGGATATTTGATATTTTCCTCTTATAGTAAACACTGTATTAAGTAATACTTGGTGAAAGTTTACCATATAATTTTTTTTAGGGTGATTAATTTCCTCTAAAGAAGAAACTTGTTCAAAGTTTTAAAAAAATACACACTATCTACCTGTTTACAAGCATTGTTCCCATTATAGCCACATCCGTCTGCACAGTGAAATGTTTTTCAGAACTTCATGCATTCATTTATTCATTTCCCTCCTGGACACAGTAGTTAACAAGTCCTGCTTATTTTGATGCAACTAATAAGAAGTGATTTGACAATACTATGGTAGATTGTGTTACAAGTGAAACTGAGTCATTAGTTAGACAGTTTGTGATGAATAAAAATAACACCTCAGTAACACCATCTGGATACTCTTAATTAAATATAACCTTCAACCAAGTTTCTTTTCAACATCCAATTGTCCTGTAATTCTTAGCAGGTACCTTGCACTATTTAATTAATATTTAGTCTTGGCATGCTTTGTAGATATTTTGCAATATTAAAAATGTCTCGCTCTTCTCATCTTGATTTTATTATTTATTTTTAACTAACTAGCTCTGAAATTTCAACCCAAACTTTGTAACTAAATTTTATAGAACAACTAACTTGGAAAGTTTTCAAAGGAGGGCTGTGCATAGTAAGTATTAATATGCCAAATTCACTGAAGAAGCCGAAAAAGGGTAGGAAAGGCTAAGAAAATAATTATGATATGGCTAACAGGTGAATTTCCCTCAACCATATCTCCCAAAATCCAAGTGAATGAGCTTTCTAAGCACGGGTTTTGGAGGATAGCATTCTCCAGGGAACTTCTGATCAGCCCTCTGCACAGCTATTACAGCCAAAAGCAGCCACTGCCCTTTTCTTCTTCCAGTGGGATTATTCTAAGACAGTAAATATGCATAGATGTGGATTGGCTAAAGGTTTGGTACTAGGCTATCTAAATGATTACCTCTCTTCTCATGTCACGTTTAAATTATGAAACTAAACTAAAATAAATAGATATTTTTGGTTGTATTATTATCTGAGTTGTACAGTTTAGGAAATCGAGTCATGGAAAGATCAGGTGACTTACCCAGCCTTACAGAGAACAACTGTAGCAGAGCTGTGAAAAGAATTGTCTCCTTGTTCCAGTCTTGAGCCCTAACTACAAGAGTACTCTTCTCCCTCTGAGCTATGGCATGTTCTGCTTCTCTTCACAAGCCTACAGAAGCCCTTCCTGGCAAGAGTACAGACGCAAGAGGCAGCAGAAGTTAATATTGCTCCTTGACGCACTAACTTTCACTTTATATTTTGTAGACCACCCAAGGGAACATGTAGAGCACTCAAATGGCAGGGAGTTAATGGCAGCCCAGATCATGACTCAGCCATTGTATGAGTACATCTACACTACAAATAAAGGTGTGACTGTAGCGAAGATAGGAGTACCCCACGGTCCAATTGCCTAGGCCTTGAAATTAGTGCCATCTTCTCCAAGCCACCCCAATGGCTCTTGCACATTCCCCAGAACTACACCAAGGTCTGAGCTTTTTGGTTTACAGATCACCTCTTCAGAAAGGAATGATAGCAGAAGCAAATACGCTCAGGATTAGCAAAAACTTAATTTCTCTTTACTTAATAGATAAAATGCAAGAGAGCACAGATAATTCAGAAAACTATCAACATCCTGAACTCAGTGCTGTTCACTCTAGCTCACCCTTTCCTTGGGATCTGTCTGTGTTCAAGTAGGCATAGTGTCCCCTGCTCCTCACCAGGCTCCTCGTCTTGAGCTAGTGGAAATGTCTAAAGATGCCATTTATAACCTTCCAGTCTACTCTGTGATGTGACTCCCTGATCAGCCTCCTCAGGTGATCACAGACACCTACCAAGTGATTTCATTGTCAGCCAACTTATTCCCTGGCAAACCAGTTCTCCTGGGAAAAAGCCAGCATTTTAACAGGGTATTTTTATTTTAGTATAGGATCATCCAGATTTAAATACCATGTATTTTTAGCCCTATACCACTACTCCTTGCAATTCCAGCCCAACACAGAGATAAAGAACAACAGAGAAGTCAAATTTGAAATGGAACTTGCAGTCATATACCTATATCGATAAAGATATAGATATGTCTATACCAGGGGTCACAACCTTCGGCACACGGCCAATCGGGGTAATCTGCTGATGGTCCGTGAGACATTTTGTTTACATTGACCATCCGTAGGCAGGGTCCCTCAGAGCTCCCAGTGGTCACGGTTCACTGTTCCCAGCCAATGGGAGCTGCAGGAAGTGGCAGCCAGCACATTCCTGTTGCCTGCGCCACTTCCCACAACACCCATTGCTTCCTTTGAAAGTTTGCCCTCCATGAAAAAAATTATCACATAGCAAGAGTGTTGTCTTAAAATATCATAGTTTTGTTTGTGGTCATGGTATTACATCAGCCCAAAGATATTTTGTGATACTTTCATTGTCTTGCAGGATACAAAGAAACTCCATTAAAACAGAGACTATCCTATGAAAATTGAGATGGGAGGTGGGGGCAAACCTACACCTTATCTACATTTAAACCACAAATATATTCTGAGTCTGACCACGGTTATGCTTACCATACTATACTGTGAATCCTAATTTGAATAAGACAATGAAACATGTGTTGACATTGTATTTGGTGCTGCATAAAGTGTATTGAATTAAATATGACCTTGGAAGTACTAAGTGAGTTCATCTGTGCAATCTTCAGGTGTACAGCATGCTTTGAAAAGTCCCAAATGTGACATACCTTTATTTATTTACTTAGAATGTTTTCCAGCTAGATTAATATATTCAAACCTTATGAATTTTCCATAAACACTACACTGTGCATGTATATAAAGCTACTTACTATAAATTAGTAGCCAAGAAGGGCCAAAGGGTACATGAAAATAAGGCTTTACCCACAGAATACAGAAGCATTTATAGGCTTGCTTTGGTAATATAAAGTAGTAGTGTAAATGAGTCCCATAAACATTAGAGAAAATAAGAAATAGGGTACAAAAAATGACCTGCTGAAGCAAACTTGCATCTTCTGCCCACAATTTGCATAGATATATGCAAATGAATGAACTTGTGATAGTTCGATTCAATATTTTCTTACACAAAGATCTTTCCAGAGAAATGCTATTAGAATTTATTTTTTTTCACTCTTCTATTACTTACTCTCAGCTTGCAAAATAAGTTGTCTCACTTTCCTTCTTTCAGCTTTATTTCCACAAAATTGCAAAAAAAAAATGGACTTTTTGGACTCCTATGAACAGTTCTATTTTAGGATGTCATAATTTTGCAACTGTTGTCTGTTTCATTTCAAATTATGATGAAAAATAATACCTTGGCTCCAGACACAATGACTGTATATTGCTATTGCTTGTGTTCAGTATTTTAAAAGAGGGCCAAAAATTGGTTAATAGTGGAAACACACTTGAAACTAGAGCTGGCCAAAAAAAGCCAAGTATATTCCATGCAAATTTTCACATGAAAATCTTCACATGAAAGAAACGTTTTCTTTCCAAATTTTCTGTGATTTTTAAAAATTCCCTACCCCCACTCTCTCACATCTTTATACTTCCTTCTGCCTTTTTCCAGTGGAGGAAAAAAAAAGTAAAATATATTGTTTTTTTTTCCCAACCAAAATGAAACATTTTTTGTTTAGTATTTCAAAAATATTGAAAAGAACATAAGAAATTTTTTTAAAACCTAGTCACAATATTTGTTTAGATCAAAAAGACAGCTTCCATCCAAAAAAATTAAAGAAAAAGTTTTCAGTCAGTTCTCGCTGCAGCTTTACCTATGCAGTAGCTCTCAGAACTGTTGCATATGTTCATTTCTTCCTAAACCCTGCACTTCAGGTAAAATGAGCATGTCACTGTCCAATTTAGCTGAAACAGTTAAGTACACATGAGGTGAAAATCAGCAATGCTGAAGCTAGCTTCAAAGATTTCCTCTTTCTAGTTCCCTTTGGCTTCCTCGACCACGGGATGCTATTTGAGGAAGGACTGCTAGGAACAGATGGCGTTCACCTTTCGAAGAGGGGAAAGGCCTTATTTGCTCACAGACTGGCTAACCTAGTAAGGAGGGCTTTAAACTAGGTTCGACGGGGACAGGTGAGCAAAGCCCACAGGTAAGTGGGGAACAAGACCTGGGAGATGGGTTGGAAACAGGAGGGAGCACGGGCTATAATGGCAGAGAGGAAGGAGGGTCAGGGCAAAGCTGGGAGGCAAAATCAAACCAGTATCTTAGATGCCTTTATACAAATGCAAGGAGTATGGGTAATAAGCAGGAAGAACTGGAAGTGCTAATAAATAAATACAACTATGACATTATTGGCATTACTGAAACTTGGTGGGATAATACACACGACTGGAATGTTGGTGTGGATGAGTATAGTTTGCTCAGGAAGGATAGACAGGGGAAAAAGGGAGGAGGTGTTGCCTTATATATTAAAAATATACACACTTGGACTGAGGTGGAGATGGACATAGGAGACGGAAGGTTGGAGAGTCTCTGGGTTAGGCTAAAAGGGGTAAAAAACACAGGTGATGTCATGCTGGGAGTCTACTACAGGCCACCTAATCAGGCGGAAGAGGTGGATGAGGCTTTTTTCAAACAACTAACAAAATCATTCAAAGCCCAAGATTTGGTGGTGATGAGGGACTTCAACTATCCAGATATATGTTGGGAAAATAACACCGCGAGGCACAGACTATCCAATAAGTTCCTGGACTGCATTGCAGACAACTTTTTATTTCAGAAAGTTGAAAAAGCTACTAGGGGGGAAGCTGTTCTAGACTTGATTTTAACAAATAGGGAGGAACTTGTTGAGAATTTGAAAGTAGAAGGAAGCTTGGGTGAAAGTGATCATGAAATCATAGAGTTTGCAATTCTAAGGAAGGGTAGAAGGGAGTACAGCAGAATAGAGACAATGGATTTCAGGAAGGCAGATTTTGGTAAGCTCAGAGAGCTGATAGGCAAGGTCCCATGGGAATTAAGACTGAGGGGAAAAACAACTGAGGAAAGTTGGCAGTTTTTCAAAGGGACGCTATTAAGGGCCCAAAAGCAAGTTATTCCGATGGTTAGGAAAGATAGAAAATGTGGCAAAAGACCACGTTGGCTTACCCTTGAGATCTTGCGTGACCTACAAAATAAAAAGGCGTCATATAAAAAATGGAAACTAGGTCAGATCACGAAGGATGAATATAGGCAAATAACACAGGAATGCAGAGGCAAGATTAGAAAAGCAAAGGCACAAAATGAACTCAAACTAGCTATGGGAATAAAGGGAAACAAGAAGACTTTTTATCAATACATTAGAAGCAAGAGGAAGACTAAGGACAGGGTAGGCCCACTGCTCAGTGAGGAGGGGGTAACAGTAACGGGAGACTTGGAAATGGCAGAGATGCTTAATGACTTCTTTGTTTCGGTCTTCACTGAGAAGTCTGAAGGAATGTCTAGTATTGTGAATGCTTACGGGAAGAGGGTAGGTTTAGAAGAGAAAATAAGGAAAGAGCAAGTAAAAAATCACTTAGAAAAGTTAGATGCCTGCAAGTCACCAGGGCCTGATGAAATGCATCCTAGAATACTCAAGGAGTTAATAGAAGAGGTATCTGAGCCTCTAGCTATTATCTTTGGGAAATCATGGGAGACGGGGGAGATTCCAGAAGACTGGAAGGGGGCAAATATAGTGCCCATCTATAAAAAGGGAAATAAAAACAACCCAGGAAACTACAGACCAGTTAGTTTAACTTCTGTGCCAGGGAAGATAATGGAGCAGGTAATCAAAGAAATCATCTGCAAACACTTGGAAGGTGGTAAGGTGATAGGGAATAGCCAGCACGGATTTGTAAAGAACAAATCGTGTCAAACCAATCTGATAGCGTTCTTTGATAGGATAATGAGCCTTGTGGATAAGGGAGAAGCGGTGGATGTGATATACCTAGACTTTAGTAAGGCATTTGATACAGTCTCGCATGATATTCTTATAGATAAGCTAGGAAAGTACAATTTAGATGGGGCTACTATAAGGTGGGTGCATAACTGGCTGGATAACCGTACTCAGAGAGTAGTTGTTAATGGCTCCCAATCCTGCTGGAAAGGTATAACAAGTGGGGTTCCGCAGGGTTCCGTTTTGGGACCGGTTCTGTTCAATATCTTCATCAATGATTTAGATGTTGGCATAGAAAGTACGCTTATTAAGTTTGCGGACGATACCAAACTGGGAGGGATTGCAACTGCTTTGGAGGACAGGGTCAAAATTCAAAATGATCTGGACAAGTTGGAGAAATGGTCTGAGGTAAACAGGATGAAGTTCAATAAAGATAAATGCAAAGTGCTCCACTTAGGAAGGAACAATCAGTTTCACACATACAGAATGGGAAGAGACTGTCTAGGAAGGAGTATGGCAGAAAGAGATCTGGGGGTCATAGTGGACCACAAGCTTAATATGAGTCAACAGTGTGATACTGTTGCAAAAAAAGCAAACGTGATTCTGGGATGCATTAACAGGTGTGTTGTAAACAAGACACGAGAGGTCATTCTTCCGCTTTACTCTGCGCTGGTTAGGCCTCAACTGGAGTATTGTGTCCAGTTCTGGGCACTGCATTTCAAGAAAGATGTGGAGAAATTGGAGAGGGTCCAGAGAAGAGCAACAAGAATGATTAAAGGTCTTGAGAACATGACCTATGAAGGAAGGCTGAAGGAATTGGGTTTGTTTAGTTTGGAAAAGAGAAGACTAAGAGGGGACATGATAGCAGTTTTCAGGTATCTAAAAGGGTGTCATCAGGAGGAGGGAGAAAACTTGTTCACTTTAGCCTCCAATGATAGAACAAGAAGCAATGGGCTTAAACTGCAGCAAGGGAGATTTAGGTTGGACATTAGGAAAAAGTTCCTAACTGTCAGGGTAGTTAAACACTGGAATAGATTGCCTAGGGAAGTTGTGGAATCTCCATCTCTGGAGATATTTAAGAGTAGGTTAGATAAATGTCTATCAGGGATGGTCTAGAAAGTATTTGGTCCTGCCATGAGGGCAGGGGACTGGACTCGATGACCTCTCGAGGTCCCTTCCAGTCCTAGAGTCTATGAGTCTATGAGTCTAATCTCCCATTATCATTTTCCTGCACACAATTATTTTAATATATATTTTGTTTTCTTATTAGTATAACATATCCAGTATAATCTATGGCCATCATTGTACCAGCATGTGTCTGCAATCACTGACTACTTACAAACCCTCAGGTATCAGCTATTATATTAGACAATTGTTTGTTGTTGACTCAGTATGTGATGTACTATTAATGGCCCAGGGATGTGACGTTATACACCCCAGATGTTATACCAAAGGCAGCTTAAGTTATAACTCAGGCATTGCTCCTAATTCAAGTCCTGTCCATGTACAAAACCCTTAACTCCTGAGTGGTTGTGCTATTAACTAAAGTTGGCTGTTAACTCAAGGTATATAGGCTTAAGCTCGAGTTAACACAGCTCGTCAGCTGCTAACATGTTCTCCAATGCCTTTCCACAATTCCTCCCATGTGCCCAGAAAGATGAGTTGTCCCCCACAGTTTACTGGGAAAACAAATCATAGAGTGGCTCAGCTTACAGCAGCACAGAGAACCACAGGATATGCTCTCAGAGTCCTTAGTGCCATACACAAATGAGTGCAGCACCAGTGTAGACAGAGCAGCTTGAATATTATTGCACAGTTTGACTACTCTCACTTACGATAGGCTAACTTGAGGGGAGTTACAGACTGTAGGTAATTCGAGACAAGTCTGCGGTGAATGTACTCCTTATCGGCCTGATTCAGCAAAGCACTTAAGACATCTCTCAGTCTGATTAGCTTCAGATGGGGTTTCTGCTTTATTTAGAACTGTTCCCACTCCCTGCATTGTTGTTACAATGCAATTCTTGATGGCACCAGCAGCCCTTGTGTACTATAAACTCAAGGATGGGTGTGAAGACTATGTCCCCTCTATACTCTCAGGCCTGCCCAGGGACCCTGACTCGAAGACAGATTCTTACCTTGCTCCCTTCCTCCATGCTAGAGGTAAGAGATCTAAGATGAGGGTAACCACAAGTTGTGTGAGACCTAGAGGCACATCCCCTCATCATGAAATACTGTGCCCAGAAACAACACTCAGGTAGCCACTTGGGTTACCCACCAACTGCACTGCCACCTTCCAAAGTAGTAAGAATTTTAATTTAAACCCTCAAGCCAGGCCTCTTGGATGCTGGGTAGAAGGTAAAAAAAAACAACACAGCAGTTTGCCAGATTTGCCATATTGGAAAAATCCTTTCCAACCTCCAGAACCAGCACCAACAGAGATCCAGCATGTAGCTGAAGGGTGGGGATGACACAAGGAGTACACAGCAGCAGGGGGTGGGACAGGCACTGAAGTCCTGGTCCTAGATGTAGCATGTGACTCCCTTCTCCCATACCCATCCCCTGAGCAGGAGAAAGAAAGGGTCGAAAGGCACCCCTACCTCCAGGAGGAAAGAGAAAGTAAAGAAGAGGGAGCATATGGAACACTGCCTCAGCTGCTCCCAGATGAGATTTATGCCCCCCTGCTACCCTGCCATGGGTCCAGAAGGTGTCTCCACTGCTACCAATCCCGTCAAGGATGCACCTGGGATAGCAAGGTGAAGATCTGGGAAAGTAATTGATATTATATACCAATAAATATAATCCAAAACATATTATTTATTATTTACATCCAGGACAAAGAAACAGTACTTTATTGGAGAAGGTCTGACATTGTGTATGGACATGCATTTTTCTGATATGTTCAGCTTCTGACATCTGGATCAAAAATGCCTCAAGTATTTTTTTTATAAAAAGTAACATGCCTCTTTGGAACACAATGAAAATTTGTTCCCCCAGAACTGTGCATACTGCTGGGGGTTATTTGTATTTTTGATCTAATTCAATTTTCTACCAAAAATATTAAAAGATACAAATGAAATCTTTTTTTATTACAATTTCCACAACATTTACTGGAAGTTTGTCTGTTGTAAGGATTATATGTAAGAGTAGACTTTATACAAAGTAGGTTTTCACACATTTTAATTTCTATTAAAAAGAGAGTTAGATGCTATAAGGAGCATTCTAGGGTATTTTTTCTGCCATTCTGAAGATTACATAGCCTAAATATGAAAGAGATTCTTGCATTTTTTAGGGTATTCATTTTTTTTAACCTTGCATTAAGATGAACATTTCAACATTTTCCACATCTAGGAACTACTGGAAAAATGTATATAATAGTGCAATACTAATGTACAGCATTAATACTTCCAAGCAACATTAAATAAAATTGTTTTAATGTTAAGCATGTTTTCAAAAATATGCTTAAATCTGTATTAATATTAAATTATTCAGAGATGACACTTTTCCAAGAGTGAGACTGATATACAGATGCTATGGCACCAGCAAGTTTCCACACTTTCTCCTTTTGCCTATGTAGCTAAACCAGCACCACACCAGTACTGAAAGGAAAAGGCTGTGACTTCTTCAATGTGTTATAGCAATACAACCCTAAAACAAAATGAATTACAAATATGAGTAAGTATTGCTTCGGACTTCAATGGGCTTACCCGTTGGAAGATACTACCAAATCCACTGGTACTGTATTTTTTCTATTCAACTTTAAATATGCAGCTGAAAATGAAGCTTCTATAATTTTGACCATAGCATTTTCACTTAAGTTTTATCCATAGGCAAAATGAGCTTGTGATCTATAGAAGGTGGTTTTTAATCTGCAACTGCACTGATATATCTTTGATCATGAATGCCATATTTTTGTTTCCCTTGAAATCATATTCTTGTACTAACCACATCACTTCTTTGAAGAGACAAGCTAGTCACTAAAACTAAAACAAAGCATTTGGTTGAGATTGATAATATGTCATCTAAGTCTTTCTCCCTCATGAAGGAAATTCATGTAGTGAAACACCTGCCAGAAAACTTTGAAGTACGAGGCAAACTGCTATCATAACAGACTCCATTACTTTCTTGAGTAGTCAAGCATTGTAAAGAGACTCTGCAATAGCCACCAACCTACCATATAACAAAAGCAATGGAAGTACTAAAAGGGAATATGATGATATAATGTAAACTGTTTGCCCTGAAAGAAGTCTAGAACAGAAATATCTCACAGAGATGGTCATTAACTCTTCCTAAATCTGTTAATTTTTACTTAATTTCCTACATAGATTATTTTAGAATTGTTTAGGAAATGACTAATCCTCATTTTGGGGTTAGGAGGGTGTGGCACTTGGAAGACTACTACCACTTACTTACTTCCCTCTTCCTTACTCCCAATCAAGAAGAAACCATGTCCAAAGAGCCTACCATAGTCCAGTGAGAGGCATGGGGAGTTAAGACTAAGTAATTCAGCATGACATCTGCCCATCTCCAAGGGGGAGAGAAGATCAATGAACCCAGCAAAGAACAGCTCGCCTGATCTTATTCTGAACATCTACACAATCTCATTTTGGTGTTTCACTTTGACATCTCAAATGTGTGGAGATTTCTTTTTGGGTGAAGTATGGATAAAATAACTTAACTTTATAATTTCCAGTTTGACCCCTGTAAACCCATGTATTGTCTCACAGGCTTAGGCACTGCAACAAAATAATAAAACCTAACTTTTATGTGGTGTTTTCTTCCATAGAACTCAAAGCACATTATAAAGGTGGTAAATATCATTATCTCAATTTTACAGCTGGGGAAACTGAGGCACATAGAGAGAATTGATTTGTCCATGGACACCCGGCAGGCCAGGAGAAGAGGTAAAAATATAATACAGGTTTCCTGAGTCCCTGTTCAGTACTGTCTCCACTAGGCCAATGCCTCGGTTTCCAAAGCCAAAAAGAGGAGCACATAGCTAACAATTAATGTTACTCCAAATTTATAATGACATGAAGATCTGTATCAGAGTCTCCAGAATCAATGTGGAAATTACTTTGACATTTCTGAGGTCACCAAGAGTGGAAAGTTTACAGATATCAATATTGCAAAATTGACAAGTCCAAATAGAACATGGCTGCAGTTGTCAAATAATTAGCCTTTATTATAATAGTAGCCAAACCCTCAGGAAGTCATCCAGTGCATACAGAACTAGAACAAACTTATTGACTATACTGTGACTTTGAAAAGTATTTCATAATTCATTAATCAGCTATATATTATGTTATTTCAAAGTTAACAATATTGTAATAAACAAAGTAAGATACTTAAAATAGTAAGGATAAATATGATATAAGAAAACAATCAATTTGTAAACACCTAGGGAATTATCGGGTGATAGGTAATAACTATCACTGATTTGTGAAGATCAAATTATACGAAACCATCTTATTTTTCTTCTTTACAGGGTCAATGGCTTAGTGGATGGGGGTGAGGGAGCAGTAGAAATGATATATCTTGATTTTAGTAAGGCTTTTGATTCAGTTCCACATGATATATGGCTAAACGAAATTACTGTTAGGTGGTGCACAACTGGTTGAAAAACCAGACTTAAAGCATAATTATTCATGGTTCACTGGAAGTACATATCTGACACTGGCAGGAGATACAGGACAAAGTAGAAGGACACAACTAGTAGGGTCCTGAAGAAGTAACTCCTGGTTCCAATACTATTCAATATTTTCATTAATGATTAGGATAATGGATAGGAGCATATGCAGATGACATCAACTTGGGAGGGGTTGCAACCACATTGGAGGATAAAATAGGCAATAACTGGCTAGGTGGCAATATTGCTGAAAAGGACTTTGTGGCTATAGTGGACCACAAATTGAATATGAGCTAACAATGTGATGTAGTTGCAAAAAAAAGGCTAATGTTCTGGGATGTATTAATAGGAATGTCCTATGTAAGACATGGGAGGTAATTGTTCTGCTTGACTCAGAACTGATGAGGTCTCAGGTGGGGTATTGTGTCTAGTTTGGGTTCAAGTATCAGAGGGGTAGCCATGTTAGTCTGGATCTGTAAAAGCAGCAAAGAATCCTGTGGCACCTTATAGACTAACAGACGTTTTGGAGCATGAGCTTTCTTGGGTGAATCTGATGAATCTGAGGAAGTGGGTATTCACCCAAGAAAGCTCATGCTCCAAAACGTCTGTTAGTCTATAAGGTGCCACAGGATTCTTTGCTAGTTTGGGTTCCACACTTTAAGAAGGACGTGGACAACATGGAGAGAATCCAGAGAAGAACCACAAAAATGATGGAAGGTTGATGATTCTGGTAAAATCTGAACTATGAGGAAAGATTAAAACAACTGGGCAGATCATCACAGCATGAGTGTCACTTAAACATGCAAAAAGATATTTCATGTCTACAGATATTGAGAAAGGAAGACTGAGAGGGGTCATGATAACAGCCTTCAAATAGGTAAAGGATTTTTATAAAAAGGATACTGATCAGTTGTTTTCATGTTCACTGAAAGTAAGACAAGAAGCAACCAGCTTAATCTTCAGCAAGGCAGATTTAGGTAAGATATTAAGAAAAGCTTTCTAACTATAAGGATAATTAATTACTGGAGGAGATTGTGGAATAGCCATCATTGAAGGTTTTAAAGAACAGTTAGGACAAACACTTGTCAGGGATGGTCTAGGTCTTGATTCTGCCTCAGCGCCATGACCTATTAAGATTCCTTCCAGACATATCCATGATTCTATGATACTGTCATGGAAGTAATTATGCTTATGACAATTTTAAGCTTCTGATCATGTCAGTACAAATTAGAGATTGCCAGAAGCCTGAGCAGGCTCAGAATAAACTGAGAGCTTATATATTTGTTGACAGAATTTTGTCCCTTCTCCTGACAAACCTGAATCCTACTAAATATTACACTCCCTATCACTTAAAGTGAGCAGGAGTAGGTTGTTCTCTCATGTGTATGCCCTCTCCCAGCCCTTTCCCATGGCCTTTTTTTGACACAGTCATGTCAATTTTTCTTCTGTCCTTCCCAGATCATCATAGTATGAATGGTCATTTAAATATGAAAAAAGATATTGTATGTCTAAAGATATTGGAAAAGTCAAGCCCTTTTATAATGTAAATTCATGTTCTCTTCTATCCTACTCAGTATTCTCCATGAGAAGTATTCTGTTTGTTTAATACACTAACACCATCATCTGCAAAACTCCTTTTGTATATCTAAATAGTGCACACCATTTCTCTGCACATGGGAGCTGGGAAGAAGGAAAATATATCCTGCTTCTTTTGTACTTTTTACATTTTAGAAACAGGTTATTCCAAATTATTTTCCCCCAGTACCCATTTAGAACATACAATTATTTTAAAGAAAATGAATGAAGCCATGGTTTAGGAAAGTTTAATTATACACATTTAGAAAAAATAAAAGTGCCTTTTCTCATCCAGCTTTCTCTATCTCAGTCACACACAAACACACAAAATGTCTTTCATCTATTTATTTGTGCATGACTAAATGGCTAGAAAGATCTGTGTTCATATCCTACTGTATAGATGCTTGTTATTATTATGTATGTGTGTATATGTGTAAATAGATAAATAAGATGAATAGCTGCCAATCAGAGGCAGCAATTAATAGGCACTCCATTCACTGTAATATAGCTTAACAGTCCAACAGTTTAAACCAGGTTTGAACTTGGTCAGCCATGTTCATTTATGCAGTGAGCACACGGGACCATATATTTTATCTTATGTGACCGTAATAAAAATCAGACATGGGATCACAGTTTCGAAGTTTTATAGGATTATAGATATTTCATCAGCTTATGTTAGTATTGAAAATTTTAGAATTTTTCTAAGATTGTATGTGACCAAATCTGTCTTGGTTGAGTCAATTTCTTTTATTAAGCTACTAAATACTTGCCCTGTTAACTGTCTCTGTGTTATCCACACACTTTAGGGCTCCGACCCCCTACCGTCTTTCATGAGTACTCAGGTCATAAGAGACCCTCCTCTACGGGTCTGCGAGACCTTTGCCCACTGAAAGAGCCTTTACACAGTAATATCATTACCTTATATTTATTAAAAATTAATTAACAGAACACACTCACTAGCACACAATGTGCTCAACACTCCCAATAAGGCAGATGGGCTTCTCCAGATGGGCCATATGTGCTGTAACTAGGGGTGCTGGGGGTACTGCCACATCCTCTATCTTGAAGTGGATTCCATTATATACAGATTTACAGTAGCTCTCAGCACTCCCACTATAAAAATTGTTCCAGCACCCCTGTCGATGGCTAGTCAGAATTGTATTATCTGTGGGCTCTGGCTTCAGCTTCTGCACAGAATGATCATGCAGGTGATTGAGTTCTGGCCGCTTTGATTTTGGGTTGTGTCCCAGAGTTAGGTTGCAAAGAATTCCTTCTTGGACTTCAGTTTATATAGTTAAAACTTGGGTACTGCTTAGATATAGTTTAGCCAATCATTTTAAATCATAGGCAGTGGGTGAACCCCCAGCTCGGGGAAGCTAGCCACTGACTAGCCACTAATGCCTTTCACCTGAGATCGTGCCTCTCCCACCCCCTTTCCCCCCAAGCCCAGATCCCCCCCAAAGCTGTCAGCCCCCTCAGCCCCAGAGCACTGTGAGCCCCCTTCCCTAGTCCCAGAGCACCAGCTAGGCAGCGCATGCTCCCCCCCCCATCCCCAGAGTGGAGGATGGCGCGCAGTCCCCTCTTCCCTCTAGTCCTGGAGTGCTAGGCGGCGTGGCCCAAGTGCCGGGGTCCCCCCCCAGCACTGTGTAGCTCCAGCTACCCCAGATTCCAGCCACCCTAGCCCCAGCCCCAGCCCCAGCAGGCTTCCCTTCTCAGAAAAGGAGCAGCCTGTCTGGGCTGGGGCCAACTAGCAGCAAGCAGAGGCCTCTAGACGGAGCGTGAGCGGGGTCATGCAGGGCTGTATGGGGAGGCACAGCCTTCCCCTGCCTATTAGATGTGCTTCCCAGGTTTTCAGCTAAAGTACTATGAAACAGTATTTGTCAACAATCCTAGCTCACCACCTTTTACATACAAGAGTTAATTTAAATTTTGGGAAATCATTTGCACAACTGACAGAGGCAATTAAAGAGCAGACAAAAGCAATCAAAGGTAAACAAAAAGAGAAGTATAGATCTTCTCAACTGAAACTGCTGATAAGTGCTTTTGCCAGACAGTGTTATCTTGCAACATTTTCTTCACAGATCTTAAGGGCTGTCTGTTGATCTACTCACTCTTGGAGCTTATATTTCCTTAGGGCTTTCCTAACAACCTGATGGCTTTCCTAACAATTAGATGGTTTTGGTGCAGTTTAGATGAGACCTGACTCCCTACTTTTTGCTAATGGCTGCTGCTGCTACTTACTGCAAAAAAGGGCATCAGACCACAATTGTGCAGAGAAAAAACTGTAACACTACATATAGCCACTTTTAATTTGATTGATTTTTACTCTCAGAGGAATGTATGCCCTAAGGGAAAGGTTTCCATTCCCTTCTCCCTTTTTTACAAGAGTAAATTTAATTTTGTACCCTTGATATATCAGAACTGCAGACTTATGCAACTAGAAAGTTGTACCTCCTAGTGTGGACAGTTATATCAGTGTAAAAGGTCTGGCTTTTACTGTACAGAAAGGGGAATAACAATACTGATATGTCACATAGTATCATAGAAGTATAGGGCTGGAAGGGACATCAAGATGTCATCCAGTCCATCCCCTTGCCCTGTGGCAGAATTAAGTATACCTAAACCAGCCCTGACAGATGTTTGTCTAACCTGCTCTTATGAAAACCTCCAGTGACAGGGCTTCCACAGCCTTCCTGCATAACCTATTCCAGTGTTTATAGTTCTGGGGCGGTTAAACCATAGCTTGCGAACCCCATGCCACTCTTTTACATTTAAAGTATGGCTTGCGGAGCCTTCCCCCATTCTCCACCTACCAGACTAGGTGGGGAAGTGGAGGGGGAGAAGTTCAGGGCTTCCCTTCTGTGGTGGGGTGGTGGGGCTAGAGGCTTCTGCCCAGTGGGGAGGGAGTGTCAGGGCTTCAGAGTCATAGGCTATGCCTGCCAGGGCTTGGGGCTTCAACAGCAGTAGGGCTGAAGTAGCAAGCCCCAGAGGGCATGCCCCATGGTGGTAAAGCTCTGGCAGGTGCCTTCTGCAGGGCAGAAGCCCTGAGAGACCCCTCTCCACAGGGCAGAAGCTCTGAGCCCCTCTGCAGGGCTTCCTTCTGAAAATGTACCCCAATACATGATTCTGATTGTACTTCATTCTCTCATTCTGCTTCACTGACCTTGAAGGGTACATATGCTACTTTTTGATAACTAGGTTTAACCAGAGCTTTTTTATCCCAAATATCCAAAAATGGGTTTGGAAACAGACTGTTTGCCTTGTTTGTTTGCTCCTGAGGAAAAATGTCTCTGAAAGGAACAAAGCAAACATTGGTTGGGAATTGAAATTTTGCCTTGAAATGACAAACCTTTTGTTCAAACTTTGTTCTGATGCTGCATAGTACAGGCGCAGAGTGTTATGTGTGTATAAGCAGCAGGTAAAAAAAAAATAAGAATGAACAGAAAAGGTAGCAAAAAGAACTTGATCCTGCATTAATGAGAGCACTGCTGCATAGTCACCAAATTAATCTTGCCTAGGAGCAGGCACCCAGCCAAAAAGAGGAGCACATAGTTAATAATTAATGTTACCCCTTTTGACCTGAGTTGTTAACTAAATTCAGAGTGTTGTAGGTTGTTCCAGTCAGGTGTAGAAATTGATGATAGAGTCAGGTGTTTCTTTGATGCAATCTTGTTTATTTACAAGGAATATACAAAGTCCTGTTTCCTGAACACTGGAGGAACCAAAAAAACCCCAAGACATAGTTTCTTTGCTCACAACCCAGGCCTCTTTGCCAGCACCAGAAACAGAAGCCCCTTCCCTAGGCGAGGGCAGCCCGGGGTGGGGGGGGGCAAGTGGGGCAGTGGTCCAAGTCTTCGGTGGCATTTCAGCGGTGGGGGGTCTTTCAGTGCTGCTGAAGACGCAGAGCGACTGAAGGGCCCCCTGCCGCCGAAATGCTGCCGAAGACCCGGACCGCCGTCAGGTGAGTACAAATGCTGCAGCTCCCCCACTTTGCCCCAGGCCCTCTGAAACCTCTGGGCAGCCCTGGCCTTAGGCTTCTCCTGGGTCACACACTGTGCTTGTCCAGGCTTATATATGTCTTTATCCTAGTCTGTTTTGCTACTGTCTGCATTTGGCTGTTACTGTGTCCTTCCCCTTGAGCATGTGTACTCTTTCTCTCTCTCTCTTACACACATTCCAATGCCCATAAAGCTTTCTGCCCACATGGTTCAGATTTCTGGGCGGACTCACATATGACTTTATTTAGGTGGGGGATACTGAACTGTCTCTCACCACTCTCTTAAATGAAGAGCATCAGCCACACTCTCCTGCCTATGCTTTGCCCAACTCACAACATTAACTTACTCAGGATGGTACTTCAGCTCACATTTCCTCATACATAGGCGTTATTGCCCACATCCACATTTTTTTCTGTGATCTTGAAAATAAGAAAGGATATGTAAGAGTTTGAGATGTAGTTCCATGCAGGGCTCTGTCCTGCTCCAGGTGATGTCAATTAAAATGTTGCAGCTGATTTCAAATCAAGCAGGTTTGTAACTAATGCTTATTTTGCCAACACAAATTTGCCGTGACTTGAAGGGATCAAGGTGCTTATGGATATAAAATGTCAATAATTAGCACTCTTCTGTTTAAATAAAACATGAGTCTCTGAATTGAAAGTCTTTGTTTTAAGAATGTAACTTTAGTATACATCAGTGCTTAATTTGTGCTGGGGCTTGCCAGGGCTGAGTCCTGGCACCTCTAGGCTTGACAGTTCATAGCCCCAGCACCTCTGGGTTTGAGTCTGGTACCTCTTTCATTACAAAGTAAGTATTGGCATGCAAGTTCAGTTGAGGTTACTGAGAGCACTGTCATTATAAGACTTTTGCTTGTAACCAGTTATACAGGATGGCACCAGGAGCAGTGATTAGGAAAATGTTCTTTTTCCGGTTATGGTTTCATTATTCAATCTAAATTAAAATGTGCTAAGGCCATGTTTATGTTGTTTTCTTACTTGGTTCTGTGTGTTTATTTATTAAGGTAATTTTATTTAAGTTTTACATATAAGCTCATGTCAAGTATCAGGAGGTAGCTGTGTTAGTCTGTATACACAAAAACAACAAGGAGTCTGGTGGCACCTTAAAGATTAACAGATTTATTTGGGCATGAGCTTTTGTGGGTAAAAAACCCACTTCTTCAGATGCATCAGAGTTATGGTTATATAAAGCTCATGGTTATACTTACTTTTCTGTTAATAGCATTAGCAATTGCTAACCGGTAAGTATTAGAACCGGGTCTAATACCCCTCTGTGTGGTTAATAGTCTTTTGTGAATGGACCAAGTTGCTGGTTCCCATGTGCTCCAAAGTCATCTGGGTCTGGTACAGTTTAGTTACTGTTTCTAGCTCTGGGTCTATAGGGCACATCCCAAGCTCACATTTCCTGTCTAACACTTTTCCATGGTATGTAGGGACCACATTCCAGACCCCTAATGCTCTAAAATCAGTGCCTGAGACCTCCTGAACCCGTCAGTGACTTACACACTCCCTAGTGCTCCACTAAGGCTGTGAGCATTCTTGAATTGCTTGTTTAACCCTTGCAGAGAAAATGTGCCAGGAGACCAAGGAATACAAGCTCAGCAAAGGAATTTCTTAATTATAGTTATTTTACTCTTAACACACACACAATTTTTGAAAACAAAAAAATCCCAAGATACAATGGCCCTCATCTGATCTTGTGACGTTGCATTCCATGTGCTTTATGGGAATATGCTTATGAATATGATATAACTGGAATACGATTTACACTAAATACCCCTAAAAATCTTTCCTCCCACTAAGTCCCAATGTGCATCTGAATAATGAGTATCTTAGAACCCATTCAGAGTTCTTGAACACCCTACTGAAACCAGCCTATAGTAATTCCTGTAGAGAAATGAAAGGCAGAAGTTCCTCATGGAATGAGTAAGTTGTTTCTTCTTGGCTTGCTGAGAGGAGGAGAAGGGGAGAAGTTGAATTTGGGAAGCAAATCTGTGTCTGCAGCATAGCAGGACATAAAAATTGAATCACTGTTGCTAAATCTTACAGTACGTACTAAGCATCCATCTATGGTTACTAGTTTCATAATGAATTAATATAATTTGGGAAAACAGCTATATATGTTTTTCAGTAGGTTTACTCACATATTTAAGATTACACACGTTTAAGTGCTTTGCTAGATTAGATAGATTATATTTGTTTCTAAAGCTATTTTAATAATTTGGGATTTTTATTAATTTGAGAAGGTTTTGAAATGTGATCTGAAACCTGACGATATAGTGGTTCCTACTCAGAATACCCTTCACCAAAGACAAACACAAATTGGGAATCTACAGATGAAAGCCCATCCTTACAAATTGACTCTTTAGTTATCAGATGATCCTGAAAATTCCTTTCCTACAGTCACCTCTCTCAACTATTTGCATACTTTCCACCGAGCAACATCATCACATCTGACAACTGTGCAAATACGGATGATATTTCCAAACTCAGGTTTTACGCACTGTTCCTTACAACACAACCTGAACTTTGCAGAGAGCAGTGGTCTTGCCTAAGATCCCTTGCTCAGGCTCTCCTAAAGCTGCGACACTGAAAATCTCCCTTGGAAATAAACTGCCTAATATTTTCTACAATATGCAGAAAATACAATGTCTGAATCATAGAGATAGAAAATGCGGCATAGATGATTCCTTGTGTAGCACCAAACTGTGTAAGTTCCAAGGAAGTGATGAAAGCTGAAGCAAATATATAAAAACAGAAAGGTTATAAGATTTCCTGTACATGTTGCAAAACAATGTCCCTGCCCATGAAAATTAAGGGTTTTTTCTATCTCACTGTCTGCTCCATAAAAATACCACCTGCCAAGTTAGAGTATTTACAGATTTACAATAAATTCAGCATCTTCTCTAAATTTGTTAGCAGATGCTGAACTATTCCAAAATTAACTGATTCTTTGTGGTTACTTGTAGCAATTAAATGTGTGGCAGCTTTTCTGAAGTGTTGAAAGATCTAATTTTTCATTTGCATAATTGTTTGTTCTAGTTGACAGTAGCTTAAAATCCAATGCTAGAAAAACAGTGCAACAGAAATGAAAGAGCAATAAATAAATAAGTAACTATCCAGCTGAAGTGCAACTAGTTAGAGCTATTTATGTACTACCTAAAATGCAAATTTAAAGTTCACAAAGATTTCAGAAAATGAAGTTTTTACAAGTTTAAATTAAACTTAATTTCAGGTTTCCGCATGCGTCATCTAATTCAGATGCAATGGCACAGAAATGAAGAGTATGTCTGAATCATGGAATAAAGTCCAAGATTAGATTTATGAGATCAAAATTACAGAGTTACCATATTTCAGGTTCCCAAAAAGAAGACATTGCTGGAGGTATGGGACTGGGAGGAAGGGAATGGGAACTGGAGAGCGGGAGCTGGTGGGAGTACTCACTGGAGGTGGGGGGCAGTGTCGCTCCCTGTCATGGAGGCAGGGCACAACGACAGTTGCCAGCCAGCACTTCCCTGTGGGACCCTCTCTTCAAAGCTGGGAGCCAGGGCCTAGGTGGGCAGGATCCAGCAGCTGTCACTGCAGAGGAATGGATCAAGCCACTGCCTATGCATGGGAGGGACCAATCAGGAAGCAGATCAGTCAGAGCTCTTCTGAGCTGCAGCATCTGCTCTGCAAAAATCCAGGACATTTCCTGTTATTTGAAAAATCTGCCAAGATGAAGAATAGAGGCTGAAAAAGGAGTCAATGTCCTAGAAACCCTTGACATATGGTAACCCTGAAAATACATCACCTCACACCTCTGATCTTCTGGCTCCTTCATCATCAACTCCTCTTTCTTTGTTCCACTTGCTTTATTGTACTGTGAGCTTTTACAGTGCTTCCTGCAGATAAATAACTGCAGTTTATCACCTTCTTCATGATGACGGCTAAGTGTCCTGGGGGACGAATTTTTATTTAATTGCTATAAAAAAATATATTATAAACCACCTTTGTTTTTAAGTTCTGCAGGGAAAGGAGAATGCCTAAAAACCACATTTTTTTTAAAGGTGACTTACATTGCCTCTACACTGGGTTGTTTAAATTAGGCACAATCTAGCTATTAATAATCATATTTTCCAATACTAGGTCTAATGCACTGGTATATTAGTCCAGCTTTACATCATTTCAAAGCAGCCCTAAACATAGCTTAGCTGTCTCCAGTGTAGCGGGATCCTCCATTGGCATAGAGCCACCATAGTACCTCCTACTCCATTCCAGGTTGCCAATGTAGATAAAGTGGAAGGGGGAATGAGAGTACGGCCAGGGCTTCTTTGCCCTCCACTACTGTATCACCTTGTTGGCAGCAAACATAGATTACAGTAGCCCTCAAGGTGCTAAAATACACACCAGGCCCCTGACCAGTGCCCAGACAGCCCCAGAATCAGATGGTCACAAATGTGACTTAAAGCCACCTTTGTCCCTTTGCCTCCGAGGCTTGTGAGCAGCACTCATCAGCCAAGCTGAAAAATCAAGGCCACTGTGCATGCTATGGAGTAAAGTGCACTGTATTAATTCTGAGCAGCACTTTTATATGGAATAAATATTAATTAAGACTTTTTACTTACCTACCCTAATTAGCATTTTCTGTTTCTAAGTAAACACTCTGAAGTATAGTTTGTTTTTCTCTCTTTCTTCCTCAAAAACAATTATGCCCACTACATTCTGCCAGTCAACAATGGCCATTATATGAATCATCTCAGACTACCAAGATTCAGCAGGGTTGTACTGAATTTTTTTTTACTGAATACCAACTGAAAATTCCCACTGACCCCAACAACTCAGCTTTAATGTCATCCCATTCATTGCTTGGTATTGCCTGGGAAAGTCTTTTCAGATATTTTGCTATGTCTCTTAAATTAGAGATCACTCTAATGCAATGCAGCTAAAATTGCAGCTGTAACATGTCTTATACAGAAATTAAAGCGAGCTAATAGTGCTGACAAGTTGTATTTCTCATTGGTATCCTGCTGTAGTCTCCTTTTGTGTCCCTTAATGTGTATCCACAATCTCTTGGCTAGGCAAGAATCTTTTAAATTGTCTCATTATAAAATATTAGAAGCTACCCTGACTAGCCCAGTAGAATAAGCTTACCCACCATGTATCTGACTTCCAGACAGGACTCTGAGTAACTATGTATTTTTATTAGCATAACCTCTCTCTTCTCACTTTTTCCCAGTACCCCATTTTTTCATTACTTTTTACTTTTCATTTTATTGTGTACTATCTAAAATGAGATTGCATGCTGCTTGGGAGAGGGATTGTATTTTTTATGTATTCTTCAAAGTGGTTAGTATGCTTTGAGAATTATATGAATAGTATAACAACAACATAAGGTCAGACCATGCCCTTAAGATAAATGCACAGAGAACTCTGTGTGAAGACCCTGCCTACGGGCAGGGAGTGTTTCAGCTAACTGCAGCACTGTCCTGTAGGAATGATTCCCTATTTAAGAGCTCACAAAGAGCAATCCATAGGATTGAAGTGGAGAGAGCCATGTTATTTGGACCCAACAGTGAAGGAGATAGCTGTGCTTAAATCTCCCCTGCCCTGTCTATCTGCTGTAGTACTCTATTGTTCAGGCAACAACAAGAACAAATGGAAGTGAGGCTCTGCTTTGAGTACAAAGTGCCCAATCATTTAAAGGGGCAGATCATCATGTTCCTCCACCCTACTTTAAAATACTTCCCAAATATATATACATTATCATTTACGTGGCCAACATAAAACACTATATGACCTAACAAAAATTTTTGGGTGGACTACTGTATACTTTCAAATTCCAAGGCATTATTCTTTCCCGGAATAACAACTCACTTACTAAACAATTTACAAGTTCAGATGCACCATTTGTTTTCTCAGGCCATGGCTACACTTACAGCTGTACAGCGCTGGGAGTTACAGCTGTCTTCGTACAGCTGCGTGGGGAAAGCGCTGCAGTGTGGCCACACTGACAGCTACCAGCGCTGCAGTGTGGCCACATTTGCAGCATTTGCAGCACTGTTGGGAGTGGTGCATTGTGGGCAGCTATCCCAGAGAGCACCTCGTCCCATTTTGGAGCCGTGGGTTGTGGGAAGGGGACGGAAGGGTGTGGGTCATTCTGCTTCCTGTCGCAACGCCCCGTGGTGCATCGCTTCACATCCGAGCACTCACAGTTTTTCTGTCCACGTTTGGCGCCATTGTGAGTCTCTGTGCAGCACAATTTCTGTGGGAAATGGAGCCCAAGCTGCTGAGGACTTTACTGATGACTGTCGCCAGCACATCATGTTTGGCAGTTGAGCTATTCCTTCAGCTCCAAAGTGACAGTGAGGAGTCCGACGATGATATCGAGTCGCCTGACGTGTGTGACACTAAATTGCTTGTGGCATTCACGGAAATGCTCTGCACCGTGGAATGCCACTTTTGGGCTCAGGAAACAAGCACTGAGTGGTGGGATCACATTGTCATGGAAGTCTGGGATGACGAGCAGTGGCTGCAGAGCTTTCAGATGAGAAAAGCCACTTTCATGGGACTGTGTGAGCAGCTCGCCCCCACCCTGCGGAGCAAGGACACAAGACCGAGAGCTGCCCTGCCGGTGAAGAAGCAGGTGGCTATTGCAATCTGGAAACTGGCAACTCCAGACAGCTACCGATCGGTCGCGAACCAGTTTGGAGTGGGAAAGTCGACCGTTGGAATAGTGTTGATGCAAGTTTGCAGGGCCATTAATCGCATCTTGCTAAGAAGAACCGTGACTCTGGGGAACGTGCAGGACATTCTGGATGGCTTTGCACAAATGAGTTTCCCTAACTGTGGAGGCGCGATAGATGGGACGCATATTCCTATTCTGGCACCACCCTACCTGGCATCCAAGTACATTAATCGGAAGGGGTATTTCTCTATGGTTCTCCAGGCACTTGTAGATCACCTTAGGCGTTTCATTGACATTAACACAGGCTGGCCTGGAAAGGTGCATGATGCATGCATCTTTCGGAACAGTGGCCTGTTCAGGAAGATGCAGGCCGGGACTTTTTTCCCAGACTGGAAGATCACAGTAGGGGACATCTGTCATAAACAGATAGTTAAGGGTTAATGTCTCTTTTACCTGTAAAGGGTTAACAAACAGGGAACCAAACACCTGACCAGAGGACCAATCAGGAAACAAGATACTTTCAAATCTCGGTGGAAGGAAGCCTTTGTTTGTTTGTGTTTTTTGGGTTTTGCTTTGTTCTCTCTGGGTCCTGGAAGGGACTAGGCGTGCAACCAGGTTTCTTGCCAATCTCCCTGCTACGGTCTCTTATATATTCAAAATAGTGAGTATTTTAGTAAGAAAGGCGGTTATAGTCTTTTGATTTTTTTTTGTATTTGCAAATGTGTATTTGGCTGGAAGTATTTTAAATTGTATTTCTGCTGGAGGAGGCTTTCTCTCCAGTTTCTGTAAGCTGACAGACCCTGTAACTTTTACCATCTAAATTGCAGGGATAACTTTTACTCTTTTTCTTTCTTTTTATTAAAAGTTTTGCTTTTAAGACCTGTCTGATTTTTCCCCTTGTTCAGGCTCAAGGAAATTGAGTCTGTACTTAACAGGGAAGGGAGGGGAGAAGGGTGGAATCCCTTTGTTTTAGATTCACGGAGCGTGAATCTGTCTATCTCTCCAGGAGCCCAGGGAGGGAACACCTGGAGGGAAAGAAAAGGGAGAAGCAACGGTGAGGAAGGGGGTTTACTTTCTTTGTGTTAAGATCCAGGGGGTCTGGGTCTTGGGGGTCCCCAGGGAAGGTTTTGGGGGGACCAGAGTGTATCAGGCATTGGAATTCCTGATTGGTGGCAGCTTATCAGATCTAAGCAGGTAATTAAGCTTAGAGGAATTCATGCTGGTACCACAACTTTTGGACTCTAAGGTTCAGATTGGGGAAAGATACTATGACAACGTCGAAATGCCCATTGTGATCCTTGGAGACCCCGCTTACCCATTAATGCCTTGGCTCATGAAACTGTATACAGGGAAGCTTGACAGGAGCCAGGACTGGTTCAACTACAGGCTGAGCCATTGCAGAATGACTGTGGAGTGTGCTTTTGACCGTTTAAAAGGGCGCTGATGATCTCTTTATGGGAAGCTAGACTTCGGGGAAAGCAGCATCCCTGCGGTTATATCCACGTGCTGTACCCTTTATAATATTTGTGAAGGGAAGGGTGAAACATTCAGTCAGGAATGGACCTCCGAGGTTCAATGCCTGGAGGCTGAATTTGCACAGCCAGAGAGCAGGGCTACTAGAGAGGCCCAGCACAGGGCTACAAGGATTAAGGATGCCTTGAGGGAGGAATTTGAGGCTGAAAACCAACAGTAATGTTTGGTTCATTGCACGGGAATGAAGTGCAGTGGTTACAATAGTAGGAATCTGTTTTTCCTAAAATGATTTGCAGTGCCTGTTTCTTTCCTGGGCTAAGGTATCTTTTTATTTTCTGCAATAATAAAGACTGTTTTCAAAGACAAGAATTGATTTATTGAAAAGAAAATAACTTTCTTGACAGACACACAACATTTTGGGAACCTAAAAGGACAGGGGGGTGGGGAGGTGAACTGTACAGTCACAGGTTTGAATATGTCCTGTCTGGAGTGCTGTGCAATGACTGCTGCACTTCAGGATGCCTATACTGCATGGTGGTGGGGGTTGAGTGTAGAGGGTAAGGGTCGTAGTTCTCAGGGCTGGTTGGTGAACGTACAGGTGTTGGGGGCAGCTGGTACTGGTAAGAACCTGGATGCTGGGGAAGGGGGTTTGGAGCTGACATTGGGGCACAAGGGAAAGAGCTTTTGGCCGGCGGGGGCCAGCACGGTAGTGCTCTGCCTGCATGGCTATAAGTGACTGGATACAGTCCGTTTGGCGAGCCAGGATGCTTATCAGCTGCTTTGTGCTTTTCTTCTTAGCCGCTGCGTTTCTCTGGTGGAGCATGCTTTCCCTTTGTCTCCAGTCCTGCAGTTTTTTACTCTCTCTGGCAGAGTGATCCATAACTGCTTTAAGCATGTCTTCTTTGCTTTTTCAAGGCTTCTTCCTGAGGTTTTATAGCCTCTGCCCAGTGGATGATACGGGCAGTCCAGTAGTCAGGGACACTGTTCGAAAGACAATAATGGCAACAGTTAAAACAGGACACAGGCTGCATTGTTTATAATCTCACCCAGACAGTTATTCCCACACAGTGAAGGAGTTTACAGTCTTCACTTTAGCATACTTTTCCCATACCAAACAGAGCACACCTAACCCACAGGAGGCAGGAAATGGTGAGTAAAGGGGGAATGATTGCTTCAGGGATGTGCAGGGGTTTCTGTGCGTTGGGGAGAGCAAAATGCTGCAGGGGGCACCTACACTGAACACTCTCCCAACATTTTCCACAGGAGTTAATCCTGGAAGCTATCTCACTGCTGCGCGTCACCTGGGAAGGGGGAATGATTGCTTCAGGGATGTGCAGGGGTTTCTGTGCATTGGGGAGAGCAAAATGCTGCCGGGGGCACCTACACTGAACACTCTCCCAACATTTTCCACAGGAGTTAATCCTGGAAGATATCTCGCTGCTGCGGGTCACCTGGAAGAGCAGGAGGGTCTTCTAGAGCAATGCGGATTCCGCCCGGGCCCCTATGCAGCTTGCCTGTGTGCAGCAATGGTCCCTCCACCCCTCGCGGCACAGTGGCGCGGATGCGTTAGCCTGACTGGGACAAGGACCACAGTGGCTCTCCCTATAAACTTGCTCAAGCGCATTGCCCACGCTCTGGCTGAAACTTTTGAAGAGATTACCGAGGCCGATTACCGCGACGTGATAGACCACATCAATGGGCTATTCCACATCTAGGCATGCATGCATGCAGCCCAACCCCCCCCAAAAACATTTGCATCCTGAAACTAAAAGCTGCTTACCGGGAACCCGCTCCTCTGCTTGTCCTTCTCCAACTAGTTCCAGCTGCTGCGACTGGCTACCTCCCTCCAGGCTTGAGAAGAGCTCCTGGCCGCATGCCTCCTGGGACTCCGGGGTGTCTCCCCCCACCGCAGTACCCTCATTCTTGGTTTCCTCCCCCTCCTCCCCTTCCCCTTCCTCCTCCCCTTCCCCCTCCTCTAACCCACCTCCCCCCCCCGCCCGCTCTGAAGTGTCCATCGTGGTCGTTGGATTGGCAGTGGGGTCACCCCCAAGTATCGCGTCCCGCTCCTTGTAAAAACGGCAGATCGTGGGGGCAGCACCTGAGCAGCAGTTTCCCTCGTGGGCTTTGCAATAGGCACTCCGCAGCTCCTTTACCTTAACCCTGCACTGCACCGTGTCCCGATCATGGCCCCTTTCCAGCATGACCCTTGAGATCTGCCCATAGGTATCGTAATTCCTATGGCTGGAGCGCAGCTGTGACTGCACAGCTTCCTCACCCCAAACACTGATGAGGTCCAGCAGCTCGCCATTGCTCCATGCTGGGGCTCGTTTGGCGCATGGAGGCATGATCACCTGGAAAGATTCACTGATTGATTGCACTCCACACCTGGCTGAGCAAACAGGAAGGGGATTTTTAAAATTCCCAGGGCATTTAAAGGGCGGGTCACCTGAGGCCAGGGCAGTACAGTGCGAACTGATGAGCAGAGTGGCTGAACAGGCATTCTGGGATACCTTCTAATACCCTGGAGATGAATTACAGCGCTTTTGGTGGCCACATTTGCGGAGCAGCACTGCATCACCAGCACTGCAATCCTTATACCCCAAGCAGAACAGGAGTACAGCCAGTGCTGCAATCAGGGAGATTGTAGCCAGTGAAGCCAAGGCCTCATTCTCTTAGGCTAGTGTTAGGATTGTGGTGTGGCATTATCCTGCAGGCGCAGCATTATGCACAACAGGAACTATCGGTAGTAAGGAATCAACTGGATATGGTATGAAATTCCCTGAATCTGGTACCAAAGTTTCTTCCAACAAGTTATCAAAATTTGGAGTTGTAAAAGGAGAAGGTTCAATTGAAGGAACAGAAAATCCAACTGGAACATTCCCAGAAGCCGGTATTTGTCATGGCTGCAACTAGTCCATATATCATCCCATAAAGTAAAGTTGCATAGTTTTACCATGAATGATACAGGTCCTGTGCATTTCACAAGTTCTCCAGGTACCCATTTCACACCACAACAATAGTTGCAGGTCCATACTAAGTCTTGTACTTCAAAAGCATGCTGCCAAGTCTCATTGGATCAATTTGTGTAGCTTGGGATTTGGCTACACGAGGCAACATCAGGATGTGGCAGGTCCCAACGGGTATGCAAAAACCACTTCAGCAAAAGACTTGGGAAGTATCATGTGTTTTCTTCCTGTAGACAAGCAAAAAAATTCTGCTGATGACTCAAAATAGACTTGTTAGCTCTTTAGGCATGCTCAAGTGTCTGTACAAAGTGTTCTGCTAGTTTGTTTGTAGCAGGATGGTACAGAGTAGAACTTATGTACTGAATTCTATTAGAAGCTAGGAACCTCTGAAATTCTTTTGAAGAGAACTTAGGTCCATTGTCTCTTATCAGCTCAAATGGTACACCTAATCAACTAAATGAGGCATGAAAATGTCCAATAGTCTTGGTAGCTGTTGTAGAAGTCATTCTAAAAACTTCTGCCCACTTTGAATGGGTGTTCATTATGATCAAAAACATACAGCTTTTCAATGTCCTGGCAAAGTCCATGTGAATATCTTTCCAAGGAGTCTGAGGCCACAATCAAGGGTGTAGAAGAACTGGGCCAGGATGATGCTGAATTTTCTAACATCTAGTAAAGAACTTTGCCTTCCTCTCAATTGTTGATCCCTGACCAACAGACATGATTCCAGGCTATGGCCTTCATCTGTACACTGACCAAGAGCTTCCAAAACATGAGACTGAAGTAATTTTGGAATGATCATTCACATTCCCCATATGATGCAATCTTGATTCACAGATAATTCGTGTTGACCTGACACAAATTGTGTAATCTGAGGATTCTTATGAGCCAACACTGTGCCTTGAAGTATCATTCCCTTCACAAGAGAAAGCATACTCAAGCCTTAGCAGTCTATTTTTTTATGTCTGTGGTAGTGATGGGTAACCTATTCATCAAACTGAGATAGAACATTTTGTCAAAAGTTTCTTTGGGTTGATGGAAGTTCGAGTATGGCAGACATGACAGCCCATCATCACTGCTGTGATGAGTCCTTTTATGGAACTGGATGGAATAAGAATGAGCTGAAAGTAGCAGTGCCCATCTGTGTTCCATCTAAGCTGTGCGGTTGGGTGGCCGCCCAGGAGTGATTCAAGAGCGCAGCTTAGAGGGAACAATGTTCACTTAACAGTCCAAATCATCTTCCAACAGAGGCTTCAGAGCATAAGGCAAAACTCTGGGCTTGTAATATTTTGGCAGGTTGTCAGATTTAACAGTGAACCTTACTGACATGTTGCTCATCTATCCAAGTTCTTATTCAAAATCTTTGGAGCATCTGTCCTGTATTTCTTGAAGGTTTTTAGGTGCTTTCATAATCCCCTTGATCTCACCTTTAGTTTCTATAGCCAAATTCTGACAAATAAAAGTGGATAATTTCTTTCAATCACGTACAAGGGTAAAATGACTGAATGCTCATCTAATTGAACTTTCAGCTGGAGTATCCCTTTTGGGACTAATGTTTCTATGTAAAAGTCCTCAAAACTATGGAGTTTTCTTCCAGAGGAACTTATGAAAATGTCTGGCGATAGCTAGATGCAGAAACCAGTGAGATGGCAGCTCCAGTATCAGACACCATTCTTTTAGGAACTCTCCCAATCAATTCCATCTTTTACTCCAGCTTCTGATAACATGTGCAGTGCTAGGTCTTCATCAGTGTCACAGGATCTCTTATTCCACATTATGAATTCCTGACTGCCACATCTTCTTAGGTTCAGTCTTCATAGGTGTCTTCTTGAATGGCTGGTTACTTGTGTTGCTGGCTGTTGAAATGTGTGATAGGACATGGCAATGCATCCTTTCTTCTGGCACTTTTTGTAAATAACCTGGCATGCTCAGCATTCCTTCTCAGTATGCAAAGTTTGTGCAAAATAGCCAAACAGAAATTCCTTGCACTACCATCATCCTCTCTGTCTCTGATTCAGGAGGTTAGCATCTCAGTTCACATCAGATTCCAGCGAATTCTTCTCTGTGCTTTCCATAGCCATAACTATCTCAATAGCCTTCTTCAATGTAAGTGCTGATACAGTCAGTAACTTCTTTCAAATCTGACCATTGTGTAATCCAGAGCCAAACTGGTCATGTAGGGCATCACTTAATGTCTGTCCAAAGTGACAATGATCTGACAACTTTCTTGGAGCAGCAACAAACTGCTACTGGCTATCCACTTCCCTGGTATTGCTGAAGGAATCAATATCATTCTGCTATTGTTGATGGGGTAGGACAGAAATATAGTTTCGTTGCTTCTGTAATTGCCTACATGGCAGTTCCAGGCACAGATGGAGACAGTAGTCATGCAGCAGTCTATAAACCTTCAGACCCATCACTTGTCCATCTGGAAAGGTTGCCGGTTGCAAATGGCTCTAAATTTTTGAGGTACACCACTCACGATTCACGGTTTTCTTTGAATTCACCAACATCACCACAAAAGTTGCCATTTCACTTCTCTCTTGTTGATCTTCATGTCCTCCTGGACATCTCTCTTCCACAGGGAAACTTTATTTTTCCTTTGGCTTGATGTTGAAGTTTCTCTCTGAAGGTTACATTCCCCACCCACATACACCTTTATTTTTTCATACCGTGCACTGTCTGAGCTTCATCTCTCTCTGCTGGTTCTCTGTTTACACTGCAGGCTTCAGACTTCCTCCTTTGGTTGTACTTAGGCTCCCTCTGCTGACTGTAGGCCAGGGATCAACAACCTTTGGCACGCGGCTCACCAGGGTAAGCACCCTGGTGGGCTGGACCAGTGCGGGCAGAGGGATATGTTGGCTTCCGCTTCCCACTGTCCCCATTGGCCTGGGACAGCGAACTGCGGCCAGTGGGAGCCACAATCAGCCAAACCTGTGGACGCGGCAGGTAAACAAATTGGCCTAGCCAGCCATGCAGCCTGGTGGGCTGCATGCCATAGGTTGTCGATCCCTGCTGTAGGCTGTCCGTGTAGGCTACAGACTGTGTCTGTTCCTGAGTGCATGAGGCCAAGATGGCTGCTTCCCCGCTCTGCTCTGTTTGAAGAAGTTCTGGCAGCAATTGCTGCTGTCTCCTTTGCTTTATTTATATTTGCCTACTCTTCTTCTCTGGCTAGATGGCCAACACTGCCCATGCATCAAAAGAAGCAGTCTGCCACCTTGTGTTTCTAGGTGAACTTTTATTCTTTTTATTTTAATTATCATTTGCTTACTGTTTCTTCCCCTTGGTAGGGCAGTGGGAGCTCTGGACACTCATAGGAGAGAAGCTTCCTATTGCCAATACTATATCTGATCCCAACGGTGAAGAAGATAGACCCAAGGGGAGCTGATTTAAACAGAGTTATGTGCAGTGACTTTATTGTTTTGGCAACAAACAGGAACAAAGACAAATGAGGCTCTGATCTGAGTACACAGAGCCGAACCATTCAGAGGTATAAAACATCACAGGCTGGGTGGTGGTTGGATTGGGGAGGAGGAAGGAAGAGGGACTCATCATCTATTATATTAGCCCAGTGTAGATTACTTGGTATTTCCACTCTGTAGGACACTCTGGGCCACGTCCATTATACTATAAGAGAAGTGAAAATAAGAAAATTCTGTGTTAAATACTTGTTTTATAATACTAACAATGAAGGATCAAATTCTGTCCTTATTGACACTGATTTTGTTCCAGTCACCATCAATTTTCCACAGAGTCATTCCAGATTTACATCAGTAAAAGTAAGAGCAGAAAATGGCCTATTCTCCTTGTTTTCTATCAAAGTCACATTAGGTTCTTCTATCTTATTCTCTAGATATTTTAAAGGCATCACAATATAGAGACTATCAGTCTGCCAAAGTCCTGACATTTTAAACCAACCACCTTAATTTCATAAAAAGAAGTAACATTTTAGCATTTAGCTATAGGCAACTGTAAATATTCCCTTTGACAACAAACACTCCATTCAAATTATCGGGACATATCCAGTCACTCAAGAAACATCTACAAATACCATCAGATGCTTTCAGCATTGTGGTCTTACTGATCTGATCTTCCCCAAACACCTGCTGATCTTGACGCTGTGCGTTATGTAATCCCAATGATATGAACACTCGACCACTTGATCTAAACCAGGGGTTCTCAAAGAGGGGATCGGGACCTTTCAGGGGGTCACAACATTATTACATGCAGGGTCACAAGCTGTCAACCTCCACTCCAAACTCTGCTTTGCCTCAAACATTTTCAATGGTGTTAAATATACAAAAAAGTATTTTTATTTTATAAGGGGGGCTGCATTCAGAGGCTTGCTATGTGAAAGGGGTCACCAGGACAAAAGTTTGAGAACCACTGATCTAAACCATACAGTCCAGAAAAAGAATGATTTAGTGTTCTGATCATTGTACAAAACAGTGACAATTCTCCTACAGCTGTGAATTAGCCAGAATCCTTCTACAAAAATAAAAAAGAGCTTTAAAAAGGGGTCACTGGGCTTTTTCTTGTCTGGTGTCATGCACTTAGGGTTCTTGCCAGTAGTTCCCATCAGTTAAAAAAAGAGGCATAAAATAATTCTTTAATGTCAGATAAGTAGCAATTTTTCAGATTGTATTCTGAAATCTTGAATATGAAACAGCAGGTTTAAGCTGTATTTCTTCTTGTTCTAAATTAATTTTTTGCACTTCAGCTGTCAAGTGTCGCCTTGTGTTTTAAACTTCAAAAAGCAGGAGTCAGGGCTGCCACTTTTATTAATCTTCATTACATAGCTTCTGGACAAAATTGAGTCTCACAATTCTAGTAATCAAGCAGCTTTTCAGCATCATAAAACTAATTTATATTCATTTCATTCTGTTTTATCTTCATTTGTGTGACCTTACCAACCACTATCTACCATTAGGCACTAGAGCATAGAATTTTGAGGGTTTTGATGTTTTATCAGTTATTTACAGGTTATATTTTAATTTTTGATGCCCACAGATCGTTCCAGTGCCACAAACCATTTATAAATATTTGCACAGCTTGATATAACCAAGGAAGACTTATCCTACTTATCTGATGAGAATTTACCTGAAAAACTATTAACAGCTGAGTTCAAACTCTCTTTTAAAGGTGGACTTTTGAATATATATCTTTTCAAATATTTTTTGAGATAATGTACAGATACAAAGTTGAGTTGCAGTGTCAGAAGTTTCAAAAATGTTAACCTGAAAATTCTCAGGTACTCAGCAAAAGAAAGAGAGAGAAAAATCTTTTCCTTAGTGTGGTATAGTTTTACAGTAGGATCAAAATGTGCAGTTATTAATTGAATTAGTTGTGTCCCAAATACAAGGGCAATAGTGAATTTAAAAATAAGAGTTGATGTCAACTGGAAAAAAAAAGATTCATGTTTTATTAATCATTTTTCAATGTTATTGTGTCAAGTTATTCTCTTAATTTTGCAATTCAATACGTATGATAGTCAGAACCTTTCTAAGAAATCTTTTCTTTACTTTTAATTTTTTTAAATATTGTGATATAAAAATAGACATCTTTCTTCCTTGATGAGTCAGAATGAAAGATTAATGTTTTCTCTGTTCTCATGAGCTATCCTTTAAATATAATGCTTCTATTAAATATTGTATAACACTGTTAATTACATAGTCTTGATGCATGTTATGGAGGAAGAGGGCTATTTGCCACTTATTAATATTTTACATTGTTACAGTATGTATCATGAATATCAATCAACCAGCTTTGAATAAATGTTTTAGTTCACAAATTGTGGCTTACCATAAATAAAACAAGTGATAAATGATATGGGGGATAAGCCACATTCTACCAATCAACTATTGCCATTCCAAATAGTGCATCAGTTGCACAAGACAGCAGTCCACTGCAGTCGGATATCTCATCTATTGTGGGAAGCAGGCAAATGCAGGCTGCATTATTATATCTCACAGTATTGGTCCTTCCAGAAATATGACATCACTGCTGCTCTGTGTTTCAGATGTTAAGGGCATAATTCTCCTTAGTGCAAAGGGACCTTAGCGTAAATGAGAATCAGGCCCTTGCACTTGTCTTTTAAGATTGAATGGTGTAATAGAACATCTAAAGTAATTACGCAGAGTAAAACAAATTAGGGATCAATAAATATCCCTCTGCACTGCAGCTTACAGGACTATGCCTTCCAGATATGCCAGGCACTGATGTTTTATGAGTTGCACTAAGTTGTTCCAAAGATCTTGCCTCTGGACATTATATATGCTTATGGTTGGTGTTGCGCATTGTTGAATATCCAGCAGAGCCTTAAAATCAGCCATTCTTATTTTTGTGCCAATGCCTGCTAGTGAAAGCGGAAGGTTCATCTCTTCTCTTTTAACAGTCACAGTTAGAAGCCAGAGGGTTCATTGCTTAGCCACTACAGATTTCCTTTCTGCCTTTGAAAACTGTTAACACAGCATGGCATTCTCATTTTGCATCTCAGCCAGTACTGATTTTTCTTATTTTTAGAAAATCCTCATTTGACAGTAATTGGTCCATCTACTCATCTGGCTTTTTAACATTTGCCTGAGTTTATTAAATGACTTTATTAAACAGTTACACCAATTGAAGGAGAGAGTCATTTTTAATAGACATGCAAAACAATGTTGTGCTACTTTTTAGCACTTTGTTGAGTCCCTTGAAGTATTAAGAGTTAGATGAATACGATAGCTGTCATTTCAGCTAAACACTTCTGCTTTTCCGGTGCAGTGAGAAAACACTCTTTTCCTTGGTGTTTCCTGTATTATCAGCTTTTCCTTAGAACCAGATACTGCAGTACATGACTTTCAGCAATGATAACTGTCAGTATAGTGATAAGAGGAGGGAACACATGTCACAAAGACTGCCTGTTGTAGTGGGAATAGTATAGCCCCACAAGCAAGGAAACTCAAAAGTAATGCAAGGAGGGGACTTGTACCATTTGTTGTGACTAAGCTTGTCACCTGAAGTTTGTTTTACAAGCAAATAACAACCTATCCTCCTAATCTCAGAAGGTTCTCTAATTCCTGGAGCGATCTGAAAGATTTTCACTGCTCAAGGGGGATGGTGTCCTCTGTGGAGGAAAAACAAAAACAAAACCACATGACTTTACTAGCTAGACTTCCTTCACAAACCACACTCTCTGCAAAGCATGAAATCTTCCCAGACAACACCATTTGGCCAGAAACCTTTTCATCAGCAATTCCATCAGTCAGCTCTGAAACAGTTCCTAGATCAAGCCAAACGTATTTCCTTCCTTTGGAAGGCTACTTTATTTTTTCCATGTTGGTCTGTGGCAGGTGTCCCCCAAGAGGATTTTAGCTACAGTTCAAGATGTTTTTTCCCCAGAGTTGTTCTATGTGGTCGCTTTAAAATATTGTTAATCTAAATGTATTCCTTTCCTCGCTTTTCAGGATGTCACTTTCAGATGGTCAAGCACCTGATAAACAGGAAAGGGGCTATGTCTTTAAATAACAAATAATATTATTTAATAACCTAATAATAGGTGCAGAAACTAGGAGTGCTGGTCTGAAGTGATTTCCATCATATACAGGGCTTACAGTTTGGTTCAAAGGCTCTCAGCACCCCCACTATACAAATTGTTCCAGTATCCCTGATAATAATCACTATTATTGTGCCTTTGAATCACATAGTGCTAGCAATGGTATAAACAAGCAGCAAAGAAGACAGCCTCTGCCCCACAGAGTTTATGTTCTAAGGGTCCAGCCCTGCAAAGGCTTATGCATGAGCTCAGCTTTAAGCCTGTGTGTTGTCTCACTGACTGACTGCAGAAATCAGGAGGCTGAGTTAACAATAACATTAAGAGTGGTTAGCACACAAGCAGATGTCTCAGTGATTAAAAATAAAATGGGTTTCCTATAAAGCAGGATATGTATTGTACCCAGCACTCAAACAGCACACATCTAGAGCCCAGACTGCATTTCACTCTAACTGCTCAGCTCCTCCATGCTCAATGTGCAGATGAAGTAACACACGCTTACCAATGCAGGACTTACTTCTAGTGAAATATTTATTACTATGCATGAAGATGAATTAGAACCTGTAAAACATATTACATTTGGTGCACAGGGAGAGGAAGCAATGAATTACTTGAATATAATTTTCAAAGCATTACTGCTACAGCAGCTGCCAAACTACAGTAGCACTAACCAAGGACACAGATTTTTAAGCCTTCCACAAACACAGAATTCCAATATATATATTTTTTTCTGAAAGAACATCATCAAATGCATTTGAAGTACTGTTTCATGTATAAATATTCTATATGCAGTATACAAAGTAATCAGTAAGAAAAGCTTTTAGTCTTTTAAGACTCCCATAAATGACTTCTAGTATCAAATGGCTGGTACGAAAGTTGCATTTAATTTCAGAGGTTTGGAGTATGGGATTTAATAACTTTACATTTCTTGTGAGTAGTAAGTAATAAATGTGGAGTTAGAGCTAAAAATCCAGTCATCCAACAACATTTAGTATTGAGGAAATGTTAGCTGACTTCAGTATTTTAAGCCCTAATGTCCAATTGACAAAGAAGATGTAGCATGCATTAAATCCATGCAGCATAAACCTAATACAAAATAATATTTACACATCTTTTCCCTGCAATCCGCAAACTACCATTTCATTTAATAATACTTTAATGGCAATGTGCAACCTGAATCCAAATGTTGTGCGAGGACCACATTTATTGTATAAATGAATGCAATTTGATTATCGAGCTCTTCATAGTATTAGACTTAATTTGCCCTTTTCAGAAATCTCCTAATAATTCAGTGAGATTATGCTTTTCATCATGCTTTCTAAACTAAGAGTATATTAGTTAGTTTCAAATAAATTAGGCATTTTCTAGAACACAATCCTACATCAAAAGTTTATATTTAAAAAAACAAATCCCCATTCAGATTAACAAATAGGCCTTATAATCAAGTTTCTTACTTTATATATTTTATCTAATCAATTAAACATATGTTAGTGGGATTTTATATAGCATGACCAGTTTCTCAATGGATAATTAAATTACAAATGAAAAAGAAATGTTTGACACTGTCAAAATGACTCCAGTTCAAAACTACTTTGTATTTAGCAATTTTATTTAATTAAAATGAAAGGTTATTTTTTTAAAAAAGGTCAAGATTGAAATAAAGCATTTCAAATGACTTTAACCAAAATATTTTTTCACATTATTGGTTCATAAAAATTTGTGAGATTTCAAACTTTTTTTCACAATTTGGTATGTTGTGGGGTTTTTTGTTTGTTTGTTTGTTTTTTAACTTGGGGAAGGGTTAATCTCAAAAACCTCACAGGACAGGAAAAGTTTCATACCTAGATCTGTAAAAGCAGCAAAGAGTCCTGTGGCACCTTATAGACTAACAGACGTTTTGGAGCATGAGCTTTCGTGGGTGAACATCCACTTCATTGGATGCATACCTAGATCTGTCTGTTATGCCAGGTGTCACCAAATGACACTGTTGCATATTCCAAGTTAGTTTTCATAACATGAAAGTCAATATTTAGCTGTGGTGACATATTCTGTGTAATTTTGTTAACGTTGCTATGTTAGGTTTTGTGTGGAGGGTGCTCAAGGAGAGTTTGCTTTCTACCTTGGTCTCTGACTGGTGACCATTCTTGTGGTAGAGTTGTCATAACATATTCCCAGATTTGGACCTTAGCGTCCAAAATATGGGGGTTAGCATGAAAACCTCCAAGCTTAGTTACCAGCTTGGACCTGGTAAAGCTGCCACCACCCAAAAAATTAGAGTGTTTTGGGGCACTCTGGTCCCCCCAAAAACCTTCCCTGGGGACCCCAAGACCCATATTCCTTGAGTCTCACAACAAAGGGGAATAAACCATTTCCCCCCCCTTCTCCCTTCCAGGTGTTCCCTCCCTGGGTTCCTGGAGAGATACACAGAAGCAAGCTCCGTGAATCTAAACAGAGAGACTCCACCCTCCCAGTCTCCAGTCCTGGAAAACACAAGCACCGGGATCTCTAATCTCTCTTCCACCCCCCTCCTTCACCCAGAGGGAATGCAAAGTCAGGCTAGTAAATCTAACACACACAGATTCCCCCCTGACTTCTTCCTCCCACCAATTCCCTGGTGAGCTACAGACTCAATTCCCTGGAGTTCCCCACCAAAGAAAAACTCCAACAGGTCTTAAAAAGAAAGCTTTATGTAAAATGAAAGAAAAATACATAAAAATGGTCTCTCTATATTAAGGTGACAAATACAGGGTCAATTGCTTAAAAGAAATATGAATAAACAGCCTTATTCAAAAAGAATACAATTCAAAGCACTCCAGCAACTACACACATGTAAATACAAAAAAAAACAAACCTATCTTTGTACTTACAACTTTGAAACAGAAGATTAGAAAGCAGGAGATAGAATAATCCTTCCCATAGCCGAGAGGGACAGACACAAGACAAAGAACTCAGACACAAACTTCCCTCCACCCAGATTTTAAAAAGTCTTGTTTCCTGATTGGTCCTCTGGTCAGGTGTTTCAGGTTACTCCTTTCCAGGTGAAAGAGACATTAACCCTTAGCTATCTGTTTATGACAAGAGTTGCTTTCTGAGGACCAGGCTTTCGTATTGGGCTGAGACTTCTGGAAGAATGGATTGCCTTGCATGTTGTTCAGCCATCTCTGTTCCATGATTGTTGCATGTGTATAAATAAAATAATTTACACTTGGAATAGACCCAGACACTATGGCACCGATTTCTCCTCCACTGGGAAGCCAAACTGCAAGGCCCTGAACATCTCCTACTGATCAGAAGAGGAGCAACAATATATATCTGAGGAGTGATAAGAATGCTATAAGTAAAAATTGAAATGGCCTTACTCTTCTTTATCTGTACATACATGGATGGAGTCTTAAAATTCCACTTGTCTTCCTGAAAAGGAAAATCTTTTTTAAAGGAACTTAATATTACTCAATGAATTCAACCTGCAGGGCACTCCTCTAAAAGACAAGAGGAGCATGAAGGTTCCAGGACTATATACAAGCCTGCAGTCACACAACTTTGGATTGGGAATGGAGGAGGGGCCAAGCTCTCACCCTCCCCCCTCCACTGGCCGGGGTCTTGGGGGGATGCTTAAAAGTAAGTAGGGGCATGGCCTCAGCTGGAAGAGGCAGGCAGAGGAGTAGTGTCCCCAAGGGGAAGTTTGACCTGCTGCCCATGTCTGCCTACCTGGTTTCCCTTCAACACATTCTTGTGAAATGTTTCAATTTGTTTTCCAGCTCTATCTTAGGATCAAAGAACTTTTATATGTGTGTGGGGGGGAATATTTTATATGTATTAACACAATTCTTCATAGACTTACAGCACAAGAGGTGTCCCATAAAGTGAGATACTTTATACATATAGAGAGATGGGTATAAACCCAAACTTCAGACCTTAACACCAATGAAGTTTGGATTCTGGCACATGGTTGCTTCAACTCTTGTCAAGTAGCAGGGGTAGCCACATTAGTCTGTATCTGCAAAAACAACAAGAAGTCCAGTGGCACCTTAAAGACTAACAGACTCCTTGTTGTTTCAACTCTTGTGTGATTCTCCCACAAGGCAAAGTGGCTACAAAGAAGTCCTAAGCAGGCAGCTGCAAATTCCATTGACATGAGGAAGAACTCATGCAATTGGTATGATGTCATGACCTGCAACACCCCAACAGCACAGGGAGATATCAGAGGAGGAGGGTGATGGGATGTAGATGGAGTATGATGCACTTTGGCAATTCTCAGCCAGTATAATGGCTTCTAGAGGTCCTTTCCAAATTGGTATAATTTAGAAAGGTCCCAAGACTATTCTGAGTTACTCCAAATTATCTAATTCCTGACAGTCTCAGGGATAGAAGGAGTGCAAAAGTAGCTGAAAGTCAACCCTACAACAGCAGTGAGTGGTGTCGTGGCTCAACCAAAAATCTGGACCTCAATCTCTATTTATTCCTACAATGAGTTGGAGTAATTCAGGACATCTAATAAAACATTCTTAGGCAGAACACGAAATGCCTATGAAAAAATGCTCCTTAAATTCATTTTTAAGGATAAATTGGCAAAAGAATTCTTGTGGACATTTTTATTTTCATAAAGTATACATAAGACACAAAAGACAAATAGTTTTTAAAGTGTTATTACTTGGAATTGCTGCTTTTTTCTTATTTTGACATATCTGGGGCATGCAATTATTCACAAAGGTCACTTTCCACAGAAGAAAAGGACAGTGTCCAAAAGGAAGCATTTAGGCTGTGAATATGTTATGACAATTTAATCAGTGAGAAAACCCCAATGTCAAGAACTACCTTATTTCTGGGTTGACAAAGACGGACACCTCATCAGACCCTGGTACAATTGTCTACAACCCGTAGGAGATCAGAATCCCATTGCACTAGACAAGGAGGTTCAAACATATTATAGGCACAGAAGTTGAGGCAACCTCGCCTTTAGATGCTAAATTTATAATTAGCTTCGGAAACACAGAGTATCACTCTGTAAATGTTGATGTGTAGCTATGGCCTGATGTCCACAGAGACGGTGGCCTTTGTCTCCCCTAATTTGGCAGATCTAGAAACAGAAATGAGAATCTCAGATCCTATACAAAAATAAATTTCTAGCCCTTTTCTTTACAAAAAAAAAAATCCGTACCAATGTGAACAGAGTGTGCAGCTGTGGCATCAGTACACTTCCCAATTGCCACAGCCTGCTTAAGTAGTAGTGTGTGTCTATCTGTGGTATTGGGATACTGCAGAGATGTGCTAGCTGCCACTTCCCACAGCTCCCATTGTCCAGGAACAATAAACTGTGGCAACTAGGAACTGTGGGAGGCCTTGCCTGCGGATGGTCAATGTAAACAAAATATCTCATGGCCTGCCAGTGGATTACCCTGTTGACAAAGTGCTGAAGGTTGCCAGCCCCTGGTCTAGGGGTTAGGTGTTGCAATGCTGAGCAGAGAGATATTAATTCTATAGCCCAGTGGTTAGAGCACTCACGTGGGAGGTAGCAGACATGGGATTAAGTTCCTGCTCCGAATCAGACAGAGTATGTTTCCGAAATCCCAAGTTAGTGCCCTGGCAACTGGGCTAATGGGCATTCTAGGACAGATAAGGGAAGGATGAGCAGGAGAGAGATTGTTTCAGCTGCTAGGACATAGGCTACCTAGTCTCCTACACCAGGTCAGCCGCTTGTGCATACCAGCCCACCTGCCCCAAAAACCCTCGTCCTGGGCTGTCTTTTGTGGGGGTTAGGCATGCTTTGAGCACACCCACCAAACCAGGCCCTGCAGGCAAGATAGGCAGGGGAATTTCTACTTTGAGGATCCCATCAGGGTTGAGGTAAGAGCTTGGGCATGAAGAAGGTCAGAGGCATTAGAATTTTATCAGCTTTGCGCATATGCACTGACAAAAACATTGACACCTAGGGAACTTTACTGGCAGGAACTTAGTCACCTACATGGTAAGGCAGCATCTGAGCACTGGTTTTGTGAATGTCAGTACTTAAGGACCTAAAGAAGCCGTCCCTTTGTGACTCTAACCCTAAGTGTCTAAACACTTTTGTAAATCCTACTAGGCACTTATCTGCACCTAAGTATTTTTATAGTCTTGGCCTTAGTCCATATGTAGACCTTCCCTTTCCTCAGGAAGATCTAGTCAGACTCTTCTTCTCAGAGTTGTTCATTGGTCCGTTGATTTAACTTCCTTTCCGGTCCCCAGGAGAGTGCTCTAGCTCACTGACTGGCTGCCGAGTCCAGGTCTATGAATCCAATTTCCTCTAAATATGTATGTCCCCCTGATCACAGTAGTGCACTTTGAGCCCTGTCTTCTCACTAAATCATGGTTTCTTCCTGATTATTAACTAAAGGTGGAGGGAGGCCATTTTCTGAAGTCTTTTAGCAGGCATTGCAGCTCATTTAAGTCTATCTTCAACATTGTCCTGATTTGTACACCTAAACATACTGATACTTACTGAGGCAAACTGACTCCTATGGCTGAAAACTTGTTTTTGATTTTTGGTTATTCACGGTCCTCTCATATCCTCCTAGGGCCAGGCTGTATGGACAAGACAAGGCATATAGCAATATGTCCCTTGATTTATTGGAAAAATTTTAGATTAGTTCCTAGACATTGGCAATGTCACCCAGGCTATATTATTGTTCTGGTAAGATAATGTATACATAATACTAATCACATTTGTTCGAAATTAACAGAATTAATCAGACGTTTTGAAATTGATGAAAAAGGTGAGAGGGGATTATAATTTTTTTTTAGTCTTTTTAACTAGCTGTAGAAATGAATAAACTTTAAAAATGCATATTTGCTAATTTTGCTATGTGCTGTCATATTATAGATTATTTAAATTCATTTCACAACTAAGTTATAAAACCTGTATATAAGCACCATGACTAAAAGGATTTTTGGATACAAGTGTTCAAAATAACAGCATTTGTATGTACATGTTGTCATAAACAGATAGTTAAGGGTTAATGTCTCTTTTACCTGTAAGGGGTTAACAAACAGGGAACCGGACACCTGACCAGAGGACCAATCAGGAATCAAGATACTTTCAAATCTCGGTGGAGGGAAGCCTTTGTTCATGTTTTTTTGGTTTTGCTTTGTTCTCTCTGGGTCCTGGAAGGGACTAGACAGGCAACAAGTTTTCTTGCCAATCTCCCTGCTACAGTCTTTTATAGTGAGTAATTTAGTAAGAAAGGCGGTTTTAGTCTTTTGATTGTTTCTGTATTTGCAAATGTGTAGTTTGCTGGAAGTATTTTAAATTGTATTTTGCTGGGGGGAGGCTTCTTTCTAGTGTCTATAAGCTGACAGACCCTGTAACTTTTACCATCTAAAGTACAGAGACAACTTTTACTTTTTTTCTTTCTTTTTTATTAAAAGTTTTGCTTTTTAAGACCTGTTTGATTTTTTTCTCCTAGTTAAGGCTCAAAGGAACTGAGTCTGTACTCACCAGGGAATTGGTGAGGAGAAGGGAGAGAGAGCAGTGGGAGAAGGGAAAGGTGAATTTCCTCTTTGTTTTAGATTCACGGAGTTTGAATCTGTATTGCCTCTGGGTGAAGAGAAAGAGGAGGGGGGGGAAGGTAACATTCCTCTCTGTGTGGTGATTCAAGGAGTTTGAATCACGGTGATCTCCTAGTGTACCCAGGGCGGGAAAGAGCTGGGAGGAAGGAAGGAGGGGGAAGGGAAATGGTTTATTCCCCTTTGTTGTGAGACTCAAGGAATTTGGGTCTTGGGGTCCCCAGGGAGGGTTTTGGGGGGACCAGAGTGTATCAGGCACTGGAATTCCTGATTGGTGGTAGCTTATCAGATCTAAGCAGGTAATTAAGCTTAGAGGAATTCATGCTGGTACCCCAACTTTTGGACTCTAAGGTTCAGATTGCGGAAAGATACTATGACACATGTTATGACAGAATAATCAAATTTCACACTCTGAGTTATCATGTAATGGCCTCAGGTGTCGAGAAGGGATATTTTCTCCCCTCTGCACGCCCACCCAACCCCATGTGAAGCGTAGGGGATCTGGCTGGTTCAAGATGGGTTTTACTATCCTTATTTTCCAAAGTCATTGCCAGAGACAAAATAATGGACTTGATGGGCAATCTAGGATACAGAAAATTATGTCTTTGAAAGACCTTTATTCTATTTATACAATGGATTTTTTCCTAGTCATACACTCTTATTTTGGCTTTTTTATATTCCATTCTCTGGTATTTGGATACTGTAAGAATTTGGGGTCAGATCCACATGTGGCATAATCAGGGTAGCTCTTTGACACAATGGAATTATGCTCATGTACAATGGCTGTCTGTTACTGACATGTGGTTAGCTTTTAATTAGTCAAATATGGTCCAGATTCTCCTTTCACTTAGACCATTCTTACACTTGTGTAAATCCATTGATATCTAATGAGTTATTCCTAATTTAAACCACCATAAATGAGTGGAGAAACAGACCTTATCTTTATATTTTAGCTTCTCTTTATATGGACATAGTTTTCCCTATTAAAACAAAGCCATTCCGTACTGAAGTGGAAGCCATGACAGCAACTGGTATATTTAACTGTGGTCTTTCCTAACAAAGATCTATTATGCTTCAGCAGTGTTGTTGCTAGCAAGGTGCTAATATATCTTGGATGCTTTATGTTGCTTTAGTGATGCTAATCAGCTGTAAACTCCTTTTAACTTAATCCACATTTACAGCTGATTAGCATCACCAGGATGGCATAAAGAAGCCAGAGGGGACTGGTAATCATTTTTTAAAATCTAGACATCTGGGTCAGATCCTCAGCTGGTATAAACCAGCATAGCTTCACCAAAATCAGGAGCTGGAGATCTGATCCATTTGTATTGGAAAGCATATGCATGAAAAATATTTGAGAGTCTGTCTAAAAATACTGTTGTGTGACAAAGCATAAAAATTTCAGCATAATTATTTACATGATTTTTACTTATGAACTGAATACCCACAAGTGATTCCAGTATCTCTTAATTTACTTTGCTAACAAACCTATCAAAATGGTTTACATGGTTGGTAGCCTTTAGCAACAGGATCTGAAACTAATATTCCAATAAAGTTCATGAAAAATAAATTCCCTGTAGTTTTTTGGGAAAAAAGTACATGAATTTTAATCTGTCTGATTCATCCCCTGTTGATGGGATTTGCCTGTAATATTTATATCTACAAGGATTCAAATATTTCGGTTGCACATGTAATGAATGAAGAATTCGAATAAATATACATATATTTATGTGCAAAATAAATGTAAATTCTGTTCGTCCTTGCTAGCAAAGCAATGGATTGTTTTTATGCATTTTTGTATTCTAAGTGAGAGTGTAACTTGTGTTAATATTAATAGTAGTACAACATGATTTTAGAGGGTCCTAAAACATACATGATATTTGTGTGTGTGCATGCAAATATGAGTAAAAGAAATGGAGTGCAAATGGCTATCATGTTGGGGAAGACAATACTGATTTTAAGTGATTTACTTATGAACATAAACAGTTACTTAACTTCAGAATTACTTTTGGTTGAATTGTTTCTGACAGCCTCAAAATTTTTGATTGATATATAAAGCTTCAGAGTCAAATTAATTAGGACTTGTATTTAGGATTCAGAGTTCTATTAAAGAATTAGAATAAGTTTACCACTTTAAGTTATAACTTTGATTTATCATGATTTGATTTTTTAATTTCTTTTCACACCCTAGGTTGTTTCATTTGCTTTTCATTTCACTTTGCAAATCCTACCATACCCATCTTTATTTTATTTGAACAGTAAATTATGTTTTGATTCATAAAACTTAAAAAAAAATTGCAGAAATTATAGGCATAGCCTATGTCTTATTAGAGACTTAATTCATTATTACTAATCAGGGTTAAAACACTGGGTGAAAGTCAATGGGAATTTTGTCATTGACTTCAATGAGGTTAGGATTTCACCTATTGTTTTTAGCTTTCCTTTTCATTACTGCAGTGTTGAAAAGGTAGATTGTCTTGACTGACTAAGCCAGGCTTTTAACAGACAAAAAGCAAAGAGAAAAAAGTTATAGCAGAAGAGAAATAATAATGACATACAACTGCAAGAACAGTAGCAGGAACCTCAAAATCACACTCATCTGTTTCTCAGGATTTAGCTAAACCCAGTGGAGGTGGCAATGTTATTTAGTTCCCTTTGCTTGCCTGGTTCTGGTCTGGCCACCTTTTAGGAAACCAAAAGCTCAGTGGGGTTCTAGTATATCCTGTGGTCCTGTGAGATGGTGAGGCTGTTTGTAGCCATGATGGTAAATCTTGCATTCTCAAGATGTTTATTCCATAAGATGAACTTAAGGAAGTTGCCCAGTAACCTCTAGTAATGTTAAGAAATGGGCAGCCTTTTTTCCCATCAAAACTACTCAAGCCATATATCTGGCAATTACATTTAGGAATTGCTTTCTTTCCGCAGCTCATTATGTCAGGTTGTGACTTTCCCAACAGCCTTGAAGATCACTGATCACTGCAGTTTTGGTTGTTTTTTTTAGCTTAAACACATCTAATTTGTACCAGTCTGTCTTTAAACTCTGATGATTTTTAAGAATATATTTTTATATACCAAGCCAAGCTGGCTTTTGTTCATTTTGCCCCCCCAGCTTTGAACAACTCAGGCTATAGACCTTCTGACCAATGGGGATTTGGGGACCATCGCGACTAAGAAACACAAGAAGTATGTGTGGCTGAGTTTGTGGCTTTAGATTGTTGGTGCTGCTTCTAACTTTCCAGTCAAGTCAAATTCATAGTTCTAGTGCCCTCAAAACTTATATAAAATGGCTTCTCGTATTACCTTTTGGGTGCATCACTTAGTTCCATCTTCATTGTGTCCTGCCTTTCTTTACTTAGGAAGTTCCTGAGATGGACTCAGTAGTGGAGGGGGGTGGCTTTTTACTTTCTCTCCAGTTTCACTTTAAGTAGATGATTATGAACATACCCTGTTTTTCTTCTTTACCTTGACCCATATCCACAAAGGGACTTAGGTGCCTAATTCCTATTTTTAGGTGCCACTGAGAGCCCCAAAACAACTATCAGATGCCACCTAACCTTGAAGGTGCCTAAACTTACTCTGTGTCCAAGTTTTTGCAGTAAAAGTTCCTTAGATAACTAAGTTCTTGCATATGGCCGGATGCACTGTTGTATCATGCTATCTGCCCAGACAGCTATCTCCCACCTAAGCCCCTGAGTGTTCTTCCACCTAATTCATTTGCAGTTCCCAATCTGGGAGGCATACTCAGAGATTACTTTACTCCAGATAAAACAGCCAGGGAAACAGGGAGAGGAGAAGAGGAAGAGGCCCTTCCTTTTAACCTTTAGCCGACTAGTTAGGAATATGGGATAGTCTGATATGTGACTCCCTCAGTTTCTCCTATTGAAGTTGTTCCACTTTAATTAAATAATGTAATAATGTTATATTAATTGGGTTAGAAAAAGAGTGAGAATTCTTCTACAGCTCAGTGAGAGCACTCAGCTGAGGTACCAGATCACTGTTCAAAACCCTTTTCCTCAACCAGCATGGAGGAGACTTGAACCAGGGGTCTTCCACATCACAGATGAATACAATAAGCACTGAATTAAAAGTTACAAGGGAGGAACTTATCACCCCCTCAGCAGTTTTGAGTGAAATTAGGCGGCCTCTGAGCAGGCCTACCAAACAAGGTCTGCAGCAACTTAGGCAGAGGAGGGGTGCTCTTCCTCTAATTCTTGGATCATAAGCAGAGACGAGTGCCTCCCATTGGCAAGCTTAGGTACAGTAGCTTAGATACAGTAGCTCCCTGCTAGTGTGCTGGCTTTGTGGATTGCATTCTAAGGTCCCTCTATCTCCTCATTCATTATATAGGGAGTGTGGACACTTAACTAAGACTTTGTAGATCACAGTGTTGTTCCTGTAGTTTTCTATGGGCCTAAAAGTTAGGCTTTGTGACACGCAGTATCTGAGCACTTGAGATCCTTATGGATCTGGGTCTTAATTCTTGTTTATTTGTTTTTGTTTTCAAGCCTCTTTACATAAACACACATAAGCACGTGCCCGTGCACACACCGATACACACACTGAAAAACAGTTCCCCTGTAACAGTCCTCTGAACTCTTTTCCTCCAACAACACAACTGATAAAATTTTAGCAACTTGTTTCTAAAGAAACTAAAGAAAACTAGAAATGATGTAGCTTATTTTGGAAACATTTTACTTATTTCTGTGGATCTTTTCAAAAATGGCATGCATTTAGGAAGTCAGATTCAGAATTTGTGTAAAAGGAACAGCCATACACAAAAGTCAAAGTACTCAGACGACATACCATCCTGAGCCCACGTCCAGACTAACCCGCGGCATCGGCGGGTTAAAATCGATTGCTTGAGGATCGATATATCGCGTCTAGTCTGGACGCAATGTATCGATCCCTGAGCGCGCTTACATCGATTCCGGAACTCCATCAACCCGAACGGAGTTCCAGAATCGACACGGAGAGCCGCGGACATCGATGCCGCGCCATCTAGACGGGTAAGTACCACGATTTTAGAAATTCGACTTCAGCTACGTTATTCATGTAGCTGAAGTTGCGTATCTAAAATCGATTTTAATACCCTAGTCTGGACGTGGCCTGAGATACACTCATACCTTCATCCCTCCACAAAGCGCCCCCTTCCTTGTTTTTTACAGCATAGCCTGAATATCAACAAATGACAGGTTCTTTATTTTCTCCCACTATCACTTTCTTTAATCTAACTCTAAATATCATGTTTAGTATGTAAATAACACATTGAGTTTACAGTATATTTTGACTTTCAGCCCCCACATTCTACTTAAATACAAAAGGGTTTTTGTTGTTGTTGCTAGGTTTGACAATTTTCTGCTTGTATCTGTACTTTATATCCACAATGGAAAAGGGGCAATGGGGTTGTTTTCATCTTGTTGCAAAAACAAGTGAGAAAATCCAATTTTACCAGTTTCAGTTCAATTACAAATCTTTTTTTTTCAGAGCCTAGCTCATGACCATTACCTTGTTTTGTTTGTTTCCATGTTTGTTTTGTCAGCTTTAAGCCATTCCAGAAAATGTAAATTTGCTAAAGAAGGTTGTGAATCCACAATACAATTTAATTACACAATGTGTCAATTCATACACATCTCACAAAGCACAGTGGTTACAACAGCAGAGATGTTGTCAAAGGTGGCAATAGGAAGGTGAGTACAATAAATAAGAAGTGTGAAGAGTTGGTAATTGCAAGTACCTATGTGGAGCACTCTCTAAGAACTTACTGATTCTAGGTAGGGAAACTGTAGGAAGTTTTCAGGTGTTTTAGAAAAGCTCATCCTCCAATAGACGGAGAGGAGGCTTGAATTTGCAGAGTGCAAGAGAATGAAAACAGGGGGTGGGGGTTGTCATAAACAGATAGCTAAGGGTTAATGTTCTTTTACCTGGAAAGGAGTAACCTGAAACACCTGACCAGATGACCAATCAGGAAACAAGACTTTTTCAAATCTGGGTGGAGGGAAGTTTGTGTGTGAGTCCTTTGTTCTGGTCTTGTGCCTGTCTCTCTCTCTCGGCTATGAGAGGATTTCTATGTGTAGTTGCTGGAATGTTTTGAATTGTATTCTTTTTGAATAAGGCTGTTTATTCATATTTCTTTTAAGCAATTGACCCTGTATTTGTCACCTTAATATAGAGAGACCATTTTTATGTATTTTTTCTTTCTTTTTATATAAAGCTTTCTTTTTAAGACCTGTTGGAGTTTTTCTTTAGTGGGGAACTCCAGGGAATTGAGTCTGTGCTCACCAGGGAATTGGTGGGAGGAAGAAGTCAGAGGGAAATCTGGGTGTGTTAGATTTACTAGCCTGACTTTGCATTCCCTCTGGGTGAGGGAGGAAGAGAGATTAGCTCTCGGTAATTCTGTTTTCCAGGACTGGGAACGGGGAGGGTGGAGTCCCTCTGTTTAGATTCACGGAGCTTGCTTCTGTGTATCTCTCCAGGAACCCAGGGAGGGAACACCTGGAAGGGAGAAGGGAGGGGGGAATGGTTTATTCCCCTTTGTTATAAGACTCAAGGAATTTGGGTCTTGGGGTCCCCAGGGAAGGTTGTTGGGGGGACCAGAGTGCCCCAAAACACTCTAATTTTTTGGGTGGTGGCAGCTTTACCAGGTCCAAGCTGGTAACTAAGCTTGGAGGTTTTCATGCTAACCCCCATATTTTGGACGCTAAGGTCCAAATCTGGGAATAGGTTATGACAGAGGTAGATAAAGAAATCGAGGTACATAAAAGCATGGCTAAGAAAGGCCTCAAAATTAGGAACAACATTAGTAACAGATGTGAAAGTGGATGTGGATAAGTCTGATATGACTTTACCCACAGTAGGAAAGAGTAGAAGAAAAGAAGAAATACCATTAAAGGGAGGAAAGGAGAGGAAATAAAGAAGGAAAAAATACATCATTTGAAAAACAAAAGGAGTAATGAGGGGATTCTGAGCCCATTTTGAGGCACACACAGTACTATTTCTAATTATTGTCTGTTGCTCAGCTACAACCGAGATAATCACCTTAGAAATATCTTAGGTAGGATACGTAAGTGCAGTCAGGAGTCATATAGACATGTTTTGATATGACGTGTTCAAGCTCCTATATGTTCAGAATGCTGAAATAGCCCTCTCAGAGACAGTGCATGAACAGAGAAGCACAACAGTACAGAAATATGGTCTGAAGTGGCAAATGCATGAACGAACAAATTAGCAGAACAAGTGTCAAAATAGGGACAGTCATGAGCTATGCTGTAACAGCGAGACCCATGAGCCCAAGTACTGTACTGCCAGAAAGGTAAAAAAGAGTTATATAGTTAAATTAGCACAAGCTACATAATGCAGATAAAGAGTGTTGCTTTAATTATGGTTTTTGAAATGTTCAAGAGGTAAACTCAATTTACAAACACTCAGTGCCTGTGCTTCTCTCAAAGCTCCCAGGTAGCCTCCTGTATGACTTCTCATAAGGGAATCTCATGAATTCCAGCTTTCTTAAAATATGGCTCAGTGACTGACAAAGCAATTTCTCCCTTCCTCCTCCAGTCCAAGAGACTGATGTCCTGCCTGTTCTCCCTGATTTCTTGAAGTATGAAGGTCACATGTAAATAACTAGGGCTCACTCTACCACTGTAAAGGTACCTTTTCATCCCAAAATGTGTCTTTGTAGTAGGCAAACTTGCAAACTGTATCCATGTGAAGTGGAAAGGAGACCTTAGAGTCAACAATATCTCTGCAATTAAAGAGTGGGGAGGTAAAAGAGGCCAGAATTGAGAAGGGAGATGGAGGAGTTAGAGGCATAACGGAGGATGCTTTTTAACTAAAAAGAAAAAAAGCAAATCATTTGAGTTTAGGTGGGAAAGAAGAGTGCCATCCAAAATCATATTTAAAAAACCAAAACAAACACTACTTGGAAAAGCAGCAAAGAATCCTGTGGCACCTTATAGACTAACAGACAGGTCTATAAGGTGTCACAGGATTTTTTGCTGCTTTTACATATCCAGACTAACATGGATACCCCTCTGATACTACTTGGAAGTCTCTTTTACTGTTTCCTAACAGGGTCATCTATACAAGCCCTTACTTATCAGTCAGGCATCAGTATTCTTTGGAAGTGCAAGCCCCAGACATTAGTGTAAATTCTAAGTTGGACTAATCATCAGCAGGAGATAAGAGAAGTCACTCTCAAGCACATAACCATATCACAAAAGTCTTAGGTCAAGCAGAAGTCAAGTCCATATCTTTACTGGTGACAAGCACAGCTGTAACCATAGCAACAACACAAATCACATGAGGAACATGAGAATTGTACTTGTCACTTTCTTCCTGCCTCCTCTCCTTTATGCCTGCTTTCAGGAAATGCCTGTACTTTTAGGAGCAGATGACTGCCTTATCAGGGTTTAGTAAACACCTAAAGGTAGCTAATTTGTCTTTGGAGATACATGAATAGGTGATTTAATGTAATGCAAAGTAGTTAAAGGACAAATGTAGCTTACAGCAGTGCTAAAAGAGTTCCCTTTCATTAGCTGCCCCAGCATACTAATAATCTCTAGACAATACTTCTAACAAGGCTGTGCATTTGGGTTCCAGAAAAACCCAAATATCTGGATAACAGGATAACCCTGAGTATCTTGGTGTTTGTATTTTGTATTTTGCATTTTCATGGTCTTGGGGGCTAAAATAATCTAAGTTTGGTGCTTCTCATAGAATTTTCATTATCCAGCAACTGAAATACCTTGAGAAAACCAGATCTCATTCTTTAGCTGAAGCTACAATAGGAAAAGGACATGTTAAGAATTACTTAAACAAATTAGATGTTTTCAAGAAGGCAAGGGCTGATGAAATATATCCAAGAATACTTAAGGAACTGGCTGAAGAGATCTCAGAGCCATTAGCAATTATCTTTGAGAAGTTGTGAAGAACTGGAGAGCTACTTGAGCAATAGAAAAGGGCAAATATGGTACCTATTTATAAAAAGGGGAATAAAGATAACTCAGAGATCTATAGCCCAGTCAGCTTAACATTGGTACCTGAGAAGCTAATGGAGCAAATAATCATACAATTAACTTGTAAGCACCTACAAGAAAATCCGGAAATAAGTAACAGTCAGCATGGGATTTGTCAAGAAGAAATCACATCAAACCAACCTTGTGATAGTGCACACTATAAGGCTTTATGGAAATATACTTACGAATGTATATATGACATAACTAGAACATGTTTTATGCTACATATGCCATGTAACATATCTCTGGAATGGTTATGATCTACTGAATCTATTAATCCTATCTGTGTGCATGTATCATTTTTGTATTCAAAGTTATGAATATTGGGTGTGTATTGGCTTGATTTTTAAGTAGCCTTTGTAAAGCATTTGGTCAGCTTCTTGAGAAAGGAATGTGCAAATTAAGTGCCCAGTCAAGAAGCGCTTAAGGGACAATGGATCTTGGAAGGCTCCAATCCACATAAGAAGTCTAGATGAGGATATTCAAGGTAGCAAGTAAGCAATGGCTGCTACCTGTAAAAACTGAGTCATGCATGGACACGTGACTTGCCCATGTGACTCCAAAATTCCATCTTGGAGCTGGACTTTGCATAGGAGAGAAGAGGAGGTCTCCAGCCACAGAGAAAGTCTATTTAAGCCTGTGGGAGACCCCTCAATTTTGTCTTAAGTTGGCTAAAGAGAGATAGCTTCTCCATCCCCAAGGATACCTGAAAGAAACTGGAACAAAAGACAGTAACTACAGGGGGTGTGAGTGATTGCTGGACTCAGACTAGAAGGAGACTAGTTTGTAAAAGGAAGCTTACGGGAATTCCTCTGAGAATGAGGTATTATCTGTATTCAGTTTTCTTAGACATAGACTTGTGTGATCTATTTTATTTTGCTTGGTAATTCACTTTGTTCTGTCCACTATTACTTGGAACCACTTAAATCCTACTTTCTGTACTTAATAAAATCACTTTTTACTTATTAATTAACCCTGGGTATGCATTAATACTGGGGGAGGGGGAAAACAGCTGTGCATATCTCTCTATCAGTGTTATAGAGGGTGAACAATTTATGAGTTTACCCTGTATAAGCTTTATACATGGTGAAACAGATTTATTTGGGGTTTGGACCCCATTGGGAGTTGGGCATCTGAGTGTTAAAGACAGGAACACTTCTCAAGTTGTTTTCAGTGAAATCTGCAGCTTTAGGGCATGTGGTTCAGACCCTGGGCCTGTGTTGGAGCAGACTGCTATGTCTGGCTCAGCAAAACAGGGTGCAGGAGTCCCAAGCTGGCAGGGAAAGCAGAGGCAGCAGTAGTCTTGGCACATCAGTTGGCAGTTCCCAGGGGGGTTTCCTGTGATCCCACCCATCACAAACCTAATATCCTTCTTTGACAGGGTAACAAGTCCTGTGGATAACAGAGATGTAGTAGATTTCATATATCTCAATTTTAGGAAGTCTTTTGATACAGTCTCACATGACCTTCTAAAAAATAACCATAGAAATATAGCCTAGACCAGGTTTTCTCAAAACAGAGGTCGCCGCTTCTGTAGGGAAAGCCCCTGGTGGGCCAAGCCGGTGTGTTTACCTGCCCCATCACTGCTCCGGGCCAATGGGAGCTGCTGGAAGCAGCATGGGCCGAGGGACTTACTGGCCACCGCTTCCAGCAACTCCCATTGGCCCAGAGCAGCGATCCGTGGCCACTGGGAGCCGCGATCGGCCAGACCTGCAGATGAGGCAGGTAAACACACCAGCCAGGCCCATCAGGGGCTTTCCCTACAGAAGCGGTGACCCCCATTTGAGAAACCTCGGCCTAGACGAACCTACTATAAGGTGGGTACACAACTGACCGGAAAACCATACTCAGAGAGTAGTTGTCAATGGCTCACAATATCTGTCCTGGGTCTGCTTCTATTCAATATCATCATAAATGATTTGGATAATGCCAGAGAGAGTACACTTACAAAGTTTATGGATGTTACCTAGCAGGGAGGGGTTGCAAGCATGTTGGAGGACAAGATTAAAATTAAAAATGATCTTGGCAAATTGAAGAAATGCTCTGAAGTAAATAGGATGAAATTCAGTAAGAACAAATGCAAAGTACTAAACCGAGGAAGGAATAATCAACTGCAGAAATGCAAAATGGGAAATGACTGCATAGGAAGGACCACTGCAGAAAAGGATCTGCAGGTTTTACTGGATCCAGAACTGTATATGGGTCACCAATGTAATACTGTTGCAAAAAAAAAAAGTGAACTGCATTCTGTGATGTATTACAAGGAGTGTTGTAAGCATGACATGAGAAGTAAAACTTTCACTCTACTCAGCACTGACAAGGCCTCAACTGAAGTATTTTGTCCAGTTCTGGAAACCACATTTCAGGAAAGACATGGACAAATTGGAGAAAGTTCAGAGGAGTGCAACAAAAATGATAAAAAGTTCTAGAAAACATGATCTATGAGGGAAGATTGAAAAGATTGGTTTGTTCAGTCTGGAGAAGAGAAGACTGGAGGGGGATATGATAACGGTCTTCAAATACATAAAAGGGTGTTATAAAGAAGAGGGTGATAAACTGTTCTCCTTAAGCACTGAGGACAGGACAAGAAGTAATGGGTTTAAAGTGCAGCAAGCGAGGTTTAGGTTAGACATTAGGAAAAGATTGCTAACTTTAAGTTTGTTAAGCACTGAAAAAAATTACCTAAGGAGGTAGAGGAATCTCCATAACTGGAGGTTTTTAAGAACAGATTAGACCAGGGGTTGGCAACCTTTGGCACGTGGCTCACCAGGGTAAGCACCGTGGCAGGCCGGGCCAGTTTGTTTACCTGCCGCATCCACAGGTTTGGCCGATTGCAGCTCCCACTGGATGCGGTTTGCCATCCCAAGCCAATGGGGACTGGCCGAGGGATGTGCTGGCCGCGGCTTCCAGCCACCCTCCTTGGCCTGGGATGGCGAACTGGCGCCAGTGGGAGACGCAATCGGCTGAACCTGCGGATGCGACAGGTAAACAAACCGGCCCCCCCAAGGTGCTTACCCTGGTGAGCCACGTGCCAAAGCTTACCAACCCCTGGATTAGACCAATGGTTCTCAAATTTACTTAATTGTGCCTGCCTCTCTTTTGTGTCTGTGGTCATTTGTTGCCCCCTGCCCCAACTATCTATACTGCCATCGAGGCAGAGTGAAAAGCTGCGGATGCTGGCCAGGCCCCCAGCTCTGAAGGCAGCACCATGCAAGGAACAGTGCAGAAGTAAGGGTGGCAATGTAGACTTAGTGTCCCATTGACACCCTTACATCTGCACTGCTGCTGCCACCCACGTGCTGACAGCTGGAGCCTTGCTGCCACCTCCCAGTAAGGGATTAAGGGGGGTAGAAGGAGAGCCTGAGCCCAGGTGGCAGGACTGCAGCTGTCAGCCCCAGGCACGGGGCTCTGAATGTAGGTTGTGAATGGTCCTGGCCCATCAAGTTAGGAGAATTTTATTTATTTGGAATTTAATTCAGCTACTGAATGAGCTGATATTGTCTGTCGCTGTAAGGATGCAGTCAAAGAGATACTGTATCTATAAAAAAGGTAAAATTCTCACTCACCGTTATAAACTATGGTCAGACATTTGTTTGAGAGGCACTTGTTTTCTGGTTTTCTGTTTGTGCATGAGTATAATATTCTTCCTTTTTCCTTATTAAATATTCCAAATAGCATATTGTTCCAGTGCATGTATTTTACCTATCCAAGTGACATTTAACACACTAAAGTCCTATTAATGGAAACTTACTATGGCAGTATGATTCTTTCAGAATTATACTTATGATTAATGCATGTGGGATGGGAATTCAGGATATATTAATGGTATTAAAGACAGCTAATCATGTAGCAAATGCAATCATTTTGTTAAGGGTACAACAAAAATTATTTGCAGGGATTTTGACTTGAAAGGAAAGAAAAATACATTCTATTACTCCATCAAGTTCTTCTTTGATATGTGTATGTGAGTGAGAGACAGAGAGAGAGAAAGAAAGAAAGCGAGAGAATATGTATATTCACACATGTTGGTTTGGCCAGGCAAAAGAAATGGTAACAATAAAACAGTGTGCAAGAAGAAAACACTAACCAGATGATCTTCCTTGTTAGGAAGAGGGATGGTAACCAGATCAAGAATGTGCTACATTTCTGGGACACACCAATTTCATAACGTATATTTTCCTCTTGATTTAAAGATTCATATTACATTGTGCAAAGCTGCATTGGTACTATATAAAAATCAGATTTTCAACAGGTTTGGAAATAGCCAAAGTTTTGGTGATTTCATCTTGAAGTTATTGGATTTTCTTTTCAGAAAAAAAGTGACCTTTTACAAGCCTTCAGCAAAGGCTTCATTCAATATTTGTTGATATGATGCTTTTTTTCACCAGTGAAAATAGAAAAAAGGAATGGCTAGTAGTAAAATCTCAAGTAAATTAAATGATTAAATCTAGGCAAATTACATTAAATTGATGAGAATTTTGTGATATTCCCCTCAGTTTAGGAATTACTTAGTTACCAGTTCCTGCTTAGTCTCATTCTGTAATCCAGTGAGAGTTTTTCTTAAATAAGGGTATATGATTTAGCCTGCTTTATGCGGGCCTTGAAAATAATGCAGATATGGCATTCTCTACCAACAGTATGAACATTCTCTAATATTTTTGGTTATGCAGTGGAAATTTCATGACTCAAGCCAAAATGAGTAATTTTACACACTGAAAATTCATATTTCATAATAATTCATTCTGGGTGGAATTTACATAAGTGAATTACAATAGTTTACCTCTTTTCCCATTGAAGTTAATGGATTTTTACCATAAGAATGCTTTACATTAAAAACAATGGGGGGATTGCTGTGCTTTACATGTCATGCTCAGTCACCACTGCTGCACTTTTAAACCTCTGAGTGGACCAAAGGAAAGAAAGCATGAATGATGAGCAATTGTATGGCATGTGGGGTATTACCTAATTCCTGAAAGTACACACGTAAACTGCTTTTCTTGTTCCTAGTTGTCAGTTTAATTTACTGGCATTTGTCTTTGTTTATTCTGAAGCTTTAACACAGTAAAGATCACAATGAATACTAAAAGACCCTTTAGTCTTTAAATTACTGTTATTTTTCAGTGTGAAACAGGAATACATCAGTTTTCTAAACAAAAGTAATATTTTACTAGATATTGCTTTATACTCATTATTTATGCCTACCGAGTAGAATTCTTTATTTTCCTGTTCAGTAACCAATTTCTCCATTCTTCTCTCCCTGTGTTTCTAATCTGCATTTGTAATCCAATCATCCGTGGGCAACCATCTAGTTATTTGTGGGTTTTGAATATGTGGATTCAGTATGCAGTGTAGACATGGTAACAAACTACATGAGTTTGCCACTAGTCTTGTGTAGATGGTGTATATATACAGCCTACATCTGTTTCTGTTTCTAAATAATTCTTCATGGTACCTTGCAGTCTTTTAACTAACTTGTTAATTCATAACATATTATTAATCCAGAGCCTGCTGTCCAATATACATTCCTTCACATGTCATTTTAATCTTGAATATTTAGCAAACATAAACATAGGACTCTAGCTATTGATTTTGGCATGTGGTCTTCCTGGTAGCTGTCAGCTTTGACAATACAATGCTCTTAGAAGGACAATTTAAAGAGTCACGCATTTCAGTTATTCACCACCACTGAGCAAATCACATGTTAATACTTTCCTAGAGTTGATTTTACATTTTATCAGTAGAGAATATTAAGGCAACAGCTTTTAAAAACCTGGCAAAATGAAGGAGTGTCACCAGATGGAGTCCTCAGGTAATATGCCGTAGTTTATTAATACAGAAGTGTTCAGGCAGGCTCTGTATTAATCTCCAAAATTCAGAATTAGTCTCATGGCAACTTGCCAGATTTTTGTGTTCCATGGAAAACTGACCCTGTTAACTGAGGGAGTTATTTCACATATTTTCCCTAGAAGTTCTTTTTAAAAGAATCTTTGGACGGTCTACCCACCATGTGCCACTCCATTCCTTTGTCTTCCCAGCCAAGGAAACAGAACCCAGCCTATCTATTTAAAAGGAGCCCATGCTGAATAATTACATACTCCAATTGTTCTCCATCTGCTGCTTGCTTGATCTACAAATGCCTTTTCTTGTACCAGAAAGCAAATAGCAGATACTCAGCTGTACAGAGTTTCCTTCTGGGAAATTGCAAGTTGCTATGGTCCAATGTCCAGGAGAAGAGTCTATTGCAACACACAGTTAAATACAGAAAAAAATGTTGGGAAGAAAATCATCAAAACATATTAGCTGGTCTCAATTTGAATATTAAAGGGTAATCAGGATAAATCATGTAATAGGCAAACTATATATAGTACATATCTGTCAAGCTGGTGCTGTGGAAGGGGGACCACAAGCTGCATCCTTATGGAGTGTGAAGCATGGTCATATTCCTGCTGGGTACACTGGAGTTTCAGGAAGCATTGTGCTAAAGATTGGTACAATGTTTCAGAATACTTGTGCTGAACTAGTGTGCCTCTACTTTGTCCCCAGGTGCTATTCCTTAAAGAAACAATGTAGCACTTAATGTGTCTGCTGTAGCTTAAAGTGCCACAATTACAATGACGCTGGAAAAGAAAGGGTCATAGGTCTTATTTAAAAAAAAAAAACTTTCTTCCGTATTGTTTGCCCTAAAAACATGCAAATCTTTCCGATCAAGTCTATAAACTCTTTCAGTGCCAACCTTTTATTAGGGGTTAGCATACTCATTTGTGTCAGCAACTTCTTGTTCAAACAACCTGCATCGCTCCTTGACCCAACAGTGGTTGCTTAAATCAAAACAATAACAGTCAGAGTGCATAAGCATAAATGATCTTTAGGGCTTCCAGCTCCCTTCCTTGTACTCCAGGAAGTTCAAAGTTTCTTCAAGGCAGCCTGATGCCTGCTCACTTAGCAGATAATAGTTACTTCTCTGAAGTCCCAAAAACTTTTGTACACTTTTTCTGGTTCTGTCTCTTTATACTTGGGCTTGCCCTCATTAGTTGCATCAGCTGGGGGCATATCTCTCCACAATTCACATTTCTCCCAGCTGAGCCAGGTTAGAATTGGTTTTGCTGTATAGGGGCAGGGACAGTTCTTAACCCACTCCTGCCTGGGTTTTGGGTGGCAGTTGTAGACCTCACCAAAATGCACCACATACATCAAAGGAGAAAATAATGATATTTGTCTAATATTACAAAAATGTATTAAAAAAAGGAATTAGGAAGATATATAAGCAGAGAAGTAGCATGCATGATATGTAAGGTATGAATTGGATATATCACATATATTGGAACCCATGTTTTATGGACTAATTTTAACTTGTCTCTTACACAGAATATACTTTCTCAGTTCTATGCAATTCACTTGGGAAATACCATGCAATATATAGAATTGTAAACTGTTTACTGAATCTGTAGAAAGAACCCTTATAGCAGTGTATCTGGGCTGCCATGATTAAGAATGTGCCATCATTTCCTTTATAAATCTCTGTATTCAAGGGGATTAGAATAATATGGCATTAAAAATTCCTTCAGAGTCAAAATGAAGCATGCAGTGCTAAGGTTCTAGAGGCTTTGCTGATTGTGTGTAAAGTTATGGTGTGTTGTGACTACTAATATTAATTTATCTAGCCTTCACATTTAAGCTCAATCCATTCCTCAACACTACAGCACCACCACTCCTATAAAAAAAATCAGCTGCTGTGCTTGTGTACACAGACAACTGAAATCTATTCTTTTTTTTAGTGGTTAGAGCTAGGAAAAGGGAGTCAAAATTCATAGGTTCTCGAAGTCAATGGGATTGTCCCCTGAGTAATGAAAGCAGAATGGGTTCTTTTAACAGCTCCTTAGGGCCTCAGTTTCACACCTGATCAGAAATGCAGCACCTGCAAAAGCATAGTATGACATATGCTACAGCAGTGCAAAGACTGCAAAATACTTCCTTCTAATATTCATTTTAACTTTGAACTAACTCACCTTTCTGTCCCTTTTCAGAGAATATGCCTGCAAATAAGTTTCCTGGCAGCAACATTAACTGCACTGCCAATTTTAAAGTGAATTTAAGAGAATATTTCTGTAAAACAAATTTTGAACTTGTGAATTTCGAAGTTATGCAGGTCAGAGTGCAGATCATCACTGAAGAAACTAGGGCCTATGTTTAAACATCAAGAAAGAGATTTTCAAAGAATTTAAGGGAATTAGGAACCGAACTCTCAATTTAAACGGGAGTTGAGAACATTCCTCCCCTAGGCCATTCCACCGTGTACAAGTACCTATACTAACCCTCTCTCAACTTATTGGCTCTGGTATCAGAGGGGTAGCCGTGTTTGTCTGGATCTGTAAAAAGCAACAAAGAGTCCTGTGGCACCTTATAGACTAACAGATGTATTGGAGCATAAGCTTTTGTGGGTGAATACCCACTTCAGGGTATGGGGGCTGCAGGAATCTGCGTGGGCGAGGGATGTGTGGATTGAAGCTTCCCGCCACCCCCATTGGCCTGGGACAGCGAACCACAGCCAGTGGGAGCTGCAATCGGCTGAACCTGCCAATGCGGCAGGTAAACAAACTAGCCCAGCCCGCCAGGGTGCTTACCCTGGTGAGTCGCGTGCCAGAGGTTGCTGACCCCTGCAGTAGAGTCCCATGCACTGAGGTCCCAGGTTTGATCCCCCCACTAATGACTAGAATAAAATAGCAAGAATGAGGCCTAAGACCTGATATTGCCCACATTGAGGTTAACGGCAAAACTTCCATTGAAGTAATTGGTGCAGGATCAGGTCTTGAGAAAGAGCACAGAGCTAATCACTTCAGGAGCATGGTGATAAAATTGCTTAAATCTGTGTCTACTCATACAATAAAAAAATCTCTGCTTACGTCTCATCTTTTCTTTGTCCTGCACCCATTTCAGTAATGGAGAGGATTGCTTGAGGCTTATCACAATGCTAGCACTATGCTTAAAACTTACACTTACCTGCAGGCCCACAGTGAGTTTATATTCGCACTAGAGCTCCCTGCTGAATCAATGTGCAGGATCAAGACCTCTATTTCTCCATGACAATGATACATTATATAGCAGTAGCCTCCAAGATGTCAGTTATAGAAGAAGCTGCTTTTATTATGGAAAGACAAACATACACACAGTATTTTTGACTTTTTTTAACTGAGCTGGGATTTGGCCTACATAGAACTTTTATGGTAGAATTATAATCTCCAAAGAAAGCAGGGTTATAAAAACTGCACTATGGAAAAGCATGCAGAGTGCAAAGAACAACTTTTTTTCCCTAGGAGATGAAAAAGAGCCTTTTGCAAGATTTTGAGGAACTTTATTCTGCCCTCTTTTATATTGCAAATGTCTCTTTAATTCAAGTACGCCATATGAAGTGTTGATAAGGGGTTTTGTTGTAGCTGTTTGTGTTGTGGTTTTCTCATGAAAACATTTCTTCCATGCTGCTTGAATTTGCATGTAGAGTTCTACAAGAAATGTAAATGTGTTTCAAGTGAAAACAGGAAAAAGCAAGTTTGATTAAGCTGTTCATAAGAGGTGTTGATACATGGTGAAGATATACTAAAGATGTTAATTAAAGTGTTTTTATTAAACTTGTTCTCCATTCTGTGTCTTTCCGCTTGGCAGGATAAATTATTGCTACAGGTGTTTTCATTACAAGAATGGAGAAAAAAGATGAAGGATTAGAGCTACAAATCCTTGTGGGAGTGTATCCTTTTAGTTACTGTACTGATGTCACTATTGTCTGTTATGAGATGCATAACAGCCACATTTGCTGGCTTTCCCCTTCTTACTAAGTGGTAAATCTAATCACTATCCATAGGTAGACTTAAATGCGTAGTGAACTTATATTCATCATTTTACAGTAAGTTAAATAAAGGTTAAAAACATTTAATACAATGAATTAAACAACATATACAATATGGTTTAGTTATTGCAGCATTACATATTGTGATGGATCAAGGCCAGATGGCTACAGTAAAGTACTGAGAAACAGGTATGTTAGCCCCAGGCTAAACAAATCCCTAGGACCCTGGTAATCAAAAGGCAGTTGCTCCAGGTTAATCAAGGCACCTGGGGCCAATTAAGATCTTTCTAGAAGGCAGTAGAGATAGCTACTGCAATTAGAACACCTGCAGCCAATCAAGGCAGGCTAATCAGGGCACCTGGGTTTAAAAAGGAGCTCACTCCAGTCAGGAGGGAGGAACCAGAGGAGAAGGAGTGTGTGTGAGGAGCTGGGAGCAAGAAGCTGAGAGTGAGAGAGTGTACTGCTGGAGGACTGAGGAGGACAAGCGTTATCAGACACCAGGAGGAAGGTCCTGTGGTGAGGATAAAGAAGGTGTTTGGAGGAGGCCATGGGGAAGTAGCCCAGGGAGTTGTAGCTGTCATGCAGTTGGTACAGGAGGCACTATAGACAGCTGCAATCCACAGGGCCGTGGGCTGGAACTCGGAGTAGAGAGCGGGCCGGGGTTCCCCACAAACCTCCCAACTCCTGATCAGACACAGGAGGAGCTGACCCAGACTGTGGGTTCCACAAGAGGGGAAGATCACTGAGGTGAACAAATCCGCCAATAAGTGGAGGACCCACTAAGGTAGAGGAGGAACTTTGTCACAATATGTCATACCTCTCTGATGGATTGCAACCTTGTTGTGGTGGAGAGGCTTGCATGGGCTAAAGATGCTCAGAGCTACATTGTCCAGAGCTTTCATACTCCTGGTAGGGTCCCCCTTGGCGAGCAGGTCTGAGGTGAGGCTCCTGACTAAGCACAGTCCAAACTTCACAAGATCCCAGTGGTGGATCAGATGCATATAGAGAACATGTTGGTACTCTGAGGCTGTGAAGGCAGATGAGGGCTGCAGCAGGAGTGAGGCCCCTGAATGTCTTGGTCAGGGTTTTCCTCCTGTCAAGTCTCATGTGCTCACAGCCTGCACATAGGTTTCCTCACATTAAAAGATTTTAGGTGCAGGTCTCTGCCAAAGGGCTTACACCTGCAAATCCCTGTGGCAGGGGATGAGTGGTGGTGAAGACAGGAGTAGTGATTTCTGGGAGTCTTTAGTCACAAATCTGCACAGAGGCAGCAGTTGTGTGACAGTCGTTTTGTACTTGGATGAGACTGAAGTGCATTTCGGCAGCAGAGTTGTGAGTGAGCAGGCCTTTTTAGAATCCCCTCTGCTCATCTCAAATAGGGAAGGGGTTAGAAAAGGTGCCCCAAACATAGGCTGTCTGACACTGTCATAAATAGATAGTTAAGGGTTAATGTATCTTTTACCTTAAAGGGTTAACAAACAGGGAACCAAACACCTGACCAGGGGACCAATCAGGAGACAAGATACTTTCAAATCTCAGTGGAGGAAAGCCTTTGTTTGTGTTTTTGGGGTTTGGTTTTGTTCTCTCTGGGTCCTGGAAGGGACTAGACGTGCAACCAGGTTTCTTGCCAATCTCTCTGCTATAGTCTTCTATATATTCAGAATAGTGAGTATTAAGGAACAGGCGGTTATAGTCTTTTTAATTGGTTTTCTTTATTTGCAAATGTGTATTTGGCTGGAAGTATTTTAAATTGTATTTCTGCTGGAGGAGGCTTTTTCTCCAGTTTCTATAAGCTGACAGAACCTGTAACTTTTACCATCTAAATTGCAGAGACACCTTTTACTCTTTTTCTTTATTTTTATTAAAAGTTTTGCTTTTTAAGACCTGTTTGATTTTTTTCCCTTGTTGAGGCTCAAGGGAATTGAGTCTGTACTTAACAGGGAAGGGGAAGGGAGGCGAAAGGGGGAATCCCTTTGTTTTAGATTCACGGAGCTTGAATCTGTATTGCCTCTGGGTGAGGGAGAAAGGGGAAGGGGGGGAAGGGACATTCCTCCCTGTTTTAAGACTCAAGGAGTTTGAATCACGCTAATCTTCTAGGGTAACCCAGGGAGGGAAATCCTAGGACAGGCAACGGTGAGGAAAGGGGTTTAATTTCCTTGTGTTAAGATCCAGGGGGTCTGGGTCTTGGGGGTTCCCAGGGAAGGTTTTGGCGGGACTAGAGTGATCAGGCACTCAAATTCCTGATTGGTGGCAGCGTATCAGATCTAAGCAGGTAATTAAGCTTAGAGGAATTCATGCTGGTACCCCAACTTTTGGACTCTAAGGTTCAGATTGGGGGAAAGATACTATGACAGACACTTTTCCAACTGGATGGCCACATCCAGTGGGATCACTAAACTCCATGGCCAAATCTGTTAGTCTCAGCACAGTAAATGCCCAGAAAGAAGAACTGCCATAATTGCCAGAGAACTGACAATTGACAACTGCATTGACATTGCAGCTCTTAGTGAGACCCGCCGGGCCGATGAAGGCTAATTAAAAGAAGATGAAGGCACGTCTCTGCGTGTCCCTGGTGTCGGAGGGAGGTGCCCCCATCCCAAGCAATGCACAGAGACCCTCTGTCCCCCCCGCCCCGAAAAGCATGCAGAGATGTGCCAGCAGCAGGGCTAAGGCAGCTCCCTGCCTGCTCTGCCTCCCTCCCTCCGCTCCACTTCCATTCCAGAAATGGCCGGCATGTCCCTGCAGCCCCTGGGCGAGTGTGTATGACTCCACGCACTACCCCCACTCTGAGCACCAACTCCGCAGCTCCCATTGTCCAGGAACTGTGGCCAATGGGAGCTGCGGAGTCGGCGCCTGCAGGTAGTGGTGTGCAGAGACCCTTTGCCCCCTGCTCCCCTAGAAGCCACTGCTGGAGGGGTGTGTGTGTGCTGGAAGCTTTGGGAGCCACATCTCCCAAGGTAAGCATTCCTGCATCCTAACCCCCTTCCCCAATCAAGATACCTCACTTTATTTTCATTTACTTTCCATTACAGTAACTCCTCACTTAATGTTGTAGTTAAGTTCCTGAAAAACGCAACTTTAAGTGAAACAATGTTAAACTAATCCAATTTTCCCATAAGATTTAATGTAAATGCAGGGGGTTAGGTTCCAGGGAAATTTGGGGGGGCAGACAAAAGGCATTATATACTGTACAGTACTGTACTGTGGTTGGGAAATGCCCTTGGCTTACCCCACACAGGCACAGCCCACTGCACACAAGGACACACCTTCACAGCAGCGGCAACTTCCCCTGAGAAGAACAGGCCCCAGCTTTGCCGGGGGATGCTCCAAGCCCACCTTTTCCTGTCCCTACTCCACTCCAGGCCCACCTCTTCCCACCCTCACTCCACCTCCTCTCTGGAGCATGCCACGTCCCCGCTCCTTCCCCCTCACCTCCCCCCACTAAGAAAGTCCTAAGCTCTGCCAAACAACTTTTAGTGGAGGTTAGGACTTTCTGGGAAGGAGGGGGAGGAGTGGAGATGCAGCACTTCCCCACTCCTCCCTCTCCGTCCCAGAATGTCCTAACCTTCACCAAAAACTGTTTTTGGGAGGGAGGGGGAGGAGACAGAGAAGAGGAACTTGTGCAATGCTCCGTTGTAAAGTCACTGCTCTTCCACTGAATTTTACAAGCAGTAGACAGAGCAGGCAGCCAAACGATATTATAAGGGAGCATTGCACAACTTTAAATGAGCATGTTCCCTAATTGAGCAGCGACGTAACTTTGAAACAATGTTAAGTGAGGAGTTACTGTACATATAATATAGGAGGAGGAAGAAAAAAGAATGAAAAAAGGGGTAGTGGGGAGATAAGTGAGAATGTTATTTTTTTCTTGACTAGGTCCTGGGGGGGAAGGGCTGAAAATGAGGACCCCACTAACTTTAAAACCACCACTGCCTTTGACTCTATCAATTGTGATGCCCCATGGAAGGTGCTGTGTAGGTTTGGCTGTCACCAGAAACTCATTTCCATCATCAGACTACTCCATGTTGGGATGCCTGCCACCATTCTGTGCAGCTGCTCAGAGACCAAACCTTTCATCACCTGCACTGGTGTCAAGCAGGGTTGTGTCACTGCTCCAACACTCTTCTCCATTTAACTTGCCATGATACTGATTCTCATCCGTGACTGCCTTCCTGGTGGAATCAGGGTGGAGTATTATATGGATGGTCAACTCCTCAATCTCTGATGTCTCCAAACAAAATCTAAGATCACGAGAATTGGCATCACTGATCTTCAGTATGCAGATGACTGCATCATTCTTGCCCAAATAGAGGCCGATCTGCAAAATACCCTAAATCTTTTTGCAGATGCCTATCACAGCCTGGGTCTCTCTGTCAACAATGGGAAAACCAAGATACTGTATCAGCCCTCACCTGCACAAACTATTCTTTGTCCTCCACAAACCACCATCAGTGGAAAAGCCCTGGAAAATGTGGACCATTTTTCATACCTTAGCAGCCACTTCTCCCAAACAGCCAGCACTGACAAGTCTTCAATTATAGGGATCTGCAAATGGGCACCAAGATCTTGGTTTACAAGGCAGTTGTCATCTCCACTCTTTATGGGTGTGAGATTTGTGTAACCTATAGATGACATCTCAAGTAGTGGCTGGAGTGGTTCCAACAGCACTGCCTCAAGAGGATTCTCAGGATCAGCTAGGAAGACCGACTGACATCTCAAGTAGTGGCTGGAGTGGTTCCAACAGCACTGCCTCAAGAGGATTCTCAGGATCAGCTAGGAAGACCGACGTACTAATATCAGTGTTCTCTCTGCCAACTTCAGCAGTATAGAAACTCAGGTCATGAAACACCAACTCCACGGGGCTGGCCACTGTGTCCATATACCTGACACTTGCCTCCAGAAGCAAGTACTCTTCTCTCTGTTAAGTCAGGAAAGAAGGGCTTGAAGAGTGCAGCAGAAGCACTTCAAAGACATACTGAAAGTACACCTTAAAAAGAGAGGCATCAACCCAACAAACTGGGAGGACTCGGCACAGAACAGAACATAGTGACACCACACCATACACCAAACCATAGCTTACTTTGAGAAGAACAGATGTGCTCATGAGACAGAGAAGCAACAAAGGAGGAAAGAAAGGGCACAACAATCCAGCCAGCAACTATGTCTCTTCCAAGATTACACCTGTCACTTCTGTGGGAAAATCTGCAGGTCACAAATTGGGCTCTCCAGCCACTTAAAAACTTACCAATGAACTCCCTTGGCAGACATAATCCTTGCATCAAGAGATAGCCGAAGACATATGCCATAGGTATTTACAGTAAAATAAGCTTCTATAAATGTTCAACATTTGTAGCTATTATACACTCTTAGATTCTAAGGCAGAAGGGACAGCTGTGACCATCTAGTCTGACCTCTTGACTAACACAGACCAGAACAATTCCCATAATAATTCCCAGCGTATATCTTTCTGAATCATTGACAATTTTAAAATCAAAATTGGATATTTTTTTCTGAATCATTCTAATTGTTAATTACACTCACGTTTACAAATTTATGCCTTAGTTCCAGTCTGAGTATGTCTAGCTTCAACTTCCAGCCATTCAATCATTCACCTTTCTCTGATAGACTGTAAAGCCCATTATTAAATATTTGGTCTAAATTTGTTGTTCCTAGATATATACATTTACCCATATTAAAATGCACATTGTTTACTTGCACGTACTTTACCAAACAGTCCAGATCACTCTAAATCAGTGATCTGTCCTCTTCATTATTTACCACTCTCCCAATTTGTGTGTGTGTGTGTGACATTCTGATGTCACCACCTGCTCTGTAATCCCAAAGTGCTCTGCTGGTGTGGCAACCTTTGCCTGGGTACTCCCAGGCATCATACAAGCCTGCACTGAATGTGTCTGTCTTAAACTGCTCTGACTCAACAATTCAGATTCCAGCAGCCTCATTGTTACACCTGAGCTCATTGTTACACTCTGGTTACACCAGACAAGATGGCCACAACACCCCTCCCACAGTGCTGAATTTTCCTAAAACTATGTGCTGTGAAATGTCCAGCCGTCTCCTGAACCATTCAGAGAGAAATTAAGGTTGGTTTGTTCTTTTAAAGATATAGTACCCAGTAGTTTGCCACATTAACTGGAGTTAATATTCACTTTAAATCAAAAACGTTACTGAGTTGGTTTAGATTGGGGTTGGCAACCTCTGGCACGCAACTTGCCAGGATAAGCACCCTGGCGGGCTGGACCAGTTTGTTTACCTGCCGTGTCGGCAGGTTCAGCCAATAGCAGCTCCCACTAGCCGCGGTTTGCCATCCCAGACCAATGGGGGTGGCGGGAAGCCGCAGCCAGCATATCCCTCGCCCACGCCGCTTCCCGCCACCTCTATTGGGCTTGGATGGTGAACCGCAGCCAGTGGGAGCTGCGATCAGACGAACCTGCTGATGCGGCAGGTAAACAAACTGGCCCAGCCAGCCAGGGTGCTTACTCTGGCGAGCCGTGTGCCAGAGGTTGCCAACCTCTGGTTTAAATTAAAGGTAAAACAAGTTTATTAACAAAAGGAGACAAGATTTTAAGTAACTTCCAGTATAAAAGATAGCGTTAGAAATGGTTACAAGTAAAAAAAAAAAAAGAAAAAGAAAAAAAGAGAAAAAAGCTTTCTAGACACTAAGACTTAACAGAATAACTATACCCTTTGTTTAAAGTAGTTTCCTTCCCAATCTACTTTCCAGCAAGATTGCTGGTCAGGATCGCTCCCAAGGCCCAAATGCTCAGTTCTTTTGTCGTCTTAGGTGAAAGATAACTTGCAGTTCTCTGTTCCTCAGAGGTGAAAGTAAGCTGGTATGGTCCGGTACGGCGCACTGGCAAGAGTCAGTACGCTGTGCCGGACTGGACTGGCTTCTCTGATGGTGCTTTAAAGGGCTCAGGGCTCCAGCTGCTGTGGGAAGCCCCAGGCCCTCTAAATCACTGCCGGAACTCCAGCAGCCGGGCTCGGGCAGGGAGTTAAAGGGCCCAGGGCTCCTGCCACTACAGAGGGCCCCAGGCCCTTTAAAGCGCCGCCTGAGCTCCGGCAGCGGGGATTTTGGGGCTAGGGCTGGGGCTAGGGCTGGGGGTAGCGGGGCACCAGGCTCCGGTGGGGATTTAAAGAGCATAGGGCTCCCCTTTAAATCGCCTCTGGAGCCCTGCCGCTGCTGCCCCAGGGTAGCGGTGGCAGGGTTCCTGCTGTGATTTAAAGGGCCTGGAGCTTCGTGGCAGTTGGAGCTCTGGGCCCTTTAATTTGCCCCAGAGCTCCCAGATGCCTCTGCAGCTGGTAGCTCCAGGGTGATTTAAAGGCCCCGCCTCTTCCAGTTGAGGCCATGCCCCGCTCAGGACTCCGGCCTACCAGTAAGTGCTTTAAGTTACATTCACCCCTTCTGTCTTTCTTCTATAGGCCACTGATCCTTTGAAGGGAATTCTTCTAAAGCTTACCCCCACAAATAAAGTTCATCTAAGCTGTGAGGAAGGTGATATGCAGTCTCCTGGTAAAGGAAAATGCATGCTGGTTTCTTCCACCACTGATGTTTGTTAAAATCCAAACTGGTCTGTTTCCTGCAATCTCCTCCCTGTCCTGTCTTGGTGGTCCTAGTCACCTCTATGCATTCCCATTGTCTCACAATGCACCTTAGAAATACCTTCCAGATGGCCAGATCACATGCCTTTGTCTCGGGTGGAGTAACTTTTTAGCCCTGTGTGGCGGACACACTTTGATAACAATTTCCAATAAGTTTCAAATTTTGAATGTGTCCTTCATACATACACCAAGCAATAATATTAATAATCAGTATGTTATTAGCTTTCTGTTGATATCTAAAGGGCAAATTTTAGATACAGGTTCTGATATTAGTGAGTTGGAGTACATTCAACCTGCGAGGCCAGTTGAAACTCACTACCTGATACAAATGAGCCCTTTGCCCTCTTGCACTGAGATGCTGTTAGGGTCATAGTGTCATTGCAGACTTTATCAGTTATGCTTTTAGGTTGTTTTCTTCCAGATCACTGATAAAAATGATAAATAGAATAGGCCCAAGAACCAACCCCTGTTGGATCTCACTAGAAACACATCCACTTGATGACAATTCCCTATTTACAATTAAATTTATCAGTTAGCCAGTTTTTAATCCATTTATTATGAATGTCATAACCTTTTAGTTTTTTAGTCAAAAGGTCATGCAGTACAACATGTCCAGCAGATAACAGATCTTGTACTGCCCTTGGCCCACATGCATAAATGTCATTAACATCAGCACAAGTCATGCATGTAATATATGGCCCTAAGTAGGCAAGCATCTGTACTCGCATATTTGGGCTCATAAGACAGCATTACCACAATAGAAATTTATCATCATCATCATTGGTTAGGAAATGTACATAATTTATAATTACTCTGGGTGAAGTCCAGGAGGCTGTGGAAGTCCTATAAAGAAGCAGGTCCACTTCTAGGGTGGGGGGAGGGAGGAGTTTTGGGGAACATGATGGGTAGTGGAATGGCTGTGAAGCCAAGCTTGATGAGAGTATAGAAGGCTGGATGGGTCAAAGGTCTCCTATTTTAGTTCATGAGTAGGGCAAATTCATTAGCCAGCTATTTTATTATTCCTATTGCAGTACTGTCTTAAGATCTCAAATAGGGGTTAGGGACCCATTGTAGTCAGACCTCAACAAAGAAATAACACAAAGACAGTCCTTCATGTGGAAGAAAGAAGCAGCTTACTGCAATTACTGCTGCCCATCAGGTGGTTGAACATACATGCTTACTTGGACTGTTTATTGAGATGGTCACTCTTTTTTAACATTCATCATATCTAATTGAATGAGGCTTAATTCTGGCCTCAGTTATGCGAGTATAACTAAGCAGAATTTGGCTCTTGTCATGTTTTATATTATGAATATTTGTCAAGCTATGGATTTAAAAACAGTAGCTATGAAATTAATTAATGTGAACTTAATAATTAAAATGGCAGTATCAACATCCTGTAATTTCTGATACATTAGTCAGTTCACACAGTTTATTTAGTTTATCTGAATTAATTTATACTCTTTTCAACGCAGTCATTTATTTTCAAGGTAACTACTGAACTATTCAGCTGCTTTAGTGAAAATAATTCAGTATGGTATTAGAGAATTATGCAGTGCCTCTCCTTTTTTATGTTAAAAGCCTAGCAAGTTTATGTAGTGGGTGTAATGGGAGAAATTTTTCTGATAGAATGACATTTCCTACACTACATTTATGTGCTTATAAGCAGTACATTGGATTTGGGAGGACAGAAGTAGAGTTGCGTACGAAACAGTTTTCCCATCATGCAAGAATTTTTGTGACACCAAAACAATATATATATTTATCCCCACCCTGATTTGGGACAATAAGTCAAAACCTTACATTTTCACAAACGAGTGATAAAAAAAATAGGTAAATCAAAATGTTTAGTTTCAATAATTTTGGAATGTTCCATTTTAATTTTGACACTAACTTTTTTAGTATAAAGTACTGAAATTTCATGATGAAAAATCATTTCCACCATGAAAATGAAACTTTTCATTTTTAAAGTAGAGAAAGAGAAAGAGGGCATGCACATGCAAATAATCCCTAAACCCGCTTTAGGCAGATGTCCTCTAAAACTGACACACTGAAGGGTTAATTAGTTTAAACTCCACAGACATTAGGTCAAATCCTCAAGTTCATCTGACCTTCACTCAGCAGAACTCAGTGGATGGAGGCATAGGTAGCTTTTCATTATCCTTCTGTACCCAATCTTGGGGGGCAGATGGGGCTAATCTGTCCTTCAGTACAAGTTAGTGCAAGCTCAAGTCTGATCTAATTTGTATTAGTTGGAATAGGCCCAACACCATTGGCAAATATCCAGAATACCCATTATTCTGTGGAGGAGACCAAGAGTGTATGACTGTGAGAACTATAGTATTGAAATCAATGGAACTATTAATCTTTATAGTACAGTAACACAGAATGATTGAGGCCCCATTGTTCTAGGAATTAGCAAACACATTAGGTAACACCCCCGCCCCAAAAACATTATAATCCAAAATATAATAGACAAACCATGGGAAAGGAAATAGGCACAAAGAGGTGACCTGACTTGCCTAAGGTCCTTTTGCAGTGGTGGGCAACCTGTGGCCCGTGGGCCGCATATGGTCAATCAAGCTAACCCATTGGTGGACCGCCAGACAGTTTGATTACATTTGCACAGCCATCTGCAGCTTCCAGTGGCCACAGTTCGCTGTTCCCGACCAATGGGAGCTGCGGAAAGTAGCAGTCAGCACATCCCTACAGCCTGCACTGCTTCCCACAGCTCCCATTGGCCAGGAATGGCAAACCGCAGCCGTGCAAATGTAAACAAACTGTCTGGAAGCCCACCAGCGGATTACCATGATGGTCCTCATGTGGTTCGCGTGCCACAGGTTGCCCACCACTGTCCTATAGCAACTCAATGGAGATAAAATCCAGGTCTGACCTCCAGTCCAGTGCCCTTATTACTACCTCTGGGACTACTAAGGCCACGTCCAGACTACCCGCCGTATCGGCGGGTTAAAATCGATTGCTCGGGGATCGGTATATCGCGTCTAATCTAGACGCGATATATCGATCCCCGAGCGCGCTTATATCAATTCCGGAACTCCATCAACCTCAACGGAGTTCCAGAATCGACATGGAGAGCCGCGAACATCGATCCCGCGCGGTGTGGACGGGTGAGTAATCCGATCTTAGATATTCGACTTCAGCTACGTTATTCATGTAGCTGAAGTTGCGTATCTAAGATCGATTTTCCCCCCCCCCTAGTGTGGACCAGCCCTAAGAGAACAAGGCACTATTCAATGTAATAGTGTCAGGATCTGACCCAGCATTTGGATCTTGCAGCAGGCATTGCAAGCTCTCTCTTTTTGCACCTGTTCATCTTGCTAGATGTTTTGGTGAATAGAATAAGGTCTCCTTTCTTATGCTGACACTTTAAAAATATAGAACTTAAATTTCACATATGGTGTTCCAAATTATAGTGCGAAAATAGCAAGTAAGCCCCTTCTGTGCAGTTACTGACAATACAATGCAAAAATAATTTTCATCACAATCAACATTTTAATTTTATTTCCCTATTTATTTTTACAGTGAAGAGAGCTAATTAAATTCCCTTCACTTGATTCATTTCATATACTGCATGACTAGCAGGTAAAGTCAATTTGTGAACCCATTGTCCTTGATGTACTGTAGGAGTGTTTCCACCTGGAACTGATTATGCTTCATGTTCTATTTTACCCAGTTAAAAGTAATCCAAAAGACAACAATAAATAATTATGTTTCTATCTTTATTTAAATCTGTACTGCCACTGTTATTGAACAATGCAGATAAATAGCAGAAGATGGCTCACATAGTCCACAGTGCAATTTCTTAGCAGTACTAATGTTCCTGTATGTGACCCTGAAATGTCTGCAGTCTATGGCAGGTTAACTGATTAAAGAGGAAAAAAAAAAAAACCTCAGGAAAATGAAATTCAGTCTCTCATTTATGTCTCTCTGAATTTGTGTTAATTGATATTTAGAAGATTTGTACACCGAACTCTCCAGGCTTAAAGGGAGAGGCAAGGAAATTAACTAGTGATTAGATTTTTTAAAAGGAGATAATATCAATAGGAAATGCGTGGTGGTTGACAGTTAGAAGGGAAAAATACTAGAATCACAAATTACAGATGGAAGAGGCCAATTCAGTCTGTCCCTTTTACAATTACTGTCTGTAGTAATTCTTTCTAGCTTTTTGTTTATGAAAAAAGCTTATCAAATGTAGCATAATCTCCTTAACTAAAAGGACGATGAAATTGTATCCGTCTGTCTCTCTATCTATGGATGGACAGTGGAAGGGAAAAAAAAGGTGGTACTATTTCCAAATGGGGAAAGAGAGGTAAAGGAGAAAAGTGAGAAGGACTGGATTTTGCATTCCCAGTTTAGATTGTATCGTTCCAAAGACCTGTCTACAGCACATTTATTGAAATAAGCAAATCAAATCCTTTTTGCAACCAAATTTCCCATCAATGTGACTAGGACTTTGCATACAAGTCAAAGATGAGGTTCTACAATAACTTCTCTGTATTCAGAAGAGAGGGAAAAGAAAGCAGAGGAGGAAGAGAACCAAAGATATGAAGAACTAAATTTCAGGAGAGAAAAAATAAAGGATTATTATAGCAGTAGTGACCGCTATAGTTAACTTTGTAATGGATGTTTCATTATCATCTCCCCTTTTCACTATCTTTATCATCTTTGGCAAACTCCATGCCAGCACCATCAGCTTCCTATTGGTATTCTTCCAGCCAAGGATCACTGGAGAGCATTTTACTCTGGTCCCACTAGCTCCAGAAAACCTGATGATCCTATGATGTGGGGTGGGTTTGGAGGGCTTAGCTAGATAGCCAGCTATGCCAGCTTTATATCAGCCAATGATTCCTTCACACTGAAGGAAATCCTCAGCTGCCTGCACCACTCACAGTGGACTTTTCATAGTGTGAGACTGAGCCCACTGTATCTAAATTGAAATTTGATTGAGCTATTGGGGTAGGATGTTAACTTGTTTTGTTTATCTATCTATAATGACCATGTGGCCAGTTGCTCTATATTACAACTCATCCCAAAGTTGTACAGCTCTGCCAGCTCAATGATCTCTTAACACCATGCTGAAAGACTGGCTCACTACTTATCAGGCGGGTGAAATATTGCCTATTGAATCATCAGTTCCGCTCAGAGGCATACCATTGTAAAAGCTTACTCAGTTCACCCAAGCTCTGTTTATGCCATTTCCATGGACAGTAGAACAAGGTGTCATGGCTGATAGGGTGTATTATAGGAACGGTAGAATCACTAGTGAATTCCTATTTTGATACATATTCTAATTTAGAAAACACAGCATTACACTCCAATTTTAAATGCTTAATTATGGATATAATTCCCTAAACCTCCTTAAGGGTCATTAAAGTATCATGTAATTTTGTATTAGGTTTCTTTTACTGTAAGACATTACAAGGTATCTGTATAGCAGAGAGTGGAGTTGTGATATTAGTATGCCTCTACATATTTTCTTAAAATGAAAGCACATTGGCAGCAGCGGCTGAGCAGCCAATTTTCACATATTAGTAACATAATTAAATACCTACTAATTAAAAATAGTCACTGAAAAAAATAGATGCAGAAAAAGTGTCTATAGAAACAATAAAGTTGTTCCTCTCCTCTCTCATAGATTAAAGCAACAGATAATTTAAAAATAAAATTTTTTAAATTAATTTAATGCATTTATTATACTCTCAATATGAAACTCGCTATGCCAAATTCTAAACCATAGTGACTTATTTTAGTACTATAAGCCCTTGGGAAAAGAAAGAGCCTCAGTTCCAGCAGCTCTTATGAATCTGTTATATAAGAATTGAATAAATGTGCTGATTTCTCTGTATCGTACATTGTGAAACTCAGAATTCCCAGAGGGCAGTTTCAACTAGATCACTATCAGGTGCTGGGAAATGTGCACTGCTGATGTGAGAATCATTATTCGCATGCTCTTTCAGCTGATCTTCTCATCACACCAGAACTGTAAAATCCTTATTTATGTTAGCAGGTCGTTCAGGTAGAACTACAGCTCATAGTGAACAGATGTATATATACATACACAATAGAGTGGATGAATCCATTCCACAGACTACTACTGTAAGTGGTGTCCTCTTTTTTGACACTGAGGCACTTCTATCATTTACATCAGTTATAATTTTTACTCTGAAGTCCTTCACTTCACAAAATGTGTCCCAAGATCTCTTACTAATTTTTGAAGTGTCTCAAACTGATGAAAATATAAAAATAATTCTTGCTTGAAATATTATGATTCTTTAAATGTATTACAGTAGCACTTAGGAGCCAAATTCATAGAATCAAGGGACTGGAAGGATTCTCAAGAGATCATATAGTCTAATCCCCTGTACTCATGGCAGGATTAAATATTATCTAGACCATCCATGTGTAGCCTGATTTAGGGTGTACTGATAATATTAATTTGGATAATATGGGAATTTAGTTTGTTAATGTAATTTTATTTTATTTTAATAATAATATTAATAATAATTAATAACAATAGTTAGTATGGGTATAGGCTCGCCAATCTGTTTGATCAGAATATAACAGTTCCTGTCCTGAATCAGGCTTTGCAGAATTTATAAAGGACCCTCGGGGGTATGACAGGAAGCTCACACTGAGATAGATATAGCCTTAAAGACTTTTTATTAAAATCAATAATAGTAAGTAAAAGGTAAAATACTCAAGAGTTACAAAGTTACAATTGCATTACTGCTATTCAAAAGATACATATGAGAATATAGTATTATATGCAACAAAGCTTTGGTTAATATACTCACACCCTTCCTTGATAACCTGGTGGTAAGAGACACAGGACCAGCCTTGCAGTTCAGGTTTCTCAATTCTTGAGTGAGGGATGCATTGCTTAGAAAATGCTAAAAGCTGTTAAAGCTGACTAGAGTTTATTTGACTATCTTAAACTTAAATCAAAACCTAATAAACAAAGAATACAACTTAGGGAAACCAAGCTTAGCCTAGTTCCCTTGAAACTTAAAGTTTAAGAATAACAAGTTTAGCCTACAAATAGTAACAGTCATCATAGATAGATAGAGTGGAAGAAGTAAGTGAGAAATGGAGATAGAGAGAAATGGAGATCTAAAGCTAGTAAGAAAGTGGAGAAACTGAGCTCCTCTATTGAGGTGGTTACCTCTTTTATAGGGCAAATACCGGACCTCCTTTCTCTTATGCCCAAATTTCATTCCTCACCCACAGAAATGTTAGGGTACACTTACACTATAGGCTAGTATGTATGTGCATATTGATGACAGGTATGTACGCACATCAGTCTCTTGTGGTGTACTTGTTAAGTCTGTGGGAAACTCCCCCTGTGCCATTCGTCATTGTCTGCCAGTCTAAATAAAAGGTCATAGACATAGGCGCGGGTACTCATCTATTTAGGTAACAAGATATAGGTCAACTTTGCTTTCTGAATAAAAGGTCTTAACCTAGATATGCTAACTTTGCCTTAGCTTAACATACAAGATGTGGCCTGTAGGTCTCTTGCATTACAGCCAAACTTATTTTAATATAAATTTATAAACCTAATACAATACATCAAATAAAAGATATCTATATATACATACACAAGCAGGTTAGTCCTATAGGCTACACATGACAGGTCTTACTTGCTCTTAAAAATCTGCAATGATGGTGATTTCATAATCTCTTCTGGCTCCAGGCACATTGACCATATGCATTCCAACAATGGAATACAGATAGGGACCAGCACTTGAAGAGAGAGTTATTTACCTTATAGTAACTCGAGGTTCTTCAAGATGTGTGACCCCTATCTGTGTTCTACTGTGGGTACACATATGGTCTATGTGCCTGGATCCAGAGAATTTTGAAAGCAGCATCAACATTCTGTGGCTCCAGGACATAGACCATATGCGTACCTATAGTGGAATATGGATAGGGACCACATATCTTGAAGAACCTCCAGTTACTATAAGGTAAGCAACTTTTTCATATAATATTGATATGATACATACCCCTCCTTAAAACTCTCCTTGGCCATAATGATTCCAAAAAAGGTAACAGTGGTTAGGCAGCTGATGTGCTGAGGTGCTTCTTGCCATGCTGACAAATATTGTCTTGTTTCCTTGTACTCCCCTGCCTGTATCCATCTACTGCCTCCTGTCTTACACTTAAATTGTAAGATCTTTGGGGCAGAGACTGTATCTTTTGGACAGACCCCAGCAGTATTTTACTGTGAGTGACTGACAAGCAGTACTCAAATAGGAGGAGAAGGATGGCAGAGCCAAATGAAGGACCACCATTCCAAAAGATGCATCAGCAGAGGAGTCCTGTACCAAGGCATAATGTCTCACAGACATGTGGACAGAGATCCATGTAGCTTCCTTGAAGATGTGAACAAGAGGCACCACCTGAAACAATGATAGAGACATTGCTTATGCTCTTGTGAAATGAGTTCTTACTCCAAGAGGTGGGGGAAGATTAGACAGCTGGTAGCAAAGTGAAATACAGACCAAGATCCATTTTCAGATTCTTTGAGAGGATATCACCTGACCCCAACCCTTTTTGCTATGGCAACAAATAGTCTAGAAAACTTCTTGAACGGTTTTCTTCTCTGCAGGTAAAAGTCACCTAATATCAAAGGAATAGAGCCTCATATCTTCTGAGGATGTGAAGGATTTTGTTAATAATGTAAGTGCACTGACTTGTTCAGGTGAAACTGAGATTACTTTGGGGGGTGAACTTAGAGTGTAAATGTAATAAAACTTTCTCTTTATGGAATATAGTGTAAAGAGGTTCTGCCATTAACTCACTAAGTCTCCAGGCTGAGGTGATGGCCACCAAGAAGGTGACCTTCATGGATAGGAGAGACATGGAGCAAGAAGCTAAGGGTTCAAAAGTAGGTGTAGTGAATTTTGAGAGAACAAGGTTCAAGAACCATTGAGAAGTAGGCTTTTTTATTGGTGGAAAGGTTCTGATTAGGTCTTTCCAGAATCTGCTTGTAAGGTGTAAGGATGCAAGACTCACCGCCATGGTGCCTCCCACTGGTCGTCCAGGGAATTAGCTTTCCAGCCTCCAGAGTGCCCCTAGTCGGTTGGTGTCTTGCCTTTCGCTGGCCCCTGTGTCCCTCCCAGACCCCGGTGCCCCTTTCTCTTAGGGGCTGCCCCCTGGCAGTACCCCCACAGTTTCTCGGTCTCCCCACCCAGGGGAACCCCCACCCACTATCCCCACCTCACCTCAGTATAAGGCTACTGCCAGTCACCATCTAGCCCCCATTCACTGGGGTGGACTTCAGTGTACAAGCCACTCATCACAGGCAAAGGGGGTTTGGACCTGCTGCCTCCACCTACCCTTGGGCTTCCCCCTGCAACCCTAGTACCTATTTGGCCTTGCATAAGGCCAGCAGCTTGGGGAGTTGCCAGGCAGTAGCTCCCCATTTCCTTTCGCCTTTCCCTAGCCCTGCTCCACCTCAGGTACCCTGGTACATTCCCCAGCAGCCAGACCCGTCTCCCTCCACAGCTAGGGGAGACTCTCCCTGAGTCTGTGGCTCACAGCCCTCCTATAAGGTCTGTTTGAGGCATGGCCCCCAGCTGTGCCTGCTTCCCCAATTAGCCTGGGAGCTGACTGATCCAGCCACAGCCTCTCCTGGGCTGTTTTTAACCCCTCAGGGCAAGAGCTGGTGACCACCCAGATATACTGCTATTCAGTGGGCGTGCTAAGATTGAGTAGCCCTGTAAAGGTTAATGGTATGCACTAATTGTGGCCAAGTAGCCCATACAGATCTGATGGACAACCCTACTGTCTTTAAGGAAAGAATGAGGGCTCCCCAACCCAATGGGGATGCATTGGCAATGATTTTCTTGTCCAGTGCAGAAGTGATGAAGGGAACTTTGATGCATACCCTGTCGGCATTCTTCCACTCATGAACTATTGGTTTGCGAGTACACAGCTTGGAGCCACACTTGTAGGCAATGAAGATGGAGTCTTGCAAATTGCATGACATAAGCACATCAGGCATTATGGCATAAGAGAGAGCAGTCTTGACATGCACTCGGGTTGCTTATGATCTGTTCTGTGATATCATTCATAGCCTGAAACCTGCCCCATAGCAGGTAAGCCTTTGTCATGATTGAATTTAAGGATGCCCTTATTAAATCTCAAATCTGTGTAGGGGTGAGGATGGATTTTTCAGCACTTACCCTGAACCCCAAAGAGAAGAGGAGTTACTGCATTGTTGAAATTGACACATGGGTCTCTTGGCATGACCTGGACACCAGGAGTCAATCACCAAGGTAAGGGAAGACAATGAACCCATAGCATCTGTTATAGGCTGCTGCTACAGAGAACACCTTGTTAAAGATCCTGGGGGTAGCAGCAATGCCTAAGAGAGTACTCTATATTGAAAGTGGGTGGAGCCCACTGTGAATCTGAGAAGGTATATGCAAGTAGGGTGGATGTTCACATGAAAGCAGATATCTTTCATATTGAGAGCCATAAACCACATGCCCTTTTTCAGTGATGGAATTATTGATACCAATGTGACCATGAGAAACATAAGTTTGTGAATTAAGGCTGAGCAAGGATCTCCAACCTCCATTCATTTTGGGTACTAGGAAGTATGTTGAATAAAAATCACTCCCTTGGTACTGAAGAGGAACCCGCTCCATCACTCCTGACTGTAAGATATTCCATCTCTTGTTTGAGAATGTTCTTGTGAAAGGGGTCCCCAGAGAGGGAGTGAGGAAGGGGATTTTAGAGGGAATAGGGACATAAACTCTCCCATATAGCTGGAAAGGATGATTTTCAGCACCCGTGTTGTTATTACACTCCAAGTGTTGAAAGAGAGTGCTAAATGGTGCCCAAAGGGACTGCGATCCGGTGCTGATGGAGCCCTAGACTTGTGAGCTTTCCTGTCATGCTTCCGAGATGTAGGATGTACTATGTTATTTTGCGTTGAGCTCATAGACTTGCCAAGTTTAGGCAGTGCTGAATCAAACTTCTTTTAAGAGGATTTGGAGGAAGACTCAGCCTCATGCTTTGAGAATGGTCCCTGCTTTCCTGACAAGATCCTGCTGAGGGTTCTTTGGGGTAAGACTCCCTCACTCATGAGTTGGACCTTGTGGCAGGAGGAGCACTTTTTGCTGTGACAAGCCGATGTACAGAGGTTGTGGGGGGGTACCTCGGCCTGGATCTGACTGTGGCCTTGTGGCCTTCTTCATTAGGTGCTTCTTAAGGCAAAGTTCCTGCCCTTCCCATGTACATCTGAGGAACAAATGACAGATACTGCACCATGTCACAATGTGGGCTTCCCCAAGTACAAGCAATGCTGGTGGTTGTTACAGACCAAGAAGGATCACAATTAGGAAGCACAAATTTGAGTCTTGGGCATTGTCCAGCACCCAAACTGGGCAGAGGAGAGGAGGATGCTCCCCACCTTGAGAAGATAAACTATAAAACATTAAGCTATCAGATTAGAACTTTAAAACTCTAAGAACTATTTACAAATATCTAAATATATTTACAGATAAAGGCGAATGCCAAAACCTCAGACACTGGAGGTTCCAATCTGGATCATGCAACAATGAGAAGGAACTGGAGAGATGGTCAGTCCACCTTTTCCTTCAGAGGTGGTCGGAGACACAAGGTGAGCCACAGTGCATGTATGGATAAACAGACACCATCCTCAAAATTCTCAGGTTCTAGTCACCTGGAGCACATGTGCCCGTAGAGACCAGCACTAAAAGAAGAATATATATTTCCTTCATAAAGGTAACAAAAACAACCAGTAAAAACAATTAATGGCATGGTAACAACTGACAACAACTGAACTGGAAGACAATGAAAATGGGACAAATTCTGACTTATTTTTTGAGATGTGGAAAATAAATTCCTACTTACCGAATAAAAAGTATGACATAGGGGTTTGTTACTTTAGAGTAAGATTCCAAGGGACAGAATCTGAGCCTTAGAAAATATCCCTCCTTCACAAAAAAAGGGGAAATATTGGAGAAGGAGAGTGTCAAGGTTCCTCTCCCACTCTGAACTTTAGGGTACAGATGTGGGGACCTGCATGGACACTTCTAAGCTTAATTACTAGCTTAGATCTGGTATCACTGCCACCATCCAGAATTTTCAGTGTCTGGATCATTCCCTGTCCCGTCAAAACCTTCCCCTCCCTGGGAAGCCTAGTGGGACTTCACCAATTCCCTGGTGAACACAGATCCAACCCCTTTGGATCTTAAAACAAGGAGAAATTAACCATCCCCTCTCCTTTCCCCCCACCAATCCCTGGTGAGTCCAGATCCAGTCCCCTTGGATCTAAAAACAAGGAAAAATCAATCAGGTATTAAGAAAAAAGGCTTTTAATTAAAGAAAAGAAAGGTAAAAGAAAACCCTCTGGGAGAGATTAGCATACCAGCTACTCTCACAGACAGCAGATTTCAAACACAGGGGATGTTCCCCTGGGCACAATTTTTAGTTCCACAAAAAAAAAATAATATCCAAATACCCAATTGGATTCTACCTCTAATTGCATCAGTCAGGTTCCAAAGAAATAAACATAAACCATTTATTCCTTTCTAAAACTTACTACTCTGATAAGAGTCTGGTTCCTTGATCTTTTCACTCCGGCTGAAACTGAAACTCTAAACAAAGGAAAAACTTCCCTCCTTCCTTTTGAAACATCTTGTTCCCCCATTGGTCCCTCTGGTCAGGTGTTAGCTAGGCTAGGTGAACTTTATGACAGAGAGCTTTAATAATAGTTATTGTGGGTTATGAATCCTTGAGAGCAGAATTTGTGTTGAGGTAGTGCTTATTAGCTGAAGAAAATCATGCAGACTGCAACACAATAACACTGAGATCATGCTTTCTAGATCAGGCTCAGTTATAAACCAGATTTCAGTATCACTCATATTTAGATGCACTTTATATGGCTCACTAGTATCAACAGGGCAGACAACTAACCCAAGAAAAAATGATGCACTGACATTTTATTGTCCTCCATCTTCTCTCACTTAGTTCATGTGACACAAAAGAGAAAAGTGTCCTCTGACTGCATTTGTGGCATTCAGTCATCCAAGCAGGCAATATCTGGCATTAGCAGGTACAGTTAGGACTTCACCTTAGAATTTGGGATGGTTGTTGAACTCTGATCTGCCCAGGTTAGCTCTGAATTCATAGATTCATGCATTCCAAGGCCAGAAGGGACCATTGTGTTCATTTAGCCCGATGTCCTGTATAACACAGGCTAGAGACCTTCCCCAAATAATTCCTAGAGAATATCTTAGAAAAACAATGAGCATATATTTTGAGAGGAATGATTGAGGTCTTCATGCTACCTCCTCTAATCGTTCAATGGCTTCTAGAGCATCCATCTGGCTTTTTATATGTGTAAGTGCTTTTTTTCTAAAAGCAATTTCTGGGATATTTATTTGTTTAAGGGCCCAATGACAAATATATTTCTTATGTATCCCTCTTTCTTCTTTCCAAACTTACAAATGTCTGCTAATTCACTCAAACCCTTGTAAATGCTGTTGTTGTTCCTCTGGCAAAGGCAAAAGTCAGAAGGAATGTTACTGGGGTAATGTTAGAGAAAACAAGTCGCGTTTTGAAGTAGTCGTTTCATTCCAAAAAGGTTAATTCTGAAGAATAAAGATACGTGGAAACCACATTACCTGTCACACTTCCAGTCCAAGGCCCATCAAGACCTCCACTTTCCATGCCAAAACCACTTTCCAATTCAGTGCAGTTGACATTGTTCAATAAGGTGAAGCCAAATACTGAAGAACAGAAAATGCGAATGTGACTCCAGCTGCACATCCTATGAAAAAGGGGTTAGGGCACACATTCACTCCCTGATGTGGTTTACTTGAATCTCCAAACCCTCCATGGAGAGGGGAGGAAGAGAGTGCACCCACTGCCAAGCACTCATATACATGTGGGCAGAAAATGGGAGGCCAAAGGAGCAGAGTGAGAGAAGCCATGACTCCATTCCCTACAATGCATGGATCAGTGCAGTGGAGCAGGTGCAGAATGGAGAAATAAGCTGCACCAGGGAAAGATCTGGCACAACTTACTTATCGCATGGAGAAAGGTTGCCAGTCCAGCCCTAAAATGGCTGTGGGGAAGCTTGCACTGTAGCAGCCTGTCCTGGCTATCTGTTAATGATATCTGATAGCGGCATCAGATGGGCCAGTATATTATGCATATTAATCACCCTCCAAACTACTTAAAAGAATCCATAACTTAAAGCGTGACTGTAGATACATACTGATAGCCTGAGACAGTTTCCCATGGAAGAAGGCAGGCAGCCTGTTAGTTCGAACTCTGTTTAAAGTGGAGTTATTACTGTAACATGTTGGCTGTATCTGGGTAATTTGGATTGGAAAGAACTGGTAACCAGAACTCTCATATTACAAATAAAATATCTTCAAAGGATCTTATTGTCTCTTTCACTGAGCACATCAGCACAAAATTATTCAGCCCAAGGCACAGGAAACAAATATAGTCAAGTACAACATTATTTCTGTTATGATCTCGCTACTGTCCTCAAGGACTGTCATGTTTTTTATACCAATTTCTTTGAATCCCCTTTGTAACAAGCTTTTATGCCCTTGTATACAGTCAGTCTGTTATTATGAGACCCCCACAACTATGGACTTTCAAGATCTGAAGGACAGCCAAGGACAATAGCTTTTACTGAAGCAGTACCGCCCTGTTAAAAATCAAAGACAAACTGCATCATTTGTTAAGAAAACTGGGTACACTAGCTCACCAGGACAAAGATGAGAAAAATTAATTTATCAATACCCTTAACTGATTCACAATAAAATTCAAAACAGATTTCTAATAGCAATTTTGGCTCTTTCATAGACATATATGTTCCAACCTGATTTTATTCTGCATTGTGTTTTACACAAAGCTTATTTCTGCAAGCATTTTTGAGGAAAAAGGCATGAATTTCACCCTCAGCAGTTATTAGCACTAATGACAAAATATAACTATAATGACTATGTTATTGCTAAGTCATTTATAGAGAGCTGTAGGTATGTGTTATGCTTTATAAACAGAGAGCTAGTCCTGCCGATTTCCCAAGATTTTTTTATCTAAGTCAAAAACTTGGTAAACAAATACAAGACATAGGACAACTGTTCTGAAAAGTGAACATTATTAATTTTGACAGGAATGGGGAAGGGATTATTTAAAGACCTGAATTTTAAAAGGAAAGATTTGGACGAGGAAAAATTGAAGGCACTTGGGCAGATCAAGATGGAGAGCATTCTACGCATAATGGTTTCAACAAGATGTTGAAACCCACCAGTTTTTACTATGGGGCATCCTGATACTGTCAGCCAAAATTTTCCAGGCATGTGGCAAAGGTACTTTTTGATTTATTTTCTATTCTCTTTGTAAAAAATAGGTAATTTCCTGAAAAAAAAATTATAATAAGAGAATATTAAAGTTGCAAAATTAAATACCCAGAAAGCATGCCTAAAGTTAACTTTGTCCCTTTTTTATATGAATTATGCCATATTCTCTGCTGCTAAAAGCTGTCAGTTTAGCAAGATTTGGTCCAATCTTTACTTACTTAGTCACATGCTATTATTTATGTGGGACTCTTGACATCTTCAGTGTGTAAGTTGGAAGATGTGCAATGAATAATGAGTTTTATTTAAGTAACTTTAAAAAATAAATGAGAAGGAAGAATGCATATAATGCAATTGTTCTCTGCCCACCACAATTAAAGTTATTTTCTGTGTGGAATTTAAATTACATTCTTATATGTATCCCTTAGCAGGAAGGATTAAATAAAATTATAGCATATGATCATGTAGTTAAAGACTGTGAAATCATGGCTCCCACTGAAGTTAAAGGAAAAATGCCAACTGACTTTAGCAGGGCTAGGTTTCAACCTTGTCTCTTTAATGCATACAAATAAGGGGATGTAGCTGTTCAACGTGGACTTTGTCATTTCTTCATTTTTAAATGTTTAATTTTGTACTCTTAACTTTGTTGCCTTTATTTTGGTACAAAATATATAAATAACCAACTACATCTGAAAAAAAAAATGTTTGCAGATGATACTGACATTGGAGGTAGTACATACTGGGCCTGCTCCTGCTTCTATGGAAACAAATGGCAATATTCCTATTGCAAGCTCAGGAGCATCTAATAATGCAACCAGATTCAGAAACATTTGGATATGTTGGTTATTTGTCAACAGGCAGCAAATGCAGTTCAGTTCATTGTAGCATAGTATAAAATAATTAGTTTGGGAGTAAAGAATCAAGCTATTGAATATGTGCTAAAGAAAGCTATCATCCAGAAAACTGTTCATGAGAAAGATGTGGAAGTTACTGAAACCACTAATCTGGTAGAGAACAACGTAAAACTAGCAAACAAGTTTATTAGTAGAGAGGGATAAAATACAAACCAAAGCGAGATTATCCTATTACTGTAGAATTAACTGATGAGATGCATCTGAAATAATAAATATACAGTCAGTAGAGAATCTCCAGAAAAAGGATATTACTACTTTAGAGCCAGGTTCTGCCATCTTTTACTCATGCTGAGTAGGGATTTATTGTAGAAGTAGATGGATTCACACTGATACAACTATATCTGGAGTAAAGTACTACTCAGTGTGGCAAAATCTGTGAAAGATTAAAGAAGCTGTGTCTTATTTACCATGGGAAACAAGGGAGATCCTGGAGACACACACTGACAAAAGTTCTTAGAATTACGGAAATGGTTGAGACGGTTAATAAAGCTAATTTTGCCCTTGTGAGATTCAAAAATTAGAGAATAAGGTAAACATATTATTTAGACAGGAGATGATCAAAAATGTTCCATTAACATACATTTTTGATGGAAAATGACTTTAGCAAGATTAAAATTTTGGTGAAAAAATTCAGTTTTCTTAAATAAAACTTTGAAAAAATCTTGAAGTTTTCATTTTTCAGCCAGGTCTAAAGCTAGTTCAGTTTTAAAACTCAGAAATATATATACAGTTGCTGAAAACCAAAATGTTCTTTTCATACTTTCACAAACCTCTGAAAGATTTAGAAGAAAAATATAATTTTTGTAAACATTTCTCATGACAAAATTATTTCCTGACCAGCTCTACTTATACCTATAATTAATATCCCAGTCTATGTATTCAATGAACTTCACAAACCTCAAACCTTAAAGGCAAGGTTATGCAATCTTTATTCACTCTGGTGTGCACTTACACATACATTCTCATAAGTAGTGCATGTTTCAATATAATACATTTGCGAGAAAATGTTTGCAAAAATGAACAAATGTTTCACAATCTAGCCTTTCTTGAGTAAGTGTCTCAATACCTCTGTGAGGAGGAACTTATGGGAAAAGCCGGGAACTAAAGTCAAAGTATTTCACACAAATGGTATTAGCTCTAATAGGGTCTGAGCATGCTTTCTGTGTTGGTTCTGGAATACAGTTTGGCCCTTGTCTTCCCCGTGACTAGCCCATGTTCAACTAAGGTTAAGGGAGAGGGAAATAATGGCTGATATCACTCCACTCTTAGTGAAGATACAGCAATAGAGAGTTTAATTGGCTTGCCCAAAATGCAACAGTAAATTAAATGTAGAGCAAGGAGAGGAACTAATCATCCCTTCATTCTTTGAACTTCATCAGAGCCTCAGAATAGACTGCATATTTTCTTTTAAATCTCTCCTCAAGACCCACTTCTACTATGATGCCTAGAGTAAATTGCCCATTGACAGCGGCTAAGTGGCTGATGTGGATTGTTGGCATCATTGATGCCTGTTTATTTATATCTTTAATAAGCAAACCCTCAAACCTTCATGCAAATTATGTATGTGTGATAGGGTCTTCCATGACTGGGTGGCTTAGTGGCTAGATCACTAGTCTTTCAGTTTATAAGGCCAGAGGGAATAGTAGGGGGATGCAGCCCTCCCTTTCTAATGGGTCCTAGCCCAGTATCCTGGGTAGCTTAACTCCTAAACAGGGAAGATGGGTCTCCCCTTCCCTCGCAAGGAACCAAGACCCACTTGCCTAGGCTACTTTCTACAAGTCTCTTCAGTTTGGGGCATGTCCCCCCTAGCTCCAGTTTACTGGAACTCACCTAGTCCATTGCCCCTGGGGCTGGGATTTATTTGCTGCCTCCCCTTGACAGGGGAGCCCTTACTTCCCTCAAGTGGCAGCACTGGCTGGCAGATCACTGATCCATCCCTTCAGGCATGCAGACAGAGAGCTCCTGCCTCCTCTTCAGTCAGCTCCCAACTGTGCCATGCTCCCTTATTTTCTCCCCACTCCAGGCCTGGCATTGGCCACAGGTATAGCAGAGGAGGGCTAGCTGAACCCAAAGGTTTTCTTTAACTCCCTCTGTGTTTCTCTACTCCCTCACAGTATGTAATCAGTCTAACCAGGCCTTCCTATCAGAGTTACCTTTGTCCTCCCTCCCTGGCTCCTTCAACATATTTCCTATACCTACTTGTTGCATCTTGTCTTAATTTACAAGTGGAAGCTCTCTAGGGTAACAATTGTCTCCGACTAAGCACCTAACACAATGACACCCTACTATAACTGGTGACTTCTGAAGAACAAACAATACATAATAATTTATTAAATCATCCTAGATTAACCAGATTTTGTGTCTAAGAATTGTTTTTTTCAAATTGCAGCATGAGTGAATCAATGAAAAAAAATTTATGAAGAAGACCCATCAAGCCTACTATTACAGGTGATGGAGTGAAGTTTTATCATCACTGTTAAATGACTACCAGTGGGACACCCACACATCTTGTGCAATATAAAGGTTTATTTTTCATTCTGCATACACTATGACATCTTGACAAAGTGAGTTTATTGATTTGCAGTTGTATCTAATGTCTGCAGATTTCTACTTTATCTTTTATTTTCACCACAAAACACTTTTAACAAAACAAAACAAAAACTATTTTTGCTAGCCAAGAAAAACTTAATAACAAACTTTTAATGGAGTTAGGAATGTGAGAATATTTAAAGTGCAGTGTACTGTACTAGGTATTTTACAGTTAATAGTACTGAAAGCACTTAGTCAGGGATGACTCTCCCTTAAGGGTCCTTACAGGCATAATTAATTTCATGTACGAGGACTAGTTTTGGACTTTATTATATATTATTTTAATATACTACAAAGCTACAACACAAGAAATAATTATTTAGAAAATTTCAAAAGATATATGTATCTCTGGTGAGTACAGAAATGTTCTCTCCAGCAGTCCACTCAGTTGCCAGAAGATGTGTTATTCTGAAATTTTTCCCACAAGTGAGGTATTAACTGTTGTATGTATTCTCTCTCTCTCTCTCTTTCAGTCACACAGACACCCCTACTTCCTTGCAAAGATAATAAAAAGTGACCACATCAAAACTATATATGACTGAATTAGCATAATTAAAGAAGTAAATGTGAAGAACCACTCCCGCGATGTAATATCCATACTATTAATCTCTGAACCCATCTCTATTGTATAACAGTTTTATTGGAACGCTCTTTTAATATTTACTAATATCATGAGTACATGTAGAGATAGCAAAGAAAAAATAAGAGCATGTGGTGTGCTCAATAATATTAATTACTATCCATACTTGTTACCACAGGCAGGGGCGGCTCTAGGTATTTTGCCGCGGGACCAGCCTGCCTGCCGCCCTCGCGCTGATGGGCCGAGCGTCCCCCATGGCTTGCCACCCCAGGCACACGCTTGGCGTGCTGGTGCTTGGAGCCACCCCTGACCACAGGAATGCCAGTTTTGTACAGGATCAGTATTCAGTAGAAAAGGGTATAGCTTTCTTAATAATCAAACAAAATAAATTCTAAAAATGTTTTGGAATTTTCTCCTTCTTGAGGCTCATCCCACATTTTAAAGCCCAAATTATCTTTGTCTCAAGCAGAACTTACATTATTCTACATTTTATCCTTAGAGTTCTTGATGGACCCTATAATAGTGGAAGATTAGTCTTGCAAAGTGGATCAGATCTCTAACATTACCCCTTCCTTTTCCCATCATGCCTCTTGTTCCAGGAGGTTTGAGGAGCAGAGATATAAGGCCCAGTTGTGGTGCAGATGCACCAATCAGCACAGCAACACCCTTTAAAAAATGAAATTCTATCCTGGGCATTTGTTGATGAATTACAGCCCCTTTGTACTACCTGAGTGTTGCAAAGGAGATGTAACTCACCTTGTAGATCTGGAGCTGTATCCTGCCCTGTGTTGTAAGAGCAGGGCGATGAGGCCAGAGTGACTAGGCAGCCTTTACCTTTCATGGACTCCTAACTATCCTCTCTCTTTGTTATTCACTGTAGCATTCAAAGAAAACTTGTTGCAAAGAAATTGACAGCTATTGTGGGAAGAGTTTTTGAAGAGTTGCATTGGATGTTAGTAACAAAATGCTCATTGACTTTAATGGGAGTCACATGACTAAAATCTTGCACAAGTCATTTCCCTTGACTATAGAAAAAAGAACACTGCATAGTAAGGCCTTTTCTCTGCTGTCACAGAACTACCAAAGCTCCTCTCCAAGCAGTACTATTCATGTTGATTGAAAGATGCTGTTGCTGATTCCTTGAATGATTTTCTCAGCCAGCACTTTCACACTCCCTCCACAGTGTAACGCAGAAGATGGCTTCATCACAAACAAATAATCAACTGAGGGGGGGAAACACAGGAAGTGGAGAAATTATCTGGCAACTTTATTCTATAGTATTTATATGGGCCCCCATTACCATAGTATCTGAGCATCTCACAATGTATTTATCCTAACAAGACCCCGAGAGGCAGGGTAGTACCCATTTTACATATGGGGAATTGAAGCACGAGAGACTAAATGACCCTGCCCAAGGTCACACAGGAAGTCTGTGGCAAAAACAAAAATGAACTGGTCTTTTCCAAGTCCCACATTAGTGCCCTAAGCAGTGGGTCATTGTTCCTCTCTAAACTGTAAATGCCTTTCTGAGAAAGTAGGATAATAATCTAGGAGGAAATGTGTTCACTGGACATGTGATCATTAGATGTATGCTATCAATAAATCCACTGGTCTAGTTTAATTGGCATGCTTTTTGCAAACCCATATTGGTGCATGCAGTTCACAAGGGTTCACACACCCTTGAATTTTGCATTTGCTAAAAAATCCCAGCAAACCATTGCAAGACTTGCTAGTTATATAATACAGCCAAAAAGTCTCTCTACCCTTGCTCCCCTCCCACCTCACACAGACCTTTTTCTCCCTACCACCTTTACCTCATGCTATCTTCTAGAGGAAGTCCAGAGGCCTGTAAACTCTCCACACTACTCCTGATATCTTCAAGCGTAGTCAGTTGGCCCCATCCCACTTCTGAATTTGCAGGTGGATGAATGGCAGACTGGCCCACTCACCCTTCTCACTGTTTAGATATCCAAAGGAGATGGTTTCCAGGGTTAACAGGATGCCTGCTTGTCCCAGCCACCCATAGATGGCGCCTGAGTCCTCTGTTTGGGGAGGCTCAAACACAAGTGCCAGAAGCAACCTCCTCAGCCTCTTGTACGCATTGCCCGTGCAGCCACCCATTCATCAGCAACAAAACTGTAATGGTCCTTCAGTGCTGCTGCTGCCATTTTACAGCCCTTTACCTTCTTCCATAGATGATATGCTGCAGAAGGGACCGGTCTAAGGATGACTTTTCAGGAATTGTACCATATTGTCTATTTAATTCAAAATATCTTTTTGATATATTCCAATGGTCTAAATAAAAAATGGTCTAAATAAAAAATGTTGTCAGCCAGTTGTCAGTGATGGGTGAACTTCAAAAAATTCAGAGACTCTGTTCAGAAAAGCACTCAAAATGACATCCCCCCCCGAAAGAATCCGTGAACATTTGAAGTCCCCATCCTATAACATGGAAGTCCCCATCCCATAACACTCAAGTCTCTTCCTCCTCTGTAAGTAAGTTCCTGTCTGGGCCTTTACAGGAGTTTTTCAGAAATCACCTACTGAGATTTATATGCTCTGCAATATTTATGGTTAAAGTAACAATTTTATGAAATCCTCCTGACTGCCCTGGGGAAGTTCCTGACCCACAGGCACAAGGGACAACTGACAACTAATGTTTTCTCTTTCCATCTCTCTCCCCAGCACATATACCGTGTGCCATCTCTGGATACTCTTAGTCTAGTACTCTCAGTTTTTCCATGCCTACTGAATAAGAAAAAAAAAGTAAGTTTTTTGACTAACTGTAAGAGTGTTGAAAATAGGGCATGAACATTTGAAAAGAAAAACAGCTCGGTACTGTGGCAGAAGTGGTAAAAGTGAAGTGAAGTGCTAGTGGCTCGCTTCATCACCAAGGCCCTCATTATAGAGATTGTGTGGGGGAAAAGCACTCTCTTTTTGTCTGGCAGTAAAAGCTCTGAGGTTCCTTGTACTGAAAAGCTGCTGTACAAAAGGAGAGACGACAGGCAGGATTACCTTTGAAAGCCACCTGGTCCCAAAAAAGAAGCTTTGAGTTGGAGGGATTTCCCAAGTTGTAAAGTTCAGGGACTGAGCAGGAAGAAAAAAGCTGTGTTTTTGTTAAAGAATTCAGATTTGTGTGAAATTCTAAGGAGAGACAGAGACCAAAAAGCTGCTTCTTGGGTTAGAGCTCTGATGTCTCATCTGAGGGTTTGGCAAAACGGAGTCACCGGTGCAGTGTGTTCAAGGAAACACTCATTTCTAAGTAAACAAATTACAATAAGAAAATATCTTGATCCTATGCCGCTCATATTTTCCTCCAACAGGAAATGAATCTGCAAGGTTCCCCAAATCTGCTACTGCTTAGCAAAGGGGCAAGAATATGAAACTACTAATTTTATTTAAAAAGTACCTTAAATGGGAACCTGCAGAAGGCCTAACAGCAACTGCAGATTCACCACATTTAGTATGGTACTGAGTTAATTAGTGAGCCAATAGGTGCCTTTGAAGTTGTTGGGCTTTTAAAAGTAGACATCTGAGACCTCTGGCCAGATTTTCTGGTGAGTTTGGTCCCTTTGGACCACTGATAACATAATCTATAAAGAAGTGATAATCAACTCACAAGTGCGTAGCAGAGAATTTCCTGGCAAACTCTGTTTGGTGGCAGAGGTGCGTGATTCTATGCCTCTGCTCCACTGGTGTATGGCCCACTATGTACTATGTCAGTGGTGCAACTAAGAGATGTCCAGCAGCTTTCTGATGGCTTGTGTACATAAGAAGGTTTTAAACCGGTTATGAGATATAACAATCAATATAGTTAAATCAATATAAGTATATGTATATAACTCTCCATGTGGACACTCTTAGCTCAAAATAAGAATAGCTTCTTTTGGTTTAACTGAAACCCCTTCCCAAATGATAAGTGGTATCCCCTCATCCCATGGTTTTACAAGAAAAAGAGCGTCCACATATGGGGTTATGTCACTGTAGATATCAATTTACATTCACACCATAGGTTAAATTGGTATAACTTTCCTATGCAGACAATCCCTAAGACTCCTGCCACATACCAAGTGGAACTCTGGCTCAAGAGAGTATATGGCCCCTATATGTAAGAAGGAAATTCAATAACATCCAAATTGAGATGCGCATTACAAAACAGCCAAGGTCAAGTGATAGGGAAGTGGTGACTTTAGAGCTGGGAGATTTTACAAGGACTGGTTGGAATGTTGTTTCAAGAAAAACATCTTCCTACATCTGATGGAAAGAAACAGTCTGACTGCGAACTAGGACAAAGCTAGGGTCTGGCATTCAAAGAGCTATAAGCTGCACTTTTCTTTTGCCGTTCAATGTCACTGTTAAAGGTTGTGAATACTTATCTGGTGATTCTCAGGGTACCCAGGACTGAGAGTCACTTTGTTATTCCCCTGCCTCCAGAGAGACGGAGGCTTGCTAGTGCTTAGAGAAAATCTCTTCTGGGCAATGCTAGCCCACATTTTGCTTTGCAGGTTAATAATAGGTGCATCTCAGTCCCAAGCTGTTTTGAAACATTCCCATGTGATATGCAGCCCATGTCAGTGGTGACTCAGAAATACCATGTTTGCTATCCCCAAGGGGACAGCGTACACACCAGCTGGCTTGATTCAACTAAGATTCAGCTCCTATATAACATCACGCAGTAAAACATATTTTTAGTGAAAAGAATCGTAAGTTTATTACCAAAGACTAAGATTTAAGCAATAATGAATATGGATAATAGAAACAGAAAGGTTACATATAAAACAGAGTCAATTCACACTTTCTAAGAGATGAAACTTAACCTTATCAGGCTAACCATCTGTTTAAAAGCAAACTTATCTCACCTACAGGGCCAGCTCCAGGCACCAGCCGACCAATGCTTGGGGCGACACCTTGTAAGGGACGTCCAATCTTCGGATGGTGGGGCGGTGCTTTTTTTTTTCTTTTTTTGGTTTGGCGGGGCGGCGCTCGAGGTTTTGTTTGTTTGTTTGTTTCAGCAGGGCAGCGCTCAGGGGTTGTTTGTTTTGGCGGCGCTGCCCTCAGGGGGTTGTTTTGGTGGGGCAGGGCAGCGCTCAGAGGGGTTGTTTCAGCAGGGCAGGGCGGTGCTCGGGGGGGTTGTTACAGCGGGCTGGTGCGGCACTCGGGGGGATTGTTATGGCACCACGGCACTCGGGAGGGTTGTTTTCGCGAGGCAGGGCGGCGCTGGGGGAGTTGTTACAGCGGGGCAGTGTGGCACTCAGGGGGGTTGTTACGGAGGAGTAGCACTTTATTTTTTTTTTTTTTTGCTTGAGGTGGCAAAAAAGTTAGAGCCAGACCTGCTCACCTAAATTTCCTTTGCAATGCTCTCCACAAGGGCAGGTTGGGATCCTGTTTTAGTGAATGTAATCACACTGCCCTGATAATTTGTTCAAGTGCAGGAAAAAGAGGAGTACTTTGGTGTCTCTTTATATCCTCTCATCCACTGTTTGCCTCAGTGTCAGGATGATCCCTTGAGATTTATTTCCTGGTGTGCTGACTTCATCCTGACTTCACCTCCTCACGTTGACTTCATATGCAAACAGGCCTTCCACCGCGTTTGCTTAAAATGCTTAATTTAAATGTATACCAAGGCAGAGGAGTGAATATACATCTTTTGTCAGGTTCTGTTTTATGCAGTGTAGGTGTAGTCGTGTGGATTCCAAGATATCAGAGTAACAAGGAGGGTGAGTGAATATTTTTTTATTGGCCCAACTTCTGTTGGTGAGAGAGACAAGCTTTCAAGCTACATAGAGCACTTCTTCTGATCTGGGACAGGTAGTCCCACCTTGTCTCTCTAGAACCCTGGCTGTCAACCTGTCTTGATTCAGACTTTCAGAACATATTTTCCTTATATATGTATAACTTTTTATATACTATCTGTAAATACATTACACAATTATATTAATGATCTGGCTTTGATGTAATATCTTACATGACATTATTTATGGATAAGTATCAGTAAAGTGGTGTGGCAGGCATAGTGAGTTTGTCAGGCCTGTTAGGAGTTAGTTACAGAACAGTGAACCCTTTGGCAGTTGGCACTGAGAGGTTCTTAGGGTCCTGTAAGTGAATTAATCTAGGAATAGATTGTTCCATGCTTGTGTCAGACTCTTTTCTCCTGTTTAGGAAATAACTCACTTTTATATACCAAACTTTCCTGACTGCTTGGAAACAATAGCATTTTTTTTTAACTAGAATCTGAAATCATGCCTGGTACATGCCGTTACTTTCAAATGTTAGGGAATCGTTCTTGTTTTACTTACTGATTTTCTAAAATGTATAGAAATGTATTATCATTATATAATGAAAATAAAACTGGGAATTTTGAAGCACTTTAAAAAATATATGAATTCAGTAATCACCACTAGAATTATTCATTGTAATTCAAAAGCAGACAAACAACCACTAGCCATTTCATTTTCTTCATGAACATTTCCTACATGAATCAAAATTCTTGTTATTTCTGCCGTGGCTAAAACTCCTGTTTAGTGCACTTGTGATATATCAGCTTCATATTTTAAAACTGAAAAGGCTTTGCAGAGGGACACATGAATTTGCTCAGAAAAAGTAAACAAGGAACTTCATCACTTGTTCTCCCTGGCTGCCCATTACATCCCATTTCTCCTCCCTATTTAGACCATAAACTCTTCAGGGCAAAGACCTTGTCTTCAGACCTATCTGTAATGAACATAACACACTGGTGGTACCAAATAAGTAATAATTTTTCACTTGCCTCCATAGTTCTAGAAAAAAAAAACCCTAAAAATAACAAGCAGAGCCATAATGAATAGTAGAAAAAAGACATACATTCACATTCATATAAAAGGAAGGCAGCCTGGTGATTATGGCCCTCACTTGGGATTCAGAAAATCTGGAGTCTATCCCTAGTTCTGTGACAGACTTCCTGACTTGGACCAAAGAATTTAATTTATCTGTGCCTCACTTTCTCATGTATAAAATGGGGATAATATCTCCGTAGTTAACACAGGTGTTGTGTTCAATAGCGTTTGTGAGGGGCTCAGCTACTATAATAAGTGACTTAGAAAATCCTGTAAATATTCACATTCAGAAGTCCAATTATTCAAAAAAACTATGCATATCCTGCTTCTAAATATAATCCTCTGTGTTCTAACCCACTCTTCCAGGCTATTGATGTTCTTGCTACTGGGACTAAGAACAGTCTGGCTTCTGAGGTGCTAGTTTTGAACTTATTTTTGGCACTCCCCTCCCTTCACCCAATATTTCCTCCTCCTCTCTGCAGAATGAGTAAATCCTTCTTTCCCTCCCCTAGAGGTCAAGAAAAGCAGAGCCACCCAAAATCTTCAATCACTTGTTCTGGAGGCTCATGGCAGAGGTTTTATGGTTAATATTCTGGCCTGATTGAAGTTAATGGCAAAATTCCTATTGATTTCAGTAAGTCAAGGATTTCACATTAATCCCTACTACTATCTCCCCATGGATGGCTGAAAGGGGAGAAACGTCCTGCCACAGACAACAGTTCAAATGTAGATGCTCAGGTTTTACAGAGCAGGCAAAGTCAGGAATGTTAATCAATGTACTTGGCTTCAGCCTGCTCTTGACAGCAGCAGCAAGCCTAAGAGAGCTGAACACCTGGTTGCACTATTATTATTCATTACAGATTGCCAAGGGCAGCGAATTTAAAAGATGGGATTGTGATTCAAACTCATAACGCAAGGGAATGTACAGTAAGTGGTGAAACTTGCAGTATGCCCTCCAATAGCTTAGCACAACAAAGAACTCAATTAACTGGTTTCTTGGTTCATCCCATTATGTCTGGGGTAATGGAGGACGCATTGATTTCCCCAAAATTTTCAGAACTAGGTTTCAGTAGCTTTGCACATTTCTGCACTTGGAAACTTAAGTATTGCATCTGACAGAATCAAGAACCATATTCCCTCACTCAGTATAATGATGTTTTCCTCTGTTAGTAATTCTGATTAGGCTTCCTCTATCACTTCAGCTGCTTTTAATACTGTAGACTAACCTTCCAGAATCAATAGGTTGCCTCATCTCATTCCCACTTCTGATTGCAAGTGAACTCTGTAGATCACTTTGGTATATAGAGGATTTAGGACATTTGAACAACAGCATTTAAAAGACTCCTGGGATATTATTTCCATATATCCATTAATCATCTCAACATGTCTTCACACTTTTTACACAATATCATCAGTGAGAATACCAAAATACTTCCTCTCACTTTGGAACCAAAGGTGACATTCTAACCCATACAACACACACTGTACTGCGTATATAGGTATTATGGTATGTAATATCAGCATCTTCTGTTCTTCACTACATTTGAAACAATCCCAAATTGGTTACTCTTCCTTCTCTTTGTAATCATCTATGAAATTATTTTGTGTATTTGTTCAAAAGTTTCTCCTGCAATGTTCTAATAAATAAAAAATATTACACACTCCAAGTCGGCTATATTTGGCTAACCTAAATAAATGTCTTGTTGATACTTAGGGATGCCAATACTATATTATTGATTTTTTCTGGGTACATCTATATTGAAGCTAGGAGCATGCTTCACAGCTCAAGTAGAGAGACATGCCCTAGCTCTGCTTGAGTAGTGCACTTAAAATAGCAGCGCAGCACATGCTATCTGCACAACTACATACCAGGGGGTCTGGGCAAGGTTTGTACTCAAGTGGCTAGCTCCCTCAGCTACATTGCTATGTTTAACATGCTAGCTACAGCAGAGCTAGTACATGTTCATCTATTTGTGCTGGGAACCATGAGCCCTGCTGCAGTGTAGACATACCCTTTAACACAGAGTTGTTCACAGTCTCCATTTTTCCTTAATCTGGCATGCTATCTAAAAATCTGTAATAATTTTATGAATATTGTATGCTACTTGGTTAGTGAGATAGTCACTGCACATCTATATTGGGTAAGTGGGCTTTCCTGGGAAGTGTATTGGTATAGTTTAATAAGGGGCTGTGGGAAAAACAAGTGTAGCTCTTCTGCCAAGTGTAGTCAACAGCAAACAAGGCCTGGCACATTCAGTCATTTCCCCTTGTTCATTAACAGATGCTGGCGGAGAGTTCCTTCCCCAGAGGAGCCCTTGCCCCTCCAGAACTTCTGAAGCAATCCTGGGCCACTCTTCTCCCGGCTCAGCAACAGATGATAGTAGCAAGCTCCCTACTGTTTACAGCCTGAGGCCACAGGGCTGTCTCAAATAGAATGGCAACAATAGCTCTAGATAAGCAGACTCCTAACAAACACTTGGGGGCAGTTACAAGATAATGGCCAAACTATTAGCAATGACGATACTATTTCTAAGCTCCCGCTGAAATTACACAGCTGTTTTATCAAGGATGGGATCCTAGAGATCAAAGGGATGCTAAATGTTTAGAAAGACTCTCTGGAGGGAGGGAGGGGTGAATTGTTAGTAAGCTCTTCATGGTGGGAACAGATGGACATGGACACAGAGAGAAGTCCTTAGGGAGTGTCTAAAGTAGTCAGGGTCTTCCCAAGCTTCCAGGAGGATGGTAAACCTTAGGAAGGTACAAATGCTCTGGTTCTAAACAAATAATACTTTGTTGTAAGTGGTCACAGCTTCCCGAAGGAAGAGCATCACAGGGCCTCATTGATATCAGACCTGCTGATAAGTCACAGTTGTTACACCGGGGACTGCATCCCAAGGCCCAGTCTAAGAATAATGTGATTCCACAAGCAAGGTGAATGTAGCGAGGCCTGTCACCTTAGAGAATGCACTCAGATACCAAGAGAGGACAGACAGGGAGCAGTTAATGGGCTAACTGTGTCACTTCAAAAGAAGTAAATATTGTGCCACTTCATAAATTTTCTTAAATATGCACTCTTTATCACATTTGCGAATTAGAGCTGGTTGAAAATCATCACTGAAACTTTTTATTCAATGAAAAACGGCTTTGTCTCAGCAGAAATTTCATGAAATATTCTCATAAAAAACTCTAGTTTTTTGTCAATAAACAAAAATATCAGTTTTCAGCTAAATTTTTCAAATGAAAAATAATCATTTCCTAATAAGCTATTATCTATGCATGCATCTGTGCTCTTCATCATGATAACTTCTGTCCATGGCCAACAGCCACCTGACACACCCATCCTTATCTAGAAAACTCTCAGCTCTATCTACATTAGTATATTGTCTCTTTGCTGGTGATAACAGATGACAACAGGTCACACTGGACCAAAGCTGAAGACAGTTTAACATCTATTGTGGAAGACACAAAGCCAATGTTAGCACTTCTGCAAAAAAGTGTTGGTCCTGAAAAAAGGATCATGAGTTCAGCTCATGCTAAGAAAATGATCCACTGCTACAAGCAATTCTTGGTGAAGGGCCTCCTTGAGACAATCTAACCACATAACATAGAAGAGACTAAAGCATCTTTCAGAAATCTTAGACAAAGTATTCTTGAAATTTACTTCCATCAGGTCACAAGCATTGTTTTCTGATGGTGCTGAAATGGTATTTGAAATCTCTGGATTTTATGTTTTGTTCTTAAGTATCAGAATCAGTGTTCATGTTTAAATGTGAAGCATGAATCCCTCTCAGTGTTAGAGACAGTAATGCATTGATGTGCATAATGAAGACTATCCTACCGAGCCTGCAACTAGACAGACAATACCAATGTAGGTGTGAACTTATGTCAAAACAAGGTAATGAGGCCATACTGCAGAGCCTAATAACCATTTAAGAGTTACCACGACTAAACAAACTATCCAGCATACAAACACCAAGATGGATCTGCAGTTTCCTTATATGTTTAATTATATATTTGAAAGTATAACTGTAGTTATAAAAGAAACTCTCTTTTCTAGACAGAAGGAGGGAAAGAGAAAATGATTTATGCAAAACAGACTCAAAGTCCACCTGGACTATTATACTGTATATAGTGATGTTGCAGTTATGCCAGTATAACTATTTTGGTTAGATGTGTGATTTTTTTTAAACCAATATAATTACACCAATGTAGCCGCTACTGTGGATGCAGTTATACAGGTGTAAATATACCTCAGGCCACATCTAGAGTATGAGGACTACAGAGGCATAACTATGCCAGCACTGTAGCTATGCCAGCAGAACTCCATAGTGCACATACAGCCTAGAGTGACAGAACGAGTTTTTCCCCATCTCTGTTGGGACACCACTTCCCCACATGACAGTAAGCAGATTTATAGGAAGCACTCTTCCATTGACCTAGCTGCATCTACAGTGGGGGTTATGTTGGCATAGCTACATTGCTTAAGGGTGTGGATTTTTATAAGGTCATTTCTATATTAAAGACCTGCGTCAGTAACTACATCGCTCATTGGTGTGAAAAATCCACATCCTGAACGACCTAACCCCCTTTGTGGACAGCACTTGGGTGTGGAAGAGCGTCTCCTGCCAACATAGCTAGTGCCTAGCAGGGATCTGACAGACTACACGGACAGAAGACCTCTCACCCGTCAGCTTGGAGCATCTTCATTAAAATGCTACAGTGGCAGAGCTGCAAAAGGGTGGCTGTGCCAACGCAGTGTTTTAAGTGTAGACTGACCCTGAGTTACATAGATATGTAGATCTAAATTTAATGTGTAGACTGATATAGATTATTCTTTTTCCCATAAATGAACAGCAATACTAGGGTAAAGCATCTTTATTCTGGTATAACTGCATCCACACAGCTTTAGCTATACTTATATAGATATATAGATATATATATCCTTATACCCATACTCTAAACAAACAATGGTTAAAGCAGAATACTTTCCAGCGTACACAATTTCTAAAAGTGAAAAAGCCATGTCATTTTCATTAATGTGATATTTACTCAGCTTTCTTCTAATAAATAACTTATACACAAGTAGATGTAAGTTTTCAGTAGAAAGCAGCGATATATATTTATCATAAAAATCACCATTCTAATTGTCCAAATTCTCAAAGTAGGTTAAACTACTGTACTGTTTCTCTCATATTCAGCTCAGATGCCCAACAGATTGTGTCTCCCGCCCCCCAGCCCCAATCAAATGAAACTGTTATGGGTTTAAGGACTTGAGTAATCTATATCTTTTACACCATGCACACATTCACAAAGATTCCTGCTCTCTCTTTGAACTCAGATAAGAAGCTGTACATTGATATTCACAACAAACATTCAAACAGTACAAAAGAAATATAGAAATGAAATAGAAGTTGGCATAAGCACAGGAAACATCAGATTCTGTCTAAATAGATCTAAGGCAGAAAACCTACAGCTCAGAAATGTGTCTCATCTCACCCTTCCATTCTCTGAATGCAGAAAGAGCAGAAAACTCCTCTTTTCCTTCCACTCTCCCTTTTCCTTCCACATCCACAGATCACATTGTCCTTTATGGTCTAATCCAACTCTCCACTGAAATGACTGAGAGCATATCTACTGACACAAATAGGAGTTGGATCAGTATTTAATTACTATTTCCAGATAAAAGTTACACTAGAATGGTGTTAAGGATGTGAGAATGTATCAATAATTTACAGTGATCTAAATTACAGGGATGATGTAAATACTTCAATAGTGGTGGCTATCACAATGGTAGCCATTCTTCATGAAGTTCTCTGAAGTAGAACATTTTTTCTCCAGCCTCTGCTGCAGGAGAAACTTTCATTTATGAAGAAAAGTCCATTAAATGTTAAAAACAACCTTCAAATAAACTCCATATACAAGATTTCAGAGAGTTTTAACTATGTGGCAAGTTTGAAAGATCTAATGCTATGTCTATACAGTGCCTCATTGCAGACTATCATAAAATATTAGGGTTAGAAGGGATCTTAGGAGGTCATCTAGTCCAACCCCCAGACAGATTTTTTTGCCCTAAATTGCACCCCCAAGGAGTGAGCTCACAGCCCTGGGTTTAGCAAATCAACTGTCAAACCACTGAGTTAATCCTCCCCTCACCTAGGGTGGTGTAAACTGCAGAATGCACCAAAGTGTATGAAAGAGAACTATGTTAGTTCATGCCAGCAGAATCCACATGGGGTAGTTAGAGAGCAACACTTCTGTGCTTCTCAGTTTGCATCCCCACAGTGTAGACAAGCCCTACTTTATTTGTTACTCAGATCTTTTGAGACACACATAGGTGGGTGTATATATATAACGTTCTGACACAAAGATGCTAGATGTCTTAAAGGACCCATTTTTAAATTAATTGCAGCTCATAAACTAATAAACGTATTTATTTATAAATTCTCAGAAAATTCATTCTAAACTTAAACAATAGCGGCTGTAATTTTGGAGAGTGCTACATTTCCCCCCACATATAACATATGGATTCCTGCTTTAAGTGCTAAGTTTAGCCTTAACTCTAGAGCCACGACAAGCCACCCCATAGTTTATTGACTAGTATATTAAAAAAGATCATGACCATTAACATACAGCTCACCTGAATAGGCTTTCATAGCCAAGAGAGTTGTCACTTCTGCCCACCATCCAACCATGTTGAGGCCCTTTAGCATCTGGTTAGTAGGGAAATTACCTGACTTCCCTTTTTGAATATCTTTGGCCATATTTTAAATATTTGATTTTACTACTTTTCCTGCATTGTCCATTCTCTCTTACTTGTTGATTATATGCAGACACAAGCTGAGTGCGACAACCTGGTAAAGAAATCGACCACAGATGTGTAATGAAATTCTATCATAAATTAAGGTCTCTACAACATTAATATGGACCCATTGCAGACCCTGCATATTGTATTTTATAAATGTAATATACGCCATGAAAGAATACGTTGACAAGGAAAACAGGAACACATTACACATCATATGGAGCCAGATACTGAGCTACGGTAAATAGGCATAGCTCCATTAATTGATGAGCTCACCCATGTGTGTGGCTGGATTAACTTTACCATAGAAACCTTAATTTGTGGACTTCCCTTTTCTGGATTTCACAAACATAAAGTTGTGATAAATGTTGCATTAAGAATAAGATAAATTTATTTACATGGCCTAGCTATCTTAGACTCCCAGCACCAGTGCTCATCCTCCAGACTCTCTTGTATCCTAACCACACCCTCCTCTCAGAACTCCAACCATGTGGACTCTGGATTTACAATTTAACTCTTCATCGACATGAGAAATTGAAGCAAACAGACACCTCAATAGACTTTGCACAGGAGCCTAAACATCATTACTCTTCGCTTAGCTAGCACAAGACAGACTCAGATCTAGACAAAGTAATAAACATACCTGAATGCAATTCCCTGTCTCAGTTTCCTCACCAAACTACAGCGTTCTTTTGGCTTAAGGCAGAGTCCTCTGAAGAGACTAGGTTCCTCCTCTCCTGCACATGGCATCTCCTCTGAATCATGAAGTTTCTCTCTGCTCAGCTAGCTTTTTCCTTTCTCGGCTGGTCCTGCAACTAAACAGGACCACTCTGCTACAAAAGCAGCATTCTTGAATTTTGTGATTTTTAATCATAACTCCAGCAACTTTGGGATGTGTTTTAACTGGTTTCATGAAAACATGATGAAAGATGCCAGTTCAGGAATAATCCCTTATTCCAAATGACCACTATCTCAGGCTGAAGCCAGCAAAATGGCTGACATTTCCTTACAGTCTATGTGTATATGGAAGTGACACTGCCCTTAATAAAGCTGGATGGTACCTGCCAATGTTTTCAATTAGATTGAAGGCATGCTGCCAGGCAAAATGGCTGCCACCGTTCACGGGGCTGGACAGGACACAGGGACTCTGAGGAGCAATAGAGACACAGAGTATGGAGATGAGAAAAGTGAGGGGGAGCAGGCACCATATTTAGGGGTTGCAGAGGAATTGAAGCATGGGGATTGTGATGTGGGTAAGAGATGGAGGAGATAGAATGGCAGCGTAGGGGTAGTGAAGAGTAGGAGAGTCTTTTCTGAGCACCAGTGGGAATGCAGAGTTGCCAACTCTTGCAAATTGATTGGAAGTCACAAGATTTTTGACTTTTCAATCTACAGGACTCTGTAGAGAAGTTGGAGAAAACTGGTTCTCTTAGCTTTGGTCAACCTAGTGTCCCAAGGTGTTTCTATCTGAATAGGTGACCATTAAGGTTTAACAAAATTGACCACTGTCCCTGGTCAGACAAGTATCAGAGGAGTAGCCATGTTAGTCTGGATCTGTAAAAGCAGCAAAGAATCCTGTGGCACCTTATAGACTAACAGACGTTTTGGAGCATGAGCTTTCATGGGTGAATACCCACCTCGTCAGATGCATGTAGTGGAAATTTCCAGGGGCAGGTATATATATGCAAGCAAGCTAGAGATAACGATGTTAGTTCAGTCAGGGAGGAGGAGGCCCTGTTCTAGCAGTTGAGGTGTGAAAACCAAGGGAGGAGAAACTGGTTTTGTAATTGGTAAACCATTCACAGTCTTTGTTTAATCCTGAGCTGATGGTGTCAAATTTGCAGATGAACTGAAGCTCAGCAGTTTCTCTTTGAAGTCTGGTCCTGAAGTTTATTTGTTGCAAGATGGCCACTTTAAGGTCTGCTATAGTGTGGCCAGGGAGGTTGAAGTGTTCTCCTACAGGTTTTTGTATATTGCCATTCCTAATATCTGATTTGTGTCCGTTTATCCTTTTCTGTAGCAACTGTCCAGTTTGGCTGATGTACATAGCAAAGGGGCATTGCTGGCATATGATGGCATATATTACATTGGTGGACATGCAGGTGAATGAACCGGTGATGGTATGGCTGATCTGGTTAGGTCCTGTGATGGTGTCGCTGGTGTACATATGTGGGCAGAGTTGGCATCAAGGTTTGTTGCATGGATTGGTTCCTGAGCTAGAGTTACTCTGGTGCGGTGTGCAGTTGCTGGTGAGAATATGTTTCAGGTTGGCAGGTTGCCTGTGGGCGACGACTGGGCTGCCACCCAAGGCCTGTGAAAGTGTGGGATCATTGTCCAGGATGGGTTGTAGATCCCTGATGATGCATTGGAGGGGTTTTAGCTGTGGACTGTATGTGATGGCCAGTGGAGTCCTGTTGGTTTCTTTCTTGGGTTTCTCTTGCAGCAGGAGGCTTCTGGGTACACGTCTGGCTCTGTTGATCTGTTTCCTTATTTCCTCGCGTGGGTATTGTAGTTTTGAGAATGCTTGGTGGAGATTTTGTAGGTGTTGGTCTCTGTCTGAGGGGTTAGAGCAGATGCAATTGTACCTCAGTGCTTGGCTGTAGACAATGGATTGTGTGATGTGCCCGGGATGGAAGCTGGAGGCATGAAGGTAGGCATAGCGGTCGGTAGGTTTTCGGTAAAGGGTGGTGTTAATGTGACCATCACTTATTTGCCTCATGGTGTCTAGGAAGTGGACCTCCTGTGTAGATTGGTCCAGGCTGAGGTTGATGGTGGGGTGGAAGCTGTTGAAATCGTGGTGAAATTTTTCCAGAGTCTCTTTCCCATGGGTCCAGATGATGAAGATGTCATCAATGTAGCGTAGGTAGAGAAGGAGCGTGAGTGTACGAGAGCCGAGGAAGCGTTGTTCCAGGTCGGCCATAAAAATATTGGCATATTGTGGGGCCATGCGGGTGCCCATAGCGGTGCCACTGACCTGGAGATATATATTGTCATCAAATTTGAAATAGTTGTGTGTGAGGATATAGGCACAGAGCTCAGCTGCCAGTTGTGCTGTGGTATCATCAAGGATACTGTTCCTAAGAACTTGTATTCCATCTGTGTGGGGGATGTTCGTGTAGAGAGCCTCTATGTCCATGGTGGCTAGGATGGTGTTTTCTGGAAGGTCACCAATGCATCGTAGTTTCCTCAGGAAATCAGTGGTGTCACAGAGATAGCTGGGAGTGCTGATGGCATAGGGTCTGAGTAGAGGTGACACAGACCGTTTTAATTCATGACTGACTCACTTTGTTTTGAGGCACTCCATGATGCAGCAATTTCATAAACTCAGTCAGAATTCACAAATTGTACCTAGACACATTCTCTAAATTGTCATAGTGTGTCAGTGAGCAAATGTGATTATTACTTCTGGTGAGCAATAGTTAGTAGATGGATACTCCAGAAGCAGTTATCCTATTTTGGAGCATTCTAGTAATGGAAAAGAATAAAGAAAAAGAAGTTCGTTACGATGAAAATTGCAGAATTATTTTGAAATAGGAGGTTTTTCAAAGTGTTCCACAAGGCGTCAGCAAAGTCTTTAAATAAACTTTCCATAACAAGAGACATGAAGTGTGACTAGCATATTTTGGTTGTTATGAAAGCACTTGGTGTGCAAAGTGGTTGTTTGATGTTTAACTGATCTAGAAAGCCAGCTTTCTTAAAGGAACCACTAGCATTGTGTTTGTACTCTGAGTAACATGGATTAATTTAGTCACTGGAGAGGCGTTTTTGATGTGCATAATCTCCACTTTATGTTTCAATTATCTAGGCTGTATGACAAATACATATTGTAATAGCTCCTGTACAGTTGTTTAACAGAATAGAAATGTGTCATCATCCCTCTTTGATATGCTGAATCAAAAAAAAAGATTAATTCAAAGGGCTTCAAACCTACAGAGCTCAAGTGGTTCTAAAAGCTAGGCTACACTTCAGGTGGAACCAAAATTCAGATAAAGAAGTGAGTAGTGAAAGAGCAAGATGAGTGTCATTTTGCACCACCCACCTGCCATTGCATCTTTTACTGGGTGTTCTTCTCTTATCTAACTGGAACAGTAGTGCAATTTCAGATGTTCTGACAAGTGGACCATGTGCTGATATTGAAATTCAGCTCGCCCACCCTGCACCTAATGTTAACATTAGATAAGCACTGGCTAATACAAATTCTTCCAACTTTCTACTGCTTATTCCTAATGTGTGTCACTAAGCTTCAGTATAATCTTATACAGAGTTACTAATACCCTCATACAGTATCAAGAAGGACTAGATTTTTCCATCCCTCCATTTCCTCTTGCCTTAACCACTGACATTATATGAAGTGGATAACACATAGGTTTGTAAGAACAGCATAATAAACTGAGGCATGTTATCTTGGCAGTTAGAAAGATCACAGCAAATAAAACATACTGCAACAAATAGATAAGGTATTTAGTCTAATACAAGCTCAGTTACTAATTCTCCATAGACCTATCCATTAGCTGTTATGATTACCTGGAAGATGTTAATACGCTTAAATAACATTAGGACATTCAGAAGTCTTTGTAAGTAAGTAAATAAATTGCAAACAAACAATCATGGCATTTACTAAGGTACTAAGCAATTCGTGGGATAACTAGCATCTAGTGATGTAAGCTTTAAGATAGCAAAGAAAGAGTTCAGGCCCCTTAAAACTGCCAAACTTTTCTCCTTTAGAGCAATATATACTTTATATATACACTTACTGATTTTATATCCTGTATTTTAAGGAATAAAACTTACTTTGCTGACTTTGATTTTTCTCTTCTTCTGGATCAATAGTTCTTTATGCATGATTTCATGGAAACTCCATTTTACCTATAAGTCTACAGAGAAGGAAACACATCAGGAAAAATATAGCCTCTTGTGAAAGTAAATATATGCTTAGTTCTTCATTCTCTTTGTTCTTCTAGCCTGAGTGATTTTTTCCTTGTAGAAATAGAGATGGAGATGAAAAAGATTCATTAGATACTGCTCAACTCCTGTTTGAGTATATAAGAGCATCAGTACAACACAATAGGGACCTATTTATCCCTGATACTCAAGATTTCCCTTTCACTGGTGGTCAGTATTCCTAACCCCTGAGGGTGGAAAGAGGCAGGGCAGGGGTGGGGAGTTGGGAGAAGGTGTGGAATGGGGGCAGGGCTTGGGGCACAGCCAGGGATTCAAGCAACCCCCTGGCACATTAGAAAGTTGGCACCTCAAGGACCCTGTACACAGCAGCCAAATAGTCTGTGATTTAGTCCTTCGCTGCTAGTTCCCTGGGCCTCTTTCTACAGGGCCCCTCTATCTCCAGCCCAATCTCTGGTCTAGTATCCTGAGGTTCCTCTCCCTCTGCAATCTCAGAATAAGTTCAGCCAGCCACAAACTCTGTCTGATTGTCAGGATCCTACAGCCAGAGATGAGCACCTTTCTTCACACTTCTGGTCCCAGCCAGGAACTCACCTGCTAAGCCCCTGCAGCTCCTTTTATCTGGGCTGGCAGGGCCCTGATTGGCTGTTACTAGTCCTGTTAGCCCCTTGGAGGATCAGGTTTCTATGGTTTCCAAAATGCCTGCGCCAGAGAGTCCTCTCTAGGTAAGCTCGAAGTATAACCTTTGTTACTTCTTTCCTTTCAGCTGACCCCTTTTTGGGATGAGGAGTATTAGGACTGTGGAGCCTCCACCAAGGAACTGTAATGGACAGGTACAGCCCATCCTACTTCTTAACTTATCTACTGACCCCCAAGTGGTCAGTGTCTCCCTCTGGATCATAGAATATGCAGGTTGGAAGGGACCTCAGGAGATCATCTAGTCCAACCCCCTGCTCAAAGCAGGGCTAATTCCCAGACAGATTTTTACCCCAGATCCCTAAATCACCCCCCTCAAGGATTGAACTCACAACCCTGGGTTTAACAGGCCAATGCTCAAGCCACTGAGCTATCCCTCCCCCTTGTTGGTAGCCTTGCCTGAGCCAGGTGAGGTGTTAGGGTGCCAATGCCCACAGAGGAAACAGGGAAGCCTTTATAGACTCTGTCACAGAATGTAGTACAGAAATTGTGTAGAATACAGGACAGTTTATTGAGGAGGAAGGTTACAAAACTAGAAATGCCCATTATCCTTGACACAGTTTGCATAGATCACACAAATTGTGTCACTGGAAACTCCAGGTCCCTATGTCTTAACGGTCTTTTTGTACAAGCAGACAAGCTGTTCGATTAAATATAACTGTATATACATGTTTATTAAAACTGACACAACCATTTCAAAATGTCTCCGTGACTCTACACTTCATAGCATAAAATATTTTAACTATATTTTTAAAAGTATGAATTACCCAGGGCCGGCTCCAGGGGTTTTGCCGCCCCAAGCAGCCAAAAAAAAAAAAAGCCACGATTGCAATCTGTGGCATTTCAGCGGGAGGTCCTTCGCTCCAAGCGGGAGTGAGGGACCCTCCGCCGAATTGCCGCTGAATATCTGAAAGTGCCACCCCGCTCCGAAGTTGCCGCCCCAAGCACCTGCTTGATAAGCTGGTGCCTGGAGCCAGCCCTGGAATTACCCATGCAGTAGTGTTGAATTAAGGCACAATGTCGGTGTGTTGGAGACAACTGGCATCACCTTATGCCTTCTTGTGTCACTGAGATGTACTATAATCAAAAATACCACGTAGCCAGCTGCATTTTAGGCCCTCATCCTGCAAGGATCTGTGTGGGCTGACATTTGCACCCACATAGTCACACTGAAATCAGTGGGGCTGCACATGGATGCCTGGGTCATCCCTCACAGAGTTATTTGCATATTTGGTTCTATATTGCTTAACTATCCTACTATAACATTCCTTCACCTGGTCCTATTTTCAGGAGAAATGCCATTGGCTTGGGAAATAGCAACCCGCAGACTGCATCCATTTTTCATTTGAAAAGGGACAAAATATTTAATCTATTGTACCAGAGGTTTTGAAATGTCTTTTTATTTCCCTACATTTCAATATGATTTTCTGTGCAGAAAATCAGGGTCTGCAAAAATGCCACAATGGAGGTCAGATCAGAAAATAAATTATTTTTTTCAAACATTGTATCACTGTTACATTAATATATGGGTCGTTGAATGGTATGCTCTGAAAATGAAATAAAACTTATTCTACAGATTTCAGCACAGCTAACCACAGACTGGACTTTTGAATGATACACTTTGAAGACACAACAGAAATTTACTTACAGTAAGTCACAATATTAAGAGGATATCTGTTACAACTCCATTGTTAAGGGTCTGTTGAGATTTGCATTGAAAGCAAGACTAAAATCTCTTTTTTTCACACTTTAGGGCCAGATGGTGTCCCAGCTTGCACAGCAGGATAAAATAATAAGGGATCATAATGACCTCCCTTACTCCTTTTTGGTGATTATTTGGATAGTAAACAGACAGCAGCCTCCATGGGGTTGCTATGTCCCTATCCCTTACAGCAAAAGTGAGAGGAACTGGGCAGTGATCCAGGACTCAACCCCTCAATACGCTGGCTATCATAGCTTTACCTGCACATTAAGGGGAAGTGTAGGGGCTTAGCACACTGTATTTCCTCTGCAGACTGGGGAAATGGAGAAAGTGGGAGAGAGACTGTGCTTCTCAACAACTAATTGCCCCTTGCTCAGAACTCATGGCAAAGGTGCGACGGTGCCCTCAGTGCCTAAAATTAGTCTCCAAATTTGACAAAACAAGTCTTCACAGCCTAAACAGGTTTTCCATGCAACATTACTATCATTTGCAGAGGCATCATTCAAATATGTTCTCTTTTTGAAAGCTTGTCCTGTTCTCACAGTTTATGTGTTTATCTATCAAAAGCAAGTCTCCCCATGCTTTGATAACACCATAGACACCAAGAGTTATTCCCCTAATTCAGGATAACCTACTTTAGTCACAAGATTAGCCCCTGAATCTGTTCAGATCAGTCAGCTACTTGCACTTTGTAATGCAGCAGCCTGTCTTCCTGACTCACCAGCTCTTTTCTGAACATACAGCTAGTAATCAAGAGAGGCAGGCTGGGCTGAAAGGTTATGGAGAATGGGCTCTGGAATAGAGACAGGGCTCTGAGGGACTATTGGGAGTAAATATGAATGTGGATGGGACTTGGGTAGTATAAAGCGTTGAGCATAATTTTGGGGAGACAGGATTCTTTTAGCAGGGATATGCAGATAGGTTGGGCAGGGGAGAAACTTGTGTGCATGAGGAGCAGTTTAGGGAGAGGGTTGCAGCTGTGTCAATATTTGAAGTGCTCTGTAGCAGTACGTCGCTCTCAAGTAGAGAGAGAGGCCACTCTGGCACACTGGGTCCAGCAGCAGCACTTGGGCTGTGGTCCCACTGGTGGGGGCTGGGCCGAGCAGGAAGCAGTCTACGCCCGGTAGCCTCCTTAGCAGTCTGGAATTCAAGCCCCGTTGGGCAGGGCAGGGCATAAGCAGGCTTTAGCCCATAGGCCCCTGGCTGGGGCTGACAACAATTAAGAGTCTCGCGTACCCTCACCCTCAGATGGGGCGGAGTAACAAAGGGTCAAGCATCTTAACTAGGGCAGACGGCAGGCAAGGGCAGGCCTCTTGGCCTGCAGCAGGGATCTGCCACTCCAGGTGCAGTGGCAGAGGACAGGGGGACATAGGCCCACCTGAGTCCACTACATCTCAGCCCAGGGTCCTAACAATAGCAGAGTTGTCTGCCACTGGGTTAGCAGGGGGAGGCAGGGGCCAGTCAAAACACACTTACTTGTGCTCAGCAACAAAGCCAGACTTTTTTCCCTGGGATACTTCCTACCACAGTATGGGCAGGGCGGTCTGTAGTCCACAAGCCCTCTGGCTCCTCTGGGTACACAATGGACCACAGTCCCCACAACTCTGGGGGCAATCTCCTCTGGGGGCAGAGCACTGCACAGCACAGGTTTAGCTCCAGGTTTTGCAGCAGATAGGAGACATCCATCTCCTTCCCAGGCTTCTGCTCAACTGAGGTGCAGGGCCCTCCCTTTATACTTCTTGTCCTGTCCTGGTTAGAGTTGCCAACCTTCCAGGATTGGCCTGGAGTCTCCCAGAATTGGCATCGATCTCCTGGTGACTATTGAAAGCAATCTGGGAGATTTTAATAGGCTATTTTAAGAAAATGACATTACATCATGTTGGGGGAAAAAATCTCCCAGAATTGTTTCTGAGTTGGCAGCTCTAGCCCTGGTACTTCTGGCAACGGAGGCAGGGTGCCCACCAAAGGGAGTATGGTGGTCCCTCGCTCTCAGGTCCAGAGGGAGGCCACTCAGTCTCACTATATACTCCGGCCAGTGCTGTTGCTTTTCTTTCATTCTTTCACAGCAATACTGTGGGGAGACCTTTAAGCATCATTGCTTTGGAGCATAGCTATTGGCTCCTCTGCTGCTGCCTCCTTGGTCTCCAGGACCAGGAGCAGACTATTTCTGTGCCAAAGCACTGGTGTATCAACAGCTTCCCATGGTGAAGCCTGGGTACTAGGGAGCCCATCAAGCACCAGTGCCTCAGGTCAAAAGTGCTGGGCTTTCTGCTGAGCCAACCCACACAATTTCAGTAATCCTGCACTCAACCTCCCTCTATCAAAAACCTCTATCTCATATCTTTAGTAACCATATCCCTCTGCCTCCCACATGGCCATTCATCTGCACTTCCTTCATGTCTCTCTATAATCCCACTTCAGATGGTGGAAGAGGGGTAACTGAAATAAATGGTAACTGATGGATTGCTGAGAACTGTGGTTTGGCAGGATAGCAACTGAGGGGTTCTACATGACATAATCACTTATCTCCTCACATTTTAGGGTTAATGTTGGGGTATGCAGCTAGCAAATTTAGCTTACAGTTAGTCTGTGTGAAAATATCAACTAAAGATGACTCAGAAAGGACTTATCTGACTCAAGTTCATAGCTTAGATCCACTGACTTCTACTATTATAACCCACCCTGTAGGCTGCTGGCAGTGGAAAGTTCATCTGGAGTGGGAACACAATGATGCAAGCACACCACAACCTTTGCCCATCAGTGATGGCTTGTGCAGCCCACCAATTGGGCAGAGCCACCCTAGGAGAGGGTTGGGCCTGAGTGTATGAGCAAACAAAAAAATCAGCATATGTCCTAAACAGTCTTTGCTGGAAGGACTCTTATGGAGTTTCTGCCAAAATTTAAAGCAGCTTTCCTCTGTCTTGGTGTGGTTGGTATTGCAACTTGCCCTTCCTCCCGGGATAAATACCTGCTCGATCACAGAAGTACAAATTGCACTGCAATGAATCAAACCTTGAATCTTTTAGTCTACCTTCTTATATTTATTCTGGGCCTTACTATGCAACTCTTATGTTGAGCAATATTTATGAAACATAGAAGGCCTGGACTTCATGAACTTTTCACGCTTGCTGAAGGACAAGTGAAGAGTGCTGTTGGCTGCTATTTTCACTGGTGGAAATAATCATTTTTGAGAAAAATTGCTGGTTTTGCCACAATAAAAAATTATTTGCAAAGCACTTACAGGAATTTGCATATGAGTTTATAGATCAGCCCAAGCTCCCCCACTTTCTCTGCTCAACTTTACTGAGACTCAGGTAATAACTCTCATCCGAAATTTAAACAAAAAGTGTTTATATTGGGATGTGATCCTATTGTGACCTGACTCCTCTGAATGTTATCTCAGATTTTCAGCAACTCCATTAGCACTTGGGTTCAGAGGAGTTAGCCCTATTCTGATGGCTCAATAACTTAATGGCATGATTTTCAAGCTCACTCTCCTTATAAGTCTGGCAGGCAAATAGAAATGAGTTCACAAACTTGTAGAGGCTTGTTCATATGTCTCAAATCTCTGGCAACCAATTCCTTCAAGTCTAGTGCCAATATTTTTCTCATATAGAAACAGAATGAGCACTCTACTTTTATCAAGGGGATCAAATTGCTTTTATTTTCCAACCACTGAAAACATGTGCAAATTGTGTAGACACTTCCATTACATTCTTGTAAAAAGAACTCTGTGTGAGGAATACACCTGAGTAATGCTGTCCATCAGAAAAACAGAATCCATTTCCCATCATCCACGTACGCAGAGATGTACAACATGAGTTACATGGCTGATGATCACCTGCGAGGTTGTTAGTTTTTATTCAGCATTTACTCCTTCAATGACACATCCATATTAATTTCAACATGTTAGTGTGTGGTTTAGAATGAAGTATCAGTTATCTAATGATAAATGAGCACTAAGGCCTGTCCAGTAAAAGTCAGATTTATTAGAAAGCTTGGAAACTAGTAAAGAAATTAGTGGCAAGCAAAAAAAAAAAAATCTAATAAAAGATTGCAGTATAATTTAAAATGTCATAATCTAAGTAAGAGGACAAGAAAAAGAAGAACAAATGTAAATGAATTAAACATTGTGGCCCAAAAAACATGCACTGTAAAGTATGGCATCATGCAATTTTTTTTCCTTGAGAGGGTATGACTTGTAGCTAATTAGAAGGAAATATTAGTCAGTAAGAGTGAAATAGACGACCTCAGCACATAATATATAGCTCTTATATTTTAATTCTATACTAGTAACGATACATTGTGCTTATATTTTGCATGTATAATTATGGAGCAAAACGAACCCCATTTATGTCAATTGATTTACAATGAGGATGATTATTTAGCTTTTTTTCTTTCACTCTTCTCTCTCAGATTTACTGAAAGATATATTGTGATTTATTATCAAGCCACTTCCCTTTTTATATTAAACAATGTACTATTGAGTCATATTAAACAAAATTCCATTCCAATATTTAATAAAAAATCACCATATTTTCATGAAACCTTTTCCTTGAATCTGCATTTTCCAATGGAAGAACTTTCTGTGGGAAATTTTCCAACCAGCTTTAATCCTTGAGATTTTCAACATGAAATTTTAAAATCCTAGTACAGTATTTGTTTAGGATTAATTGTTGTTATTCATAAATGAACTAGAATAAACTTGTTCATGAATGAACTAAGTGGCTAAATGAAGAGACTGGTTTTACAGAACAAGTTCAATTTCTTTGCGTGCAGTTTCAGCATCACCTCACTTCACTGTCAAGGGCCTCCACACATAACCTGAAAGGAACACCATCACTAGGGTAGAAACATTGTTCTTCCAGAAGTGCAAGAGTCTGCTTTGCACAAGTTCTGGTGGCTTAGCACCAGTTCAATTATGCATTCAAGATAGTAGTCTTGCTTGTTAGAGGATCCTCATTCATAAATTACAGTCCAGCTGCTTTTCCTCAGCAGGACACCAGACTATTGAAGAAGTTTTACCAAGCAGCATCTGCCCTCATAAAACAATGTCACTTTACATTTTTTCAAAACTATTTTGATTAGAGTTGTTCTGGTTTATTTTTGAAGCAGTTTTCACAAACAACTGCAATGCAGTTGAGCAAAAAGATCTTCATAATAGTTAAAATTATACAGTGATTTATAGAGTAAAAGCAACATATATATGCAAAATACTTTGCAAATATTCATTGGCCTGACAAATCCCAGTAAGATAGGTGGGTTTATATACTTCCAATTTGCAGATGGGGAAACTGAATAGGGAATTTCATACAAAAAATCATCCACAGAATTTGTTAATATAAGTCTGTATGCATTACCAATGCACTAAAAGAATACTTAACAGCACATTTGTTCATCTTAGTTTTACATCAAATACTTATAGCACCATACTCAGCATAATTTATATTTATTTTTGCATTTCTATTATGTGTTTTTGATATGTACACATTAAATGGTCTGTAACCTCCCCACCTTTTCCTTTCTGCATTACTTGGGAGCAGGAATCACTCATGTGCCTAATGTTTTCAACAGTAAAGGAGATCCTGACTATCACATTGGTGATGCTGGATAAGTAGGAATCCTCTATCCAACCCTGTAGTGCTGTCCTCTTCCTATAGAGGAAGTTAATCTTGGCAGTACCTCCCCCTGGCTGGGCCCAACACACACTTTCACTGGCATGCCTTGGGATTCTCCAGGAATAAACACGAGTTAAACTATGCAATGAGTCTAACTCAAAAGTACCAATTATAAACAACATGCAACCAATACGCACTTAGGTTTGAGTTAACACACTTTTATTTACCAACTTAAAAAAACATGATATAACAGATTGAGATTAATTAAAATGTCACAACCAATTTAAATCAGCAGTGGGCACTTCAGTAAATCAATTAATAAATACAGTTTACAGTAGTAAATGAAACTCAACCAACTTGCATTTACACTGTCACAATTTACTGCACCCCGCGTCTACACTCCTCTGAATTTCAGGGTTCTAAACATGTGCATGCATAGGCACACTTGAAGATCTTGAAGTTAGGGACAGCATTCTGTTGGACAAGTAAAACAGTCCAGCCCACATAACAAGGAGCAGAACATATCTAACTTGGGATGTTACCAGGCTGCACATCCACATGAAGCTGGAAATTGTTTTAAGCAGAGGTTAGTAACCTTGGATCCTGGTTATACGATAAGACCATTTCATCTCTTCTAGCACTCAGGTAAGCCCTTAAAATCTTTTTGCTATCACCCTTCCCTTGCAAGCACTTTCCCAAATGAAGGTGGTGGTTGTTGACACTGCCTGCACAGCAGGCTAACCTCAGTCAGTCCTGGGCACAGCAACAGCCTCTGCCCTGAGTCTAGTGAAACCCACCAATAGCCTGTGATATTCCCTACACAGTCAAAGCGCCAGCAGACTCTCAGAAGCAGGTCCTGGCTTAGACAGAGCTCCTTCAAGCAATTTCCACTTCCCTGACTAGGATCCCAGCTCCCCACAGAGAAGATGGAGCCCACTGCATGCTCTCCCTGCCTCCCATGGAAGTGGAAGTCTCTCTCTCTCTCTTCCGCAAGGCATTAAGGGAGATGTGGTCTCCAAAGTGGGATTGCAGCACTCAAGATCTTCCCAACTGGAACACTCCCAGTTAAGTTAAGGGGCCCTCTAGTAGTGGGTGCCTACAGTTCATTTATTTTACACAGAGAAGGTGAGTGAGATAATATCTTTGTTGGTCAAATAAAACAGCAGTTCTCAACCATGGGTCCGGGGCTCTCTGAGGGGCCATGAGAAGATTTCAGAGGGTCTGTCAAGCAGGCCTGGCATTAGATTCACTGGGGCCCAGAGCAGAAAGCCAAAGCCCTGCCATGCAGGGCTGAAGCCGAGGACCCTGAGCCCCGCCACCCAGAGCTGAAGCCGAAGCTTAAGCAACTTCGTTTCATGGGGACCCCACCGCAATTGGGCCTCAGGCAGTTGCCCTGCTTGCTAACCTCTAACCCCGGCCCAGGCTTTTATATGCAGAAAAACAGTTGTGGCACAAGTGGGCTGTGGAGTTTTTACAGCAGGCTAGGGGGAGGACGTTGGGGATCAGAAAGGAAAAGGTTGAGAATCCTTGCAATAAAAGATACCTCACCCAGCTTGCCCAATATGGCTACCAGAAAACTACAAACATATAAATTACATACATATAAGGCCAGATCAACTATGCCGATTTACAATACCTGAGGATCTGGACCATATATTCTATACTGTACTGATACTATATGTTATTTATTTTTGTTTATATGTTTGAAAATCAACAAGTCTTTATGCAATGGAACAAATGTATATAAAAGAAAGCATGGATTCCAAAAATAAAAATCACAAACATGTTACCATACATTTTTAGAAGTATAGAAATACTTTCATTTATGTGTGATGGGATGGCCTCCATGCCTTGTAGAGTTGTATTTAACTTAGAATAGGAAAGGAAATTGCAAAGTTTTTGTTAGGTAATCATTACAGTAACTGATTTGCTTCTGTTTTCTTGTAATTTAGAAGGGAAATAGTTTGACCTTCAGTTAAGTTCTCTCAGGTTTTGTCAAACTTTATGCCAACAGCAGTCACTGATTTTAATTGAATGGAAACAACCGTTCTCATCCTCTGTGTCATATTGCTGGATTTCATATCATTGAATTTCAATCTGGTTTCACTGGGACCTACTGAATATGGCTTATGCCAGCCTCTGAGTCTGCTTGTTACACTTCTATCCAGGGCAGTATTGTTTGCCTTTTTGTCTGCTCTCTGATTAAATTGACATCTTTTTACCTTTTGTGACTCCTGTGTCATTTTCTGTTGACAGCATCTAGTAATGGTAACAAACCAGTGTCCTTGTGGAAGGGGCAGCAATCATTGATTGGCTGGGCGTATTAATGCAGACCCTTTAAATGTCATGCAGACATGGCTTTGTGCTAAGTGGCAGCTGAATGGGTGCCAGGGAGAGATGTTATTAAGCACAGATAACAGGCAGCACCCTCTATACACTGCCAATGTCACATTGTACCATTTGAGGAATTGTTGGGAGATAAATTTGTTCAAGCAATTCTTCCTTCCTATCACCTTCCACGGAAGCTATTTAAGGCAGAAGAGTTGCAATCACATTCTGACTAGACTGCCTCTGGCATGAAGTGCATACAGCTTCAAAAAAGTTGAAGTTGTTTTTGTACAGTCTATGTACACTTCACAGCAATCTGTGTACACTTCACAGCTAAAAATCTCTTCAGAACAAGAAGACAGAGCCTGATGACATGAAAGGTTAAATGTTTGCCATCTATACATGCTTTATATTTTCCTTCCTAGCAATGAGTGATTAAGAATTATTATAAGAAGTCCCTGGCCATACAGGTCCAGATAAAGAAGACAAATTAGTTATAGCCACTCCATTTGTTCTCCTAGCTGAAAGTGATTGGGGCATGAGAGTATCTCGGATATAATGTGGCTACAACTATACGAAATGTTTGTGTTTGAGAACAGAGAGGTGGCTGAGATAAGAGTGAAGTGGCTCATTCAGTGAAGCATTTGTGTTTAACTTTAAGCACATGATTAACTCCATTTATTCATGGAAGCACTTAAGTAAATTGCATTGACAAAATAAGCATTTTAGCATGTCAATTAAGCACATACCTAAAGCTTTGCTGGTTAGGGTCTTGATTGGGAATGGAATAGTCAGCTTACAAAGGGAATTTTATTCTCTTTCTTCTCTATTTACACTGTTGTACATCCAGTCACTATAAACCAGGGGTCGGCAGCTTCTGGCATGCGGATCGCCAGGGTAAGCACGCTGTCAGCAGGTTCAGCCAATTGCAGCTCCCACTGGCCACCATCCTAGGCCAACGGTGGTGGCGGGAAGCCGTGGCTAGCACATCTCTTGGCCCATGCCACTTCCCGTCGCCTCCATTGGCCTGGGACAGAGAACCGCGGCCAATGGAAGCCGTGGTCGGCCGAACCTGCCGACACGGCAGGTAAACAAACTGGCCCAGCCCACCAGGGTGCTTACCCTGGCAAGCCACGTGCCAGACGTTGACAACCCCTGCTGTAACCAATGGAATAACCCTGAGTTTACATTGGTTCAATTGAACTGAGAGCATATTTGGCCCAATAACTCTCCCTGTCTTTTGAGCCTGCTATCTTATATATATAATTGTTTTAATTTACAAAAGTTCATTTTCTTTATAATTTGGATCGTTTTTGTTTTTTTTTAATATAAAATGATCTGGCCCTGCTTGACAACAACGTTAGTCACCCTATGCCATCCTCCAATGTCTAAACAGGTGAAATTGGTGAAAATAATCTATAAACTTTCATAGTAGGCTCCAAATCAAACTCAAATCCAAATATTTTGGGCTACAGTTTTTAGTGGATGTAAAGAGGCTAATTGTGAGTTAGCCTCTTCACAAAACAAGCAATATATATTAGATCAAGGCTTTTCATCTTGGATTTCCCAATACTAAAGGCTCAGAGTGCACAGTACTTCAATAGATTTTAGATATAGTAGGTCTGATTCTATATTCATTTTTACTTGCGTAAAATCCAAGGGGTAGAATTTTACACCAGCATTAACACCAACTTTGCACTGATATAAGTGATGACAAAGCATAAAGCCGTGGAGAATCAGGCCTAGTGCTATTATACAAACTTTGTGGTATATCCCTAATTAATTGTAAAACAATTTTAAAAGGAGAAGGAAATACTCCTCAAAAGACACCACTTTTAGAATATGTTACAGTAAGTGGTTGCCCTCGCTGTCATAGCGCCCGTTGACATCAAGTTGTGGCATTGACAGAATCCTTTTCCTCCACTGACCCTATTCCCACCATTTTAGTTCTGCTATTTCTCCTGGGAGACTTCTGCACCAAAAAATTAAAAATTTTGTGCACAATATTTTAAAATTCTGCAAAATTCTGCATTTTTTGTTAAAATAATGCAATATAATCATGCTGGTTTCAATTATTTCAATAATTTATTTAAACTACAATACAATGGATGGAGAATGGTAGTGGGGAGCATTAGAGGAAATCCTCAAACTCCCTTGCCTAATAGTAATGTAGCTAGGTTTGACCCTTTATCTCTAGTTATTAGTCAACAAATATATGCAGCCATATGCTCAGAGTTACATCATGGGCAACTGCAGAACAATTGAAGACTGGTGAATCAAACTCAGACTTTTTATTGGCTACTGACTTCTTCAGAAAGGTCAGTAGCAAACAGTTCATGGAGCACATTTTGATAGGAAACTTTTTCAGTCCAAAAATTTATCCCAGTTCTAATTACTAAAGCACCATGCACATTTATACGGCCACAGTCTTTTACACTGCTCTGGCAATGTAAAGGAGCTTTACAAATTTTATACTTGTTTTATACTCCTGGGGGAATTCACAAACACAATGGGAACAATTCAGTAAGCAGGCAGACTGTTACATTCTGCTCTGCCTGAGGGGACAGAGCCTGCCCCATTCCTACCTTCTCAGAAACACCTGAAAGCCCTTCCCCTCCACATCAAGCATCCCGCAACAGCAAGCGGGACAGAAAGAGTGTTTCTCTCTCTCACAAGCATGACTGCTCAGCCCCCCACTCCATGATTTACATCTCTACCGGCTGCTCTGGATGCCCAAACCAAACTGCCTCCGCTGTCAGGGAGGGGTGTGTGACCACTCCTTTGCTTCCCCATCAGAAGTCATTTTTCTGCAGGGAAGCAAAGAAATCTGTGGGGAACATGAATTTTGTGCACATACAGTGATGCAGAATTCTCCCAGGAGTAAGCTATATCCTATATCTTCCATGTCCTAGCCCTCCAACCAGATCACTTTTCAGTTCAGTCAATTTCAGGGGAACCAAAAAGATCCAAACAAAAACTCAAAGTCTCAGTGACCTCATAGCACTTCTTCAGCCCCAGCCTAAGCTTAACAGTCCTTGTCCCTTACCAAAGGCTTACACCATCTGTTCTGCGAGATGGTGGTAGGGGAAACCAAGCATGTCCCCTCCTCTGGGTTCCAGCCTAGGGTCCTTATGATAAGTAGCTAATGTTTCTTTCTTCTGATCCCTTGCTGGCTCCCTGGCTGCTTCCCATCTTTGCCTGCTTGCAGGCATGTATTGTGGAGCAGCACTCTCCAGTCCTTTTTCCACTGAGTTTCATCTCACAGCCTAGTTTTTCCCGGTCTGTTGCTAAAGAAATTTCTGCAGGTTTCTCTTAGTCTCTCCAGCAGATGCCTGAAACCCCTTCACTTTTGGTGCCCTCAACCAGTCGCAGTGTTTAAGCTTTCCATTACAGCTCTCCTCTCAGTTCTTCCCATTGGCCTTGAAGGCCTTCCTTTATAGGTTTATAGTTTCTCTACAATTGGGTTTAATCCTTAATACACTGTCTCTCCTCTGGGTGCCACAGAATGGTCTAACTGGGCCCACTGCCTCCCTGTAAATACTTCATTTGACAGGATGGGGCATACACCCAATGAGTTACCCATGGTAACTTCAAGCTATTTCTCAGCTTAAGACATGTTTTTTCCAAAACAGGAAATATATTCATGTTATGATTAGCAGGAGGTCCCAACTAAGATTATGGCCCACTGTGCTAGGTGATATACATGTACACAAAGTAAGAGTTTTTGAGCTCTTTGGAGCAGAGGCTATATAAATAGACAAGATAGTCAAAGGGAAATATTATCATCATTTTACAGATGGGGACCTGCAGTACTGAGCTTTAAAGTGACTTGTCTAAGATCTTCTCTGCATACACAATCTTCCCTGTGGGAAAAGGATGGTAGTCATGTTGCTTAATGCATTACTAGAAGGAACTCAGTGAAGAGGATGGTGTAAATATATGCAAAGACTAGGTCACACAGAAAGTCCATGACAGAACTGAGAACTGGACTCCAATCTTCTGAGTCACAATCCAGTGAACAAAAACCTCAATCCAATGCCTTAGTCACAAGGCCACCCTTCTTTTTGCACCAGGTGAAGGCTATAGCTTGTGTTATTATTAATATTGCTTCATACCATCCAAAGTAACATGAGGTGACCAACTGTTTTAACGGGAAAAACCATATATACAAGTAGGAGGGAGAAAAATTGTTCTTTTTAACCACTGAGAACAGGACAAGAAGCAATGGGCTTAAATTGAAGCAATGGGGGGATAGGTTGGACATTAGGAAAAACTTCCTAACTGTCAGGATGGTTAAGCACTGGAATAAATTGCATAGGGAGGCTGTGGGATCTCCATCATTGGTAATTTTTAAGAACAGGTTAGACAAACACTTGTCAGGGATGGTCTTGATTAGGAGTTCCCAAACTTGGTTCATGGCTTGTTCAAGGTAAACCCGTGGCAGTCTGTGAGACACTTTGTTTACCTGAGCATCCGCAGGTGAGGCCACTTGCAGAGCCAGTGATCACGGTTCGCTGTTCCCGCAGCTCCCATTGACTGGGAACGGCAAACCACAGCCACTGGGATCTGTGATCAGCCGTACCTGCAGATGTTCAGGTAAACAAAGCATAGACTCATAGACTCTAGGTTAGCATCTCGCGGCATGCATGGGGCTTACCCTGAACAAGCTGCAAACCAAGTTTGGGAACCCCTGGTCTAGATAATACTTAGTCCTGACACGACTGCAGGGGACTGGACTAGATGACTTCTCAAGGTCTCTTCCAGTTCTATGATTCTATGATTCCGTGCTGCATTGAAAGAAAAAAAATCTAATAAAATATTACAAGACATGGGACCAATTTAAGTCAGTTGCAAACCACTCACTGGGACCCAATTTAAGTTAACGTGTTAAAATTATCTGTGTTAAACATATGTACTTGGGATAAACTTTTAAATCAGTGGGTCTGGATAACTTGCACCCAAGAGTCCTAAAAGAGTTGACTGAGAAGATCTCTCACCCACTGCTATCAATTTTTTAATAAATCCTGGAAAACTGGGGAAATTACAGAAGACTTTTCAGACCAAACCTGATTTATTCTTTGATAAGTTTCAATTTTGGTTCATAGGATTACTGTGTAGGTGTAGTATATTTAGACATTTGTGAGGTTTAGTACCACAAAACAATCTGGTTAAAATACAGAACTACACAATATCAGTAAAGCCCATGTTAACTAAATTAAGCAATGCCTAACTGACAGATCTCCAAAAAAAAAGTAATGGGGAATCAGTATAGTATGGGAGTGTTTTCTAATGGGATTCCGCAGAGTTCGGTACTCAGTTGACACTATTCAACATGTTTATCAAAGATCTGAAAGTAAACATAATCATTGCTGATAAATTTGAAGATAACACAAACATTGACAGAGTGGTGGATAATAATGACAGGGCAATCATACATAGCAAGCTGAACTGATTGGTAAATTGAGCCCATAAATACAGCCAAATGCAAAGCTATGCATTTAGGAAAACAGAATGCAGTCAATACCTACAGAATGCAGTGTATCACAGAAAGCAGGGACTCTGAACTGGATTTGAGAATTATAATGTACAAGCAACACAACAAGAGTTCTCAATGCAATGCTTTAGCAAGAAAGGCTAATGCGAACCTTGGATGTATAAAAAGGAGATAGTGAGTAAGAGTAAGGAGTTGATTTTACCTCTGTACACAGCACTGGTGAAACTGATAATGGAACACAGTGTCCAGTTCCTGTGTCCATATTTGTAAAAGGATATTGAAACACTGGGGAGAAATTACTGAGTACTAAAGAGCTTTTTAATCTAGAGGAGAAAGGCATAACAAACACCAATGGATGGAAGCTGAAACCAGACAAATTCAAATTAAAAAATAAGGTAACATTTTTAACAGTGAGGCGGATTAGCCACTAGAAAAAATTGCCAAAAGAGAGATGGATTCTTCATCTTTTGCTGTCTTCAAATCAAGTCTGGATGGTTTTCTGGAAGATATGCTTTAGCCAAACTCAAGTTATTGGGTTCAATGGAAGGGAAAGTGGGTAAAATTTAATGGCCTGTATTATACATATCAGACTAGATGATCTTATGATCCCTTATGGCCACAAACTCTATGAATCTGCTTTAAAAAAAAAGACAATGTATCATATTAAGTCCAAGTCATAGCTACAGAGCTAGCTGCATATCTGATCTTTTACTTGGCCTCTCTCTAATTGAACCTCCTCAGGTATGAGGATTCAAGCCTCTACTTCCCTGTGATAGAATCCCATCATTGTCTGACTCTTAAACCAGGTGCTAGGCTACAGTACTCTGTGTACCAGCTGTGCTCACCCCCAAGTTCAACTGGCCTGAGGTATCTGTTGTTCTTCTGATTACTTTGACCCCAGAAAGCATTCTCAAACGAATATATTGTTTAATCTTAACAGTAGGAGCAAAACATAAGAGAATAGAATTTTTAAAACACTAAAAGGCCCACACCTTGGCTACCTTACCTATAGTTCTGGCCAGGACTATGATACCCCAGAACCCTGACTTCCTGGGATCTGAGTGTCCAAACATTTTGGCCCGAGGGCCACATCCGAGTGGGGGAATTGCATGCAGGGCCATGAATGTAGGGCTGGGACAGGGGGTTGGGGTGTGGGAGGGGGTGCAGTGTGCAGGAAGGGGCTCAGGGCAAGGGGTTGGGGTGAAGGAGGGGTGTGGCAGGGGGCTCACGGCAGGGGGGTAGGGAGCTCAGGGCAGAGGGTTGCGGGGCGTGGTGCAGGAGGGATTCGGGGTGCAGGCTCTGGCCTGCTGCCACTTACCTTGAGCTTCCTGCCTGCCCTGGCCCTGCGCCACTCCAGAAAGTGACCAGCATGTCTGTCAGTGGCTCCTGGGAGCAGGGTGCGGCAGGCAGCTCCACTGCAGACTGCCCTCACCTCTGGGTATCACCCCCAAATCTGCCATTGGCCACAGTTCCCTGTTCCCGGCCAATGGGAGCTGCAGGGGGCAGTGCCTGCAAGCGAGGGCAGCACATGGAGCTCTCCACCCCTTCCTCCCCCAGGCGACACAGGGACGTGGTGCTGGCCGCTTTTGGACATGGCATGGAACCAAGGCAGGCAGGGATACTGCCTTAGATCCAGGCCAATGGGGGCTGAGAGAAGCGGCGCAGGCCGAAGGATGTGCTGGCCACGACTTCCTGCCACCTCCATTGGCCTGGGACGGCTAACCACGGCCACTGGAAGTCACGATCGGCCGAACCTGCAGACGTGGCAAGTAAACAAACTGGCCCGGCCTGCCAGGGTGCTTACCCTGGCGAGCCACATGCCAGAGGTTGCCGACCCCTGCTCTAGTGCCTGAGCTACTTCTGTGTATTGTCCAGCCACTAGAGGGAGACAGAGAACCAAACTGAATAAGCATGAGTTACATCATTAATTAGACCACTGTACATTGTATTTCTTGGCTGTATTATTTAAGGAAAGTCTCAAAAATATCAAATTAAATTAGAGAACTAAAAATGTCCATGTCAAGAAACTGCAAAGCTTTTGAATTTTGATTACATAAATAGAATAGCATCTGTTTTTTAATCATATTTGATACATATCTGTGGAATTGTTTCCTGATGAATATTTTTGTTGCTGTGTCTCCAGTTGCTGAGAGAACAATGATGTCTATGACACTCATCTGTTACTGTAATTAAACTTTCAGGCCATCTGTGCAATAGATTTCATAATATTTTCAAGTGGAACAGATTTTTTTTTAATATTTCTCTATTTTTGCTTGCTAAGAAAGCTATTATCTCGTTGAACTTTGAGAGAATATCTATTTCAGAGCAGTTAGCAAAGAAGATGCTGTGAAAACATTTCACCAGAGCAGAAGGCAGACACCAGGTAGAGCACTAAAAGGTTAAATGAAAAGTTCTTCCTTTCCAAGGCCTTTGCTCAGATCCTTAAGTTAATGTACTTCTTTAGCAAATGTTGGTGACACAATTAGTACCTAAAACAGGGCAAGGAGCTGCTTTCCTTAAGAATCCTTTTGGTATTAAATGATTCTATCATCTGTAGCAAGGGAAACGCTAAAGGTCCGAACTCAGGTCTTGGCCAGTAAATAGGTAGAAATTGATGTAAACAATTTTATTTTTAAATATATTTTCTTTTCATTCTGGATGAATGTTGAAAAATTATTTTGGACTTCAAAATTTAATGAACTGGAAGAGGCATCAAAGATAACTTTAAATAAAAATCAAGACCAAGATTATACTACTTTAAAACCTTGAGCCTTTAAAATCTGTTTACAGTGCTCAGCAGTGTTCATCAGGGTTTTTGTGCCCTGTTGTGTGAATGGAGACTATGCATAGGCACAAATAACATTAAGTATTATGTTTTGCACAGAACCATAGTAAGTGTCCAGGCCTTTGTATTCCCACTTTTCGTTGCAGTAAAGCAAGGCAAAAAAGGGGAGGATGTGGGCAGAGAATGAGTCTGAGAAATGGTAACCTTAATTGGGATCCAGCTCTTGCTAATGTGTAGTGTAAATATACACTCCAGTCTTAGGCCTTTCTTTCCCTGGTAGGCAGGGATAACTTTGGTGTTACACAGCAATCTTTTCATTATTGCAGGGTCAGCACTTCTGAATGTACAAAGGTCTCCTGAGGCACCTGAAATCTTCAGATAACCTGCATTTAGTAATGCTTCTTTGCATAGCCGAAACATAAGCTGTGGGATAAGGACTCAGAGAGCTCAGCAGAAACCTCTCTTCCCTGCCCTCCCTCTTCTCCCTTCACCTTGTCTTATTTGCAGCTCTAATTAAGACCTTGAGGTGGGATTTACAAAGGAACTTAGGTGTTACAATGCTGAGCATATGGCACCCATCTTTTAGCACCTAGAAAATCACAGGAACAACACTGCTGTCCTCAAAGCTGAGTTAGAACTGAGGCTCCCTCTACAGTGACTGGGAAGAGATAGATGCCTTAGAATGTGATCCAGAAAAAGCAGCATGCTAGGCATGGAGACATCTAAGCTAGCCAACAGGAGATGCCAATGACAGTGTTGTGTATTCATAGAATCATAGAACCATAGAATATCACAGTTGGAAGGGACCTAAGGAGGTCATCTAGTCCAGGGATTGGCAACTTTTGGCATGCGGCTCGCCAGCGTAAGCACCCTGGCGGGCCGGGCCAGTTTGTTTACCTGCTGCATCCGCAGGTTCAGCGGATCGTGGCTCCCACTGACTGCAGTTCACCACTCCAGGTCAATGGGGTCAGCGGGAAGCGGCGGCCAGCACATCCCTCGGTCCACGCTGCTTTCCACAGCCCCCATTGGCCTGGGGCGGAAAACCGCGGCAAGTGGGATCCGCGATCAGCTGAACCTGCGGACACAGCCGGTAAACAAACTGGCCTGGTCCACCAGGTTGCTTACCCTGGCAGGTCGCGTGCCAAAGGTTGCCGATTCCTGATCTAGTCCAACCCCCTGCTCAAAGCAGGACCAGTCCCCAAGTAAATCATCCCAGCCAAGGCTTTGCCAAGCCTGACTTTAAAAACCTCCATGGAAGGAGATTCCACCACCTCCCTAGATAACCCATTCCAGTGCTTCATCACCCTCCAAGTGAAAAAGTTTTTCCTAATATCCAACCTAAACTTTCCCCACTGCAACTTAAGACCATTACTCCTTGTTCTGTCATCTGCTACCACTGAGAACAGTCTAGATCTACCCTTTCAGGTAGTTGAAAGCAGCTATCAAATCTCCCCTCATTCTTCTCTTCTGAAGACTACATAATCCCAGTTCCCTCAGCCTCTCCTCATAAGTCATGTGCTCCCGCCCACTAATCATTTTTGTTGCCCTCCTCTGGACTCTCCAATTTTTCCACATCCTTGTTGTAGTGTGATCATATCCCTCGATCTGCTGGCAATGCTCCTACTTATACAGCCCAAAATGTCATTAGCCTTCTTGGCAACAAGGGCACACTCTAGACTCATATCCAGCTTCTTGTCCACTATAACCCCTAGGTCCTTTTCTGCAGAACTACTGCCTTGCCACTCATTCCCTAGTCTGTAGCAATGCATGGGATTCTTCTGTCCTAAGTGCAGGACTCTGCAATTGTCCTTGTTGAACCTCATTAGATTTCTTTTGGCCCAATCCTCTAGTTTGTCTACATTCCTCTGTAGCCTATCCCTGCCCTCCAGCATATCTACCACTCCTCCCAGTTTAGTGTCAGCTGCAAACTTGCTGAGGGTGCAATCCACACCATTCTCCAGATAATTAATGTAGTTATTGAACAAAACCAGCCCCAGGACCAACTCTTGGGACACTCCCCTTGATCCTGGCCACCAACTAGACATGGAGCCATTGATCATTACCCATTGAGACCCGTTCTATCCACCTTATAGTCCTTTCATCCAGCCCATACTTCTTTAACTTGCTGGCAAGATTACTGTGGAAGACCCTATCAAAAGCTTTGCTAAAGTCAAGGAATAACATGTCCACTGCTTTCCCCTCATCCACAGAGTCACTTACCTCATCACAGAAGGCCATTAGGTTAGTCAGGTATGACCTGCCCTTTGTGAATCCATGATGACTGTTCCCGATCACTTTCCTCTCCTCTAAGTCCTTCAAAATTGATTCTTTGAGGACCTGCTCCATGATTTTTCCAGGGACTGAAGTGAGGCTGACTGGCCTGTAGTTCCCCAGATCCTCCTTCTTCCCTTTTTTAAAAGATGGGCACTACATTAGCCGTTTTCCAGTCATCTGGGACCTCCCCCAATCACCATGAGTTTTCAAAGATAATTGCCAATGGTTCTGCAGTCACATCCACCAACTCCTTTAGCACCCTCAGATGCAGTGCATCTGGCTTTTCTAAATAATCCTGAACCACTTCTTTCTCCACAGAGGGCTAGTCACCTCCTCCCCATACCGTGCTGCGGTGCAGTCGTCTGGGAACTGACCTTGTTTGTGAAGACAGAGGCAAAAAAAGCATTGAGTACATTCACTTTTTCTACATTCTCTGTCCCTAGGGTGCCTCCCCATTCAGTAGGGGGACCACATTTTCCCTGACCTTCTTATTGCTAACATACCTGAAGAAACCCTTCTTGTTACTCTTAACATCCCTTGCTAGTTGCAACTCCAAGTGTGATTTGGCCTTCCTGATTTCACTCCTGCATGCCTGAGCAATATTTTTATACTACTCACTGATCATTTGTCCAATCTTCCACTTCTTGTGTGTTAGTCCCACTCGTCTCTCAGAGATATGTGCCTAAGTATGGGCTGCAGGAAGGCTCCTATCATTGTTTTCACTTCATGAATAAGAACCCACCTCCTAGAGAATCAGGTGGCTTAGGTGCCTAAACTGTTTCTTGAGAAAATGACTTCAGAGCCTTCCTTATTCCACACAAAATGACCAGAGGAGGTGCCACTACTCATCTTATAAATTTATCCTAGAGGTTAGGCAACTAACCTGGGGTGGGAGGGATATGGGCAATGTTGGTTCAGTTGCCCGCTCTGACTCATGGAGAGAAAAATGTTTGAATAGGGGTCTCTCATATTTCTCAGGAGCGTGCTTTAACCATTGAGGTATGGGATATTCTGAAGTGGAGCTCTCTCAATCTCTCTGTTGAAGGTTTTCGATTGTGGCTGAATAATGAAAGACTGATTGGAACCAGGAGAGTGGACCCAGGGTCTCCCATCACTCAGGTGAGTGCCCTAACCACTGAACCACATAGTCATTCTCACTCACTCAATGGCTATTTAATTATTTATACACTGTGGAACAGACTTTGGGTGAAAGCGAGCAATAGAATCACTTTGTAATCCAGTGGTTAGCAAACTCGCCTGGGAGGTGGGAGGCCCTGGATCTGCCTGCTACTATCACACTTTCGTTATTTTTCCATAGAGGAACAGCTTCAATAGGAGAGACTGAGAGAGCCTCACATCAGAGTATCCCAGAGCTCAATGGCTAAAGTACTTTTCTGAGAGGGGAGAGACCTCTTGTTCTACTCCTCTCTCTTGCTCTCTCAATCTCTATCTCTGGTAGAGATGGAGAAATTGAACCTGGGTCTTCCACATCCCAGACAAGTGGTCTTTCCACTGGGCTAAAAGGTACAAGGTATGCACTACTCCTCCTTCTCTGGCCAGATTTGAACTGGACCTGATCTGGAAGGTGTATCCAGAGGCCACCTAGCAAATCAGGCCCTGCATGCAACGTAGGCAACCAAATACCTATCTTCCCATGTTAAGAGAGAAACTGAATTGACAAAACCACAGCCATTTCGTGCACTATTAACTGAAGTGAGAACACCACGTAGTCAGGAATAACTTGAGATTTTCAAAAGTATAAGAAATAGCTGTAGCTGCAAATTTGCCAATAAGGATAGAAAGTAAAATTAGAAGAATCATGAGAATGGGCAGAAGTGTGGATAACTGACCTTGGAGCTAGGCGTTCCTGATTACAAGTTTTTGCTGATGTTGTGACTAGGAGCTGATTTTCCTTTGTTTTGAGCAACCTATAAAAAGATAAGAAAGAATGTGTAAGTTGGATAAGTTTTCTATGAGTGTGGAGGCTGACATCCCAGTACCTAGCAGCTAGAAGGAAGGCCAGGCACCAGAAACCTGCTGCTAATTACTCAACACCATCTCAGACTTTGGGTAACTAGATCTGGTTTGCTCTAGACTACTGCTATTTCAGCTGTGTTCTGTAGACTCTGTAAACAGGATTTTCTTGGGTCAAAGCACTGACGTTTGGGTCATTAATTTATCAGATGGAGGAGCTGTGTTCCCACTGATTTATTTCTGAAACTGCATGGAGAAAGCAAAATAGATGTTTCTATAGTGTTGGGTTCTGAAAAACCCGGCTAATTCCCCCCAGTTCATGAATATCTCTGGGACTTAGGTGAGAGATGGATGTCCAGATGCCTACAGTGAGGTACTAGTGCACATACACCAGGGTCTAAAACTTAGGTGCCTAGGGAACTTTTGATAGCAGAAATTAAGGCACCAAGTGAGTTTGGGCACCTTCAGAGTTAGGTGGCAGCCAAACAGGAGTTTTGTGAGTTGCAGTGCTGCCATGCACAGGAATTTAGGTGCCTAACTCTGGAGTTTAGGCACTTAAGTTGCTTCACAGATAACACCCTTGGTAATTAATATAATGATAATCCTGGAAGGATATAACCATACATTGGTTAACCTGGAAGATCAGTTACATGGGATTTCCTCTTTTAATAAAGCATCTTATCACTCCTGCACCAGATGACCTTCATAAAGATGCTTGGTGAGATATCTGATTATTAGGTGAAATCGCTCTGCTTGCCACATATTTCCCATTTGATTACATAATTTCCGAACTACAGAGAATACAGCAAATGCCAGAGCAAAAAAGGTAAATAATGAGGTGTGATTAACATTAATTGTCAGTGCGGTCCAGCAGGTTTATGCTACTCCACACTCAGGCTATTTCCCTTTGAGTAAGTAATAAACCAGCCATTTAGTTGGCTCTATTAAAAATTTCCATATTAGTCATTAGCAACAGGGTATGAGACAAAACATTCTAAAATTTACAGACTTAGCAATTTAAGATAATTAAGGTACATTTAAAGGAATCAATAATAAACCTAATTCATCACTAGTGCAGGACTAGTCAACCTTTTTTCTTGTACCTACTTTGCTCAACATCATCTAACAAAGAAGCTTGTTAATTATTGGGGAAAAAAACTGTCTGAATTCCAAATGGCTGTTCATAATCCTGTTTCTTTTTATTTCCTATTAATAAAGATTCACGCAAACAGGATTTTGTTCTCACACATTTGGGAGAAAGGCAGTCTTTACACGAACATTACACCTCGCTGAACATTTTTGAATGTTGAAGTTTGTTTATGATGAAAAGGGATACTTTTTTCACAAAATTTTCCACAAAAAAAATGTTCAATTTTTGACTAGCTTTAATGAATACCCAGCTGAACAAAGGTATATATCCATGGATAAGGATTTTGTTATTCATGATTTACTATTTGTATTTCTGCTTCAAAAGTCATTATCCAGTCAGGAAGCAGAAATTATACCATATGATATACACAACCAATCAAATGGCACACATAACTAATATACAACAGCAAAACATTAAAGGGAACAGTTCATGAATAGCCTTTAGGCTGAAATTTCTTTGCATAAACTTTAAATCTAACAATTCCACAAATACCATCCTAAAAAATTGAAATGTTTGCATTCAATTGACATATAGAAGTGGCTTTATTTATTCATAATAAATAATCTGACCTGCTGTTTTATCACAACCTTTCCCTCTCTTTTAAGGAAACTGTTTTTCCACTGAGATCTCATCAGTTATTCTGCATTACATTCGGCAAGATTCTCAATATTCTCAAGATTCTCTGTAGGATCAAAGCTCATACAGAATTTTTTCAGGTATATGCTACTGCAATAAATCGATATTTTCAAGAAACAACTGAACCTGAAGGGACGTTAAGCAAAGGCAGGGTCAGTCTATGCCTCAGAATCTTTTTGGATTCACTGAGCCACATCATAGCATGCAGGGAAATAAGAAGGATGTGCTGAAGAAAACAACAATGGAAATGTTGAGCACAAAGTCAAGAGCATGCATCCTTCAGATATGCAGAGAACTGTAAATGGTATATTTATTAAGTGTCACAGAAGCTGCAGAAGTTCAGCTATAACAAGGGAGATAATTAGTAAGTGTTTAATATAATGCAAGGTGTACCCATGAAGGATTTCCTTGCAGGAACTGCAAGAGCATGATATATGGCTCAGGAAAGCAGTGTGGCATAATGATGCTCCAGAAAGAGAGCAGGTAAAAGGTACAAGACTGCATATCACTGCAGCCAGATGTGGGCAGAGATGAACACAGAGATTGCATACAGAACAGAGACTCAAAAAGTCAAGCATCTGAGGTGGATATGCAGTGGTTGTAAGGAGGACTGATGCTGCTTCCACTCCCTCACCTATGGGAATGCAAAACCAATGAGTGGCAATGAGCCGTCCCTTCAATAGCTTACTAGGTCCATTTGACAGCTTAATGATAACACGGAAATGTCCACAGCCAATTTAAGTGAGCTCACTAGTTATCATTAATCCTGTGTGACATAGGTGGAGTTATTTCTCCATTTCTAACACTAAGCATTGTTTTTGATCATATGATTCTACATACTATGTCCTGTCTTTGTACCTATCTTCTTTGACCTATAATATCACCCCCTCCCCTTTTTTAAATATCTAATCACATCTGGTTTTATCCAAGTTTCTAACTCTTATTCTCTATAACTATAGGTTTCACATTGCAGAGAACTGAAAGAATTAAATATTTTCGTTCTCCATTATAAATGGAGTTTAATCTTATCAGAGTTTACTGTAAGTATGCTCTACTGTACAGATGACATTGTATAACATTCTAAATTAGACATGATCATTCACTTAAAATTCTAGAACTGACAGTAACCATTATAGTTATATTGATTCTCTCTTTTGTTACTCATTAAAATTAAAAATATTCTTGTCCTAAAGTTTCTGACAAAAAAAAAAAAAAGTCATGTCATTGTGAAAAGGGAATACTGGTGTAAAGTATGAGTTAAGAATGGGAAAAAAAAGATTAGATTTATAAATAATTGAAGAAGACCATTGCCCTCAAAGTACAGATTAAAATAGAGAATATTAGATTTTCATTTCACAAAGTGCCAACTGCAAAATCTGTAAATGTTTGAAGAATAAGCCATCAGGGCTTTGACTTGTTTTTTATTGTCTATCCCTGATTTTGCCACACACACCTGCTTTTTTTCTTTTTTCTCTTTGAGACATCTTCCTGATGCACTTGAATTCAGAAGGCGAGCTAGAGGAACCATGACCTATATTGTTTCATTTGTTCTTTCATTTACTCCACTGTCCAGTCCATTTGAAGCTTCAGTGCTTAATATAACTAAGAAACAGATTATATTCTGGGATTAGGAATTCCAGAATGATATTAGAGCCATACACCTTTCCATTTTCATTAGATGAAGACACATCTAGCCTAAAGGCAGGGTAGTTTATTTTAGTAGTAGCGGAAGTCTTGTGTATTTATTACCTCTGATGTATTTTCATGCTATAGGTATGCACTCTGCAGCCTTGCAAATCTTTCTGCTTGTAGTCAATCTGTTAGAAAATACAGTGATCACCATTGCCCATAGTTACCACACTTTAGAACATGGGACACCATAGTATTTTTTTATACATAGAATAGGAAATAGCTTCTTATTACTAATAGTAGTAATAGTACCCTAATAGTATCCAAATACCACTTCAGTATTTAAACTACAATAATCAATTATGGCTTTTTAATAGTGACTATTGCATTACGGGGCAAATTTAGGCAGTTAAAATAGTTTGATCATTGGGAGGGGAAAAATAAGGACACCTAATAATTATTATTTATATTACCAATAATTTCAAAAGATTTCAATAAAGATCAGGACCCCATTGTTTTAGGTAAAATGCAAACATAAAAGAAGATATTGTACTGGCCCTAAAGAGTTTATAAACTAAGTGCTGGTCTATACTAGAAAATTAGATCAATCCAACTGCATCACTCAGGGATGTGAAAAATTGATGCCTCTGTGAGACATAGTTAAGCCAACCTAACCCCAATGTAGACCACGCTACTACCTCTTGGGTAGGTGAATTAAGTTCAGCAACAGGAGGACCCCACCCATCATGGTAGTGAGTGTCTACACTAGGGGTTCCCAAACTTGGTTCGTGGCTTGTTCAGGGTAAGCCCCTGATGGGCCATGAGACACTTTATTTACCTAAGCGTCTGCAGGTAGGGCTGCTCGCAGCTCCCAGTGGCTGTGGTTCACCTGCATTAGTCAGGAAGTCAGACTAGATTATAATGGTCCCTTCTGACTTTACATCTATGAAAAATAAATGTTCTTACTTTACCAGGGGTACAATAATAGCTTGGATAAAAGCTCTTGCCTTTCCAGGGTTAGCCTAAAGTTTTATAGTGAAAACTCTCCCCTTCCAGTGTTCAATCAGGAAAGCAGCACTCACCATTTTGTTGAACTTGTCTCTTCCCTGCCAGAATCACATGCTCATCTCCTTCTTTTTTACCCCTAGCATCTGGACCTCAGATATCCCCTTGACTCCTCTTTCTACTTCTATAACTCTGTAGGGCCAAAAGGGGAACAAAGGGTTGGCGCAAGGCTGCCAAGCATAGTGCGGTCTCAGTGCAGGCTGGTGGCTTTGGCAATTATTAGCAATACAAATAAAATATAAATCAGTACAAACGTAGTCCTACAACACTGATTTCAAGTATTTAGGTGCCAAGATATGGATGAAAACGCAAAGAGTTAGAAACCCAAATTTGAAAACTGGGCACACAATTGAAAAAGCTGGACTTACAACAATGTAAATAAGGATTCAAGCTGCCTATCAAGACTGCTGTCCTTTACAGAGAAAAAAATAAACTCTTATTTAAATAATTCCAGGTCCCCACAGCAAAATAAGTGGAAATATTTTCTGTGCTCATGAAATGAGTCAGAAAACATTTCATGGACTTTGTTTTATACATATTTTTATAGCCCTAGGGCTGCCACAACCTTGAGTGGTGTAAACAGCATCACAATTATTTTATAGCAAGTATTCATCTGTTCAAGTGCTAATTTTGAAGTGAATGGCTCCCTGTGGGACACAACTCAATTATACATCCATTTTACTTGTAATCCTTATGAACTGTTCTATATTTTACTTGAATTTATAAAGTTGCTATTTTAATATATCTGCAGGCTGAAAAGATGCTTTTTGTCCATTGCCTAAATACATAATTTATTCACTCTAGATTTTTGAAAACTATCTATTTTAAATTTACATGGGGATTTGGGGCAACCTAGGCACCAGTGGGTTAAACAATTCAGTGAAAAATGCCATGTCGAGGCCTAGCACAGATGCACCTGGGCCCTAAGTTCATAGGGACAGGATATTGGGGTAACACTGCAAAGGAAGATAGTGTTGCCTCAGGCCATTATAACAATTGCAAGTTGCAGTTGGTTTTCTATACTAAAGGATACGCTCCTCTATGCCAAAGAATTTGAGAGCTTTTTGATTAAAAAGGCTACTCTTGTTATTGCCATTCATTATGCACTATCACTGTATCATCATTGCCCTACAGCCACAAAGAAGTTTCCTGTCAAAGGCCCAGACTCAGGAAAGTCCTTGAATATGTGCTTAACTTCAAGCATCTGAAGTTAATGTGTTTTCTTATACATTTAAAATTTGTCATGTGCCAGGTCAGAGACAATGATGATTGATCAGGACTTAAGGATGGGCTATTCAAAGTAAAACACTTTTGGATAATAGGTTTGCTCCAAGTGAGAGAAGATATTGTCTCGTCTTTTCTGAAGGTAGGTGGATTTAGGAGTAATGGAAAGTTACCATGAGCACAACAAAAGAAACTGGTGTCTATGAATGGACTCACAAGGGGAATTGAGGAAAAGAGCAATTTTGCACCAGATTAAAATGAGAGAGGCTGCTGCAGAGGCAGCATACGCAAGGGGGTGGAAGACCCTGACTGACTGACTGTCTGTGTTCCATCAATTTCCCAAAAACTCAAGGGAAGGGTGAGCTAGTGAGAGACATTGTGTTTAGGATGTTTTAGTATTTTGTATGATCTGTGCTTTATTTGTTTACAAGAAAGCATAAAAGTGCAAAGTGTCTGTGTGTGCTGTCTGCTTCACAACTGCTGCTTACCTCTGAAAGAGTTAACCTGTAAACCAGAAGCTTCACTCTTGTGGGCTGGAGTTCTGGGACAGGAGTGTGTTTCAGTACCAGGGAATCTGAAAGGTCAGTACTGAGTTCAGAGGGGCTAGGCAGCTACATACAGATTCCAATACTTGGAGAGTGACACCAGGTCTGTGCCTTGAGAGTTTGCCTAGGGACCTCAAGATTGGGGCAGTGGCTGGACTCCATTCGGGGTCCTGAAACTTAACACAGACATATCTAGGTGATCCAGAGCACAGAGGCTTGGATTCTCCTCTCAGCAGTCTTAGGAAGAGAGCTTGCTAGGCTCTGTGACATAGGGCCACAAAATGTAACTTAACTACATATATAGAGCTAGGAGTCCAGTTGTTCGACAAAGTTTCTTCTGGGAGACAGATAACAGTGGACTAGTCTGAAGAATTCAAGAATCTGACTATGAAGCAGGCTTGGAATTACCAGTAGTTTCTGTAACTTTGACTAAAGTATCTGAAAGTTGCATCCCAAGCAAGGGGAAAAATCCTAGGCAAGGGTTTTAGACCGAATTCCATGGACAAAAGAAAACCAGGAAAGAAAAAGTTGAATGCATTATTCAGGAGGTCAGACTAGATCATAATGGTCCCTTCTAACTTTAAATCTATGAAAAGTAATCCACTATCAGTAATTTGAAGTCTTTAAATCAAGATTTGAGGACTTCAGTAACTCAGCCAGGGGCTATGGGCCTATTACAAGAGTGGGTTGATGAGGTTCTGTGGCCAGCAATATGCAGGAGGTCAGACTAGATGTTTCTTTCTTGCCTGAAAGTCTATGAGTCTAGCACAGTGGGGCCAGAAATTTGCTTGGTGCCTAGGCACTACAACAATTAACATGATTAATACTAACAGAATAAGTGGGATAAACTTAAACCTGGAATTATTGGCATGAGTTGTCTGCTAAACCCAATGCCTAATTAGCAGAACAGACAGAGTATCTGGTTAGAACAGAACTTTTCAATAAATATAGAAACATTTTAAATTAACATCTACATTTCTTTATTAACTGTCTCTAAAAATAAGGCTCCTGTGAGCAGCAGCATCAATCCACAAGCAAAATTATCCTTCCATAGCAAATGAAAAGCAAAACTCCCTGGGAAGAGCTATAACGTGCATATTTTTCCCCCTGAGGAATGCTCTGCTACCATGTAGGACCTTAAACATATTGCCACTTTCCGTTCCTTCACCCCTTTTTTAACTTCTTTTCCCTTCTTACCTTCTGACATTCAGATTGCAGGCACAATCAGTTAAAAAAATAATAATACCACCTAGATAGTGCTTTTCATCTTATATACCCCTTTTCTTTTTGAACAACACAGAAACTGTTTTTCCACCCTCAATGGTGGTATAAGTAGTTTCCACAGTATTCTCAGCTCTTGCAAGCCTGAGAGTGAGATTCCAGGGGTAGAAATTGAATTTTGCTCTCCTATTATGCCATTAGGCTGGCCTCTCACTGCAAAAGTCTTGCTAGTATTTTAGGAGGCCTAATTAGATACCCACCACAAAAGAAACAGTTCTGGAGGAATGAACCAAAAAACATTTATCACAAACCAATTCCCACTTTCTGTGTGAAATCCAGAATCACTCTCTCACTTACTTTTCTCTTTTTACTACTCTTTCCTTGTGGAATTTTCCTGATAGTCACTAGATTTCTACTTTTCTCAGATCATAAATCCATATGATCTCATGGATCATTTGGGTGTCCTGGCAAGTCTGATAATGCATAAATCGATTTAGCCTGTTTTACTTGGGGTGTTAGGAAATTTATATGAAGCCTACAGAAGTCTATCATGAGATAATTCCTGGCACTTTCAATATCCTAAGCTTGCAATCAGTTACTCAGTTTAAGGCTGCTTTTAAAGGTCTCTGGATTCAATTTTTGCTGATAGCCTCATTCATATGTTTTCACATTTCAGCCTGCCAGTAGCTTACGCTTAAATACGGTGGCTTGAAAATTCAATCCTTGAACCCAGTTATCAGATTGTTGGTTTGAATTCTAAAACACAGCATAATATTTTCCTAGATAAGAATGGAAGGATCCATAAAAAGAGGAGGTTATAACTACATAGTTATCATCACAGCCATGTCATTGGCTTGATGACCTTAGAGAAGTCAGTAATGCCAAGTCCAGCAAACACTTACACATATGTTTAACTCTACTCACTACTTTTCAAAGGGACAACTCGTGCTTAATTTCAAGCACAAGTGGGGTGAGGCCTTCATCTTGCCATACTTCATATTGCCCATATGTAGAGTGGATAATATGTAAATAAAATGATATTTACCTTATCTAAGTGGAGTTTAGGACAGAACTTATTTGATTACAGCCTCGTTTTCAAAGATGCTAAGTACTTGTATTTCCCGTTAGCTTTAGTAAGTTTGTGGGTATTCAGCACTTCTGAAAATCATGCCAATCATGTTTTAGAGTGAGATCCTTAGATCTAGGGATACATATAAAATAATATAATTTAATGAAAATAAAATATTTGCAACATACAATATTTATAGGAAAAACAGTATGAGACTGAAACCCAGGCAGCTCTGGAAAAGATTCGCCTGTGGGAGAGAGGAAGAAAAGAAGTAGAATCTCATCCTCCTTTGTAGGTGGCATTCCACTGCCTCCAGATCTGGTCTTACTAGTCATGCAGATGTGACTTCCAATGAGTTGTCCTGCAACTTCCTTCCATCTGATGATCTACCCAAGATTCCCAGGATGTAGTGCAATGAGTTTCAATCATGTACCAGTGCTATAACCTACATAAACAGAGTGATGGTTTTATTGCAGCTGCAACATTAGGTCTGACTGATGTCTCTGTGTTGCATTATACAACTACATCCTAGTGTAGGTACCAATGTATATGTATATGTGTATGCTGCTGTGTACACTGGTGGACCTAGCATGCTTGAATGTTTGTGATTGTCTTACCACCTAGTGGCTGGCCTTCAAAGAGAAAATATCAGAGTCATCTCACAGACAGTGAAGATTCTTCTTTAGTTCATGTGTTAGGGACCTGTGAAGATCCTGAATGTAATTCCCTATGTCAGATGAATGTTTGAAAATTAAGGTGTCAGTACTATGTGCAGAGTATGCTTCTATTGCATTGTTACACTGACCATTGTTACACTAACAGCTACAAGAATAGAAAATACAGCTTACCCACAAATGAGTTGGTGACCAACATGACAAGCAAGGATAGTGACAAAGAGAATGTTGACTTGCAAAAAAGTTTTAGCCCAGATCTCATTTAGAGAAAGTGAATATGGCTGTTTGAGGTCTTTTTCAATATTGCTAAATAGTACACAAATGTCTAGTGATGTGTTTTATTGTCAGACGAGTAGCCATGTTAATCTGTTTCCACAAAAAACAACTAGGAGTCCAGTGGCACCTTAAAGACCAACAGATGTATTTGGGCATAATACATATTTGCCTAAATAAATCCGTTGGTCTTTAAGGTGCTAACATACTCCTCGTTGTTTTTGTTTTATTCTAAACTTGTAAAACAAACTTTAGGTAGCAGACATTGTATGTACTCTCTGTCTTTCTGTAATATGTGATGTCACCTTCTAATGGCCATCACACAGAGAATTAAAAGACCCTTCTGATAGAACTAGGTAGCAGAGATCTCTTAGGTCAGTTGTTAGTGTCCTGTGATTATTACTATTATTATTATCATTATTATTATTATTATTAGAGTTGAAAGGATAGGGGTTTCAGTCAGAGATTATTCTCTGAGTGTGGTTGTGTGATCCAACTAGTGATTGTATCTATTTTCTTCATCAGATACATTTTTCTACATCTTAATTGCAATTCTTCTTATATCTATTAATCAAAAACTGCTTATCCTCCTAGAAACCTGTTACCCTCAAAGAGTAGTTATTAATGGTTCCCAATCTTGCTAGAAAGGTATAACGAGTGAGGTTGGTCTGTTTTGGGATCGGCTCTGTTCAATATCTTCATCAACGACTTAGATATTGGCATAGAAAGTATATTTATTAAGTTTGCAGATGACACCAAACTGGGAGGGGCTGCAACTGCTTTAGAGGACAGGATCATAATTCAAAATGATCTGGACAAATTGGAGAAATGGTCTGAGGTAAACAGGATGAAGTTTAAAAAAGACACATGCAAAGTGCTCCACTTAGGAAGGAAAAATCAGTTTCACATATACAAAATGGGAAGAGACTGTCTAGGAAGGAGTACGGCAGAAAGGGATCTAGGGCTTATAGTGGACCACAAGCTAAATACGAGTCAACAGTATGATGCTGTTGCAAAAAAAAGCAAACGCGATTCTGGGATGCATTAACAGGTGTTGTCATAAACAGATGGTTAAGGGTTAATATCTCTTTTACCTGTAAAGGGTTAAGCAGCTCAGTGAACCTGGCTGACACCTGACCAGAGGACCAATGGAGGGACAAGATACTTTCAAATCTTGGTGGAGGGAAGTCTTTGTTTGTGCTGTTTGTTTTGTTTGTTGTTCGCTCTTGGGGCTAAGAGGGACCAGACGTACACCTAGGTTTTCTCCAATCTTTCTGAATCAGTCTCTCATGTTTCAAAATAGTAAGTACTAGCCAGGAAAGGCGGATTAGTCTTATGTTTGTTTTCTTAACTTGTGAATGTGTATTTTGCTGGAAGGATTTTTACCTCTGTTTGCCGTAACTTTGAATCTCAGGCTGGGAGTGGGAAAGTCCCTCTAGTCTATATGAATCTGAATACCCTGTAAGCATTTACCATCCTGATTTTACAAAGATAATTTTTACTTTTTCTTTCTTTAATTAAAAGCTTTCTTTTTAAGAACCTGATTGATTTTTCCTTGACAGACTGGAACAAACATGACACATTGGGTATGTCTACACATTGGGTATGTCTACATAGCAAAGAAAAATGCACGGCTGGCCTGTGCTGCCTGACTTGGGCTTACAAGGCTTGGGCTGCAGGGCTGTTTCATTGCTGTGTAGACTTCCAGGCTCAGGCTGGAGCCTGGTCTTTGGGACCCTCTCATCCCGCAGGACCCCAGAGCTTGGGCTTTGGCCAAAGCCCGGAAGTCTACACGGCAATGAAACAGCCCAGCAGCCCAAACCCTGAGAACCTGAGTCAGCTGGTGTTGGCCCTTCACAGGTATCTAGTTGCTATGCAAACCTGCCCATTGGGATACAGGAAAGAATATTTTGTTCTTTTAGTTTGTTGCTTGTTTTTATTATTTTTTGTTCTTAATATCTCACAGTTTGTTGGAATCATGGAAAAAATAGTTTTTAGAATGGAGTTGAAGTGATCAAAGAGCTATTGAAATTGGGGCTCTGTCAACAACAAACTCCTTTAGGCAGTAATATTGCAATCAGATTATCTTCCAGATTATCTGGAACAAAACAGAAATGGCACACCACAGACACAACCTGCCTAAATAATAATAATTAATTATTTTATTGTTGTTCTTTTTGAAAAGAAATATACTAATAAATATATCTATAAACAAGGCTGTGGCTTTGCCATGTGTTCTTCAGTCCACTACCCATGGGCCAAATTCTGATACCTTTATTCCTGTTGAGTAGTACCTTATTCTGTGAATAGTGCCACTGATTTCAGTGGGAACACTCCTGGAGTAAATTAGTAGTCAATATGAGTAATGTATCAGTAAGCACCATGGTCTGAGGTTCAGCACCTAAGCTCCAGTAAGCCACAAAACTCCCACTAAACTCACTCAACTCCTAAGTTTTCAGGGTAAATGTTCCATAGTTGTCTATGTTTCTTCCTCTGGGAATACACACTGCTATCTCCCTCTAGGCATCCAGATGCCTATCTCCTGCCTAAGTCCCAGAGCAATTCACAAACAGGAAGAAGATAGTTGTTCACCTGCCTAAGTCATGTGCAGACCCAATCTAGCTGGTAGACTCTAAGAACACCTACCAGATCAGGTTCTGTTCATAGTATCTGCTGCTGCTACTGGTGGCAGTAATCTTATAATTCTGAGCCCAGTGTTACAGTACTCACCTCAGATGTTCAATTGAACAGGGGCCTTCCACCTCTCAGGAACTACTCTAATGTGAATGGTCATCTCAATCTGTCCTGTTGGATAAATAATTGAAGGATGATTGGATCAATAAGACTATATTCTGAGTGGATGTCCTAACCATCACACCACATAATTATTCTCTTTTTCACTCTCACCCCATGACTAAGTACTCATACACAGTGGAACAGCTTCAAGGAAGGCACCCTCCCCACCATCAGAATATTCATAGCTCAGTGGTTACAATACCCTCCTGGGAGATTAGAGGTCCTTGTTCAAATCTTTCTCTCCTCATCAGGCAAAGTGGGAATCAAACCTGGCTCTCCACATCCCAGGTAAGTGCTCTAACCACTGGGATAAAAGTTATAAGTGAGCCCCACCCTCTTTTTGCACAGAGAGAAGCAGGCATCTAAGTTATTCTCACAAGAAACAACTTAGGTGCCTAGGCCACCTGACTCCAAGACAGAGGTTCCTGGTTGTGGATCGCAAGCAGAGATAGGCACCTCCTTGCAGCCCAGGCACCGTGTCTAAGTTCCTTTATGGATTCAGGCCTATGTGATTAGAGTAACAAGTCCAAAAAAAAAAAAGTTTTATCTATTCTGGTTTCTGAAAAATGTTACTAAAAGGAACTCATCTGATAATATGAAGATGTTCAGGCTAAAATGTTACGGAAGAAAAAACATTGCAGAAATTACATGCTAGACCAGGGGTCAGCAACCTCTGGCATGTGGCTCGCCAGGGTAAGCACCCTGGCGGGCCAGGCAGGTTCGGCCGATCATGGATCCCACTGGCCACAGTTCACTGTCCCAGGCCAATAGGGGTGTCGGGAAGCTGCTGCTAGCACATCCCTCCCCGGCGCCACTTCCCACCGCCCCCATTGGCCTGGGACAGTGAACCGCGGCCAGTGGGAGCCGCGGTCCGCCGAACCTGCCAACGTGACAGGTAAACAAACTGGCCCGGCCCACCAAGGTGCTTACCCTGGTGAGCTGCGTGCCAGAGATTGCCGACCTCTGTGCTAGATGGATGATGTAAGCACTCTGAATAGTATGGCTGGCAATTACAAGAAAGCAGAGATACAGCAGGTGTAGTAGCTCCATTAACACCAGCTAATACAAATTCACATATTTTATTTTTTTCTGCAATCCATGCTAGTAATTTTTTTCAAAAGGACTCTTTTTAAGCTAAATCTTCTCAAAATGCCACTAAAATCTAACACTGACCTTCACAGTATTCTCGATGCAAGCAATTAAAATAAAACTTGTCTCTTTAAAACATGCCTCCTTCAAAACAGCCTTAGGGATGATTTTTAGGTCCAGTAAGCTACACCAAGATGTAAAGCAACAAGCTTAGGTGTACATGCTTCCCCAGTGCAGGCTGCTTCAAAAAGTGAAATGTACATTTAAAATGATCTTTCTTTCAGAATTATTGAAAATCTTGTCATTCCTCCATTGTGTGATATAGCTGTAAGATTAATGAACCATCATTCCTCTTTTTATGTCATCCACTGCCTCCATTGTAGGGGGTTTTAATGTATATTTAAACACTGTACCTGAATATTTTTCTGGATAAAATTCTTATTACCTTCTCTCTTTAAAAAATATTTTGAGATCAAAGCCACTTTTTCTCTTGTTTCCTTCCAAGCCTTATAAATATGGTATTGTTTTAGTATTAGTAAACTTCAGTAACCCAGTGTTTATATGAAAACAATTCATTCTTTTGGAATGAAATTATGTCAACTGGATTGTGGCAATGACAAAATTGAGAGGGGGAAAAGCTGCTGCTATGAGCTAACAAACTACCTAGTGTGCAAATTGCAGTAGCAAGTTAGGCACACTACTATATTGTCCCAACGGCACTGCCACATCTCCCTGGTGAGTAACGTAATCATCTGTGCCAAATGCACTGTACAGGACAGCTCCAATCTTACCAGAGTGGGTGGAGCACACCCCAGGGTTTTTGTGTCTTCCTGAAATATTTAGGCATTGGGTCAGACAGACTAGCGACCCCCCCGACCCCCAACCAAACTGCTATGAAAGTCACAAATGTTTTTGTCTCAGATCAACCTGACTTGTGACCTATTAAAATAAATCTAATAAATAGCATTAATTTGTGTAATGGAAAATGGAACATGTTAGATCTGAATAAGAGAGGCTCAAAGGAGCTGCATGTCAGAGAAATGTCCAGATTAAAGTAATGTCCAGGTTTGGCCCCACTGGAAGTCACTTTAAAGTTCAGATGAGGAAAGAATAGGTGAGTACCATCTTATGTATTTGGGTGCTTTGGATACGAGAAAGGAAGGAGTTGGACTCCTCCTTAAACCTTATATCTGCAAATCAGTCTTATCCTCTAAAGCAATAGCTAGTCACCTACTTAAAGCCCAGCTCCAACATTAGCATGAAAGATGGACAATTATCCCTTGCTATGCTCCAGCCAATAAAGCTTCTGATAAAAACAAGATGGAGTTCTACAATCAACTCACCCTTTTTCAACTATCTTGAATTATGACATCACGCCTCCTTTTGGCAACTTTAATGCTAATGTTGAGAATTCAAGTGGAGCATGGATCTGTCACTCCAGATACCTTAAAAGACAATGGCAAATGCCTTTTACAATTGTGTTTCTCATGAGCGTGTCATTAAGAAATCCTGGTTTCAGAGGAAGTGAATTAATAAATTGACTTGGTTGAGTAATGATGTCCAAAGAAAATAACTGATTACATTATAATCTCTCATTGTTGGAAAATGTCCATCAGCAACTGCAGAATTTATCTGCCATGCTTGGCACCATACACAAACTAGTCTTTTTAACATTCCATCATAGACTAAAAAGCGCAGGCAAAGCGACAATTGTGTTGCCAACATGTAAATTATCTAACCTGAAAATCTATAGCATTCAAAACTGCTATGAAGTCTAAATCTCAAACAGATTTGAGACTCTTCCAGAATATACCGATGCTGAATTCACTTGTGCCAACTTCAGATCCCAGATGATTGATGCTGCTATGACTCTCATTGGTCCCAAATAAATCCAAGAAGCTCTAGATCTGCATTAAAACCATAGCCATCATTGAACAGCATTGCACAGCTTGTTTGAGAGGTGATATAGTCATGTAAGATAAATGGCACTCATAATAAAGTGATGCATACTGACTGCTAAGCTTTTATGGATGCCAAAACCATCAACTCAAGGAAGCTTCTGCCAAGAATGATGTTGCTTCCTTGTATAAACACCTGTGTGATCTCAATGACAAAAAAAGATTTTTCACTTGGTGTGGCCTATTCTAGTTCTGGTCAGCTAATAATACAGTAAGAAGTGCATGGTACACTGGAGTGATCATTTCAACCAGCTGCTAAATGCACCCCCAGATTCTTTGGACCCAGACAGTAAAGCCAATGCCAAACTGACTCATTCCACATAAAATGATCTTGGTGAATTCATTATCAAAATCTGCAGAGATTTAAGGACTCTTAAAGGAAATAAGGAACCAGGAATATGTGGAATTTCTGCAGAACTGCTAAAATGCTCTGGCCCAGCCATTCTTTTGTGGCTGCAGACACTGTTCGATATCATCCAGGGAACAGAGCTGGTCCTATCCAACTCGAAAAAAAGGCACTATTTTACTGCTTTGGAAACATAGAGAAAGCAAGAGACACTGTAGTAACTATTCAAATGATGTTAATTCAACCATTTATATCCATCCCGGGGGAAGTTTTGCTTCTATCTTGTTCACCCGAGGTACTGGTATTTTAAGAAGCAAATATGTATAGATATCTTCCACATATCAAGCACCCTGGGCACATTGCATTTGTGGATATCAGGCCACATTTGACTGTTGACTGGGAATTGCTTTGTCTGATCTTTAACATTGGAGGCCTTCCTGACAAGCGCTGTAGAATATTCCATATCCTGTATGAGGACTCCTCAGGCTGAATTATTGTAATTGTACAAACAAATGCTTTATTTCAAATTAGGTCAGATGTTTGACAAGGATGTATTGTTGTCCCAAAACACTTCAACATCTCCATAGACTGTATGCTTGACCAGACACTTTTAGGATAAGATGCCTTGATGATAAGAACCTAATTTATGGCAATTTTGTCAACAACAGCGCTACTTGTCAAATCTATGGATGAGCTAGTTGTGGCACTTAAAACCCTGGAAAGATAAGCAGCAAATGTTGCCTGAAAACTAACTGAAGTAAAATAAAAATTCTTCCAACTGGCAATTTTGCACACACTATGAGTTCTAGCATCTTAGTGAGTGACCCATCCAGTCAAGACTGTCCATGATATCACCTACCTTGGTTCTGTTGGCAATAACATGGGCAGCACTGAGAAAGAACTTGAAACTTGCATTGAGGAAAACTCTCTCTAGTGGGGTGCGTCATCAAGAATATCTTTCACAAACTGAACACTCTGAGATGTAGAGACACAAATGCAAGGATATATAATGGTTTTGGTGGTCAGTATTCTGGCTTATGGGATGGAAACATGGCCCCTCTGAATGTTCAAAAACATCAAATTGTATGAATTAAAGTCAGATGAAGAAATTCATTTTCTAACTCAACAGGTTCCACTCTCTCAAATATTTGCCCAACTCTTTCTAAGGTGGCCTAGTCATCTGCTCCAAAGGTCTACCAAATTCCCTGTGAGATTCATCTTTGACTTAGACACAGTGAAAAAAGAATGGAGAAGACCTATAACAGAATGGAGGGACAGCGTCCGACACTTGACCCTCAAAGGCATCCTACCCTGTAATGCACCAGATTTCGTCCAAGACATGAGATTGCTGAGATGCATAATGTAGTCAGTGGTCTTTACACAGTACAAGCAACAGCATGAGAACTAACCAAAAAATTACCATTGTACAACACTGCAATTGTTTCCCCTACACATGCCTTTAGTGCAATTCAGATAAATAAGTTTTGCTCTATATTTCACAGTTCTCATAATCAAGATAAAAAGGAATCAGAATGTATAGATATATATATACACACACATTCACCTCACATAATAGTGTGATGGATGCCTTATCTGCATTCATTTGGGATGACCTCATTTCTTCTGAAAGACAAATTCACAAATGAATTATGCAGTTTATCTCAAATGAGTGCTGCTAAAACCTTCATACCAGCATGAATTCTATAGATGCCTCAATGTTTTCACATTTTTAAAATCAAATAGTGCAAATCCTTCTATCCCTCTGCCTATACAGCCAACTTCCTTAATTGACATGAGTCAGATACTCAACTAGCATGAATCAATATAGCTTCATTGAAGTCAATGGAGCTGCACTAATTTATACCAGGTAAGAATCTGGCCATAGGATGCCAACTGTACAGGGCTCAGAAGGAGCCATAAAAATATTCAAAAATAATTGAAAATAAGTCCTCCGTATGTTAAAACGTCATGATTTTCAATGTCAATATCTTGTTGCTCTTGCATAGCTAGAAATAAATGTTGGGCCTTAACAGAGAACAGAGAATGGGATAAGGCTCTTATTTCAAGCCCTATATGACTACCAGATATTGAACTGTAAAAATTATGAGATTGGTTTAAAATCATGAGATTTTAAAAATAAAAATCCTTTTTTGGTGGAGAGGGGCAGTGGTTAAAAAGTTTGACTTCAAGAATTTCAGCCTTTAAGAGAAAGCCACTTGCTTGCAAAACATATATGATCATTTCAGGTTCAAAACTCAGCCTTAAATGCAAATGCAAAAATGTGAGCCTCCCTCCCAGCTGCTTAGGTGGGAACCCATCCTACAATTACCCTCTCCTAACTTCTGGGTTGGGGGACCGGTCATTCTATCCCTCTCCATCTTATTACTATCTTCTGCACCCCCACGGACTCTTCCAGCTCCTCTTCATTCTTCCTCCGAAACACCACATTTCCCTCCCATCTAGCCTCCTCCTGCATCCCCCTTAGTTTCCCTTACACCCCCACACTCCTCTGTACCCATTCTGTCTTCCTTCTGTGCGCATGCACATGTGTTCTCTTCCTTCTTCCCTATATCCCTGAACATTCCCCTCACTGCTTTATTCAGTCTCTCACAGTCCCCTGGCGCTGCATAGTGTACACTGTACAGTATAGCTCCACAAACAATAGGACAGCATCCATTAATCCTGATGGCAGTCCATCTTCACCTCATATTTACAAGGGGCAGCTTCATTTTCACATGCTGAAACTACTTGGAAATGGTAGCCACTTTTCCTGGCTTCAACTCTACTGAAAATAAGAGGAGATGGTGGCCATTGGGAATAAAGGAAAATCAATCAGATGGAAGGCAGTAATAGGGAGATAATAAGAAAGTACACTGAAGATCACAAAGGATAGTGGGACATTTGACAAATTGTCAAGAGTTGGCAATACTCAGAAAAATTGTCATGCCAGGGCTTTTCTTTTCTCTTTTTAATGGTAACTATTTGAAGATGCCAGTATTGCCAACCTCAAACATTCAAAAAATTACAAGAGTCAAGCCCCACAAATATAATGAGATTAATTATCATGCAATATTTTGAAAAAGTTATATATATATATAACTTTGATTATATATAATTTTTATTTGTATTTTGGTTTTTGAGCCTTAAGATTCACATTTTCTAACTTTTCCCTAACTTGGAGGATTGGAATTTTGTTGTTGTTGTTGTTGTTGTTGTTAAGTGAAAGCTGAAATTCTCACATAATCAAATGAGTACAGCAAATCTAAGATTTATAATAAAATCACAAGAGTTAGCAATGCTGAAGCTTACTTAGTATGGCTGCCTGAGTGTGCTAGGAATACCTCAGCTGAGAATCCAGATTTATCCTCATTTGAAGTACGATGCATCTGCCTAATAATGCCCTTGTGACAGAATGGTCAGGGAGGTTTGGGTTTATCTGTGATGTTCACTGGAATTGCACTTTCCCCTATCTCTGGTGTCTCCCATTGGCAACTCTTCCAGTACAGGTGTGGGCTACCTTTTGGTGGATGGGTAACTTTGCCCTCTGGCCAAGTCACCAATTTGGTTCTCCCCCTTATGGGATAGCAAAGTCCAAAGGAGTATGAAGAATACCATGTCTTCACAATGAGAAGGGTCCTTGGCCAACTCCCAGAGCTTTGTGAATGACTCCCTTCGCCCACGGCTGTCAGGGTTTCTATCCTCTCCTCACTCTTGAGATGAAGGTTGGGGAATGAGGTTGATGTCCCTTCCATAACAAGAGTGGTTGGTAGGTAATCACAGGCCCTCCCACTCCACAGACTCCCGTCAAGGGTCCTATGAGAGACAACAATATCAGGAACCCAAGGCTGCTTCCCTGGGACACTTCCTATTGTTCACCTCCCCACAACATCTCAAAGTCTAATAGAAAATGTAAAAAAAAAGAAATGTTTGAACCTTCAAGGTTCAGTGGCTAGTCTCTTCCTCTTAGTGAAAGCTTCTGCAATGTCCTTGTTCAGGAGCTCTCAGGGTAGGTCTGTCCTCCTGCCCTGTCTGACCCCATCTGTGGCTCCCTTCGAAGCTTCTTACTCCAGGTGGGGCAGGTTCTCTAGCGGAAAAGAGAGAGAGAGATCACCAGGCCCCTGCTCCTTAACCCCTTCGGTTCTGGGCAAAGTTTATACACCGAATTACAGCCCTCTCTTTCTTTTCCCCAAAACTCTTCTCAATCTCAGTGTCCCCAGTCCTGTTCTTTACTTGCCCTTGATATCCCTGCATGCCCACCACTTTCCTGAAGTTCCTCATGGACTCATCTGTCCCCAGACACTTTGCTACTCAGTCTGCATCCCTGGCTCACTAGGAGTTTGCAAAGAGCACAGCTGATGAGTGAGGGAGCAGAATTGGTAAGAAAATTCCAACTCAAACAAAATTTTTACAAAACACAGAAACAACATTTTGCACAGTTTTTCAAACCATGGAAGTGGGCTGGCAGCTTCACAAAATAACATAGCTGATGGATCTGAGTAGTTAAGTTATCTTCTTTAATAACAATTGTGTGAGAGAGACAAGAGAGAGGGGGAGAGAAACCTGGAGTTGTATGTGAAAAGGAATAAAAATTTTTTTTTAGAAAACAGGGTAAGAGAAAGCATTTTAAAAAGCTGTGGGGGAAGAAAACAAACAGAATATTCAATTTTCCTACAAAGTTATCATGGCGAAGTTAGAGATTAAATACAATCATTAAAGTGAATAAGAGAGGAATTTTAATCTAGATCTAAGAGCAAATCTCTGTGCAATAAAGTTCATACATGAAATTACTATTGATGCCTCTACAATACTCAGAAAATGTTATTTATAGATTCTAAAATGGATATTTGAATTTACTATTTTTTATTATTATCGTTTCTGACCTTCAGCAATGGCCACAAGCATGTGTGCACATATTCACACAGAAGAGTTACATACTCTACAACAGCAATTATTTATAAAGGGAATGTTTTTTTCTCCAGCATACCAAAATAGCCAGTTTTAGCTATGCTCATAAATAGAGTTTGAGATCATCCTTAGCATGAATGAGGAGCCAAATCCACTTATACACAAGGCAGGTGGAAAATTTATGCTATTGTAAACCACACCTGATATCACTGTTAGGGGCATCATTTCAGAAAACACTTGCAGTTGTTCTGGTTTCTATGCATACTAAGCTGAGTTAAAAAAAATGCTGTGTCTCATATGCCATGAATGCTGATGTAAAAAGTAAGAGATCAAGGTTTATATGTGTTTCTTTCACTTTCTTTGTCTCGTGTCTTGTATTATCAAACCTGGATCACAATCCACTATGAGTCATGTAAAGGTCACAAGAGGCATAGTTATTTAAGTCTTCCATAGATGATCCTCTCATTGGCATAATATTTACTATATTAGACTAATTGATATTCATGAAAATAAAAAATGAACTAAGATGATCTGCATAAGAACACAGAGTCATAGAAATGTAGCATTGGAAGGAAAGTAATTTAGTACATCCCCAACACTGAGTCAAGATTATGTATACCAAGACCATCCTTGCCAAGTGTTTGTCTAACCTGTTCTTAAAAACCTCCAGTGACAGGGATTCCACAGCTTTTTTTGGAAGCTTATTCCAGATCTTAACTACTCTTAGAGTTGGCAAATTGTTCCTAATAGCTAATCTAAATCTCCCTTGCTACAGATTAAGTAAATTATTTCTTATCCTACCTTCAGTGGACATGGAGAAGAATTGATCGCCATCCTCGTTATAACAGCCCTTAACATATTTGAAGACTATCAGGCCTCCCCTTAGTCTTTTTTTCTCAAGACTAAACATATACAGGTTTCTTTAACCTTTACTCATAGCTCAGGTTTTCTAAACCTTTCATCATTTTTTGTTGCTCTTCTCTTGACTCTCTCCAGTATTTCCACATCTTTCTTAAAGGGTGGCACCCAGAACAGGACACAGTGCTTCAGACAAGGCCTCACCAGTGCTAAGCAGAGCAGGACAAGTATCTCCTATGTCTTACATATAGCACTCCTTTTAATACATCCCCAGAATGATATTAGCCTTTTTTCAACTGAATCACATTGTTGATTCATATTTAATTTGTGATCCACTATGACCCCAGATCACTTTCTGCAGTACTACTGCCTAACCAGTTATTCCCCATTTAGTAGTTGTGATGTGATTGTTCCTTCTTATGTGTTGTATTTTGCACTTGTCTTCATTGAATTTTATCTTGTTGATTTCAGATCAATTCTCCAATTTTTCAAGGTCATTTTGAATTCTAATTCTGTTTTCCCAAGTGCTAGCAACCCCTGCCATCACCATCATCTTCAAATTTAATAAGCATACACTCCACTTCATTATTTAAGTCATTAATGAAAATATTTTCTAGTACCAGGCCCAGAACAGATCACTGCGGGACCCCACTAGGTATGTTCCCCTTATTGAAAAAAATTGACTGCATGTGACCTCCAGAAGAAGAAGGAGGAGAATCCATGTACCCCCAATGCAGATAAAGGTAAGAAATCATTTTCAGGCTTTCTGCACAAGTACTACAACAAACAATGGTTTGGAAACGTCATCTGAGGGAAGGGATCAGAAGGAGACCCCATCAACCAGAAGGCATGGGATGCATTGTCCAAGGGATGGGGGTTTCACGACCACCACTCCCAAGAGGAGATGAGTGGTGGTGGTCAGGGATGCCCTCCTAAGGGGGATGGAGTCATCCATCTGCCGTCCAGACCAGGAAACTCGAGAAGTGTGCTGCTTGCCTGGAGCTAGAATTCAGAACAGTCTGCTGAGACTGGTCAAGTCCTCGGAGCGCTACCCCTTCCTACTTCTTCAAGTAGACACCAATGATACTGCCAAGAATAACCTTGAGTGGGTCACTGCAGACTATGTGGCTCTGGGAAGAAGGATAAAAGAGTTTGAGATGCAGGTTGTGTTTTCATCCATCCTCCCCTGTTGAAGGAAAAGGCCCAGATAGGGATCATTGAATTGTGGAAGTAAATGTGTGGTTACTTAGGTGGTGTCAGAGAGAGGACACTTGAGATTCTTCGAACATGGGATGTTCTTCCAGGAAGAAGGATTGCTAGGCAGAGATGGGATCCACTTAACAAAGAGAGGGAAGAGCATCTTCGTGGGCAGGCTTGCTCATCTAATGAGGATGGCTTTAAATTAGGTTTACTGGGGGATAGAGTCCTAAGCCCTGAGGTAAATAGGGAAGTGGGATACCAAGAGGAAACACAAGGAAGAGGGTGCAACAGGGGAGGCCTTCTGATTCATACTGAGAAAATAGGGCAATCAGCTAGTTATCTTATGTGCCTGTACATGAAAGCAAGAAGCCTGGCAAATAAGCAGGAAGAATTGGAAGTCCTGGCACAGTCAAGGAACTATGATGCGATTGGAATAACAGAGATTTGGTGGGGTAACTCACATGACTGGAGCACTGTCATGGATGGGTATAAACTGTTCAGGAAGGACAGATGGGGGAGAAAAGATGGCAGAGCTCCGTTGTATGTAAGAGAGCAGTATGATTGCTCAGAGCTCCAGTATGAAACTGGAGAAAAGCCTGTTGAAAGTCTTCTGATTAAGTTTAGAGGCAAGTGCAACAAGGATGATGTCATGGTGGATGTCTCCTATAGACCACCAGACCAGGAAGATGAGCTAGACAAGGTTTTTTTCGGACAACTAACAGAAGTTTCCAGATCACAGGGATCAAAGTTAGGCTGACTGGTCTATAATTTCCTGGGTCATCTTCCCCCCCCCCCCTTTAAAGATAGATACTACATTTTTCCTTCTCCAGTCATCTGGGACCTTATCTGACCCCCACCAAATTCTCAAAGAAAATTGTTAATGGTTCTGAGATTGCTTCAGCTAGTTCCTTAAATACCAAAGGATTAATTCCATCAGGTCCTGCCAACTCAAATACATCTAACTTATCTAAATATTCTTTAGCCTGTTCTTTCCCTAATTTGGCTTGTGTTCCTTCCCCCTTGATCTTAATTTTAATTGTGTTTAGTATCTGGTCACCATTAACCTTTGAAGTGAAAACCAAAGCAAACTAGGTATTAAACACCTCAGCCTTCTTGATGTCACCAGTTATTATCTGTCCTCCCCCACTAAGCAGATGACTTACTCAATCCATCTTTTCACTTGCTCCTAATGTACTTTTATGGCCCTTGTGAGATATAATTCACTATGTGCCTTAGCCTTTCTGATTTTGTTCCTACATGCTTATGTTATTCTTGTGTTTTCATCCTTAGCAATTTGTCTGTGTCTTCACTTCTGGTAGGATTCCTTTTTTATTTTCATGTCATTAAAGAGCTCCCTGTGAGGTTGAATTCAACTCCTGTTTCTGATTTGGTGATCTGTAGTAGAACACCTACTATGACATCACTTTTTTCTTTCCCCTTTTATCTTCACCCACAGACTAACTCGTTTTGCTCTCACTTCTTTTTGGACCTCAGAACAAATGTATATATTTTTGACATATCATGCTACACCTCCACACTTTTTTCCTGCCTGTTTTTCCTGAACAAGCTTTATGTCTCTACACAAAAGTTCCAGTCATGAGATTTATCTCACTAAGTCTCTGTTACGCCAATTAAGTTATGATTCAGCTTATGTACTAATTCTTCCAGTTCTTCCTGATTATTCCTCATTATCTTTCACTTAGTAACTGTCCTCCTCCCATATCCCCTCATTCCCCACATCCTTTGTTTCTTTACATTCCTTGCTATAATGAGTCTAGTATAGACTCCAATCCTGCAAATGAATGTTCAAGCATGGACTCTGTACAGATACCCACTAAAATAGGGCTGGTTAAAATATTTCTGGGTAAGTTTCTGATGGAAAATTGGATTTTTCTTCTTGATTTGCATTTGGCAGCTTTGGTCTTTTGTTACACACACACACACACACACACACACGCACGCACGCACAAAACCACCACATTTTTCACTTAAATCAACAGGATTCTTGGGGGATTATAAGGATCTTGTGTGTAAAGCAGTTCATGTTGTTTTTCTGTAAAGCACCATGTTCAGTCATGGCATTGCACATCTAACAAATAATTAATAATAGGCTTACAAAGAGTATGGTAGGCTTCAGTGGTAACCATCACCCATTAAATCACTGGATTGCTGACACCCTTTATAGTTCACCTTTTGCCTTGACTTTATTATAAAACATTGAGATCCTGACGCGGTGAAAGTTCATGATGCTGATGGTGTGAAAGGGAAGAAGCAGCAACAAATTGTGTTTCTTTTGTTAACTTGAGCAGTGATCAGTGAAGCAGAAGGGGAGGCAGATAGTAGAGTGCTTGAATGTAGGAACTGCATGGTCTAGGGAACAACATAAAAACAGCAAGTGTGCTAGAAAGCTTTGATGACAGTGTTATCAGAGATCACTTGTGGCAGATATTGGAGATAAGGGTAGTGGATCCTGGAAGAATTCTCTCAAGTTATTGAATATCTGGGAGAACTTGGAACATTAAATATGTTGCTTTCATACAGAGGCATAGAAGTCATTAAGACTGTGGGGCCATATACTGAAATTATTTGGACACTGAAGCTAGTGTAGCATCACACCAAGAGTACATAACCCCCAGTGTTCCACAAGCTGTGGTGCCTGCCTCTGAGTTTCTGGGCAGTACTCAAAGAATTCGTTTTCATCTATAAAGCCCAAAATACTTGGGCTTGGGTTTCCAGCAAGATTGCCCATCTCTATGCCATATTTCCACACTTATAATCTGAGAAGGTGCTTGCACTGGAATCCCCATCATTTAAATTAGAAGACATTTCTGGCAAGACTCCCCCCACCCTCACTTACTCTGGATTGCACTTCTCCCACTAATGTGCCAGTGCCAGAATCTGTATTTCTTAACCTTCAGAATTGCTGTAACCATGTAATTATGCTTGATCTGTGGAACAAGTAATTATTAGGGCAGGAAGAGAAGTGGAGTAAGTGATATTGAGTATTTTATGATGAATATTAACATTAGTTAAAGGAGCTCAGAGCATGGGCAGTACTTTTAAATCAGGCCTTTAGTGCAATCACTTCACTATCTGTGAATATTCACCAATGCTTGCTTGGAACACATATTGCAAGCAGCAAACTCATTGCTATAATATTAATGAAAAGCAAACTAGGGTGGCCAGATGTCCCGATTTTATAGGGACAGTCCTGATATTTGGGATTTTTTTTTATATGGGCTCCTATTACCTCCCACCCCCTGTCCCAATTTTTCACACTTACTATCTGGTCACTCTAAAACAAACACAACACAACAAGGTGCAACATTACTTAAGCAATTCAATTGCTTATTCAAGTTAATATCAATGTCCAGTAACCACAAAACAGTCTGTCAAATAAATTAGGTATATCATGACAAACTGGACCCCAACCCTGTGGCAAGATTCCCCAATTCTGAGATCAGCAATTTTGCTTTACATACAAGAGATCTCAAGTTCAGAACTGGGCAGAAGCATTGCTGCTTTCTCTCCTTCACTAGTGCATGGTACGACATTCATATTAGGGGAGTTAACATTCTGAATTTTAACTGTCGGTCATAGAAGTGTGTGATTTCCACCCCTGCTTGTTCACCAGCTTTGGTTTTCTTGTTTCATTTCATCATGGCTCTATGATTCAACAAATGCAAGCTGGACCAACCCAGCAAACAGCAGTGTGTAGTGTGGTTACCTTTTACCTCATATTTGAAATAGCCATATTTCTTATTCCAGAAGTAATATCACCTTTACTTTCTGCTAAGTTTATATTTTTGTCATTGCTGTTCAGGATAAATGAACACAAATGATGCCATTTGATAGCATTGATATCAGTCCCACACACTAGAGGTGTTGAGACAGTATATTCACAGAACCCGGTGCTTTGATGTCCAATCAACAAGCTAGAGGTGAAGTACCGTAGACCTCTGAGAGGCTTCCTTCCTGACATTAACTTAGCTTAATTGATTTGACTATTTCAAATAAGTCAGTAAAACTGGGCCTAGACATCTCTTAAGAACTGGTTACCTGATTGGACTGAGAACACCATGACAAGAGCCTCTCCCAGTATTTTGATATTTATGAAACCTGCCCCCCCAACCGGGAAATGCCATGGCATGTGAAAATGTGAAGTGAGTTAGTAAATTATTATATCAAAAACAGTCACTCAATTAGACATATACTACTATTCCTGAGGCCAGATCTAGCAGGATTCAAAATAAGATCAAGGATTTATATAAATAACAAGAATATCCAGAGCAGGGATCGGCAACCTTTGGCACATGGCTCACCATGATAAGCCTCCTGGCAGGCTGGGCTGGTTTGTATACCTGCCGTGTCCACAGGTTTGGCCAATCGCAGCTCCCATTGGCTGTGGTTCACCACTCCAGGCCAATGGGAGCTGTGGGAAGCGGCGGCCAGCACATCCCTCGGCCCGCACCACTTTCTGCAGCCCCCATTGGCCTGGGACAGTGAACTGTGGCCAGGGAGCTGCGATCGGCCTAACCTGCTGATGCAGCAGGTAAACAAACTGAGCCAGCCCGCTAGGGGGCTTACCTTGGCGGCCACGAGCCAAAGTTCACCGATCCCTGATCTACATTTCCTGTTCTCACCAGTCCAGTTATGTCTGGCTACTCTTATGTTGTTATTATTTATTATTAATTCAATGTTGTTCAAGTGATCCCTGTCCTTATGAACCTCCAGTCTAAATCAGACATACACAATAGAGTTCAGATATATAAATACACCACAGGAAGGTCCAATTTCAAAGCTGTGATGTATGTTTTGGGAATCAACAGAGAAAGGGTTTGCAGGAGAAATCTTTTAAGGAGAGATTGAAATGAAGAGAGAGATGTTATTTGGCCCTGGAGAAGAGAGGTATTCTAAGTATATAGTACAATACAGGTCTTAGCACTAACTGCCATCTCTTTTTTATAAAGTTTTCCCACAACTCATTCATCCAATTAGTATCTTGATTTATCTTCCTTCAGAGTGGGAATGAGACCTGGAGCAGCTCACCATTAGACTAGAAGGGACTCTCTAAATCCATGAGACTTTTTGCCATCTGATGAGAATTGATACAAATATGCTGAACCCATAGCCACTCACCTTTTTTCTGCAGTATTTCCTTCACTGTTGTTGTACCAATTATATTAGACCAGTAAAAACCAGCAGGATCTTATTAAAGGGGACAAGACAAAGATGCCACATTTATTATGATAACAATTTATGACTAATAACTAATATCTTAATTCTTATACACACACATTATACCTAATACCTATACACACACACATACCCACATTCATCAGGTGTTCTGCAGCTGCTGCATAGTTACCAGTCCTGAAGATAGCTTAAGTTCATGGCTTGATTTTGCAGCTTGGGTTCGTAGCTTGTGGCAGCTAACTGGCCAGGAAAACTGGGCACAAGGCTGAGCTGGATCTCTGTTGGGCAGGCACCGATGTTCTTCCATGTTGGCAGCAGAATGTTACTCAGAGTCTCTCATCTCACCCTTCTTTTTTTATAGGCTTTTAGTTTGGATTCAAAGTCTATAGGTCTTGCTGTGTCACGCTGCCTCTGGGTTTAGATTGATCACCCATCAATTGCAGGCGTGACTTTCAGCCTTGAACCTGGCTTTGATCTTCCTTCTGTTGTCCTTTTCTTTTTAGGGTGGATGCTTCTTACTTTGTTTAGGGCTGTTGTCTAGGTCTTCAGCTGTTGGTATTTGAACTTTATCTCATCAGGACAGGCTGGGGCTGGAGGTTGATTCTGTCATTCATACATACCTCATTCACACATCTAAACTAAACTAATAAGATTACAGCAGGGTTTGCAAAAATGAAGGTTGGAGGAAGCTTTTACAAAATGGAGTGAGTGTTTTAAAATGGGGTTTGAATTACAATATGGAACAGAAGTTACAGTGTAGGCAAGTGTAGTGTGGATGGTGAACAGAAGTTACATTAATAAATTAAAAACAATTTCATTTATCAGTTCTACACTGTATTACTCAAATGTTTCCCCAACTGGCACAGTGAAAACAGACAAGAAGCCTTCCCTGCCCTCCCCTACTAAAAGTCATCATTTTCCATTTCCATATCCTACCCAAATTTTTAATAATTAATTAGTATGATCAGGTTACTTGTAAAGTGAAAAAGTTCTTTAGAATAGCATGCAGTACAATACCTAAACATTTTAAATTTATACTATTTCTTTTGAAGAACAAAAAGAAACAGAATAAAAATGTACCTGCCACTGCCATTATATGATTCTGTTTCTCAGGTTTTTGATCAAAAATACATTACGAAAGAATGCTCCTACAAAGGAGTATGCTACATTTAGTATTCAAGACCACATTTAAAACAATATTATGCTTTCATTAATTCTAAAGCTATTATTTTAAAGCTACCACTTTCTCTTTGTTAATGCAAGAATATCAGATAAACTCAGAGAAGTGTGATAGAAATACTCATAACTGAAACATGGATGAGCCAATGTGGCAACAACCAGATCACATGCTGTGCCTGTCTACCATAGCCCCTTTTCTAGATATACCACCACCCTTTTCTGATACAATATGTAGTTATATTGAGTACAAACATATCAGTGATGTAGATATATGTGTCTGGTAATCGGTTGTTATCATTTAACTGATTCAAGGCTGAAAAGCAGCCAGGAACAAAGGCAGTCTAACTTTATCAGACATGCCACTGACATAGGTACATTTATCTTACACTTGGACACTCCTGTCGCACTGAAATTAAAAAAATTGTTATCTGTAACACTGTAATCATCCATGAGCCTGTATAACAGAAATTGGCAAACAATGTCCCTGCTTCAGTTCCTGACACTGCCTCATTAGTGACAACTGGAATAACAAGAAGAATTTCTTTTATAAGCTAGGGATGTATCAGTTGGAAGTGATAGCAGAGGAGAAAAACTTGGGTGTACCAGTTGATCACAGGATGACTATGAGCCACCAGCGTGACGTGGCCATGAAAAATGCTAATGCAGTGCTAGGATGGATCAGGCGAGGTATTTCCAGTAGTAGGGAAGTGTTAGTATCATTAAACAAAGCACTGGTCAGATCTCATCTGGAATACTATATGCAGTTCTGGTCTCCTATGTTTAAGAAAGATGAATTCAAACTGGAACAGGTGCAAAGAAGGGCTACTAGGATGATGCAAGGAATTGTAAACCTACCTTGAGAGGAGACACAAAGAGATTGGCTTGTTTAGCCTAACCAAAAAAGCTAAGGGGGGATATGATTGCTCTCTATAAATATATCAGAGGGATAAATACTAGGAAGGGAGAGGAGTTATTTCAGTTAAGTGCCAATGTGGACACAAAAACAAATGGATGTCCACTGGCCGTCAATAAGTTTAGGCTTGAAATTAGAGGAAGGCTTCCCACCATCGGAGGAGTGAAGTTCTGGAACAGCCTTCCCAGGGGAGCAGTAAGTGTAAAAAAAATTAACTGGCTTCAAGACTGAGCTTGATAAGTTTATGGAGGGAATGTTATAAAGGGATTGTCTACCACGTAGCCAATATTCGAGTGCTAGCAGCAAATATCTACAAAGGCTGGTGATGATATGCTAGTTGGGGAGGCATCTGAGTTATTATAGAGAATTCTTTCCCAAGCATCTGGCTGGTATGTTTTTCCCACATGATTAGGTCTAACTGATCACCATATTGGAGGTTGGGAAGGATTTTTCCCTTGGGGTCAGATTGACAGAGACCCTGCGGGTGGGGGGGGGGGGTTGCCTTCTTCTGCAGCATGGGGGTCAGGGTCACTTGAAACTGATATAAATGGTGGAGTCTTTGTAACTTAAAGTCTCTAAGCTATAATTTGAGGAAGTCAGTAACTCATCCAGAGGTTATGGGTCTATTACAGGAGCAGGTGAGTGAGTTTCTGTGGCCTACAAGGTGCAAGAGGTCAGACTAGATGATCATGATGGTCCCTTCTGACCTTAAAGTCTATGAGTCTATGAATAAGTACTGGGACTTGATAGGAGCAGGATCTACTAGGAGCCCAATATCTCTTGTTTCACCATTAGGATTTTCATAGCATCTCAGATGACTGAAACACTAACACCACCAACAATTGCTCTTTTGGCAAAGCCACAGGAAAGGGCTTACAAATAAGCCTTTAAAGAAAAAAAGAGAGCTAATTAAAATAATTTTATGAAATATTTGAAGAAGAGCTCTGTGTAGTTCAAAAGCTTGCCTCTCTCACCACCAGAAGGTGGCCCAATAAAAGATATTGCCTTACCCACCTTGTCTATGGAACAATAGGAGATAAATACTTTAGGAGCTGAATTCTTGATTGAAGAAAGGTACAACATGAAATAAATGAAATTAGGAAGTGCACACATTCCTGCCCTTACTAATCAGAACTGCTTTGCTCGGGGAGAGTGGAGAGCAAAGCAGTACTGACTTATTCAATAGAAACAGAGATATCCACAAAGCAAAGAGGATTCAGTTATTTACTCATCTCTCATTTTTGGTTTTATGTTTCTGGAGTGAACTTCTGGCCCTACTGAAGTTAGACTGGGACTGTTCATCTTAGAAAAGAGTCGATAAAGGGGGAATATGATAAAGGTCTATAAAATCATGAGTGGTGTAGAGAAAGTGAACGAAGAAAAAATATTTATTCCTTCACAAAACACAAGAACCAGGGGTCACCCAATGAAATTAATAGGCAGCATGTTTAAAACAAACAAAAAGAAGTATTTCTTCATACAATGCACAGTCAACCTATGGACCTCATTGCCAGGGGATGTTGTGTAGGCCAAAAAATATAACTGGATTTTAAAGAAGAAGTTAAATACATTCATGGATGATAGGTTCATCAATGGCTACTATCCAAGATGCTCAGGGATGGAACACCATGCTTTGAGTGTCCCTAAACCTCTGAGTGCTAGAAGCTGACACTGGATGACACTGGATGGATCACTCAATAAATTGCCCAGTTATGTTCATTCCCTCTGAAGCATCTGAAATCAGGTACTGTCAGAAGAAAGGATAGTGGACTAAATGGATGACTGGTCTGACCTAGTATGGTCATTTTTATGGTCTTATGATGACAACTTCATCATTCACTTCAAAGGGGCCAAGATTTCACTTCTGGTGTATTTTTTTTCCCCTCTGCTCTTTGCATGTTATAAAAGGTTTATTCTTTATTCATTGGGAGTTTACCATTCAGTAAAGGTTAGAAATGAATCTGAGTCTTTTAATCTTTTGTCCCTGTCTCACCCACACACCCTGATCTTCAAGAACATTTGGATTTGGATCCTAACTTTGCAGCTCAGGCTTATCTCAGGCCATGTCTACACTTACAGTTTTGCAGCGCTGGTAGTTACAGCTGTGTTCGTACAGCTGTGTAGGACCAGCGCTGCAGTGTGGCCACACTGACAGCTACCAGCGCTGCAGTGTGGCCACATTTGCAGCACTTGCAGCGCTGTTGGGAGTGGTCCATTGTGGGCAGCTATCCCAGCATTCAAGTGGCTGCAATGTGCTTTTCAAAAGAGGGGGTGGGGTGGAATGTAACAGGGACCGTGGAGGAGACAGACAGAATGGATTTTTGGAGTTGACACTGTTCTCAGCTCCCTGCCTTGCAAGTTCTAAGGACTGTGCCTACCTTCAATCATTTTAAAAGTTCTAACTCCCTTCCCCCACTCCTCTCTCATTCACTAAATGCAAATTATGTACTTCTAAATACCCATCAGACCAGACCAGCAACTGCTCAACACAGACTTCCCCCTCCCCCCTGCCGTGTGAGAGTGCTGTTTCTCTCTTCAAGCAAACAGCTGTGAACATTCCAAAGTAATTCCCCTGCCTGCCTCCGCTCGCTCAGCAAACAGGAGCTGTGTTTGTTTTTTAAATAAGCAGTTTGGCTGAACTCCAAGCTCTCCCTTTCTTCCGGTTTGTTGTGGACAGGAATTCTGGGATACCTCTTTATACCCCAGAGGTCAATAAAAGCGCTGGTGGGCGTCCACACTTGCTGACCAGCGCTGGATCACCAGGGCTGGAATCCCTACACCTGAGGCTCGACCGGGTGTACAGCCAGCGCTGCAACCAGGGAGTTGCAGCGCTGGCCGTGCTTTGCAAGTGTGGCCACATCCTAAGTTGCAGCGCTGTAACCCCTTCACCAGTGCTGCAACTCTCTAGTGTAGCCATGGCCTCAGAAAACTTTAGGAAGGTTTTGATTCACATCTGAATGTATAGTCATTGCAGTTCAGGTCCAACTCTAGTCAAGAGTAAAAACGTTCTCCTTATGTTACTTCCCCTACTAAGGAAAAGTAAGCAAGTTTGGATAGTTGAATTAGAGGTACATAGGGTAACGGTGGACATTTTCTTTCCTCCTGTATGTGGGGCCCTGAGACTTATTTATATATCAATAAAATACCTTTTTGGTACATCTCAGTTAAGTAGAAGCCAATATAACTAAAGTCCAGTTGGGAAGAGCTCTTCTGAACTAGATATTTGATGAAATTCTCAAATACTGTAGCCCAAATAAGAACACTCTCTCTCTCTCTCTCTCTCAAATGTCCTAGTAATTATTCCCAGGTGTTTTACTTACTATATGTATATTTCACTCTTTTATATCTAACACGTGCAGCTTTGCAAATGAAATCAAAGTTTATTCCTATTCATACTGGCATATGACAAATGTACTTTTCCCTTTTTTATAATTAATCCTTTATTAGGTTTTCATAGCCTACATAAAAGAAAAGTCACAAAGTATCTTTCACAGTATTTCTCTGTATGAAATTCCAATATGTAGAATGATCAGAATATCTTAGCAACCATATCAAATAGCAGTTTTTGATCTTTATTAACATCACTTCTAGGATCTTGAATTTTTTCATTAGCATTCTGTTTTCCTCTTTCCAGATGTTGCAGTCTCCTATCTTCACTACTACACCTTCTCCAAGTTGTTTCTATAGCGATCTTTTCCAAACAATTTGTCTGCCTTATATGTTCCGTTAAGTAACCTTAATTTCATGTTATTGATGTATTATGAAGTCAAAATGTAAAAAATATTATTTCATGGAACATTAAAGGTCTGAACAGCCCCATTAAAAGGAAAAAAATCCTTACATTTCTTAGAACATTTAGTTTCATTATAATTTTCATTCAAGAAATCCACTTTTTGGAAAAAGTATTTCAGAAATTAGTAGAAGATGGATTTTCATGGTGATATAGCCTCCTTCGTTCAATAAAAAGAATAATGTACCAGGCAGCCCTTTGGTAAACATCAAAACATAACTAAGCTTTCTGAAAGAAAGAAAGAAAGAAAGAAAGAAAGATATCTGTGGTATATTGGATCTTACTGTTGTGATATATTTCACATTCATTGGATTGGATCTTATCTTGACTAGCAATCTGAAACAAGACTCCCCCTTCACAGATTCAGAAATACTTGTCATCTCTAAAACAGGAACTAAATTAATCAGATCCATGGAAGTTAATTAGTCCCAAGGGCATGGATCTTCCTATCTCCACTAACATATTTCAGAATATTAGAGAGACCAGGTGGTTGAGGTAATATCTTTTATTGGGTCTTTTATCCTTAGACTCATACGGCTACAACTACACTGCATATTCCAGAATAGACATTTTCTTTAATTCAAAAGTTATACTTGAAAATTGATTAGATACCTCATAAATGATCTGGAGAATGGGGTAAACAATGAAGTGGCAAAGTCTGCAGATGGTATTGCTCAAAATAGTTAAAACCAAAGCAGACTGTAAAAAACTTCAAAAAGATCTCACAAAACTAAGTGACTGGACAATAAAATGGCAAATGGAGAATATCTTATTGCCCTTATATAACTCCACGGTACGCCCACATCTTGAATATTGCATGCAGATGTGGTCTTCTCATTTCTAAAAAGATATACTGGCATTAGAAAAGGTTCAGAGAAGGGCAATTAAAATGATAAAGAGTTTGGAACAGGTCCCATATGAGGAGAGATTAAAGAGGATAGGAATTTTCAGCTTGGAAAAGAGGAGACTAAGGGGGGCTTTGATAGAGGTATATAAAATCATGAGTGCTGCGGAGAAAGTGAATAAGGAAAAGTTATTTACTTGTTCCCATAATACAAGAATTAGGGCCACCAAATGAAATTAATGGGCAGCAGGTTTAAAACAAATAAAAGGAAGTTCTTCTTCACACAGCACACAGTCAACCTTTGGAACTCCTTGCCAGAGGAGATTGTGAAGGCTAGGACTATAACAGGGTTTAAAAGAGAACTAAATTCATGGAGGTTAAGTCCATTAATGGGTATTAGCCAGGATGGGTAAGGAATGGTGTCCCTAGTCTCTGTTTGTCAGAGGGTGGAGATGGATGGCAGGAGAGAAATCACTTGATAATTACCTGCTAAGTTCATTCCCTCTGGGACACCTGGCATTGGTCACTGTCAGTAAACAGAATACTGGGCTGGATGGACTTTTGGTCTGACCCAGTATGGCCAATTTTATGTTCTTATGTTAGACATACAGTATAGGATTATTGAAGCATGCCAGTTTAGCTCAACCCATTATAGGGGAGTGGAAACCCAAGAGTTGCAACTTCCAGAGTTTGGTTTGATTTTTTTTTGTCAGGCAGTGGGGTTTGCTCTTCTGTGGAAAATGTCAGGGTCTGAGGTTCCAACTGTCCCTGAACTACGGATCACCCCATGATGCATGCTGAGATGCAGTGGAAAGAATATATCAACCAAAAATAGGAACTGGATAATTCAAAAGAAAAAAAAACACCTCCTTCTTTATAATCCCTTTTTAAAGCTAACCTTAGAAGTTAAGTAGTCAGTTCTACAGCTGCCAAGAAGAAACCAACGCCAATATCGAAATTCCTGAAAAAGGGGTTAGAATCCAAATAGTGCCTTGATTTTTACCATGTTCAATCCCAGTGAAATCAATGGGGCTGCATGGGGTAAAATTGAGGATACAATTTGATAGAATGGAACTACTGACACTTAAAGTTAGTACATATGCTTAAGTACCTTACTGAATAGAGACCTAATACTACATATCACTACTGACAAACAGAGCTTCTGTACTACTTCCTGTCGTTAGATAGCATAATAATCACAGCTCTGCAGCACAAGAGGAGGCCAGGCTGTGCAGAATCCATGCAGCAGGAATCTGCACACCCTTCTTCACCCAGTGGAACGTGGCTCTAGGGTGGTTCTTTCCACAGCAGCACAAAGGGTGGTGGGCCCTGGCAGGGAAGGAATGAGGAACTGGTTATAGAATCGAAGAGGAAGATCCTTAGCTGGTGTAGCTCCATTGAAGTCAGAGAGCACAATCTCTGCTATTTTCTTTCTCTAAACATGACACCAGGATTTATGCTGGATTATGCATTAATCACTTGTTGATTTCCATTTTCTGCACTGAAGTCATTTACATTTATAGAAGAAGTAAAAAAAAAGTTCAATAGTTTATGCTATTTTTGTGCTTTTATCACTACTAAAATTAATTTAAAAAAAAATCAAGCACAGATATCTACTTCAATTTTATTCCAAATTTGTTAAAAACTATCCTAGGAGTTTAAGTAAATATTCCAGGTTTCATATCAGAATGAATCAGACTGTACCTTGGAAAACCAGAGAGATATTTGGGGAAGCATTCAGAGATCATTAACTACAGGACCATGAAGAGGCTTCCTAAAAGAAAAGGGCCTTAAGATAATAGTTCAGATAATTATGCAATAAAAGGTTGATTATTTTGTTGACAACTAAAAGCATTAGGTCATAGCGTTTTATATCTGAGAAGTGTGGTATTTATTTCTAGTCAGTTCTGGAACAGAATTTAGCAGAAAACAAGTGGGTGGCGTGAGAGGTGGGGAGGGGGAAAGGACCGCAGGGACGTTCTGACATTACAACATACAACACTTTGACAGAAATAAACTAGGAATAAACTGGTCCATCACTGCTATAATTATGTTTTTTATTTGATTTGACATAAAATCAATAGAATCAGAGAAATTAGAGTTGGAAGATACCTTGTGTAATTGTTTATTTTTTGTTAATCACTGGCTGTGTATTCCACACTGTACAGTGCCCCATGGATTTTATGTTCTAATAAATCATTCATTATTTTGTCAGTCTTCCCTTCCTTTCAGGGAAAGATTGTTTCCCACATTGCAGTACATTCCTTATATGAAATAATCAACCATTTAGAGTTCATGCAAAATTTTCTTTAGACTCTGATTTAGCAAGCTTCTTCATGCTCCTACAGTATTATAAGGCAGTCCCTGGAAGCTCTATACCTAGCCCATTATCACTGTTGATGGACTGAACTGAATTGAGTCAGTTAACTTATTTGAGTAGTGTATTGTCAAGTGATGTGCTCACAGATTTCATTTCTTCAGAAAGTCCATTGTGGATTTCAAAGCCAGAAACACGTGTTTGGAGCTATCATAGAAGTAAGCCCAAAACCAAGATAAAAGGGTTTACAGACATTGTACAAAACTGAACCTTGGATGTGTTACTGCTCTTGTGTCTGGAAACTAGCCAGAGTCCATAAGCAATTCCTGAGATCTGTATTTCATCTTACATAAAAGATGTGGGGGAAGGATAGCTCAGTGGTTTGAGCATTGGCCTCCTGAACCCACAGTTGTAAGGTCAATTCTTGAGAGGGCCATTTAGGGATCTGGGTCAAAATTCTTGTCTGGGGGATTGGTCCTGCTTTGAGCAGCGGGTTGGACTAGATGACCTCCTGAGGTCTCCTCCAACCCTGATATCCTATGAAAAGTAAAAAATGTATGATTAAAATTGTGGAGTATCCCAAGAATTCTTTTCATAACATTTGAATAGAAAATGTGAGAAAGCCTGAAAAGGACCCTTTACAATAATTTAAATAGGACATACACTTACACACAGGGTAGACAAAGAATACAAGGACACTCAAGCATACAGTTATGCTGTAATATCAGTGCTGATGACTAAAATAATATATTAGTGTTTGGCACAAGATCATGAGCAGAAACATGTAATGGTACTATCTAGTATGAACCAGTGAACTGAGCTGATGAAGAAGGGATAACAATAAAAACAAGACCATTGGCAACCATCTGACCCCAGATGGATGTGTGTTTGGAAATTGTAGAGAAACTTGCTTTTGTTTCATTGACCTAAATCACATAATGCTAAAAAATTACAGATAAAAAAGATCTCATCTGTGTCCTTCACACCACCACCACCACACACATGAAAACAAAAAGAAGCCTACATTTTTTCAAGGAGACAGCACTATCCCTGGAACACCAATATTCTAACATTCACATTCCTAAACTAATGTGTGGGGAAGGAGTAATGGTCATCTTCTGCAGTTTCCTTATACCTACCAAATATTAGCCATGACCAGTGGTGCTTTTAGTTATAATTATTTTTAAAAATGAAAAAATTAGTAATATATATCCAAGATGCCTGCAATTTTATAATAAAAATGTCCTTTTCACCTTCCTTTCTCAATATGTCAAGGATGTTAGTTCTAATCTATTTTTCTATCAGGTGCTTTATTTTTCCTGCATACTTTTCACTCACTTTTTTGCAGTGCAAATAGAGGTCTGCTATCACTGACATGCCTTAAGGTCTAAATTAAAATGTAAACCTGCAAAATATCAATAAAACTGACATAAAACTGTTTTGAATCCTGTGGCACCTTATAGACTAACAGACGTTTTGGAGCATGAGCTTTCGTGGGTGAATACCCACTTCTTCAGATGCATGTGGTGGAAATATCCAGGGGCAGGAATATATATGCTAGCAAGCAAGCTAGAGATAACAAGGTCAGTTCAGTCAGGGAGGATGAGGCCCTGTTCTAGTAGTTGAGGTGTGAAAACCAAGAGAGGAGAAACTGGTTCTGTAGTTGGCAAGCCATTCACAGTCTTTGTTCAATCCTGAGCTGATGGTGTCAAATTTGCAGATGAACTGAAGCTCAGCAGTTTCTCTTTGAAGTCTGGTCCTGAAGTTTTTTGCTGCAGGATGGCCACCTTAAGGTCTGCTATAGTGTGGCCAGGGAGGTTGAAGTGCTCTCCTACAGGTTTTTGTATATTGCCATTCCTAATGTCTGATTTGTGTCCATATATCCTTTTCCGTAGAGACTGTCCAATTTGGCCGATGTACATAGCAGAGGGGCATTGCTGGCATATGATGGCATATATTACATTGGTGGATGTGCAGGTGAATGAACCAGTGATGGTGTGGCTGATCTGGTTAGGTCCTGTGATGGTGTCGCTGTTGTAGATATGTGGACAGAGTTGGCATCGAGGTTTGTTGCATGGATTGGTTCCTGAGCTAGAGTTATTATGGTGCGGTGTGCAGTTACTGGTGAGAATATATTTCAGGTTGGCAGGTTGTCTGTGGGCAAGGACTGGCCTGCCACCCAAGGCCTGTGAAAGTGTGGGATCATTGTCCGGGATGGGTTGTAGATCCTTGATGATGCATTGGAGGGGTTTTAGCTGGGGGCTGTATGTGATGGCCAGTGGAGTCCTGTTGGTTTCTTTCTTGGGTTTGTCTTGCAGTAGGAGGCTTCTGGGTACGCATCTGGCTCTGTTGACCTGTTTCCTTATTTTCTCGTGCGGGTATTGTAGTTTTGAGAATGCCTGGTGGAGATTTTGTAGGTGTTGGTCTCTGTCTGAGGGGTAGGAGCAGATGCGGTTGTACCTCAGTGCTTGGCTGTAGGCAATGGATCGTGTGATGTGTCCGGGATGGAAGCTGGAGGCATGAAGGTAGGCATAGCGGTCGGTAGGTTTTCGATATAGGGTGGTGTTAATGTGACCGCCACTTATTTGCACCGTGGTGTCAAGAAAGTTGACCTCCCGTGTAGATTGGTCCAGGCTGAGGTTGATGGTGGGGTGGAAGCTGTTGCAATCATGGTGGAATTTTTCCAGAGTCTCCTTCCCATGGGTCCAGATGATGAAGATGTCATCAATGTAGCGTAGGTAGAGAAGGGGCGTGAGTGGACGAGAGCTGAGGAAGCGTTGTTCCAGGTCGGCCATAAAGATATTGGCATATTGTGGGGCCATGCGGGTGCCCATAGCAGTGCCACTGATCTGGAGATATATATTGTCATCAAATTTGAAATAGTTGTGTGTAAGTATAAAGGCACAGAGCTCAGCAGCCAGTTGTGCTGGTGCATCATCAGGGATACTGTTCCTGACAGCTTATATTCCATCTGTGTGTGGGATGTTTGTGTAGAGAGCCTCTACATCCATGGTGGCTAGGATGGTGTTTTCTGGGAGGTGAGCAATGCATTGTAGTTTCCTCAGGAAATCAGTGGTGTCACGGAGATAGCTGGGAGTGCTGGTGGCATAGGGTCTGAGTAGAGAGTCCATATATCCAGACAGTCCTTCAGTGAGAGTACCAATGCCCGAGATGATGGGGCGTCCAGGATTTCCGGGTTTGTGGATCTTGGGTAGTAGATAGAATAACCCTGGTCGGAGCTCTAGGGGTCACAGACAACCTGCCAACCTGAAACATATTCTCACCAGTAACTGCACACCGCACCATAATAACTCTAGCTCAGGAACCAATCCATGCAACAAACCTCAATGCCAACTCTGCCCACATATCTACACCAGCGACACCATCACAGGACCTAACCAGATCAGCCACACCATCACTGGTTCATTCACCTGCACATCCACCAATGTAATATACACCATCATATGCCAGCAATGCCTCTCTGCTATGTACATCGGCCAAACTGGACAGTCTCTATGGAAAAGGATAAATGGACACAAATCAGACATTAGGAATGGCAATATACAAAAACCTGTAGGAGAGCACTTCAACCTCCCTGGCCACACTATAGCAGACCTTAAGGTTGCCATCCTGCAGCAAAAAAACTTCAGGACCAGACTTCAAAGAGAAACTGCTGAGCTTCAGTTCATCTGCAAATTTGACACCATCAGCTCAGGATTGAACAAAGACTGTGAATGGCTTGCCAATTACAGAACAAGTTTCTCCTCTCTTGGTTTTCACACCTCAACTACTAGAACAGGGCCTCATCCTCCCTGATTGAACTGACCTCATTATCTCTAGCTTGCTTGCTAGCATATATATACCTGTCCCTGGATATTTCCACCACATGCATCTGAAGAAGTGGGTATTCACCCACGAAAGCTCATGCTCCAAAACGTCTGTTAGTCTATAAGGTGCCACAGGATTCTTTGCCGCTTTTATAGATCCAGACTAACACGGCTACCCCTCTGATACTATAAATCTGTTTTGTTATCTTGGACGTAAGGCAAAAAGAGTGTGGCCTCTGGGCAATATACTGTGCCTAAAGGCTCACGGAGTCTCCTGCCACACTTTATATTGGGATATTATTACACTGTGTCTATTGACATAATGCCCTTGGGATTTTACAGGTCTTTGAACATGAATCGTAAGACTTTGCACATTTTAGCTAATGCAGACTAATATATAGTTGCTGTAATGCTTAACGGTAGACCAAAAATACCAAGTCTTGTCTTGTATTGGTTAACGTGAGTATCAAATTACCAGCCTAAACCACGCAAAAAGGAATGCTAATTAAAAGGGCAGGATGTGTTCCAGTTGTTCTAATCAAAGAGAGCTTAATCCCTCCATAAGCTGGCTGGCTTTGTTGGAGGAAATTCTGAACAACCTTGTTACTTTTGATAACTGTAAGCCACTGACTCATGGCCCCTTGACAGCTAGCTGAGCATGTAATAACATTTCTCTGTATTTGGGGACTGGCTTAGCTGGTTTTATAATAGATTATTGTGGATGTTAAAGTGAAATGTTAGTCTTTCTTTAAAGCTTCGTATTCCCTAGTAATTAAGGTTGTAAAAAGGGCACTAAGCACAATACAGATTCAAGGTCACCAAACATTGATGTAGAAGTCTTCAGTTTGTGTAAATAAAGTATTAACCATAGGTTTATTCTGCAGTGTTAGTAACCGAAAGGCAGTTCTTCCCTTACTGTTACATCATGATTTCACTGAAGGGCTTTTGTTTTGTTTTTTTAAGAATGAACAAGTGCCTTTCGCTTTTAATTAAACAGCAAGTAGAAGGCACATTTCTAAGAAGACAGAGAAATGAAAGATGTTAAAAGGCTGCAGAGGAAACCAAGGAAGCAGAATACTACCACATAAAGAGTGCAACTAGATGACACCAGACAGTTCCATCCACAGATGTGGAGATTGGGTATACCAAGAACTTTAGAGAAATCTCCACCTTTGGCACAGCAAATCTAAAGGGGCTGTACGAACGAGAATCTCATTTTTACTTTCAAGGTAGTGACAGTTATTGACTGTTTTCTACTCTGTGTCTATTACTGTAAATGGGAAAGCTTTAAAAAGACATTATCCATACTGCAGATATTTAAGAACCTGGCAAGGGAAGGGTGATGAGGGGAATGGGACAGAGCCCTTAGAGGAGTGGGAAATGGGAGAATACAAAGATCCTCTGTGTAGTCTGATTTGGGGTGGGTTAGTAGGGTTGGTGTAATTTATCCACCTAATTTAATTTTATTTGATTAATTAATTTTAATTAATTAGTAATATTAATAATAATAATTGGATATTAATTTGTATCAGTTTGGCTCACCAATATATTTGATCAGAAAATAAAGTTCGTCCTAAATCAGGCTTCACAGAGTTTATAAAAGGAACTTCGGGGTATATGACAGGAGCTTACACTGAGAGAGATATAGTCATAAAGACCTTTTTATTAAATCAATGAAACAATAAGTAAATGTTAAAGCAATTCAAGATTACAAAGTTACAAAATATCACAGTTCTTTAAGAGATATATTTATGATAATACACTGTTATAAGCTCACTCTGTGTAGTACAGCAGCACTTTGGGTATTTTTCACATCTCTGATAGAGGAAGCTATTGTTGCGTTCTGGTTTAACACTATATATACTAAATGCTTAGAGGGTAAGAATGAAGCAGAAGGGAAATTAGATCCCTTCTTACTTACAGTTTTGAAAAGAAATAATACTATGGCCTATTAATAGTTAATAGCCTTCGTAGATGGGTAGCATCGATACGTAGATGGGGGGTGGAGGCGATGAAGACTAGATAGGAACAGATAGATGGGTGTGTCGCCTGCCTAATGGTGATTTATTTTACCTTTTATAGAACATTTATCGGAAATCCTTCCTCTTATGCCCAAATTTCATCTTTCCCCCACAAAAATGTTAGGGTACACTTGTCTTATAGGCTAAGATGTCTGTGCATATGAATGACAGGTATGTACGCATTTGTGGTGTACTTGTTAGATTTGTGGGCAAAAGTCCCTTTTTCCACCCTTTACTGTTATTGGTTCAGTTAAAGGTCTCCAGATATCTGCATAGGTATTTTCTCTTATTATCACTTTTCTGAGTAAGGGTCCTAAAATATGCTAAAGTTGCCTTAGCGTCATACAGGATGTCTGACCTGTAGGTTTCTTGCATTGCCGCTATTGCATTATAAATCTATAAGCCTGTTACATAAAATACTTAAATAGATCAAAAAGACATTTTATACAGATCAACAGATCAATCTTCAGGGCTACATCTGGCATGGTGGTGGGGAGAATAGGAGACCCTGGGTATGGGAGTGGGAGGTAAAAGGGGTAGCCACATCCATCAGCTTTAACCCAGCCTGTTATCAATCAGTCATTAGCTCCTCCCAATATAACCACACAAGCTTAACTATTTATATCATGTTTTTCTATCAAAACATTTTCTCATCATCATCCCAATCAATGTTTATCCCATCCAAATTTCCTGGGAGCTTTCCTCTCCCTGCCAAATTTCTTTTCAGCCAATAGCAGGAGACATTGCTTTAAATGCGCTCCTTAGGCATGTCTATTTTTTCTGTAAAAGCAGCAAAGAATCCTATGGCACCTTATAGACTAACAGACGTTTTGGAGCATGAGCTTTCGTGGGTGAATACCCACTTCATCGGATGCATGTAGTGGAAATTTCCAGGGGCAGGTATATATATGCAAGCAAGCTAGAGATAACGAGGTCAGTTCAGTCAGGGAGGAGGAGGCCCTGTTCTAGCAGTTGAGGTGTGAAAACCAAGGGAGGAGAAACTGGTTTTGTAATTGGTAAGTCTTTGTTCAATCCTGAGCTGATGGTGTCAAATTTGCAGATGAACTGAAGCTCAGCAGTTTCTCTTTGAAGTCTGGTCCTGAAGTTTTTTTGCTGCAGGATGGCCACCTTAAGATCTGCTACAGTGTGGCCAGGGAGGTTGAAGTGCTCTCCTACAGGTTTTTGTATATTGCCATTCCTAATATCTGATTTGTGTCCATTTATCCTTTTCTGTAGCAACTGTCCAGTTTGGCCAATGTACATAATAGAGGGGTACTGCTGGGATATGATCGCTTATATTACATTGGTGGGCATGCAGGTGAATGAACCGGTGATGGTGTGGCTGATCTGGTTTGGTCCTGTGATGGTGTCGCTGGTATAGATATGTGGGCAGAGTTGGCATCGAGGTTTGTTGCATGGATTGGTTCCTGAGCTAGAGTTACTATGATGCGGTGTGCAGTTACTGGTGAGAATATGTTTCCCAGGGCCGTAGCAACAAAGAACGTGGTCCCCTCCGAACATATGTCCAGGGCCCCTTACAATGCAGAAACTGGAACGCGGTATTTATTTTATACAATATACAGGGTTCATATTATGTATACATAGGCCTACAGTGTACATATATTCCGTATTTACGCAAAGCGCTTCTTTCGAGCCTTGTTCTCTGCAAATTGGTTAATTAATGCATCATAGTAAAGAGATCTGGCAATCTTGTTTTCGATTGAGATAACTGCAAGCGCAGAAAGCCTGTCATCTGTCATGGATGAGCGCAGGATATTCTTGATCAGTTTCATTCTGCTGAAGCTCCTTTCAGCACCAGCACCAGTAACTGGTGTGGTCATAAGAATTCTGATGTAAATGCAAAGATTCGGATATATCTCCTGAAGGCTGTTCTTGTATATGTACGTTAAAAAATTGTTTGCCGTGACAAGTCCTCTCTCTTTCTCGATGACATAAATAAAACGATTCAATTCAATTATGAGTTCGTTGGCATCAATGTCTCCCATTTTTCTTTCAAAATTTTTGCTGTGATTCTCCAGTTCATTTTCTCTGTGACACTGCTTCAGGCTCTTAGCGTTGTACAGAAATCCAAACAACTTATACCATTCCACGAGTTGGTCAAATCGCGACAAAACAGAAGATATGGCCTGATCAGTGAGAACAAGACAGAAATGCGATTTGAATTTTTCTTCGGCAGAAAGACGACTCGAATCATCAGCACATTCGTAATCAAACATTCTCTTCTTACATCGCACCCTGGTTTCTGGAAACACCTGCTCAATACCCATATGCTCTGCTATTTCACATGCATTTGTGACCACAGAGTTATATCCTGTATTTCGATAGTCTTCCAAAAACCTCATTGTAGCACCGACTTCTGCCTGCAGTACGTCAATTGACACATCTGGTGACTGAATTAATTTGCTGGTTTTATTGACGTGAGATAATGTATCGTACCACGTGTACACAGTCAGAACAAAAGGCCACATAGTAACATGGTCTAAAAGCGCACTGGCTTCTGTTGCTGTATTGCCATCTTTCTTTTCAAGCGCATATTCTCGCAAAGATGACAAAGCATTGCACAATTCTTCAAGGTGATAACGTAATGGCTTCACAGCATCAATTCTCGATTCCCAACGAGTGTCCGATAACCCTTTAACAGATATTGGCATATGTTCTTGAAGTATATGCCAACGTGAAGTTGAAGAAGAAAAGATAACGTATATTCTGTTAATCAGACCAAAGAAGTCAACGGCATATTTCGATGACTTTGCCGCATCTGAGATCACAAGATTCCAAGTGTGAGCTCCACATGGTACATACAAGGCACGGTCATTTATTTCTAGCATGCGGGCTTGAACTCCTTTATTTTTTCCTCTCATATTTGCGCCGTTATCATAAGCTTTGCCTCTCATGTCAGCAATGTCTATTCCTAAGTTGTTTGCCTTTTCAAGAAACGCTTCCAATAAGCCCTCACCAGTTGTATCATGAACATTAAGAAAACCAACAAACGCTTCATGAATATTGACACCATCTTCACCGTTGCATTCAACAAAGCGTAACACCACAGACATCTGTTCTTCATGTGACACGTCGGGAGTACAGTCCAAAATAACTGAATAATATTTTGCTTTTTTAAGCTGCCCTATGTTGGCTTCTTGAATGTTACTGGCAACGAGTTGAATCAGCTCGTTTTGGATCTGTGGACTGAGGTACTGAACATGTGTCTCTGCCTTCTTAATCCTCTGTAAAAGTTCGCTGAGGACAGTATCATACTTTGCAAGCAATTCAAACAGTCCCAAAAAGTTGCCATTCGAAGGATCGCCGAGCTTTTCATTACTTCCTCGAAATGCCAAGTTTCTTTTGGACAAGAAAATAACGACATCAACCATGTGTTTGACAACATTTCTCCAGAAATCTCTTTCTTTCAGAAAAGCCTGCAATTCGAGTTGGTCAATAGATGTACAGTTTACTATGCCTGACCGAAGGTCAAACCATTTCACCATACAGTCTTAATGACCTTTGCCTGTTTCATGCTGCTGAAGTCTTTTTGACAGTGCTTTCCAAGCAGATGTTCCACGACGTAGCGGTATGTCGCCAGTGCCAAATAATTTACAACAAAAACAAAAAATGGCATCTTTCTGAACTGAGTACATTAACCATGAACGTCTTATTTTCTCGCCATTTGCCATGGTTCGATAGAAATGAGTACTTGTGAACCTCCGTCTTTCCTCGTTAAATGGAAATTCGTAACTTTCATTCTGCCGCGGTGGGCCACGTGCAACAATGTCACGCACTTGCCTGTCCGATATTATAGACGGCCAGTCTCCTGGATCATCAGTCAGTGGTTCAGATTCAGATACTTCTTTCCCGGCAGCAGCTGGAATATCTGTCATAGTTTGTTTGGTAGAACAACTGGCTTCACCTTCGACCTCACTTGAAGCACTTCTGGGTACTTCTGGATACGATTTGCCGCTGCTAGCGCTGTCCGTTTCATGTGCCTGTACCTGTACGTTGGATTGCAGCACAAAATACGTTGACAACTTTGGAATTTTCTCAAGTTCCTTCTCGGCATCTTTTGCTGTCTTTCGTTTACTAGCTCTGCTCTTATACATTCTCTTAGACATCACAAAGCACGCTTCTGGTTTGGAAACGATAAAAAACTAAACAACTAAATTAATAACATTTATCCGCCGACCGCCATTATGAACGCAAATACACATTCTTTGAATGGGTCCAACTAAAATTCAAAACTGACCGACAGACAACTGATGTAGCCAATAGCATTATGATGTATCATAATGACTTCACAGTTTTGTCAGTAAAACCGACATGGATTGTGCAATAGCGTCAATAAATGTCACTTAGCTAGTTATACCTTACATTTTTTTGCCACTTTTAGGGGCCCCCTTCCTTGCGGGGCCCCCTCTGGTCGGAGGGTACGGAGGGCGCTCGCTACGCATCTGATGTTTTCGGTTGGCAGGTTGTCTGTGAGCGAGGACTGGCCTGCCACCCAAGGCCTGTGAAAGTGTGGGATCATTGTCCAGGATGGGTTGTAGATCCCTGATGATGCGTTGGAGGGGTTTTAGCTGGGGACTGTATGTGATGGCCAGTACAGTCCTGTTGGTTTCTTTCTTGGGTTTGTCTTGCAGTAGGAGATCTCTGGATACATGTCTGGCTCTGTTGATCTCTTTCCTTATTTCCTCATGTGGGTATTGTAGTTTTGAGAATGCTTGGTGGAGATTTTGTAGGTGTTGGCCTCTGCCTGAAGGTTTGTACCTCAGTGCTTGGCTATAGACAATGGATCATGTGATGTGCCCGGGATGGAAGCTGGAGGCATGAAGGTAGGCATAACGGTTGGTAGGTTTTTGGTATAGGGTGATGTTAATGTGACCGTCCCTTATTAGCATTTTGGTGTCTAGGAAGTGGACCTCCCGTGTAGATTGGTCCAGGCTGAGGTTGATGGTGGGGTGGAAGCTGTTGAAATCATGATGAAATTTTTCCAGAGTCTCCTTCCCATGGGTCCAGATGATGAAGATGTCATCAATATAGCGTAGGTAGAGAAGAGGCATGAGTGGACGAGAGCTGAGGAAGCATCGTTCCAGGTCGGCCATAAAAATATTGGCATATTGTGGGGCCATGTGGGTGTCCATAGCGGTGCCACTGATCTGGAGATATATATTGTCATCAAATTTGAAATAGATGTGTGTGAGGATAAGGGCACAGAGCTCAGCAGCCAGTTGTGCTGTGGCATCATCAGGGATACTGTTCCTGACAGCTTGTATTCCATCTGTGTGTGGGATGTTTGTGTAGAGAGCCTCTACATCCATGGTGGCTAGGATGGTGTTTTCTGGAAGGTCACCAATGCATTGTAGTTTCCTCAGGATATCAGTGGTGTCACGGAGATAGCTGGGAGTGCTGATGGCATAGGGTGTGAGTAGAGAGTCCACATATCCAGACAGTCCTTCAGTGAGAGTGACAATGCCCGAGATGATGAGGCGTCCAGGATTTCCAGGTTTGTGGATCTTGAGTAGTAGATAGAATAACCCTGGTCAGGGCTCTAAGGGTATGTTGATTTGTTCCGGTGTTAGTATAGGAAGTGTCCTGAGTAGATGGTACAGTTTCTTAGTGTATTCCTCAGCGGGATCTGAGGAAAGTGGCCTGTAGAATTTGGTATTGGAGAGTTGTCTGGCGGCCTCCTTTTGGTAGTCAGACCTGTTCATGATGACAACAGCACCTCCTTTATCCGCCTCTTTGATGATAATGTCAGGGTGGTTTCTGAGGCTGTGGATGGCATTGCGTTCTGCACGACTTAGGTTATGAGGCAAGCGATGTTGTTTTTCCACAATTTCTGCCTGTGCACGTCAGCGGAAGAATTCAATGCAAAGGTCCAGACTGTCATTTTGACCCTCAGGAGGAGTCCATGTGGAGTTCTTCTTCTTGTGCTGTTGGTGGGAGGGTACCTGTTTATCAGTGCGCTGTTCAGTGTTGTCCTGAAAGTATTCTTTGAGTTGGAGAAGGCGAAAGTAGGCTTCCAGATTGCCGCAGAACTGTATCATGTTGGTGGGGGTGGCAGGGCAGAAAGAGAGTCCTGAGACAGGACAGACTTTTCTTCTGGGCTGTGTGTAGTTGGATAGATTGATGATATTGCTGGGTGGGTTAAGGTGACCGCGGTTGTGGCCCCATGTGGCAGGTAGGAGTTTAGACAGCTTACAGTCCTTTTTCCTTTGTAGAGAGGTGAAGTGAGTAATGTAGATCTCCTGTCTTATTTTAGTGAAGTCCATTTGTATGGCAGTTTGGTTATTAATGAGAGTCTCCAGGTTGGAGAGCTCTTTTTTGACGTTTTCCTGTTTGCTGTATAGGATGCTGATCAGGTGGTTCCTCAGTTTCTTTGATAGAGTATGGCATAATCTCTCACTGTGGTCTTTGTAGTATGTAGATAGCAGTGGATTTTTTACCTTTAGTCCATTTGATTTGGTGTCCATCCGTTTGCATTTGGAAAGGAAGATGATATCTGTCTGTATTTGTGCAAGTTTCTTTACGAGGTTGATGGATTTCCACTCCATACGGCTAAATGCAGTCCCTTGCATGGTGTCAAGTATCAGAGGGGTAGCCGTATTAGTCTGGATCTGTAAAAGCAGCAAAGCATCCTGCGGCACGTTATAGACTAACAGACATTTTGGAGCATGCTCTCTGTTAGTCTATAAGGCGCCACAGGATGCTTTGCTGCTTTTACAGATCCAGACTAACACGGCTACCCCTCTGATATTTTTTCTGTGGAGTTTTAGCGTGGACTGCTGTTCTAATGGGAATTCTCTACTGTCAGAACTCTTCCAGTCTCAGCTTCCTCAGCTACATTTTCAGTTTTCTTGAAATTGTGTGCCTAAAAGGGCCTTCTTGCATAGTCCTAAGCCTGAAAAGGCATTTGGACTTAAAGAATTGGATAACACAGCTTTTGAGAGACAAGTGAGAAAGCCTCTATTTGTATTACCTTATCCATTTCCATTATGCAACAACACTTATTGCTGGAAATGTCCCAAACTTATATGCACATTTGCCACATAGGGGAAGTTAGGCTAGATTTCTTTGAAGATTCTTGCCAAGAGAAGAAAACTTCCCTTAATAAAGTTGAAGTAGTATTAATTTGGCTTCCTTTTCTGCAGAAAACTCCATACAGATCTGAAGACATTCTGTATATCATGAAAATTTGGCTTTATATTGCCAATCAGATTTTCATTGCAACAGATCAGGAGAGACACTCCCAAAGAAAGGGATCCTCCTTCTCTCTCCTCATAGGCCTTGACTATATATGGAGGGTTTTTTTGTTTTGTTTTCGTTGTTGCTGTTGTTTTTTAACTGTGGTAGATGCATTAATGTAGTACATTGGTGCAAACCCTTAGGCTTCATTTGCACGTAAAAGTTACGCTGACATAGCTGTGTCAGGCAGGGGTATGAAAAAACTCACCACTGACCAACATAGCTATGCCAACCTAATTTCCAGTGTAGATTCAGCTATGTCAATGGAAGAATGCTTCTGCTGACATAATTAACTTCATTCAGGGAGGTGGCTTTCCTACACCAATGGAGAATGCCCTTCTGTCAGCGTAGGCTGTGTCTACGCTACAGAGTTATGACAGCATAGCTACACTGACACAACTATGCCTGTACAGTCTCCATAGCATAGACACAGCCTTAGTATAGAGTTGTTGCACCATTGCAAACCAAGTCATTTTTACATCAGTCCCGTGCATCTGCATAGTGCAGCTACATCAGTGCAAAAAAGCCAAGTACTGAGGCTTTTGAAGTGAAAGGAGGCGGGAGGTATTGTGGGGAAGGAGGTTTTTAAAGCTTTAAATTACAGGCAAGACTAATGTGTCAATAACCTTACTTAAACCTTAGCTACCTGCTAAGTAAAGACAGAAATTACATGTCTTCCAGATTAGGCAATTATATCAGTAGATCTAAAACTTAATTACTATCTTAGTTCAAGAAAGAAATAATCATGAATGTAACCTAATACAATTCTAGTGTAGCATGTAATCATCCAAATTACAGTTAAAATAAAAAATGATCATCCTGCCCAGACAGCAAATCAACTGCTTTTATACCAAATATGATGCTCTGTTCTCACAATGTCTTTGACAAGACCTGATCTGCTTATTGACTTCAGTTAAAGCAGGATTGGGCCCAAGGTAAGCATTAATAAGCATAATACTGTTGATACACTGTTGCACTGAGGCAACAAAGTTGTGGAGGACCTAAAGTGGATTATCAAGCACTTGTGGCACCGTAGAGACTAACCAGGTGCCACTTCCTACTGTATTTTCCACTCCATGCGTCTGATGAAGTGGGTTTTAGCCCACGAAAGCTTAGACCTAAATAAATTTGTTAGTCTCTAAGGTGCCACAAGTACTCATTGTTTTTGCTGACAGAGACTAACATGGCTATCACTCTGTAAGGTGTATTATGTTTTGCTCTGATGTTAGGTGGTTGAATATTGTAGCAGCAGAATTTTTAAGTAAATGAGTATAAAAAACATACTAAACTTGTTAAGGTTGTGTCCAATTTTGAAAAAATGTGTATGTGCATTGCGGGTGGTTTCATGTTAAAAGTGGAAAGGAGGTTTTTTTGGACATGCCCACTACAAAGGACAATGGAATATGTGAACCAAAAATTTTATTATTCATTTGTCCTGCAAGACTTAGTGGACCACAGAAGCAAATTCATGACTACAAATATGGATAACATGTTATGGATATGAGTCAAGAGTGTGCTCTTGTTGCCAAGAAGGCTAACGGCATATTGGGCTGCATTAATAGGAGCATTGCCAGCAAATCAAGAGAAGTGATTATTCCCCTCTATTTGGCACTGCTGAAGTCACATCTGGAGTATTGCATCCAGTTTTGCTCCCCGTCCCCCACTACAGAAAGGATGTGGACAAATTGGAGACAGTCCAGCAGAAGGCAATTAAATTGATCGGGGGGCTGGGGCACATGACTTCCGAAGAGAGGCTGAGGGAACTGGGCTTGTTTAGTCTGCAGAAGAGAAGAGTGAGGGGGGATTTGATAGCAGTCTTCAACTGCCTAAATGAGCATTCCAAACAGGATGGAGCTAGGCTGTTCTCAGTGGTGTCAAATGACAGAACAAAGAGCAGTGGTTTCAAGCTGCAGTGAGGGAGGCCCAGTCTGGATAATAGGAAACACTATTTCACTAGGAGGGTGGTGAAGCACTGCAATGGGTTACCTAGGGAGGTGGTGGAATCTTCATCCTTAGAGGTTTTTAAGGCCCGGCTTGACAAAGCCCTGGCTGGGATGATTTAGTTGGGGTTGGACCTGCTTTGAGCAGGGGGTTGACTAGATGACCTCCTGAGGTCTCTTCCAACCCTAATTTTCTATGATTCTATGAACAGTAGAAAAGTTAATGATGTCAAAGTACTGAGAGATCATGATTGTACTTGAAGGGGGGAAAATAAATTTATTCCCAGAAAGGATATGGTTATCTATAGTATGTCTGTGCCAGCTGTTACTCACCACTGTCACAGCTAGGCATAGGTCTGGGCCTGTCCCAAGGGCAGTCCTGGAATTGAGATCTGGGAGAGGCCAGGGTCAGAACTCAGATTATACTCCATAGACAAACCAGGATCATAACCATAGCCAGAGTCCAGGTGCAGGCCATCAGAGCTCGGTGATCAGAGTCCAAAGACAAGCCAGTTCGATACCAAAGCCAGAGTCTAGCTACGTGACAAAGGTCAAAATCGGATAGTCAGAGTCTGAGGGTTTGGGGAGGTGGAAATCAGGAGGTGATAGCGAGGCTGCAGTGATGCTAGTGCAGGGCAAGGACAGGAGTCAAGCAAAGATAGGGATGGGGCAGGGGCAAGGGTAGGGGCAGGGGCAGGAGCAGGTTAGGAGTCTCTGGAGCCTGGTGCACCACAAGGCAGCAGAAGGGTTCCTGGCCAGGTGGTGCTGTTGCTCTCACTGATCTGTAACTCTGATAGGGTTGTGGAAATACCTGAGCCTGGGATCATCTGACTCAGGTTCTGTTTGTTAGGAGGTTGGTGCTGCATGCCTGAGGGCTGACTCACTGCAGGATCTCTTGACCGCTGACTCACCCAGCACCTGAACAAGCAATTGAGGTTTGGCTGTGAGTTTGCCTCACATCCCGCATAGCCACTCCTGACTTGGTAATGGAACTACACCATGTTATCAGTGACCCTGGAAAAAGGGAATTATATTACAAACTCACTGCTGCAGAGTGATCATAAAGTGCATGTTTGTAGGCTATAAGCTCACTGGCACTTCCTATATATTCATCTGGATGCCATTGTGGCCAACATTGCACTACACTCCATGTCTATGAGATTACAGGGAAGTGCCTCTATCCAGAGTGGGCTCAGGACAAGTCTATTTTACAATCTCTGTACAGGCAACCGGATCCCACCCACATGCCCTGTGGTCCTGGTTTCCTGCAGGCAACAGAATTCAGAGATGCCATATATGCATACATCATGATACAACAAGGAGGCATAAGATGACAACTTATTGTGTTGAGGAACACCTGGCTACTGGAAATGGACAAGGGAACATGGGTACAAACTTGTGGGGTTACATAGCTTTGTGAGGGCTTTTTCCCCTTGCAGCAGAGGGTCAAGAATGAACACCTAATATGACATTCCACAAATTATAAATAATTATAACATGGATCTTCCATTGGTTTATCACCTGAGGGTTGGGTTAGTGCTATGGTGGGTTGTGGCTGAGTAGCAATGTGGTAATTGTGCAATGCTTTTATTTTCACTATCCACACATCAGGGCCGAAGCTTCCATGTAGGTGGCCTAGGCAATCGCCTAGGGCACCAGGATTATTGGGGGGCAGCATTTTGCGGGGGTGGGGGGGCGGCAAGCAGCTCTGGTGGACCTGCCGCAGTCATGGCTGTTGAGGGTCCCCTGGTCCCGAGGCTCCAGAGGAGCTGCCACAGGCATTTCTGCGGACAGTCCGGTGCTTCTGCGGCTCCGGTGGACCTCCCCCAGGCACGGCTGTGGCAGCTCTACTGGAGCCACGGACCAGTGCGTGGGGCGGTGAAATAGCCGTAAGCCTAGGGTGCTCAAAACACTAGCGCCGGTCCTACCACACATGTTTACAAGCCTCTTGTCAAAAGCATTCAACGAAGAGTTGCTTGGGGAAGGCAGGTTGCAACCATTCTGGTTTTTTTTACCATTCATTGTCAATGGCATTAACTGCACTTAGCAGATGTTATAGAGCGCTGATCCCTGCTATGGTTGAAATTGGTTAAGGTTTATTGGGGGAAGGAGGTGCTGTTTATTCCTAGGGTAGTGGCAGATGCTGTCTCTAGTTGTGTTGTTACTGGAATTGTGTTTCAGTTTTCTGCATGTACACCAAGCCACGGTTTTTAGATTTCTGCTTCATTGAAAACTAGTAGTTCTGTCTGTGTGCACATAACACTAATTGTACTTTCCCCATCCTTCCGATGTTTCCTTAGGACTTTGGATATTTCTGAAACTGGAGGGAGAAGGGAAGACAGACAAAAAAGTGTTTGCAGTATTATGGCTTGTGTCATGGTACTATTCCCCACTCTGAACCTTAGTGTCCCGAAGATGGGGTACCAGCACGAATTCCTCTAAGCTCAATTACCAGCTTAGAACCTGTAGCGCTGCCACCAACCAGGAATTACAGTGCCTGGTACACTCTGGTCCCCCCAAAACCTTGCCCGGGGAACCCCAAGACCCAGACCCTCTGGATCTTAACACAAGGAAAGTAAACCCTTTCCCTCACCGTTGCCTCTCCCAGGCTTCCCCTCCCTGGGTTACCCCGGAAGATCACTGTGATTCAAACTCCTTGAATCTTAAAACAGAGAGGAAAATGCACCTTCCCCGCTCCTTCTCTCTTCCTCTCCCAGATTCTCCCTGAGAGAGACAGTAATCCTAACACAGAGAGAAATTAGCCTCTCTCTCCCCCTTCCCTCCTTTCTCCCCATCAAATCCCTGGTGAATCCAGACCCCGTCCCCTAGGGTCTCACACCAGAATAAAAAAAAATCAGGTTCTTAAACAAGAAAATTTTAATTAAAGAGAGAAAAACAATAAAAATTCTTTGTAAATTTAAAATGGAATAGGTACAGGGTCTTTCAGCTATAGACACTGGGAACACCCTCCCAGCCTAAGTATACAAGTACAAATTAAAATCCTTTCAGCAAAATATAAATTTGAACTCCTCCCAGCCAAATACACATTCACAAATAAAGAAAACAAACATGAGCCTAACTTGCTTTATCTACCTAGTACTCACTATTCTGAACTTATAAGAGCCTGTATCGGAGAGATTGGAGAGAAACCTGGTTGCACGTCTGGTCCCTCTGAGCCCCAGAGTGAACAACAACCAAAAACTAACAGCACACACACAAACGTCCCTCCCTCAAGATTTGAAAGTATCCTGTCCCCTGATTGGTCCTCTGGTCAGGTGACAGCCAGGCTCACTGTTCTTGTTAACCCTTTCCAGACAAAAGAGATATGAAGCATTTTTGTTCTATTAACTCTTACTTATCTGTTTATGACAGCTTGTCATTCCCCTCCTGGTCACTCGGTGTGGTGTCGTCCTGTGAATGGTTTTGTTGCTGATGGAAAATGAGGTCTTGGGAGTCCTGCAGATTCCAGGTTCTCCTCACAGTCATTTGTGGGAGAGGGGGTCCTAGAAATGGAATGTTCTGGCACAGCAGCACTCAGAGGAGGAGGAGATGGTGGTGGTTTAGTGGCCATAGCAGCAGGTGGATCCTGCACTCATTCTGCTACCAGTTCAATTAGCCTCTCCATTAGGGGTGGATGTGCGTATAGTCCATAATGTAGACGTACCCTCTAAGCAAAGAACTTCCAGGAAATAAGATTCTTGCTGTGTGCAGAAGTCACATAGGCTGATATATTATATACACACACAGCATGTATAAAGTACTGTATAAATAAACATTATAAATATATAATAAGTATATAATAAAAGAGCCTCATTTACCTGTGGCACTCTCAGGATAGCTCAATGGCTTTGTTTCCTGTATACATGTATTTCTGGAGGAAAAATCAGTGTAGGTTCCTAAAAAAAGAACAATTCTCTCCCCACTCTTACCATGCAAAGCCACTATATGTTCCCAGCTATTTATCTGTGAGTGTTCTATTTAGAACTGTGTAGGATTCTCTAAGCATGAACTACATTTCCCATTTTGCACTGCAGTGACAAATTCCTAGTTTAGTTATCCACAGCAGGACTTCTGTCCTCCAGGGCTGTAGCCATCGGCAGACAGAAAGTCTCTTGGAACAGGATACCAAAACAAGACAGGCAAGTACTACTGAAAAGAATAAAGGGCCTGATCCTCAACTAGTGTAAACTGGCATCTCTCACGTGACTTCGGTGGAGCTGAACTCATATGAAAGCTATTCTCACAGGCCTTTGTTTAGTTTTTCTAGCTGTTTTGATACCTTTTAAGGAGTATAAGCATCAAATCAAATTTACTAATAGAACATATTTGTAGAGATAATGGGATATTCACTCTAAAGAGTTAAGGGTGAATTAAATGATCCAAGACTTATGTAAGAGTTGTCTATAAAATCCTTGTATTTTATATTTGACACATGGGTATTTCTATTAGTTAATAACGATATTTTGCACAGGAATTTCATCAAGAAAGCAGATAAGCAGGAAAATACTAATGAAAAGTTTCAAAGGCTAGGTAAATTGAGTAATTATAAATTATTTCCATCATTCAGGTATGTGCAAGTGTTACAAGAAGAGGACAAGGAATTCAGCAGAAGAGGTATAAAAAAAGATATTTTGTAGAGCTTTATTTATCCATTTCCTTACACTTTTATGAAAGCTTTCAGGGCCCTGACCTGTCTATTTCACTTTTCCTCTCCCTCTTTTTACCATACTGAAGCACAATCCCCACCTTAAGGCCTAATCACTGTAACTCAAGTTCACGATCTCATTATTCCCCTCAGATTGGTATTTGTACCTTTCGCCAGAGATATGATTGCAATTCCTGGTGCTTTTGCTAAAAAGCACAGAAATAAAACATTTGGTATGCTCTAGGATGGGTTTTTACAGATTATTTCCACATTTTTCCCCTTAACATCCATATATTGCAATGTGCCTCACAACACACAAGTGTTGTTCTGCTGCAGAAGGTAATCTGTCTGGGAAAGGCCAAGGAATAATTTATTGTGAAGGGAAAAGAATATAATAAAATCATATTTTACTTCCTCTTAATTAGATTCTATAGTCCTCCCAATTCTCAAGAAGAAGACAGTCCAGGTTCAAGCAATTCAAGCACATAGTATGAAATGTGTTTATCTTTACAGTTCATTAATGTCAAGGAAAACAACATCTCAATCTATTTATACCACTAAAAACATACAATTATTAATGCTATGTTGAGGGGCATTCCATTTAATTGTTATTAATGGCATTATTTGAAAATTATATTGTGGTAACACCTAGAGGCCAATCAGGTTGGGTCTCCATTGTTGTAAGTGCTATAAAAACACACAGTAAATGACAATCCATGTCACAAAGAGCTTAGTCTAAAGAAAAGCTTTAGTCTCTATTTTTTGTAAGAATGTGTTCTGTCCTTGGTGTTTCTCTCCTTCCCTTCCATTTCTCCATGGTAGGGCTCCTCTTTTTCTCTCTGTCCACTCCCCCCGCCCATCTTCCTTTTTTTCCATCCCCTATGCGGAGCCCTTCTGTGTCTCCCCTTCCTGTATTTACTGGTTTTTAAATGTTAACAGTAATTCCTCTCATTTCCGCATTCTCTGTGTCTCTTCTCTCAACTGTTAAGTGTGTTGGGGATCTCAGTGAGACTCACTTATGCAGAGCTACTTCTTCCTTAAAGTCCTGCTCCTCCAGAGTGACATCTCCCTTTCCACTTGCTGCCTTACACAAGTTCTGGAAAGGTCATGTTGTGCCTTGTAAATGCCTAGGTATTAACCTTTCCCTCCTCATAAATGGAAAAAAAGATGTTTGAAAATTAGCATATTCTAGAGCCACTCAGGGACTATCATCCCTGTCATTGGTTGCCATAGGAAAGGGTCATGGAGGGGGAGTTCAGCAAGACAGAAGTGCTACAGAGTGGTGCAAGAATGCCAGGGGTCTTACTTAGGAGCGATAGAAAAGCTCAGTTGAAGGCAGCTGCTCAGCTGCTAGAAAGATTCTGATTCCCTCAAGAGCATCAGGACACATGTGCTACCTCATCTGTTCATGGCATTTTAATAACTAGGCCTACAAATTTACCTTAATTGTGAGCTGTAAAAAGTGAGTAAGTTTATAAAATGTCACCATAACCTACAACGATAGGAAAAGATTCAAAAGGGAGACAGAAAAATTTAATTAATCCAAATAGAAAGGCCTCATGATATAATTCAAGGACTTAATCAATATCATGCCCGGTAAACAAAGAGAAGCGTGGGACCCGGAAATCAATGGCCCAAAATTGGTGCACCAGAAATTAGGCCTAATTGATGGACAAAATAATGAAGGATGGGATATTCTACCCATCAATGTCTTTTGTGGTCCTCTAAAAGACTGCTGAGGGAATGTTGGTACAAGTCTGCCAGGACTTGAATAGCTGCTAAGATCATGTGTTAAGCCTGTGCTTTTCCAAAAGTGCAATTGAAAGTGAGAGTCAACACTAGAGACAGAAGCTGTATTTTCTATCTTTGCTGGGGGGGGGGATGTCCCCCCCTTTTGTGTGTATTTGTCTTGTTTTGTCTTCTAGGAAATGGGATCGGATTTTAACAACAACAAAGACAGTTCCTGCCCATCTCAACTAACCTTTTCTCTTTCCCCCCAAAAGGACAGTTATCACCAACATTAATACCATCTAGAAGACTTTCAAATGGGGAGGGGGAGGAGTTCTTCCTACAAAATCTCTCTAGCTAAAGGAAAAGGGAACAATGGGTTTGGTTAGAATGAAAGCCTTACTTAATACTTTAATTTCAAATGCTTTAACTTTTTTTTCTTCTTTTATGTATCTTTAATAAAAGATTAAAATGTTAATAATGTGTTTGTTATGGTACTAATCAAGATTATAACTCTATATACCAGGGTCGGCAACCTCTGGCATGCAGCCGTCCCAGGCCAATAGGGGAGGCAGGAAGCCGCAGGCAGCATATCCCTCGGCCTGCACCGCTTCCCGCAGCCCCCCTTGGCCTGGGACGACGAACCATGGCCAGTGGGAGCTGCGATCGGCCAAACCTGCCTACGTGGCAGGTAAACAAACTGGCCCGGCCCACCAGGGTGCTTACCCTGGCGAGCTACGTGTCAGAGGTTGCCGACCTTTGCAGTGTACCAAACACTAAACCTTGTTTAAAACTGTTTAATGTTGGACAGTGAGTGGGTCACATCAGCACCTTTTACTCTTTGGGGCCCACGTATTCCATCTAAATTAATACAACAGTGGCCACATGCTTTGCAGTAAAGCAAACCCTCTGTTTTTCACTGTGAGCATGCAAAAGAATAGTATCACAGATATTGCATTAAAAATATATTTTAAGGGGCAAAAAGTAACTTCCCATGAACTGGAAACATATTGGTGTCACCACAGCTTCAGTTTAGGACAAGGGTCCTAGAATTCAGGACAATCACAAAAATTCTGGATTGTTTGTAATCCTAATCTGTTCTGACAGTATGGCCAAACCAGCTGGACTCAGAAAGCAAAGCAGAGGAAATCTTGTGCATGACAAGAGCTTTATTTCAGATGATTTACAGTTAATTTTTCAACCCAAAAGGTCTGGATAAATTCAGCATACTTTACATGAGCATAGAAATCCCTCAGCCTTTTTGGCTCAGCCAGCACTAATACAGACTGTCATTTGCATATGGTATATTCATTAGGATGAAAAAAAAGGAGAGGGAGGAGTCTCACTTTTTTTCAAAACAGTACTATGAAAGCACAGTTATTAACATAAAGCAGGGATGAAGCCCTTGAGCAGAAAGGGGGCAATCAGTACCAAAGAGCAGTAATAATATAACAATCACGTTATCATCAAATGATGACTGCTTGATTGTGATGGATTAAACAATTGCAACATTTTATTACTTCACATTCCTCCTGCAGTAATATTACAACAGCAATCATGTCAATTATTTCCTGTAAATTTGGCTCCTGCTGACTTGGAATCATTTATAGAATGTTGTTAGTTTGGTTTCTTAATGCAGGTGCTAAGTTGCCATTAACACACTTAATGACCACAAGGAATATGAAATTGGATCAATTAAATGAGGGGGCTAGCCCACCCACGGCTTCTAATCACATGTGGACAACCACTAATGAATTGGTGGTCTCTTGGGTATCTGTTCTGAAAATCAAATGTGCTAGACAGTTAATCAATTGAAATAGATATCAATTGAGCTTATGCTCAGCTGGTTTCCACTGTGTAACTGCTAGGGAAAGAAAAAGAGGTCAAGTGAAAGAGGAATGGAGGTGGAAAGGAATGTTAAAGGGACTCATCATTACTTGCAATAAAGGAAGACAATTAATTACTCTTAGTCAGTATCACCTCTGTAATGCTATGAATATTTTAATACATGGTGTTTTAATGCTTTCCTCCTGTTGTTATTCTCAGTGCTAGAATGACAAAAAACAAAAACACAAGCAAGAACTTTTCTATTTGATCTCAGAACTTGGACACTAGTATTGTCATGAGATAGCTGTGGGCTAAACATCTTTACTAGTATGAACATACCAAACATCCTGGTTTTCTTCCACGGTATTCATTATCGCCATTTTACTAAAGCCAGGACTGCAACAATGCATATTTTTCATTGATATGGTACTGGAAGGAATATGTCCTGCTGTAAATAAAACATGGACAAGCCCATACACACACTCCAAGGGGCACAGAGGTGAAAAGTGAGGAAATGCTGCCAGAATTCTACACTTCAATGCAATCTAAGGCTATGTTTACACTGTGAGCTAGGGGTGTGATTCCCAGCTCTCGTACACATAAATGATGAGACTTAATGCAACCGTAAATAGTAGTGTAATTATGGTAGTTGTTCCAAGTATGTACTCATAGGGTTCAAGCATGTGAATACTCAGCATAGCTAAACCGGCATGCCGCCACTGCTGCTGTCTGTATTACCTTGGCTACACTGCTATTTACACTCATGATAGCGTTCAGTGAAAAAAATACCCCCAAAAGAGCAGGTATAACTTAGATAATATTTTTACTTCAAGGTCCAAGAGACACAGACAAGGTTTTCGTCTCGAGGTCAAAGGACCAAAAACATCAAGACCCTTGATTATTGCCTTGGATAGGCCAAGAAACTACTTACACTTGATCTGGGCTCCAAGGAGCTGAGAAGCAGCTTCTAAGGCAACTGAGTGATACTGAGCAAAGAGTGAGAACAGAGCTCCGTGTAGCAGCTTTACAGATTTCAGAGATAAAGATATTTCTCAATCAAGTTGTAAAAGTTGCATAAGATCTAATTAAATGGGTCCTCAGACCTTCTGACACTGCAGCATCTGCTTGATCAAAGACACTTAAATAGAAGGCATAATTTGTTTAATTTATGAAATATCAGACTGATTTCTCCCTTGGAATTGTACCCCAGTAGGCAGAGAACCCTGCTGGGGTACAATGGAAAGGGGAGGTGGGAGACCCTGCTCCAATAATTCATTAATTATTTATTCACAGTAGAACAGCTTCAGCAGGAGAGACTTAAGAAACCCCACATCAGACTAGCTAATAATTCAGCGGTTAGAGCACTGCTCTGCCCCTGTTCAGAGCCTCTCTCATCCCATCAGGCAGAGGGGAGAATTGAACCAGGGTCTTCTACATCCCAGGTGAGTGGCCTAAACACTCGGCTAAAATAATACAGTGGGCAGTACCACTGCTGACACCTACTCCTCTTGGTTTCTGTAGAGCGCAGCAGACATCTAACTCATTCTTGCAAGAAATGCTTTTGACATCTAAGCTGCCAATTTCCAGGAGGCGAGTTCCTGTCCATGTCTCGCTAAGCAGAGATAGGTGCCTCCCTGCAGCCTGGACTTAGGTACCAATCTCTGAAAGAGGGCCAGGACTGAGCACATACCCCTCTTGTAGGCATCTCCCATTTACTAGCTTAGGTGGTTCTCCACCTAGCTTTCTGGCTTATGTAGATCATATTCTAAGGTGCCTATTTCTCTCCATTCATCATATAGGGAGCTGAGGTACTGTACCTGTCTCAGGCTTTGTGGATAGCAGTGGCATTCCTGTGATTTTTCTCGATTTCCTGGAGTTATTCCTATGATTTGCGGATCCCATGCTTACCTCTGAGGCCAATGATGAAAAGTTTACATTACCAACATTACTGAATGTATATGCGCTAATGCTCATACCTGTAGTAAACAAAAGGGAAGTTGGTTGTAACCTCATTGTATTTCCAGGATCATTCTTCTTTCCTTTCCAGACCTCCAGTTTCCTGACTAAGGATTAATAATTGTTTACTTTGAAAGTTTTTCATTTGACTTTCCTATGGGAAGTCCTCCTGTGACATTCTAATCAGGTTCCTCTTGTCCTCCTTTCTGTATTGGCTTAACCTAATTAGTGTTCACAGCTAATGCAATAGCCATTGGTTTGATGAGCTGAAGCATCCTACAAAACCTCCTGCAGTCTCATCTTGTCAGTGTCTGATATCAAACCAGCTGCGTGTGACAATCATTCCTGAAAGGTCACTGGTGCCCTTCACTTTGGTTTGTCCATCTTTTGAGGAATTTCTTTTCTATGCGCCTTCTCTGATGAGCATCTTTTGAAATCTAACCCAGGTGCAAGGAGTGAGAGACACAGAGATAGAAACTAGGGAGGGGGAAGTCCTTTGAAAAACCATATTATTGCCTGAAAACTGGTGGAGGGGGAATCAACTGATAAGAGTTACAAACACTTTACCAACATTATTTCCTTCCTGCTCTTCTAACCTGCATTAAGAAAAGTGAGCAATGCAGACAAAGCAGTCATAAGAAAAGCAGAAATGGTGTCTTCTAAGATGTCTGCTTTCAGGACTTTTGAAGGTCACAGCCAAGATAATGAAAAAGAGGTGCCTAACAGGAGCAGACTGAACAACACTGATCAGAAAGGACAAAGTTTCAAAATTACAACATAAAAGTTTAAAGGGTTTCCCCCCAAGCATTTCAGCACCGTGAAAAAAAAAGTATGCCATCATTAATTATTTTAAATACCTGATGATGGTTAAGGAGCAGAAAGGGAAGCTAAAAAGGGGCTTGAACATACTGTAAAATCGCAAATCACACTCTACTATAATAATTAACTGTAGTTAGCAATACCCTGAAGAAATGCAATTAGTTTATAATGTATGCTGCCCTTTTAAAATATACATTTTAATGTCTTTATTTATTATTTATATTAAAGATTAATAGTTCATTGTCCACTTAAACTAATGCATAGTCCCCAGAAACAATCTGTCAAGTACATCCACAACTGGTAAGAGCTAAATCCTTAGAGATTAGAATAAAGAGAAGGTGTTTACTAGAAAACATGATCATTAGTTCCACTAATGGTCTATATTAGCAATAATGGAATATAGCTTTTTTGTGAAAAACGTTATCACCAAACATTAAATTTTCACTACAATAGAAAGGCTGTCCATTCTAAGAGTAGCAATGCTGAATTTCCTCCAAATATCTTTAATCACAATTACTATATTATGGTAGGATAATAGAAATACAGTTTTGAAACAAATATTGGCTTTGTAAATGTCTTTTGAGAATATAGACAAGCTTCATTCTTCAGTTTAGCTGTAACGGTATCATAACATTCAGTATTATTATTTATATGCAACATACAGTATAATGACCAGATCTTTGGCTGTGATTGAGGAGCAATCAGAGCAACTCAGGTGACAGAGGCAAAGGAAGCTTAAAAATACCTCTGTGCTTTCCTGATCTTGCTCCAGTTCTGTACTGGGGTGGCTTCAGAGCATAAGTTAGAGTTGCATACATGAGTGCAAAGCAGGTGCAAAAGGCTACTAAATCAGAATGGAAGCATTGGAGAATCAGTGTCAAGGCAGAAAGAGATAGTGAGTCCAGCTAGAGGCTCTTTGGTACAACAACGTGCCCTATAAACCTATATTTTAGCCTATCTTAGGTCTGTCTACACTACAAACTTAAATTGACTTCAGTTAAGTTGACATCTAGATACCACAGTAATTAAGACAGGAGTACATGTCCACACTACACTCCTTGTGTCAGTGGAGGGTGCATGCTCACTAGCATCTCTTGAATCAATGCAGAGGAGCAGTGCACTGTGGGTAGCTATCCTACAGAGTGACTCTCTGCAAGGGGTTTTGGGAAGGGCTTGCAGTGCCTCATGGGACCAAAACATTCTCACAGGGGGGACTGGGAACATGGCTTCAACATCCCGGGATGCAGTTTTCTTTCTTCCTCCCCTGATTTCAAATGGACACCATAATATTTTGTGCATTTTTTCAAAACATGGACCCTGCTCAGCTGTACACTATTGGGAGTATAACAAACACTAGGTGCCTTAATCTTCACTATTTCCAGAGCCACAAGAGGAGCTGCCACATGGAACTTTGTAATGTCCTTCAAGCAGCTCTGCTGGAAGCCATAGAAGGAAAAAAGTCATGGTTGCTGCTGGCAGTCGCGCAGCAGCTGAACACAGTGTATCACCGTTTATGACCCCAAGAAAAAAGTACTTACTGATGGGATCAAATTATTATGCATTTATGGGATGATGATCAGTGGCTGCATTATTCAGGAACTGTGGGCAGAGCTCTCCCCAGTCCTGTAATGCAGAGACACTAAAATGAGACCTGGTCTGACAGAGGAGAAGGAGTGGTGATTTCTATGTGGAATCTTACAATGCCAGATTGCTTCCGGTTAGTGAGTAATCAATTTGGCATTGGTCAATCCACTGGGGGGGCTGCTGTGATCCAAGTATTCAGGGCCATTAATCACCTTTTGCCAAGAAAGGTAGTGACTCTGGGCAATGTGAAGGAGATATTGGATGGTTTAGCTGCAAGGGGATTCCCTAACTGTGGTGGGTCAATAGACGGCACACATATCCCCACCTTGGCACCTAGGATGACCAGAGAGTAAGTGTGAAAAATTGGGACAGAGGGTGGGGGGGTTTTGGAAGAGCCTTTATAAGAAAAAGACCCAAAAATCGGGACTGTCCCTATAAAATCAGGACATCTGGTTGTTGTCAGAGGTTACCAGTGTGGTGCTCCGCTCTGTTCAGTGTTGATATCACTCGGCTGCATGCGTGTGTTCCCTCTATGTGCTGTCCCAGCTCTGCGCAGATAGCTGACACAGCAGACCCGAAGAGAATCCCAATGACCACAGAGTCTAGTAAGGTAGGAAGGCACATCGGCCAGGTTTATTGCCGTATGGACACAATGATAGTTCCCTGTAGATTTCTTAGTCTAACTCAGGGCATACTTAGAGAAAGTGCCTCTTGGCAATGGACTCAGCTCAGTCAGTGGCGGGACTTTCCACTGCCCCCTCAGCTGGACAAAGACACTGCCCCAGGGATACATTCTTATACACAGATACAAACAAGTTACACATCACTTCTGACTTATTAGGTGCAACCCCTCTACGTAGCAAAGTGCAACCCCTCTACGTAGTAAGATGCCACCTCTCACTTTGTACATGTTGGTTCGAACAAAACAACTCTATCCATCATATTACCTTTTTGCCCCTGTCATTGGGATGGGTCAGCCTGTTCCTTGTTGTCTGTGTGGAATGTACAAGTATGCGAATGTTCTGATCTCTAGTGTTCAGTACCTTTTAGGTATGTATCTTCTTGCAGCATCAGCCCTTTCCTTGCCAGCTTCTGTGAGCAGGGCCTGCCTCTGGCTCACAGCTTCACATTGCTTTATGTTAGCAAAGTCTTGACCATTACTTTAGTTCAGGCCTTAGGCCTCTAACTGGGCCTTTGATACCAAAGTTTTATGTCTTAGGGTCTCCTTTTACTACACTGGTCACCCTATTGGCACCAGACCACCTGGCCAAAGAGCACATAAACCATAAAGGATACTTTTCCAATGAAGTTGTAAGCACTGGTGGATCACCAGATCTGTTTTACCAATATCAGCATGAGATGGTCAGAAAAGGTGCATGACGCGTTCATCTTTAAGAATACAGGTCTGTTCAGAAAGCTGCAAGAAAGGACTTTCTTTCAGGAATGCAAAATAACCATTGGTGATGTTGAAATGCCAATAGTGATCCTGGGAGAGCCAGCCTACCCCTTACTCCCATGGCTCACGAAGCCAGACACTGGGCACCTGGACAGCACCAAGGAGCAGTTGAACAATAAGCTGAACACGTGCAGAATGTTGGTGGAGTGTGCCTTTGGATGTTTAAAGGGTCGCTGGCACAGCTTTCTCACTAGGTTAAACCTCAGTGAAAGCAGTATCCCCATTGTTATTGCTGCCTGCTATGTGCTCCATAATATCTCTGAGGGAAAGAGAGAGAAGTTTCCACAGGGATGTGGTGTGGAGGTGGATAGGCTGTCTGCTAATTTTGAGCAGCCAGATACCAAGGCTATAAGGAGAGCTCAGCATGGAGCACTGCATCTCAGAAAGGCTTTGAAAACCCATTTCAGTACTGACTCACAGTAATGTGCACTGCTTCTCTGTATTGTGCCTTCCTGTAGTGTGAACCTTGCTCTGATTGCTGGGTCTGTCTCCAGCACATCCCCTCCAGTGCCTCAGTTTCTCTATCCCTCTCCCTCCCTCCATTTTAAATGAATAAAGATGAATTCATTCTTAAGACATGGACATTTATTGCACAAATATACTGAAACTTAAAGATCATAAATAGAATTTAACCTTGGACATGCGGAAGAATAAAATTGGTAGGTGAAAAACACATTCATCTTTTCTTTAAAAGCACAATAGCCTTGCCTGTCACACATTATCGTAGGTGCATCTTTATTCTTAGGAAACTCCCCCCGGGTTGAGTGGAAGGGATATTGCATTTCCCCCTTGGAAGAGGGGGAATAGGGATAGAGCAATACAGGGGCTGCAGAGGGAGTCTAGCTTCAAGGTGTTTCTCCTGAAGGTCAACCGATGCCTCAATATTCCTGTTTGTTCCTTCACAATCCCCAGCATACGGTATGCTTGCCACAGTTCCTTGATTTTCACATGGCATTGCTGTGTGTCCCTGATGTTGTCCCCCATGCCCGTGCAATCTGCTCATAGATGTCCACATTTCTACGGCTATATTAGAGCTGTGCCTGTATAGCCTGTTCTCCTCACAGACCAAGAAGATCCACCACCTCCTCTGTGCTCCAGGCTGGAGTGCATTTGGAGTATGGAGCTGCCATGATCAGCTGTGCAGGTGAGCTCTCCACACCCGAAAAAAAGGAAATGGAAATTCAAAAGTTCCCGGTCCTTTAATGGGGAGGGGCTGTTTCCTGTGTACCTGACCATTGTGCAGTGGAGTTTAAAACATTTACCTGAGCAGTCACAGAGAAACATTGTGGGACACTTCCTGAAGGCCAGTTAGATTGATGCAAGCAATACAGTGTCTGCACTTCCTCTATATCGACCTAACAACGTCCAATTAAGTACTACACTTCTCACGGAGGTGGAGTAATTAAGCTGACATAACTTACCTGCTATGTCAGCAGAAGGGACCTGATAGTGTAGATACATTCATTTTTAAGTCTATTTAAGGCAGCTTACATTGACCTAACTGTGTAGCGTAGACCAGGCCTAAGCCTCCTCCAAGACTCAAATGCCAAGCATATGCACTTTAATGCAGGACATCTACATTTGAGTTTAAATGTATATCACACAGCAACAGCCCCCTTTCCCCCTTCACTTCATGATGACCCTCTCACAAAGAGAGGCAGCTGTCCCAACATTAGTCCTAACAGGTCTATCCCAATCACACTCAACCAACACATACATCTCAGGCCCTCTTATCCCATATCTGTCTATCAAATCAATGCCCAATCCCTTAAGAGCACTAAAGTGGTGATCAAAAGGAAGTAGCTGCCACAGTTCAGTGCCTAAACAGAGAATCTCCAGGACTATCTACAGAAGATGTGTTAATCACAATTCCTACCTCACATCCACCAAACCACCAGCACCCTGTCTCAACAATAACATCCACTAAACAATCCCTTATAATTTTAGAGAGCTGGAGGAAGCATGAGGTACTGAAGCATGAGGTACTGGCTGTTGCCAGCGGACCTGATGGACTTACAACATGGTCTGATCCAACATGACAAATTCTGTGCTTTCTTCCTAGGCATGGCATCTCTACCTACAGGCATAAATAAAGTTAATTGAGGCATTAGTTGACCACAGTAGCTGATAGAGTTGTAAATTAGTATTCTGCAAAAATACCTTGTGCAGACCTGTGGCTGGAAACTTGCCAAAGGACATCTCAGCAGCACACCAGGGAATTAAGATCTAGGACATAGTGGTATTTTGTTCTGTTTTTAAGTGTATTGAGTGTAATTACAATGGGACTGTGGAAATTCTTATTCATTCCTTTATTACCTACACCAGGGATCAGCAAACTTTGGCACACGGCTCGCCAGGGTAAGCACCCTGGCGCGCCGAGCCAGTTTGTTTACCTGCCAAGTCTGCAGGTTCAGCTAATCGCGGCTCCCACTGGCCGTGGTTTGCCGCTGCAGGCTAATGGGGCTGCGGGAAGCAGCACGGGCCGAGGGATGTGCTGGTTGCCAATCTGTGACCTACACACATGGATGTAATGAGCTATGAAGAGCACCCAAAACCATGTTGTGCTAACACGTGATGAGTAGTAAATCTGTTGAATTATTTTTAAAAATACTTAAGTAAAGTGCTATGCTTCACTACAATATTTGATTAATTGTGCAGAAAATCATGGGAACTTTTATTACAATGTATTTACACTTCATTAAATTTACAAATCTCTGACAGGGAACAACACCTTTCAGCTATCTCCATTGGACTTCCCTTAAGTAATGTGTTTATTTGGTTCAAATGACCAAACTATAAGAGTTTCAGTGACCAAACTATCAGATATTCCAAAGACAACCTTTTCTGTAAAAACTGGTTAACCAAAAGATAGGAAAATATTGCTGAAAACATTTTGGAATGCAGTATATTGTATTCAGGCTTCTGTTTGGTACATTATTGCAAGCATATGAATATAGTTTTGCAGTAATGGAAAGGTCTGTACTGCACAGACATACATCCTTGTGACCAATATGGGGGCCTTTTATCAACTGTTATGTATGATCTAAAAATGACAGACAATACATATACTGTATGTTGGTATTTCACTACATGAACATGTATGTATACATACATACATACAAGATAGACAGATAGATAGATAGATAACTATCTGAAATGCTATCCTTGGGGCTAGATTCACTCTAGAGCATTCTCCAGCTATAAAATCTTAGACTCTTCTTGGCTGTGAAAAGTCAGCCAAGGGAAGAAGTTGCATTGACTGAAAATGAGCATAGTCTCTATCGTACCAAGAGAACAACAGGAAACAAACAACACTGTAAAAGTGAGCACTGTTAGTCACGAAAGGAATGTGATTAATACAAGCATTGTGTGTGCCAATTTACAGTTTTAAGGCCAACATTATCTGTCTCTAGTCTGACTTTTTGCATAACACAGGATATAGAATTTCACCAAGTCATTTTGCAGCTAGTCCATAATTTCTGGTTGAGCTAGAGCATATCTTGTAAAAAGACATCCAAACTTGATTTAAAGACATCAGTTGATGAAGAATCCACCTCATCCCTAGATAAGTTGCTCTAATTGTTAAATATGCTCAGTATTAAATTCTTGCACCATATTTCTAGTCTGAATTTGTCCAGCTGCAATTTCCATCCAATGGATGTTGTTATGATTTTGTTAGATTAAAGAGCCATCACTATTAAGAATCTTTTCCTTATGTCGACACCAACAGACCATGATCAACTTTCTCTTTTATAAGCTAAATAGACCAAATTTCGGTTCTCTAGACCTCACATCATTCTTGTAGTGTTTTTTCTGAACCCTTTCCAATTTGTCAACACTCTTTTAAATATGCAGCCACCAGAACCAGACAAAGTATTTCAAATAATCATCTCACTATACAATGAGCTCATCTCAGAAACTCCTGCCTATAAAGTAAAAACAACGGTGAGTCCTCGTGGCACCTTAGAGAGTAACACATTTATTTGGCTTGTGCTTTTGTGGGATAAAACCCACTTCATAAGATACATGGAGTGGAAAATACAATAGCAGGTATAAATACACAGCACATGAAAAGATGGCAATTGCCTTACCAAGTGGCGGGGGGGCACGAGCCAATTCAATAGGCCACTTCCACCTTAATTTGCACTGACCCCCACTCTGAAATCTGCCTACAAAGCGTCTATCAAGTTGTAAATGGAGTTAAATCCTCTTCTTCAGCAAAGGGAGTCAGCTGTATCAACTTCTATTCCACCCCTCCCCACCTTGCCCCTGCTTTGGATCTGTCTTTTGGGGGGCAAGTGTCCTTGTGGTTACATAGAGATGTCATGTGCACTTCAAATTTAATGACTCGAGTTCTTGGTGTCTTACAAATACACAGTTTAAAAAGACTTAAAAACATAATAGACTAAAAGCAAAATGATTAATATAAATGTAAAATCACAAACGAAATCAAAATCAAAATGAAAATGCAAAAAGCTTTCGTAAAAACCTCCTTTCAATTATAGATTTAGTGGTTTATACCAACATGAAGTAGAACACACACATATGTAAATATACTCTGAAAAGTTTCAATTTTATGAATACTTACATTATTATTAAACATACATACGGTTAATAAATTTTGAAACATTGAGAGGCATATTCCAAAAGTTCAATGAATTGTTCAAATTCCAGATGCACTTCCCCCATGTATCAGTAGATTCCCAGTGTCATGCTGTCAAATTCAGAAAGGTTGTGCTAGAATTAAATACTCTGGCTCAAGCTTTAACACAGGAATGAGAGCTGATCTAACCTGACAGTCCTCTAGAAATAATCATTCTGACTTGTCAAAGATGGTACATGCCGGGATGTCTACATTATTCAAAAATGAAGGCAGTCACAGTAAAAAAAATAAATAGGAGAAATCTTAGAAAGTCTTATGGTCAAAAATAAATATGGCAAGGAAGAGAGACAGAAAATAAAATGGGAACAAAAGATATCCAAAGAAGATCACGATATACAGTGGTTCTGACTCACAACTTAGCTCTTAACCTTGAACTGTATCGAGTGTGCTCTTCAAACAGAAGAAGAGATACATGTCAAGAAGGTGTGATGGGTGTATCAGCAAGGTTTGTAGGTGAGTGATGATTTACAGTCATGTGTTAGTGGGTTGATCCGTGAAAGGAGCCTAAAGTTGACCACGAGAAACTAACATTCATAGAAACATAGGGCTGGAAGGGATCTCAAGAAGTCACCCAGTCCATCCCACAATAATGATGCAGAATTAAGATGTTAAAGCCAGTTTACACTACTGTTAAAAAGAGTGTAGGTAAAACATGTTGGCTAATGTTTTTTAAGCATGACCTTTTTTCTTAGTCTAGACATGGCCACTTCACTACTATTCCACATGAAGCTGATAAGGTAAAATAATCAAATGGACCAGTTTTGGTGAAGACACCATTGTCCCCTCACCTGATCCAAGAGATTTCCTGTTGTGACTGTGCTGCTTTTTTCCCCTAAATATACATTTTTATAACACTTTTTTAGTGCTCCAATTCTGTTCTGCTACAACACGAGAAACTCCATCACTCCTGCTGTCAGTTTGCCTGTGTCGCTATTTTGCAAGAGAAAAGAGCAGAAAAGAAAGGCCATTTTCCTGAGGACTCAGCACAACACTGAAGAAAGATCCTCTCCTCACCTAAGATCTGTGTCCTATTTTTATCCCAGTAAACTTGGTAATCTTACCTTAACCTAGCTCATCTTTCCAACCTATTCAGTGTAACAGGGTATAATGGGCTTTCACTTAAATGTGGGTCTACAGAGTTTTGTTCTTGGATAAGAAGATGACAGACAATTGACTCACTGAGTGTTCCACAAAAAAAACAGCATTGAGCATTTTACAATATCATGCACAAAAAAAACTACATTAAGATCCCAAAACAGCAAAGCACTTAAGTATATGCTTAACTAAGACTAAATGACAAACATATGCTTCAGTGCTTTGTTGGACCAGGGCCTGTTTTTCATTCTTTTACAATTACACTAATTCATTTGTTACAGTGGTCGTGTATCTTTAATTTAGCTAATAAGGCCCAGATCCTCAAAGGTATTCAGGTGCCTAACTCCCATAATGGTTTCATATTGGAGTTAGGTGCCTCAATATATTTGAGGATCTGGGTATAAGCCCTTTCGGACTGTGACTGTATTTTACTCTGTTCAGACAGCACCTACTGTAATGGATCCCCAATCAGACTGGAGATCCTGGGTGTAATTTAACTCAAATAAACAATTATATTAATATAGACCCAACTTTATAATTTTACCACAAAGGAGTTATTCCAAATGGTTCATTGGTGTAGTTGTGAAGAGGTTCTATATATGATAATTTCTCTTGTCTCTAAAGTATATTTTTAATAATCATGTCAATGCCAATGTATTATACATTTAATGGATATTTTTGTTTTCCTTTAGAGACAGGTACACCTGACTAATTTAACTATATTTTTTTCCACACAGGACCAAAATGTCAAAATGAACAGGAGCAATAGTGTTGACTTCTGATTTAAAAATTGTTTGCAAATTTAGTCCTTTTTTCTGTTCACTAATTTTTCTGGTTCCTAATTTCTGTGAATGTATTTCTTGATTCTGAATGATTTGCCTCATAGTTTGGATGAGCCATTTTCTGTCCAAGAATTTCTTGCAAATGGTTTCTTTGACTATTTGCTATTCTCTAATCCTGAGTGTTTGAATGATCACCTAAGCAACAAGGTACTGTTTTTGATTCCTTACTCAGTGATTGTTTTTTAAAATTGAAATTGATCAATGAAAAAACATAGCAAATAATAAAAAATACAATTGTTATATATTTCCAGTGAATATTCATTCATATTAAAATATATGAAAATTTCAGGTTAGTGAACATTTTCACAACAGTATTTAAGTATTTAAATTCAGTTGCAATTGTTATTCTGTCCCTACAATGACCACTGCAGACCTGCTGCCTTTGGTAATTCCCACAAAGTCTGACAAGGTCTGGCAGTCTCTCCACAACCTTCAGATCTTGCATACTTAGGGATTTCCTTTTAAACAGCTGTTTTTGAAGTTGCAGTAAGGCATACTCATTAGTTATCTGACCTGCTCTGCACAAATGCAAAATCAGTTACCTGAGAGAGGAAGAAAGGAACAGCAAGCAGGTCAAGAGCAGCAACAGAGAGTAGGCAAGGCTAACAATTGTCCATAATGTAAATCAGCAGAGAAAAGGTTCAATAATAAATACATTCTCTCCTCCCCTGAGAAAAGAACGGTTTGTAAACATTAATTCTTGAGAGCCAAATGTCATTTCTAATGTAACACCTTAGGATATGGATAGGTATCTATACATCTCTCTTTATATCTATCTATAATTTTGGAAATCATAAACAGGGCTAGATTGACAGGTCTGGGGTCTAAAGTTTTCTATTTACCAAAGCAGAGGTTCAGTACAAATGGAAGAAGTGCAAATGAGAGGTCCCCCACCATGCTGCACCCCTGACCTGATGAAACGATCTCTATGGTCTCTAGTCAATGGACATTTTCCAGGAACAATGACTGGATGAAATGATTTGTTCCACTGCTGCTCATTGTAATAGTTTAACACTTCTGCACAGCAACACTGTATATGATTCCTGAATCACTTGACCCACAGAGATAGCACACTTGCTAGGAGTATAGATGACATATATTATCAAAATATAGGACATTGTGAGATTGATTTAAAAGGTGTAGGTGAATTGCTGCAGTTGCAATGATTGAGCCTTTGTCTACACTCACAAGAAATCATTGTTTTTACGGTGGTTCAGACAGATCTGACCAAAAGACTTGTTTCCAGGTGGTGCAATGAACTATTACAAGCAAAACTAATAAAACATCTAAAGTGGCTACAGCACAGATATAAGGTATTGTACAACCTAGGCAAGTTCAAGGGATTTGAAAGAATGATTTTTGGTACATTTTTTCTTTGGACAAGACAGGGCCCAAATGTGAAAGAATAGTTTAGTCTTCCCGTGTGCTAAATCTTTCACCTTTGTTTGAAACTGTCAACTAGTGAAAATTGACTTGGTGATAGGATATAGGTACCTGTCTATAACAAAATGGATTGATATCAGCAACTCCTCTCACAAAAGCTGACAAAAATGCCAACAACAGATGGTGTGACAAAGCACGTACCCTATCATTGGATGGTATATGAATCAGCTGCTCTTGAGGATGTGGGTTTAGCTACAGAGACCAAAAGTCATTCTCCATTTTGGAAGACGGGGGTCTGGACTGCAGGGATCAGATAGTTGCAGCCATCACCAAGCTCTGTTTGCTACTGTATTTGATAATAGTCACATCATGTGACAATAATGTAAATGATAAAAACAACCTTTTTCCATGCCTAAGGAGATCCTCTCTAAAGACAATTATGAGTAGGGAAAGGGAACGCATTGACATAGTTTGTCTGCACATATGTGAGAAACAATACATCAGCATAGACAGAGTACTACACTGTCAGTTTATGGGACTTTAACCCATCATAGAATGTCACAATTTGGTCAAGCTCCCTGTGCTGGACACTGATCAGACTGTTGTCTTTACATCTCACACCCTGGACCCTTGTGTTCTAAGCTTCTTAGAAGAGAGTTCAGTCATTGTCTCTGACTCTGGATCTCTAGGCACACTTATAAAGTGTAGATCCTCTTCTGAGCACTAAGACCCCACAGTCCAACTGCCTAGACCCTGAAACTAGTACCAGCTCCTTCAGATTCCCAGCTGCAACACTGGTTTACAGTTTTGCTCTTCAGGGACCTGTAACAGCTGAAGCACACAGATGTAAGCTTTTTCAAAAGTTTCTAACAGAGTTAGTCTTTACTTTAGACAACACAAGAGATATACAGATCCAGACAAAATAAACACCTGCAGCTACCTCAGTTTCTTCATCATTCTGATCAAATCCTAAAGTATGCTCAAGAGTCTCCTAAGGAGTCTAGGATCTCCCTCCAGCAGCACATGGCTTCTCCTCTGACTCATAGAACACAAGTCAGCCAGTTTCTATCTCTTAAGCCCTGCAGCCAGTGTCCTTTAGCTCTCCTACAAAAATAACCTCTCAGAGGCCCTGCCTTTTATAACTTCCTGTCCCCTTTGTCAGGTGACTCCCTAATCAGCCATATCAGGTGATTAAAGTCCCCCATTGCATGATCTGTTGCTTTGTTACCAGCTCACCTGGGCAAAAACAGTTCTCTTGATTTGGCCACTCTCTTTAACATACCTTTAGTGTATTGCCCAGGTAGACTTACTCAAATGTCAGTGAATTTGGATATCGTCAAGGTTATGTGGTTAATTCTGATCTTGATAACCTTTACTGGAAGATGCTCTTGATAATGTGGCACTGAAGAACAGTTTTGTAAAATGAATGTACTACATTTTAAAAAAGAACTCTTGCCTACAAATTGTCTACAATGACAAAACTGCTTGAATGGGGAGATTCCTGCAAGCTTCTGAAGCCCCTGCGTTTGACTCAATTACACATTTTTTCATAGATCTGGATATGTTATATGTGTTCCCTGTTGGTCCTGTCCTACTACACTCATTTCTTCTTGTTACTCTTGATTTCCCCACAATTACCTCCTAAGACCGTGCTTTGCAATAACCCTCCCTCCAACTGAGAACCTATAAATGACACTCCGTACATCAGTCTTGCTTAACAGAAGTAAGCCTTTCCTTTCTTACCCCAAGGAGCAAGGGATGAGCTGGCCCTCAAATTCGGAAACCCCACATAGCTGTGTAATGCTGCTCATCTGTTAAGACAGCCTTTGTCTATTAGAAAGGACCAAGGTTGAACCACAATTAGCTGACATGGTGCTGAATATGATTTAACCTTCTCCACACTGACCATAAAGTCCTGGTCAACACTGTAGGATATAACTCAAATGCTCTCAATCATGTTTGGACTTGATCAGATTTTAGTGTAGAAAAGGGCATTAGGAGCTATCTATTGAGTTTGACTACTCCTTTCTGCTAGGAATTTGTTTGGCAAATGAGCAAATTACCTCAAATCTTTTCCTAGGAGGAATATTCCATTCCAAAGCATAACAAGGTAAATGCCTGGTAACAAATCACAATTGAAGTTAATACTTTACAGTTAACAATTATCAGTTCTAACACTTGCTTGGAGAAATATGATGAAGCTGATAAAGAAATAAAAGAGGAGGGAAGGTGCTGGAGCTCCAATAGCATTGTGCAGGTGAATTCTACAGCCATATATCATACTTACATTTCATGTGCTCAAATATTCCATTGCACAGTGATATTAAATCTGAGTGAAGTTAGCACTCTATCAGAATTCTGGTGCAAGACTAATAATTCACTGCAGTAGCAGCTATTAACATTTGCTAACACCATGCCAATTTAACTAGCACCTTTTTTGAGCTATTTTAACAAATATTTCTTTTTTTGTATTTTCAGGTGGGTTGCTTTATTTACTCTGTGTTCCTACAGTTTTTTCATTTTTTTTTAACAAAATGACTCTTAGAGGTAAAATTATCTTGTGATGTAATTTGCTTTTCTAGTTTTAACCATGACAGTTTTTTCCCCCTCTTCATCTCCTGATGTGAAATTTTTAACAAATTATTTTAAAGATGTATTTTTCCTATATAACCGTGGAAACATTGTTTCATCAATTAATTATTTATAGGATCTAAACTTCCTAACTTTGTGTTGTGGAGATAAACATTTACGCAAGCTGGTTTTGAGGTGGGTTTTTATTATTTATTAATTATTATTATTATTATTATGTTTTTGTTTGATTTTTAAAAAATGTCCTTTTTAAGCATCTCTATTATCTATTTATCTAGTTCTTATCCTGGTACTATAGCTGTTCATTTTTAAGACTTTATTTATGTGCCTCTTTTCCATGTTAATAGAAACAAATGTTCTATACAGAATATAATTATTCCCTGTAACTGTTCTTACCTATCTGATAGATTTTATCCTATATGTGGCCTTAAATCTACTAAAAAAAATGTATATTGTTAATTTAAGACTAATTATCATAGTATCAAAACCAAAAAGTAATAATATACTTCAAATATCTTAGAGTTAAAAATTGTGGAGACCGGGAAGATTTGTTTGGTCTTAACAGTATACTGATCTGTAAAGTTTGCAGCTGTTGTTAAAGCTCACAACAAAACTTGCTAATAAGAAGCCAGGCTTTAAAAATATGTTTTATTGTGCGGACAAGCAATTTCCTTTGAAATCTCTTCAGTATCTTCCAGCCTGCTGTGCTTAATTTCAGAATTCAATGTTATCATAAAATAAAGAAAATGGTTCATCCGTTCACTTGTACATCAAACTACATCAATTTGCATCCAACATAAAATATAATTGTGAGGAGAGCACATTCACAGGCTTTCTAGAATTTCCAAGTATTGCCCCTGCTGTAATTGTTGTTCCTGTTATTTACCTCTTTGTCATGAAAGTAGTACGCTGCTGTGGCTTTTAGAAGTTGTGACAGGAAGGGATTGTGGTTTAGGGAATCCAAGGTAAAGGGTGTCCATCCCAGGTGACTAAGGGAAGAAAATGAAAAGGGGAAATAAGACCATAATCATATCTTAAAGCAATTTAGGAAACAGTGTTAAACAAGATTTTGTTGAGAAACAGATTGTCAAAGCACCAGAATACTACTGCACTATATGAAAATTCAAGAAAAATAATAAAAAGAAAAGTTATTTCCTCAAGTGGTTCAGTGTTCAGACAAGACTGTGGCATGAATGAGAGCAAGCTGTCTGAAGCTCAACCCCGGCCAGACTGAGGTCATGATGGTGGTTTGGGGGAAGTAGCCACAGGAGATGGTGGAGGTAATAGTAGCCCCTTTGACTCAGGGAGTAGGTCAGGGGGTTTCAAACTTTTTTTCTGGGACCCAGTTGAAGAAAATTGTTGATGCCTGCAACCCAGTGGAGCTGGGGATGAGGAATTCAGAGTGTGGGAAGGGGCTCAGGGCTGGGGCAGGGGGCTGGGGTGTGGGAGAGGGTCAGGGCTCTGAGCTGGGGGTGCAGGCTCTGAGGTGGGGCCATGGATGAGGGGTTTGGGGTGCAGGAAGGGGTTCCAGGTTTGGGGGGTCAGCTAAGAGCTGGGGCAGTGGATTGGGGCATGGACTTACCTCTGGCACCTCTCGGTCAGCAGCACAGCCGGGGTGCAAAGGCAGGCTTCCTGCCTGTCCTGGCACCATGGACCATGCTGCACTCCAGAAGCGGCCAGCAGCAGGTCCAGCTCCTAGGCAGAGGTATGCAAGCGGCTTTATGCAACTCTCGTCCACAGGCCCTGACACCTCCCCCCCCGCCAGTTTCCATTGGCCAGGAGTGCGGATCCAGTGCTCAGGGTGGGGGCAGTTTGCAGACCACCGTGGCCCCCTTGCCTAGAGACTGTGCTGACCAGAGCGAACCATCACCTTACATGTCTTACATGCCCACAGCCCAAACTTTGAAAAATGCTGGAGTAAATCCACCATTTGTCACTATGTTTCTCAATTTAGGAATGATCCTAGACCTCCAGCTGCTGTTGGACAGTCATATTACAGGAGAAACTGGGTCTGTTTTTTGCCATCTGAAGGCAAGTAGGTTGAGACATTTTGCTTTCAGATGCTGACCTTGCCACTGTTATCCATGCCTTTGTCACCTCAGGACTAGGCTACTACAATATGTTGTACATAAGACTGTATTTTAAAACTATTCGGAGACTGAACCTGGTACAGGATGCAGCAGTTTGATTACAGAGTGGGCTATCTCACTGGGAGTATACAATACCAGTGCTCTGGGATCTACATTGAATGCCAGTCTGTCTCCTGGTGGAGTTTAGTGTGTTGTTTATGATCTTAAATCACTGAATGGTCTGGAACTGGTCTAACTTAGGGATTGTCTCACCTATTAGGCCATCCTGTCGCAGATAGAGTCAGCAAAAACACTCAAGCTTATTACCCTTCGTTATAAAAGAGAGGAGGAGGCTAGTGGGGTGTTCTCCCTGAGGTCTTCAAGACTCTGGAACTTGCTCCCTGCTCCTTCTCCCTGCCCTTACCCTGATTGTCCTGAAATAGACTAGATTTTATGGTCTCCTGGGCATGCTGTTTGAGAGGGGGGGCTGAATGGTTTTAATGTTGCTGGGGTTCTGTTGCAGTAGTAATTATGTGTTAGCCTTGGCATCTAGACCCTTGTAACAGCCTCATTTTTAATTTATTTGCACTGAAGAAATTAATTAATAAGCCATGGGCCCATAGAAAGCAACTAGATAGTGTTTAACTTATCAACTGAGGATCATCCAAACATTCCAACCTACATCTATAAAAGACCCCAGATGCCTAACTATTCCCAATTCAACCCTACCTCAGTGAAGTCTAACTAAAGACTTGGAAGGCATTTTTAATTAGATGCATTTCATTGCTCTTACTAGGATAGAAGAGGAAATTGAGAAACTGCTGATGAGTTAGCTAATAGGAGAAGAAGGATAGTCCAACGGTTGGGCCATTAGTCTGACATTCAAAAGATCACCTAATTTCCTGCACTGACACAAACTTCCTTTGTGTGCTTGGGCAAATCCTGTAGTCTCCCTGTGCCTCAGTTCCCTGTTTGTAAATTAGGAACATTACATCTTGTAGGGACATTGTGAGGCTAAACACTTTAAAGACTGTGAAGTCCTCAGATCCTACGGTGATAAAACTACATAAAATAGATAATCACAACACTGCTATTTTAACTAATAACTATTAATCTACCCTGGAAGAAAATTCCTGAGAATTAGCTACATGTTGTGAAGTTCCACAATATTGTTCTGCTGTCTAGGGTCCTTTACTTCTAAAAGCGCTGAGGTAACAACTGACCAGAGCAGGCAACCCACCCTCTAATGAAAGTGTCCGTTCTTATTAATGGAAAGGTATTTGAGGGAGAAAGCAGAATTCCCTTGAGGATACTGTAGGTGAGAAACTGAATGGAACATTATCAACTTGAATCGAAGATCCTAAGAACTGTCCCTCACTGCTAATTCTTTTAGATCTGAGGAATTGTACAAGTTCATAGAGAGGTTATAGTCTACGAAGCGAGAATACCAATTCAGAAGTTATCATCTTCCATAAATGTTCTTTTTCCTTAGCACAAGCACTCAAGTGCATTTGTGCATCCATTGCTTCTACATTAACACAAACAGCTAAAGTATGAAGGCATCTTTGTACTCAGATCCCTGTACTAGATAAATCTGATGACATTTTTGGAGAACTCCAGATTGAGGATTTTTGATCTTTGGACTTCTTTTCATCCAAAGTCAAGTCTACAGATTTTGGAATCAAACATGCCAAGAACTAGAGCAAGGGTTCTCAGACTTTTGTACTGGTGACCTCTTTCACACAGAAAGCCTCTGAGTGTGACCCCCCCCTTATACATTAAAAACACTTTTTCATGTATTTAACACCATTATAAATGCTGGAAGCAAAGCAAGGTTTGGGGTGGAGGCTGACAGCTCGCCATCTCCTATGTAATAACCTCATGACCCCTGGAGGGTTCCCGACCCCTAGTTTGAGAACCCCTGAACTAGAGTGTATGAAAGATGAGTTCTTAATAGCCAAGGCCACCTGCATCAAGATCTCCTTAAGTCCTTGTCATTTCTGCAATGGGTAGTAAAATCCACAAAGGCTTAGGAACCGCTTGATGAATGCTTCTTGGCAGAGCACCTCAAATACCAATCATACAGGTCCATTCATCTGACCACTTTGTCATATCTACCATTTTGTAGAGCTGGTCCAGTCTGTTAAATGGAGATGGCAAACCACCAGGTTTTATAGATAGAGATGGAAACATCTGGATCTGTGACTGATGTATGAGCACCTTGTAAATGTTTTATTGCTGTCAGTAGTTGTGCAGTTTGTGAGAGAGAACATGCAGTCTCCTTCATCAGGGATCTGCTAAGGCAATTTAATGAAGGTGAAATTATGCATGTGGTAGCAGGGCAAACTTGTCACTACTGTTGCCAAGGACAAAGAAAATCTGAATTTTTTGTTTTTTAAGTAGTGTCAGTCTTTCAAAGAAATAGACACAACAAGAAAACATCAACATCTGTTATGCGCTGTGGATTTTTAATCAATCCAGCAAATCTTTGCCAAACATTTGCACAGTGTGCCATACAAATGTCACTAGAGGGTGGACTAGAGTGTCACTTCCTAAGTAAATGTCACTTTATAAGTAAATACCATCAAGTGGGAAGAGAGTACATTAGGAAAAGAAGCTGGTGGCTAAGTGGTTGATATTCCAAACAAGGGGAAAGAGCTGACATAAATACAGGTGGTAGAGTCCAGTTTCTTTGTTTCCCTCCATCCAATCTGTGTTGTTTTTTGCAGTGACAACAGGTAATAGTAACAGTGGGTTTCTGAATCATCACAATGCTGAAGTTCCACCTGACAGCTAACATGATGCAAGTGATGGTGCCTGGTCTCTTACCAAAAATTCCAGTTGCAGCACAACTCATTTCTCATTATTACTCTTTACTTCACCAAATCTCTGGTCCTATGGAGTTCTCAGACCACACCAGCCCATGTTTCCCCAATTCCCCTTTAAACCTCCTCCAACCCTACTAACCTAGTCCAATCTTCCTAGTCAAGATGAAAATTAAGCAAGGCTATGTTATCACTCCAATCCTTTTCTCCTTCTTCCTTGTTGTCGTCCTCCTTCTCATTGCTGATCAGCTCCATTACAGAATGGACAGCAAGCTCTTCAACCTCAATTGCCTCTGATCTAAGACAAAAACTATCACTAAATCAGTCACTGAACTTCAATATGCAGATGACTGTGCCTCGTGTGCCCCTTGCGTCAGAAAAAGGTCTTCAAAAAATAATCAACACTTTTTCTGAAGCCTACAACCTACTCAGCCTCACAGTCAATACTAAGACCTAGTGCACCTTGAAAGGACAGCAGGAGGTGGAAACACATTGGAATTATTGGCAAAATAATCACAAAGCCTGCCGAGACTTACAAAGTGCATAAGAGCCCCATGCACACAGTACAGACAGATCTCTGGGGGCCTCTCTTTCATTCTGTGGAGAGTGTGGGGGAGGGTAATTACAATTCTCAGACCACCCATGAACTCAAGCAGAGGATATGAATGTAAATTCATCCACAGAATACTGAATCTATAAAATGCCTGATAAGGAAGAATGGGAGTTGACCTTTACTTTCAGAGGAGAAATGAACACCATACCTTTAATAAATTCAGAGAAAATCATAAGGAAGATTTTATTTAAAGAAAGTGTTTCTTGTTATATCCATTTTACTTTCCTCCTCCATTGTTTCATAGTTATTCCGTATGTGAGTGAACCATTCTACACTTTAGGAATCAGAATTTGCACAAGTTCTCAAAAAACATCAACAGCTTTAATAACACAGTAATATCCCCAGTGAAAGGGAAGCAGCAAGACAGACATTAGTAATACAAAGAGGTTAGTGTGATATGTATGGATACAGTTGTACTCTGCCAAGACAAATTTAATCTGCATCTACAATAGTAGAAAAAATATGTACATGATAAAGGCCTATCAGTAAAAGGAGAGTTCATGTAACTAGAAAATTAGGAGCAGGATGAGGCCAAGAAAATTGTAGGTTTCTATATAAATTGTGTATTATGCAATATGTACTCAATATTTAGTGGTGCTAGTGACAATCCCAGATTATATATCTGCCCTTTTGATTTACATTTTAGAGGACAAGGCAAAAGACAGATAAAAAATGAGACATTAAAAAAGAGGACTTCTCTGTACTGTACTACAACTATGTGGGATTCACTAATATATCCTGATTGCTGGAAGTCATGAGAAATAGTAATGCTTATGTGTTAAATACTATATGAATTACACTGCTGCCTAACCATCTACCAATGCTAATCATGTCTTAGGTACTGATGATGGCCTGCAGCTCTAATAATTTAAGTATAAGATCATTTCAGTTGTTAGATCTCTTGGCTCTTTTTGGTAATGTATAATTTCCCCATCATGTGGACAATCCTGACAGACTCTGTGATAAATTATGGCTGAGTGTGAGGGATCAGATATTAAACTGGACTATGTACAAAAGAAGGCACTGTAAGCATAGTTAGAGATCAGCCTGTAACAGAACATTGGTTTTAATTTCCCCTGAACATTAGGAAATTTTTGAGTCAGACTGATTCAAATTCTTTGTCTTGTATATTGACCCAATCCTGCACTCTCAATGCCAATGGGATTCTTTGCCACTTGATGTGAGTAGGAATTATGAGCACTTATTCTAAGTGTTACGGTTCCTTCACATCTCTAATATAAACTTTCATCAAAGCAATTCTTCCATCATAGCTTGTGCAATATTATTATAATAGAAAAAAATTCTACAGAGAGTAGACAAACATAATATGATTAAGAGACCCACGTAAATATTATATTTTAAGCACTTATCACTAAACATCTTCCATACTTTGCCTTTCAGCTTCATAACCCATTTATATTTAAGGCATGTTTTATTAAGAAATGTTTATATTTAAATCATATTTGAATACAGTACATGCTCACAATAAGAACTTTATATCTATAATATTAAAACTTTAAAATACAAGTACAGCATATCCTGTTAAGATCTTTGTAAATATTTCATCATAAGATGGAAAATAATATTGTAATGTTCGCCTTGAAACAACAGGGGAAAAAACAGAGGTGATATCATGGTTGGGGTCTCCTATGGAACACCAAAAGCAGGAGGAGGAAGTGGATGTGTCATTTACAGATCAAAATATCCAATGTTAATGGGGCACTTTAACTACCCATAAATCTGTTGCAAAAGTGATATGGCAAATCTCAAACTGCCCAATAACTTGTTGGAATATGTTGAGGGCAACTTCTTGTTTCTGAAGGAAATAACCAGGGTTCTCGTTCAAGGAGAGGGGAGAAGAAGGAGGAGGATGAAGGGAGGAAGATGGAAATAGGAATTGGGAGAGGTGGCAGTAGTGGAAGGACACAAAGGGCTGGTCCACACTACGGGGGGGAAATCGATCTTAGATACGCAACTTCAGCTATGTGAATAACGTAGCTGAAGTCGAATATCTAAAATCGGATTACTCACCCGTCCACACCGCGCGGGATCGATGTTCGCGGCTCTCCCTGTCAATTCTGGAACTCCGTTGGGGTTGATGGAGTTCCGGAATTGATATAAGCGTGCTCGGGGATCGATATATCGCGTCTAGATTAGACGCGATATATCGATCCCCGAGCATCGATTTTAACCCGCCGATACGGTGGGTAGTCTGGACGTAGCCTTTAAGAGGAGGCTATTGACAGCAGTTTGTGGCAGGCCAGGAGGCTTGAGGCAGAGGAGAAGGGACCCATTTCACAAATCTAGGGGTAGGAAGAAGGGCTTCTCTTGGGTTCCTGTCCCACCAGGTTTAGTTCTTACAATCAGTAAACCAGAAGGTCCTGACAGCATTGAACAGGGAATATTGGGGTTCAGAATAGCTAGTAGTTTGGAAAGTTTGAGGATGGAGTCCCTGGAGATGGTGAACAGTTGTACCACAGTAAGACCAACAGGACTTGGGGCACTGGGCATGGTGTCTGCAGCGAATTCCATAATAGAGCAGGAAGAGCAAGAACAGAGCCAGGCAGGGTCAAGGTATGTAGGAAGAGGACAGGAGGACAATTTCCCCACATCCCCAACTCACCCAGAAGTGATGTTCAAATCACAAGGTCTGGTGGTAGCAGTTGATGTGGATGATGGAGGAAGCAGCGGGCCTAGCAATGGGAGTGGAGAGCAGATGGCAGTGCCAGATGAATGACAGAGGCCTGGGGTGTGGCAAGGAGGATCCCAGGTGTCTAGTGAGTCATCAATGGTCAGCAGAATCCAATATGGGGCTGGTGGTTGCTATATATATGTAGGGAGCTTGGTTTGGCGAGTGCACTGAGGAGAGACACAGATGTATACATGGAGCAAAGGAAAATTAGTAGCTTAAGATGAACCAGAGAAGACATACAAGTGGAGGCCAAGGAGAAAGGAGTTGGGTTGGAGACGAAGGATCAGCTAGGACTAACAGAGGAAAATCTCCTTGATTGGGGAACAAGATTCTCCCAAGAAGAAGGAGAGGATTACTGAAAAACAGGATTCAGGAGGTTGGGGACGAGATGGGGAATTCTACTGCTCAGGCTCTTTGGGTACAGAGGTACAGCTGTAGAGATCAGTGTGGCATGGACTCAGCAGCAGCAATGGCAGCGGCAGCAGATGAAAGAACTTCATGGAGTATCTCAGGAGTGGAGGCCCCAAGCACAGAAAAGGACACTGACAGCCAAGGGGCTGCAATCAGACACTGTTTGCTTTTACTAAGGATGGTGATGTGAGACTGGTGGCATCTTATCCAGAGACCTTGCAGCAGTTGGAAGGAAGGGATAGTGGTCAACAGTCAGGGCACAGGATCAACTTTGTGAGGGGCAGTTGGGATGGAATTAGGGAATAGGGGAAGAGAACTGAGGATAGAGGAACAAATAACTGGAGGTAGGGGAGATGTGTGACCTGTTTGTGATACATTTTCCTAATCACACCAATGCCAAAGACAAATGTCTTAATAGAGAATCGAATTTTGAAAAGCATGAGGTTTGTGCCTTCAGACTATGTAGCTGTCAGGAATCAGGGTCTCCAGCAGAGCCATATGGAAGTGGGGCCTGCAGCAGCGTGAGTCTCTGGGCAACCTAATGAGCATAGCTGACCTGTTACAGGCTGCCTGCTTGGCTGGAAGAGTCAGCCAACCAGCTCTTAAACCTAGCAGCAGTTCAGCAGCTGCTCAAAGCATTTGCCCATGCCCGTGATAGCTTCTGCCTCACCGAACTCCAAGCCACCCAGTCCTGACCCTTTGCTCCAATTCCTGACTTCTGACCTTGGGTCTGGCCCTTGGGCTCTGGTACTTTGCCTCTGATTCCAGCTCCGACCCTTGGCACCAACTCCTGCTCTAACCACTGGGAATGTCTGCCCAGATCCTGGTCACTAACAGTAGCAGCAATTCAGCTGCTGCAGCCTAGGGAGTTCAACCACTACTTTCAGAAAAAATACTTTGATGGAGAGCTTTAGGAAGCCCTCTAGGAAGGTGCAAGGTAAAGGGAGTTGGCACATGTGGTGGACATTCCTTTAGCTGCCCCACACATCAAGAGAGATCAAGTAACAGTTCTTTTTAGAAATGATTTGGTTTCTCCCTGGCAAAGGGAGAAAAGAGTTACAGACAGTTGGGAGTTTGGGCAGGGGAACATGTTTTTCTGATTGAGGAAGGGCCTGAAAAATAATAGATGAGTACACTTGTCCAGTTCAGTGGAGTTAATAGGAGAAAGGGGCTATGTCAGCCATGTGGCTCAGCCCCACACTTGTTATAGGTGTGGGTCTTAGGAAGATTTTGCATGTGGTTGTTCTAAGATGCAGTGTTTTAAATGTCAGGAATGTGGCTACATTGGGGCTCCGTGCCCCAGAATGGACAAATGCTTGGGGACTGGGGACACAGAGCAAAAGGGTGTACTTGGGAAGCCCATCTGGGCCAGGTTCCTCATTCAGAGCCCAGGTCATCTAGGGCCCTGTGTTTAGTATTGGCTCTTTCAGAGGTGGCTGGGGAGGACTCTAAGGTGGAGGACTGTGGTCTGTTGGAAGAGAGAGAGAGAAAATGGGTGGAGCCATGGAGGCAAATCACAGGTGGAAAAGTTGTAGAGAGGGGAAATTCTCCATGCAAATCAGAGGAGATTGCAAGTGAACAGAGGACATGAGTATTGATCAGGGATAAAGAGTCACCTGTGGGACTGGGGAGGAGGCAGATGAAAAGGAAAACAGAACAGCAAAACCCCAGGAAATCATCAGAGGTGAAGAGGATGAAAGGGGAGAGGGAGTTTTCTATAGGGAGAGGTAGGGAGGAGGAGGAGAAGGAGGGTTTGATGCTGGAGCAGCAGCAAGACGGGTGGAGCTTCATGGGTCCCAGAGGAAGAGCTCTCACAGTGGAATTCCAGCAGGCACTGGATGCCAGGTGGGGCTGATGTGAAAGGAGGGACTTCCTCTCCTCTGTCTCCCTCTAGGCTGCTCTTTCCTTGTTGGTAACTCCCACAAAGGTGTTTCCCTCTCCATCCCAGAGGTGGGTACATCCGTCTTCTGCTCTTGATGAGGGACAGCCCCCAAAGGCCCCTTTCATGCAAAGGAGCTTTGAAGGGGGAAAAAGTGATGGTGCGGTATCGGGGGTGCTAGCTTGGGGGAAGGGGATTCTCTGAGGATGAAGGCCCCAGATTGTTTCTCCTCTCCTCTTCTTCCAGGGCCTGTTCCCTGACCTATAGAGTTGGGAAATAAATTTTCTCCTCTGGCCAATTGGCCAGAGGAGATGGAGGGCCAGAAGTTAGCCAAGGATATAGACATGTACAGCATGCTAATTGTGGCAATAGATGCTTTGAAGTCACTGGTGAGTACTGGGGAAGCATTGGAAATGTGGAAGCTTTGGTAGGTCAACAGGGAGGAGCAAAAATGAGGATTAGAAGACGGGGGAAGGGACAAGGGGAGTTGGCTGGGACATCTGGCTTGGTCACTGGAAATCGATTGCGTTCAGTGGTGGAATCAGACCTATTGACTCTTACTCACTGGCCAGTGGAGGAGTCTGTGTCACTGGCACATTCATCTCCCCTGTGCCCAGATTATCAAAAGCTTTGGAGACAACAAACAAAGAGATGGGTAGTTTTGGAAAGAACTGAAGGAGGAAGAAAGGCGGGATATTTGAGAGACTGTGGATGGAGGATGAAAAAGTGCACGATTTTAGGGGAAAGCCTACTAAATTTCTTCTGAGGACTCCTGGTGGTGTCTTCTGACTATATGGGAGGATCCCATAACCCACATAGACAGACTAGGGGAATCATGCCTTATGATAGTTGGGACATTAAATGTGAATAGTATTAGAGCACTGAGGACCCAGATGTGGAAGATGGCAGTGTTACAGAACCTGCAGCATTGGGATGTGTTAATGATCCAGGAAACCCAGTTATACTCTGTAATGGATTGCAAAAAGGCCCAATCTAGTTGGAAGTGAAGGTGGTTCATGTGGTCTGTAGATAAAAGTGTAACTGAGGGGATTGGGATATTATTCTACTCCTTCAAGATCTCTCAGCTGTGGCTTTGGGAGATAGCGCCTGTAAGGGCACTCATGGTGGATTTTGAGTTTAAGGATGACACTAGGTACAGGCTCATTAATGTCTATGGGGGCCAAAGGTCAGGGAGGGAGAGAGCACTATTGTTGAAGGACATTACTCTTTTTCTTTTTACATCTCAGATTGTTATGTTTGAAGGTAATTTTAACTCTCATGTTTGGGTAAAACAGGGATCGGCAACCTTTGGCATGTGGCTCACCAGAGTAAGCACCCTGGCGAGCTGGGCCAGTTTGTTTATCTGCCACATCCACAGGTTTGTCCGATCACAACTCCCATTGGCCGTGGTTTGCCATCCCAGGCCAAAGAGGCTGCAGGAAGCAGCGCGGGTGAGGGATGTGCTGGCTGCGGCTTCCTGCAGCCCCTATTGTCCTGGGAAGGTGAACCACAGCCAGTGGGAGCTACAATCGGCTGAACTTGCGGATGCAGCAGGTAAACAAACCATCCCAGCCAGCCAGGGTGCTTACGTTGGCAAGCTGCATGCCAAAAGTTGGCGATCCCTGGGGTACAGGATATTGGAAGCAGTGATATGTATGGGAGGGGGCATCCATAGGCCAATGATGCAGATCCTCAATTGTTACATACATTAGTGCAAAAAACTAAAAGATTTTTCTGGGAGATGATTCAGAGAATGAGTCTCAGAAGCAGGAACATGAGAAGGGTGGTGAGTATAGACCTTTTAGAGAGGCACAGAAAACTAGAATTGACCAACTGTACATAGAGAAGAGAGAGAAGTGTGTAAGCTCCTGGATCATTGCATTGAGTAATTGGATCATTTATTGGAGCAGGCCACTTTGCCTATGGATACGGGTATTTTGTTTGGGAAGGGGATTTAGAAATTGAACCTGAGGATTTTGGAAGTAATGAGCGGTAGTTACCAGGAGGAGAGGGTGGAAAGGTCCTGGGTTTTTCACTTCCTTGGCCAGAGCCAGTGTTTGGGGTTTATCCCTCCTCGGCAGGCTGCTTGGCAAATAGGAAGGAGGAACTGAAGCAGTGTTTCAGGAATGCTGCTAAGGACAAGCAGATTCAGAAAATGGAGACATTGACTGTACAGGCAGAGGCTGAACTACTTGGCACAGCAGAGGCAAGAAGGCTAGGGAAAAGATGGAATGGATGAAGAAGGAATCAGTAGAGTTAAAAGAAGTGTTGCTCTGGTATCATCAAGAGAGGCTGCAGAATCTCAGAATGGTCCCCTCAAAGACTGGGCCTTGCCCATATATTCTTCTCTGTCAAGAACTCAGGATGGTGTGCAGTGAGAAATGGTAGGGGAGGAGTAGAAGCACCTGACTTTGATGTCAGAGATAAGAGCAACACTCTTAGGAATGGGGAGGGGATGTCAGACTCTTTCAAGCTGAGGATAACACCAAAAGTAAAGGGAAAGTGGCAACTGCTAGACCAAGAGCCAATTCTAATTGGTATCAGATTTTCACCTATAAAAACGAGAGGAAGGAGACTAAAGATATGCTGGGTTTTAGAAATGCAGACGGGAAGTATACTAGAGACCCTGAGGGGATGGATGTGATTCAGGCTTATTGTATCAAGTTATCTGGTGGAGAAGAGCAGCAACAGCAGGCATCAGAACACAAGGATAGGAGAGCATAGGTTGCATTTTGGTAGTCCCCAAAGTCAGAGCAGAAGAGGCAGAAGGTTTGTGAATGTCTATTCAGCGTCAGGAGGTTTTAGAAGCAATCTAAGCTCTAAAGAAAGGGGGTTCTCAGGTCAGATGGGCTGACAAGTGAATTGTAACAGACTTTCTATTGGCTTATGTGCAGGTGCTGGCAACCTGGTTTAATCAGACATTGGGAAGGAGGAATTTGGAGAGATAATTTGAAGAGGAGTTTCTGATCCTGTGAAGCAAAGGAGTAAAGTGTTCATTGTTAGAAAATGGGACACCCCTCACTCTACTTATATAGAATATATGATCTTAGCAAAGATGTTCCTAAAGTATCTTAGGGGGTTATCTGTAATGCTGATCCCTCCAATGTAGGCCAGTGCAGTCCAGGGCAATCTGCTAGAGGATTCACTGTGTGATCTTCAGCAGGTGTTTGAGGCAGAAGCAATGGGAGCTGGGCAAGGGTATATGTATTCCCTGGATCAAATCCATGTTTTTGACAGGATACAGCACAAGTATCTGTGGGACATGCAACGGTATCCTAAGCACTTTCAGTGCCTGGCTGCAGACTCTGTATGAGGGGCTGTGAGTAACTCTTTAGTTGACAGCTAGCTAGGATGGAGGGCTATTCCTCTGAGGTTAGGAATGAGGCAACACTATCCTTTGACTCCTTTGCTATATGTGTTCTTGGTGGACCCTTTTCTCAGGCTCTTGGCAGCAGGTGATGGAGTGTGAGGGGGGCAGGGCCATGTCATTTCCCTTCAGGTTATAACTTTCACTGGTGACATATCAGTCAGTCATGACCCATGAGGAAAATGACAGGCTGAGGACTTGTCTTCACTGGTTTGAACAAGTGTTGGGAGATAGATTAAACTTGATGATGAGTCAAACATTACGGTTGGGTGATGAAGGGGACAAGGATGGTGCAGGCTTCCCTCCTTTGGAAGAGCTGCAGAGTACAAAACCGGAAGGCTTATTGATGATCTTGGGGGCAGAGTTCTTGAAAGGAGTGACCATGAGACAATTGGAAGAAGACCACTGAGCAAGAGGAGGGGCAGTGGAATGATGCAGGACCTGGCACCTACCTTCCACTGAGTGCAAATGGCTCATCAGTGTCTGCTTCCAACGTTCCTTCAATTGGCCAGAGAGTACATGCTGCCCTTGGTGCAACTGATGGAGAGTGAAAGTGCTGTTTTTTTCCCATTCTTGCGGGGTAAGAAGACACATTCACTTATTAAAAGGTCTCCAGTCTGTCTCTGGAATACAGGGGATGGAGGATGAAACACCCAACTTTTGTTTCTTAGGACCTTGAATTTGCATTTTTATCTGCAAATGATCAACTGTGTCACATCAATTCAGTGCCATCAGCAGAGGGGTAGGTGGGCACTGTTGGAGGAGTGCTGGGAAGGGAAGCCTATGAAACCATAGCAAAGGTGAAGAAGTATAACACTAGTGGAGGCATCAGCCTCAATAGGTGCAGGGTAGACAGAAGCACAACTGTGAAAACCTGGTCAGGATATTCCAGCACCTATGGAAATGGGAAATATTCCAGGAGGAAGCGAGGAAAAGACAGAGCAGGCTGGAGAGGCATTGGCATATGAGCACTTAAAGATGGCTGGTTGCCCAGATAATCTGGTCATTTGGGGGGCTTTGAGGCTTCTAAAGTTCTGGAGAGTTCTCTTTAAATATAAATATATGGCCCAGAGGCTTTGCCATGTTAGAGTGCCCATGAGGGAAGTCTGGAAAGCTTTGCAAAAATAGATCAGGTCTGACACAGGCAAGAGCCATGTTAGAGGGGTGAGGACTATGGCACATCTGCTGGTTGAATGCCCTTGAGCTCAGAAGGTTCAGGCAGAATTAGTGTGGGTGTTGAAAGTACCTGTCATCTTAGGTCAAGAGAAGGTCCAGTGGAGACTTTTCAGGGCCAGTGTATCAGCACTGGTTGGAGAGGGGAGAGACCCTCTGTCTCATTAATGTCATGTTATGCACATTTCTCTGTGAGACAAGGTGTTTCACCTCTCTGACAGGGGCTTCACCAGAGGAGTTGGTGCAGATAATCCAGAAAGAACTGAGCTGTGAGGAAAAGGAGGCTGAGGTAGGCAGAGTGGAAGAACTGTTTGGAGAAGCAAAGAAATGGTGAAGGCATTTGTTACTATGGGTTAGGTTTGTGCTCAGCCACTCTCCTTTGAGGTTCGGGGAGAAGCCCAGTCTTTAGGCCCAGGAACCTTTGGGAGTATGTCTGAGGTAAATGGGTGAAGGAGTAAAAGGATATTAGGGAGTGTTTTAGTTCATGACATGGTAGAAACTGAAAAGAGATTGTTGTTTTGGGCGGGGGAAATTATGCTGGATCAAGAGTTTGGTTCATTGTAGTTATTCTAGATATCACAGGTACCAGTATGTCAGCAGCACAGCTTATTAAAGTACTGTTTAATGACTTAGTATTCTGTTTTTGCTGTTGGCTATGATTGTTTTTTCTTTGTCTTCTGTGGAGAAACTTGTTTCTGTGTATTGAGAGGACGGACTTTTGTCTAAGCATTGAGAGGATGCCAGAAGTAGAATCTTCAGCATATGCAGTAGACTTTCTATAAAGGAATGGAGCAGTTATGGGACTGAGCAAGGATTATTTGTCATGGTTGACTTTTGATTTAATTGGACTTTTACCGTGAAGAATGTGGTAAGTTTTCAGTGTCAGAGTTCTCCTTTCAACAGAATGGCAGACGTTGGAAGGAAGGGGTGGGTTGTGTTCTCTGGTATCACTTTGTTCTGTTTTTACCTTCCTATTTTGTGTTTTTTGATGTTTCTGTTGTGCTTTCTAGAATGTTTTTTGTTTTTATGTTTGTTACTGTGTTTAATAACAGGTCTCAAAGGGCCAGCTACTCTGTGACAGAATGGAGTAAGGTATTTTTTTCTTTTTCCTATGTTTTAGTGTTGAATTGGTATCTACTACACAGTGTTACAATGCCAAAATAATCTCTGTATTCAGACTTTATCTATCGGACCTACAATGCCATTCCTTTTTAACAACTTGAAAGCATATTTGACACGTTACCCAAATAGAGGAAGTTCTTATGGTTGCTTCTTTAATTAATGTGTTGGATATCTGAAGTTTACTGAGGGTCTCAGAGAAAAAAAAATCTGCAGCAGTGCAAAACCATTGATATAAAGAAGCCAAGCCAGCAACTAAAGTGAAGTTAATTGGCCCAGATGGAGTGCTTTAGACAAGATTGATCAAGATGTGTCAAAGACTTAGAATATTGTTGCAGAAGTCAGGTTGACCTTTGGACATATCTGATGACACATGCAATGCTGATTCATTTGAACTGAGCTTCAAGCTGCTAAACCACCACATTTTCTTTCAAAATCTCCTCTATTCTATGCATGGAATAGATACTTCAATGACAAATCTGTAAGTACAAGTGGTATGTTCCTGTGGTAAACAAGTGATTCAGTTATCCCAATAAGAATCCCCATGCTGCTCAGAAATCTATATTATAGCATTTTTATCTCACTATCTGTGTGTGTGCATTATACAAACAGTTTTAAATTCTACTACACTAAAGTGAACTAGGTGTATGTCATCATGGTCTACACAGATAGTTAGTGCATGACATATTGGTGCACAGTAGAATTTACACTCATCTGGTTGGCACCAACACATGGTGTAGACTTGTCCTGAGGGTAACAGATTGAATTTTGTATTCAATCACCAGTACTTTTGCTTTTCAGATACCAAGTTATATTACCAGCCATAATATTCAGTAAGAAAGGACTGACCCAACATATAAATAAAATATTAAGCCACTTTATCTCTAAAATTGTACAATGATAACAGAATAGAAGAATATACATCAAATATACTTGAGAGTTAAATGTATACACAGCAAGGAGACCAACCTTAACAGAATGGTTTCCAACTGGGTAAGTCAATTAAAAATAAAAAACAAGTAAGCTCTTTGGGGTCGGGATCATACTCCCTGTGTGCTTGTACCTCACCTGATCCTGACTGAGCCTTTGGATGTAACCACAGTATAAACTAAAAACAGAAATAATTGAGAATCGATATAACTAGAACTTAAGGAAATAAAGCCCAAACACCCCAAGAAGAAATTGAAGAGGAACATCAATAAATTACAGCCTATTAGATGAGATATAAACAGATAATAAACCAAACTATTGTCATTGTGTCACATTATTAAACATATGTCATATATATATTTGACAGTAATGTATTTTAGTAGCAAAAGCAATACAAAATAACCATGCACTAACAGTTAGGGATTTCCACTCCAATGTCTTTATTGACTGTTCTCTTTAGGTCTTCTTGTGGAATTTAAGTTATTCTATGCATAACTAAGTTTGTAAAGGTCTCTCGCTCTGCTCCAAATACAATAGTAATTCTCTTTCTTCTCGTTCCAATGGGTGAGTATTGGAGAGTTCAGTCAGTGCCAACTAGACTAGAATTACTAGGCATCCAAAGAGCAAGCACTTAAAGCAGTGATGTCATCTATTTTATTGCAAAGCAAGCCTTTCTCTCAAAGGCACAGAACGTTATTTCATAGTTCTCCCAGGTCCCTGATGTTTAAGCTGAACTTGTTTCTGAATGGCCTTGTTATGTGTTTAGCCCCATTTTTAAAAGGTTTCACTCTAGTCCTCAGATATCCACTTGGAAGTGCAGACATTTTACATCTTTACTACTTGTGCCAAAATACCAGATAAAAGACTGGCATCTTATGTTGCTCTTAGGTGTTTGTTTATTGTTCATTATTTTATGTTATGACATAACATGACACATTTCTTCCATGGTATATTTGGATAAAGTCAAAAAGAAGTGAGAAATACTGTAATTTTTAGTTGGATTTTTTTCTTTCCTTCAGATATGGAATCATTCAAATTATATGTGAAAAAAAAATCTGAAAGAGGTTTTAGTTGACACCTACAGACAATAAGATAAGACTACAAAGGATGCATTTCCTATGTAAAAGCAAAGTGCTCACCTGTTGGTTAGAGTGTCTGCAATATGGTGCTGTATTTTCTTGTCATCTTGAGCATCAAAAGGCACACTATGAATATAAAAAAGCCAATCAAAAAAGTATAGTTTTATCAAATTAATTATTCACCAAAAGCAGTACACTGTACAGAATATCATTTAAATGAATACATCTGTAAAGGGACTATATTTTTCTTGCATCAAAACCAAAACACTTACAAAAAGTACAAAGAAGAGTTTTTACTAAAGAGCTAACAGGTATATATCTGTCATATTAAAGTAACTGCTTGGCAATAAGGTTATGCAGAAAATCTTTACATGAATAATCTAACAATAAGTTGAGTGTTTAAAAAAGTGTGGCTTATATTCATGACTTAATCACAAGATATGGGCATGCAACTTGCCTGAACATATGCGCCTTTTTAGACTACCAAATACTTCTTGGCAGGGGGAATAGTTACAATAATAGTAAGTACTAATAAGAGACAGTTATACGCAATATAACACAGACAAACATAATGGCCAAAATATATTTTTATATTGTTATGCTGGAAGCTGTTACTAGTTCCCATCAAGTGGGACTCTGATCTCTGGCAACATAGACCTGGTTAAAACTGAGGGATGTGCTAAGAACCCTTCTTTCAGGCTAAATGGAAGCAACTAAGCTCCTTTTAGGTAGTGAAATGGATGGAAACAATAGAACCCACCACTACAAGCAACAAGTAATATGGCAAGTACTCATCAGAAGCTAAACTGCATGGACCCCGGGGGTGTTCTATGATTGAAAATGCAGAGGTTAGGATTTTGTATGGCAAATGGTGTCCGTGCTAGAGGCAGAAAGCCAGGAAGAAAGCCAGCAGGCAATGAGAGAAGCATTCATGATCGTGGCCCTGAAAAGGACCAGAAATACAGAGCTCACTGGGGAACAGAATTAAATGGAGGGGCAGATTTGGAAATGTTTCACAAGGAAACTGCCTGCTGGTGTTTGTTCTTCAGTTCAGGTAAACAGGACTCCGTGCACACCCTTAGAAAACAAACAGAATTGCACCACAGATATACTTAACTCTCATCAGCCATTTGTTCTCCTAATGGCAAGGCCCTGCATATGGGCTAATTGCTCAGGCCAAAGGGGCAACACAGTAATTAATTCTGTTTAAATTCCTTCTCTTCATCTCACCTGACAGCACTAGTATAATTTGGCCAAACAACTTTGACACATTATGAAACCCACAGATTTATTCCTGCATTTAAAAAAAATATTTAAAATCCACATGCAGACAAGAAATACGACACGTGGGCAGGGAGTTAGAACAGACAGCTACTGCTCTCTCTTGGGTCTGGGCCAAGGAGAAGCTGTGATTGAATTCTGTTGTTGAGTTGTTGGGTTTGAAGTCACATGATCAGGGTTAAGACTATGCTACAGTTGATAATTTGTTAGTACTGAGCCCTAGCTCATGGACTTTTCCACAGCTAGACATTGACAGCAGAAGCTGGAGATTGTTGGCTGTGTAGCAGATTGGAATTAGACTTACAGACAATCGAGGAAAGAATGAGTTACCCCTAGGCTATATTGCTTTTTAATATAACTGTAACTGGTACTGTGCAACCTAAGCTGGTCACAATAGAAAATTGCCTCATTCTTTGATTCTTCTGGACTGCCTTTGCCAGACTTACAAAGTGCTGGCCTGAACTCCTGTTCCCCTTGCACATAAATGCAAGAGAGGGCCCAGGACTATAAGCTTAAGGGAGAGAGTGCACTCAGAGATGTGGTGTCTCTGCTTATAATGCTCAGGGTTTACACTGCAACTTGCTGTTGAACGTTGAAGCCTTTAGCTGAGTTACTGCAGCATCATTTATGGATCTGGTATAGATATACAGGCCCGCCCACAGGATTCAGGGGGGCTGGGGCAGGGCTGGGTTTTTGGTGACAATTCAGTGGCAGGTCCCTCTCGGAGGGAAGGACCCGCCGCCAAAGAATGAAGTGGCAGCGGTATAGCAGTCTAAGTGCCGCCGATAGCAGCTTTTTTTTTTTCCGCCGCTTGCGGCACTTGTACTCACCTGGCAGCACTCCGAGGCTTCGGCAGCACTTCAGCGGTGAGTCCCTCACTCGCTCCGAGTCCTCTGCTGCACCGAAGGAGCCGCTGCCAAAGACCCAGAGTGAGTGAAGGACCCGCCGCTGAAGTGCCGCCAAAAACCCGGAGCGGTTTGTGGGTCCCTGCTCTGGGCCTGGGGCCTGGGGCAAATTGCCCTCCTCCTCGGGCAGCCCTGTAGATATAACAACTTAATGTATATTAATCTGTTGTGTTTTCTATTGTACGTTGTTAGGATAACTTTTAAGTAAAATTGCATTGGTTTTCTTTTGGGTGTTTATTGCCTGCACAAGGTACATTACTTATATTTTCATTCCTGGAGGCAACTGAGGTACACCCACCAATGTATACTGTGCCTGTCCAGGTGAAGGCCCACCAACTATAAATATTCATAGGAGTAAGAGGACTACCGCACAGGGATGACTAAAGGATTCCTACCTAATTCCTCATCTCAGCTGGGACTGCCAGGATCTCCATTATTCTTACTGACTCAAGGTGCCCAGGCAACAGGTGAAAGGAAAAGGGGTTACAAAGGCATGGGGAAAGATAGAAACCTGAGACTGTGATCCACAAAAGCCAGCACAATAGGTAGAGAGTGGCCTAAAAGCCAATAGCAGATTTCTAAACCCTGGCCCTCTCATAGTATTAGGCACATAAATCCAGGCTGGAGGAAGGTACCTATCTTTGCTTGCAAGCCACTGGACTAATCATTCTCACTCTTTCTCTGACCCAGTGCATATTATGTAATTATTTATATAAAGTGGAATGGCTTCCACAGGAGGGACAGAAAGACCTACATCAGACCAGTGGTTAGGGCACTTAACGTGAAAGATGGGAAACTCCTGTTTAAATTCCTTCTCTTCATCCAGAAGAGATGGAATTGAAGTGGAGTCTCCAGCATCCTGTTTGAGTGCTTTAACCATTAGGCTGCTAGAGATTATGATTATGATTATGATTATGCTCTTCATCACCATCCCCTGTGGCTTTGTGTGGAGTTACATGTCCTCAGATCATACATGCTGGATCAGGGTCCATGGGTAAGATAAAGGGGAAAATATCTAGTTTGGCATGGTTTGAGGATCGTACTGGGATTAGGCATGAGATATGTGTCTAGGCATCATCATCATAGCTTATTGCTCCAAAACTGCAGCCAAGATCTGGTGGTGTCTCTTCTCTCCAACAGATCCTTGAGAATGGAAAATCTTGTCAGGGGAACTGTATCAGGCATTTTTCAAATGTTTACCTAGGCTCTCCACATTCATATTTGGGGTCATTCCTCAGCTTCCACTCAGTCATATTGTCACCTCAGCTCTTGCTCAATTTCATATATAGCAGTGTTTTCATTTGAGGTCAGTAACTGGAAGGGGTTGTTTTGAAGGGACAAGGTTCTGCAAGATCATTGGCATTTTCAGCCAATTTGTTACTCTGTAGCCTTCCACAGTGGTATTTGGGGGGAAGGGATTTTCAGAGGCAAAGCTGTTTCCGTACATCAGATCTTTCAGTGGTGGTATGTGTCCATGCAGAGGATGTCTTGGATCACACACCTGTTTAATGTCTATTATTTACTGAACTCATCTCACCTAACTGATGGTGGTGCAATCCCCATGAGGCAGTATCACAACAGTGTTTGGGAGTCACTTTAAAAGTCCCTGTGATGATCCTACAGAACTGACTGAGTTCAGTATCAATTTTGTGTACATGGCTATAGCATGACTGAACTGTGGCACAGTTATCCACAGTTGAATAACACACAGCAAGAGTAGTAGTTGGAATGTTTTGGGGTCATCTCCCCAATCCATTTGTGTTGGCTAATTCTTGGAGTTCACTTTCTTTTTCAACTTCTTGAGATGATCTTTGAATGCCAGTCTTTGGTCTAATGTGACCCTCAGGTACACAGAATGTTAATAGTGGTCAAATATTGTACCATCCCATGATATCTGGAGTTTTTGTTTGGCCTGTTTGTGTTTCAGATGGCAGGGGAAAGACTTGTGTCTTGCTAGGGTTGCCATTAAGGAGCCATGTGTGATATTTCTTTCCCAGTACACTGAGGGAACCAGTTAGAATGCGTTCAATACCTTCATATCCTTCCATATGTCTGGCGATCAAATATAATCTGCATAAATGAATCTGTACACACTGGGGAATTCTGGTTGGTAATTTGTGTATACATTAAACAACAAGATAGTACTGAACCTTGGAGAAATCCATTCCACTGAATAGATCATAGAGTTTTCTGATCATCCATGTTGACAAAGAAACATTGATTCTCGAGCAGGGAAGAGATGATCTGGACCATCTTGCTATTTCTCATAATTACTGCAAATTTCAGAAGAAGTGCATGATGGCTTATGGTGTCATAAGCAACCAACAGATCAACAAAAGCAGACCCTGTAATTCTGCAGGTTTCAAAGTCATCTTGAGTATATTCAGTTAGGTTAGGAAGTTGGCTACCGCCAACATCCTGGGTGGGGCCAGTTTGGTTATCAATCAGCTACCCTTCCGCTATTCTACCCATATCATCTGCTCTTTTAGCTTGCAGGTTGAACAGAGTAATAGGCAATAACTCATTATGGAGTTAGGGTCTTTGTGTGCTTTAAGTAATGCAACCACTTTGCCCTTTCGCTATAGCCTGGGTTTCTACATTGTCTCTATGTAAGCGTTAAAGCAGCCACTTCTGAGCTCTCATCCCAAAACATATTAATAGTTCAGCAGATATACCATTGAGTCCAGCTGTATTTGTAAATTTCAGGGTTTTCATTGCTATTGTCAGCTTCTCAGTGTTGAGCTGGTTATTGTACATTTTGCTGTTTTTGAACAGTGTGTGCTGGTCCTGCTTCACTTGTTTTGTTTTCCATTTGGCTTTGCAGGCTGGTTTACCATTTAGAATGAGTTGGTGTGTGACGTGGTTGGCAGAGACTGGCAATGTGCTTTGGTTTTTGCCCACCAGGGTTGAGCTTGTGAATGGTGGCTCATGCTTTTCCGCTATTATTGCACAGGTTTATTGTTTCAATCATTTCCCTCCAGCAGTTACACCACTTTTTTCCAATTTATCTCATAAGCACTTCCCCAAGCCCAGTGGTTTCTTCACCAAAGGAATCCAGGTCACAAAGTTCTGAATATCTCTTTTATAGGTAGCTTGTCTGTTCTGAAAGCCCAGGTACATATCGTGTCCAACATCCCCAAGGGATGTGCTTTTGGACAGTCTTCCACACCAGGGAGACAAAATTTCCATAGTGCTCATGTGTCAGAGTAATATTAGAGATAGATTCATCCAATTCAGAGGGTAAAGCCCCTTTCCCCATCAGGCTTCCTGAAGTTAGAGTAATAGAATATAAGGCCAGAATGGCCCACCATATCATCCATTCTGACCTTATGTATATCACAGGCCACTGACACCATCCAGCACCCACACACTAAAGCCAATAGTCTACATGCACTTTGTTTTCCTAGGTTGCACTGCAGGCTCTATTATCATTTGCTCTCATCTATGCTGTGATCTTAGGACTGCTGCCATGCCCTCCATTGTGATGTTGGCCCCATTTTCAGAGGTGACAGAAGCTAGGTGGGATTGTGCCCTTTATTCCATTGTGCACTTTGGAAGATACATTTATCCTTCGTTATCACAGAGCACAATCAAGTTGCTTATTGCTGCCCACTTCTCAGCTTCTTCCCCATTGTAGTCTTTATCAGGGTATCACCAGATGGTGTGGGATTGCTGAAGTTGCCTATGAAAGACATCATTTTTCTGGCAGGGGAAAGACAACTAGCTATGCAAACTGTGCACATAGCGGCTTATAAACAAAAATTACTGCTATTTGATCAAGTTCAACCAGAATAAGTGACATTGTGCCAGGGTGTTTCACAGCAGTGTTTTCCACCAGTCTTTTGTCAGGTCTTACTGCCATAGATGTCACTTTTGATGTTCACAGCAATATGCTTCCCTGGGATGTTTGTGGTGTCTCTCTGTGTGTCTTGCAAGCACATGATATTTGCTTTTATGCCAGGTAGAATGCAGAGAATCCGCCCACACTGAAACTGGCTATTCTCAGTGCCATTTTAGGCTGAGACCCTGAAAAGGGCCTTTTAAGTTAACATCTGTGTCTGTCTTCTATTGCTGTCTCAGTGTGTATTGTCAGATTAGGTCTCACTCATTGTTAGCTGCAACGGGAGATAAACAGGGATAACAATGTGAACATATTTGACTTGACTCCCGTTTCCAGGCACCTGCCTGAGGCAGCAGTGTGCGTGCCCAGAGGCAGCACTTAACTAGAGAACTTTTAAAGCAAAAATTTAGGCATTGAGTGAGTTTAGGTGCCTACAGATTTAATCAGCAGCTGAATGGGGGGGTTGTAGATCACAGTGGAGCCTAAATCTAGGGTTAGGGCACCTAAGTCCCTTTGTGGCTCTGGGACCAAAGAACCATTTACCAAAGTGCAAAATCTGAATGTTAAATTTTAAATTGTACATTAACAGGAAGAGTGTTCCATAATATCTAACTGGATTTTCTATCATCAGAGACTAATAGACTGTAAATACATTTCTGGTTGGGTTAACAAACATCTTTTAATTAAATTATTTAAAGTAAATCTAAAATGGTGTCAGAACTACAAGGCAAGTTTCTCATATTTGTTCATATTAAAAGACTAAGTTCCACACAGGATCTGATGGCAGATACTTTTTAGTTTTTAAGTAACCCTTTGAATGCTAAATCTTTCAGAGCAGGCAGAAGTTTCTATAGTGCGACATGGAAGTTATTCTCTCTATATCCATATGTAATCCTTTAATAATTTATTAAAACTAGTGTCTTAATTAGCAGCAGCAAGTTCTACATAATAATTTCATAACAACCGATTTCTTCTTATGCACTTTAAATGTTTAGTCAGAACACTGTAATTCTGGGCTCAATTCTGCTGCCCTTATTCAGGTTCAGTAGTATTACTAACAAAAGTGAGTACATGTCACATTTACAATGGTATTTGCATGCTTAAAGATGCAGAGTGGCACTTAGTGGGATGTTCAAAAGAAGGTAACCAGTTTAAAATAAGGGCATCATTAAATAAATTATCATCCACACTTACTGAGTTTGTGTAGTCCCATCGACTTCAATAAGACTAGGTTGATGCTTAAAATTAGCCATATGTGTAAGTGGTTACACGACTAGGACTTCAATCTACTAGAAGTTCCACTGATGTCAATAAGAACAGAATCTAGCCAAATAGACTCACAGACTCATAGACTTAAAAATCATCTAGTCTGACCTCCTGCACAATGCAGGCCACAGAATCTCACCCAGCCACTCCTGTAACAAACCACTAACCTGTGTCTGAGTTACTGAAGTCCTCAAATCGTGGTTTAAAGATCTCAAGGTGCAGAGAATCCTCCAGCAAGTAACCTGTGCCCCACGCTGCAGAGGAAGGCGAAAAACCTCCAGGACCTCTGACAATCTGCCCTGGAGGAAAATTCCTTCCCAACCCCAAATATGACGATCAGTTAAACCTTGAGCATGTGGGCAAGACTCACCAACCTCCACCTCAGGCCTGCAACCAGGTCTCCCTCCCATCAAGAGAAGTAGAGCTCTGTCCTCATTCCTGGTCATTCCCAAACTGAGCTAGGACTCTTTTTTTTTAGTTGTTCTCTCCATTCCTGACATTGGCTACAGGTGTAGTGGGGACAGGGTCAACTGAGTCCACAGGCTTTCCCTAACCCTTTTCTTGCCAGTGGGGAACCTCCTTTAACCACCTCATTTCCAATGTGGGGTCTCTCTACCCCATCATATCTTCATATTATGGAAGGGGAACTGAGGCATAAAATTATTATATGATCTTCCCAAGGTCCCCCAGGAAGTCTGTGGTAGAGAAACAAAATCAACCCAAAGTTCCACATTTTTAGATGTCTTCTTTTAAGTGAAAAAAATGGTGAAACTGTCACAAATTTGTGAAAGGTTTCAGAGTCACTGAATCTACAATTTTCACGGATCAAAGTTTTGGTCAAAAAATTTCACCTGGCTCTACTATTGAGTCCCAGTGTGGTACCTTGACTATAAGATCAGATCATCCTTCCTATTAAAGACTGTTGTGTGTTTCAAAAGACATTTTCACTTGCCAAGGGACATATAGACTAAGATTCATAATTATTTATAATTTTAACCTCTATCCTACATAAAATCCAGCACTTTAGCACTAACTATAAGTGAGAGTAGGCATTGCAATAAAACTCCCTTTGTAAGAGTTATCACTCTTTTTGATTTTCATCCTCACAAATACCTAAACTCAGCTTTTTAAGCAATACAGAATATAACACCTGTCAACATAAAGACTCCAGAGATCTCATGATTATGAATGCCATACTATACGTCAATAAATATTCACCTACAAAATCTGTTGCACCTCAGATAAGTCATTGCTTTGAGTTTCAACAAAAAAGGTTGTTCTTCTCAATAACAAAATATCCTTATGTACTGTAAGAAAGCTCCAAACACAAAATATACCAAAGATATTTGTTTCCTTAACTTACCATTGCCTTTATCAATATCAGCGTTCATTTTGTATTTTGTAGATATTTTATTTTCATCAGTCAGCCTGACAGAGTTAAGATCATTAAGCCTCCTCAGTATTTGATCATGAATGGAATTTACTTTCTTGAGCAAAAGACCATGAGACATAAATGTTTTGAAGTTTTATGATCAACCTTTAGATACAAACCTTTACATATAACCCCTACCCCCCATTACATACTTATTACCATATTACAAGACTATGTCATAATTTATTATGTTGCATTAGGTACCTTGGGACACTACAGATTCTGCAAAAGGGACACTGGTATGGTCCTGTGGATCTACTGTGGGTACTGTGGCTCAGATGACTTTTCATGGATAATAATGGAGCTGCCTTGGTCCCCTTTGTTTCCATTTATGCCTCCTTGTACTACTGTGTGTGGAGCACTGAAAACAGTAACTTGGGCTGACACTGTCTACACCGTTTAAGACTTTATGTATGTCAAGTACATTTTAAAATTGTATACATGTCACATCCCTTTTAAATTAAAGGCTTATAGGTAGATTAAACCTTTTTTGTCATACTAATTTTTTATTTGTTTCAAATTGTTAAGGAGCATAATTTAGTCTGTTTTGTATTTTGTTTTTTTCCTTCTTCAGTAACTGCCTGTCTTCTCTTTAATCTACACTAATTTCCCTAGCAACTCCATGATTTACTCTTCTTCCTTTTCCATTCCAGCATTTAAACTATCTGAATGTATAGCCATCTATTAGTATTTCCAAAAGACAGCAAATATAACTGTATTATGGTCATTTGACTATATTGGCTTCAATAATTTACTGTTATTTTCTTAGGCACTGGCTAGAATTCAATCTAGATTATGCAAAAACTATTCCCTGTTGGGTTGTTAACAGTTGTTCAAGGAAGCAATCATTGAATAAATCCTATATCCTTCCTTTCTATCTCCATTCTACAGCATGCCTCAGAGATTCCCCAATTACTATTGGAGAGGTTGAAATGGGTTGAAATCATCCATAATCACAATCTTGTTAACCTAGCCTGCCCTCTTTATCTCATCATTCAGTATTTCATTTTCTTTTCTCTCACCTGTCCATGGGGTTCCATTGTACAGTGCACCTGTGTTAATATCCCTTTAATCCTCCAATGTATAGGGCAGACTGATCTATTTCATATCTTCAGAAGCTAACAATTTCATTACTTCATACAATGAATTTCCTTAACCTGTAAGCATACAAAAGACTATTCCTTATTAGTTAACCTCCTGTCTGAAGAGACCATCCTAAAGTATCCCCAAATGAACTGAGTGCAATTCAGCTTCTTTCTTGCTAGAAGACTGTACTTGAAGCTCAAGGTTTCTGTCTGTCCCTTGAGTTATATTTTAAGATTATTTCACTGTATATGTAATATATGTTTCATATATTTTCCTTTTCAGTTTCTCTGTCCAGGATTACCCAAACCATCCCCCTCGGATGGCCTATTCCAGCATTTATAGGTTACTATATCTCAGTGTTTTCTCCAATTTTTCTACAGTAGATTGTAGAACAGGTATAGTACTGTGAATCCAGAAACTAGTAGAATCCCACTTTACAAATGGAGAAACTGATTAACAAGGATTTTAAGACTGCTTGTTCCACTTAGACCCCCAATTCACCAAGGTATACAAGCATGTGAATAACTTGCTGGGGACAGTCCCACACACTTCAATGGATGATTATTCACATGCTTAAGGGCATTGCTGAATTGCATCAGAGTATAAAGCACCTGGCAAGGTCAAAACTTAGTAAAAATGTTACTTTAAAAAGATAATTTTATAACTGCAAGGAGGCATGACAGACCATGGATTTTGTTGCTTAATTCAATTCTCATATGTGGCTGAGGCAGAAAAAAAGTGAATCTTGGCAAAATGAGTGAATACAATGCCTACTACTTAAATACCACATAAGCGTGGTGCAGGCATTAAAGTCTAAATGAAATTAAATTAAATATTGTGTTAAACTGATTTACTCCTTAATAGCAAATACTCCAGGGTTCTTAAGGTCCAGAGTATTCTACAGGTCAGCAATTATGGCATCAGTCAGAGTTATCTGGAGGTAGGCCTAGCCAGGGAAAGGATAGAGTAATGGCTTGTGGATCCATGACTACGTATGTCCATCAGCGAAACACATCAGCGAAACACATGGGGGTGGTGGACTGTCTTGTTTGGGTGTTGATGGAGTGTCTGCTTCTTCCTTATCACTCTCACTCCAGTAATCTAAAAAATTGTATACATGTCAGATCCAAAAATTAAATGAGCTTGATGCATAGATATATATACACACTAGCTTGCAAGAAAACAAATGCCAAAACAAACCTCAGATACCACTGTGAAATAAGCATTGTCAACTGCTGATAATGAGTGCTCTGTCTTCCCCATAGAAGTGGGGAAGACAGAGCACTCATAGATCCTGCAGTTTGCAGTAGCTATCCTGTTTCTGCACACCCCAGTAGGCAGGACTTTTCCCCCTCTTTTTCCCACAGATCTCTCATATACACAGACCTTTCACTTGGACTGTTCACAGGAACCTGGATTTCTCCTGTAGATATCAGAAGTTACTCCCACGACAGGCTCTTCTTTTCACTGAGAAAAGAGCTAAAAACACTTTCACCACTAGGTCTCTCAGCAGTGATTATGTGGAGTAAAGATTCTTTTACTTAGATGACATAACCACTAGAGCTAGTCAAAAATCATTCTCATCAGTTTTCATGGAAAATTTCAATTTTTCAGCAGAAATTCAGAGATTGAACAGTTATTCAGAAATATTGCCAGGGTGTTGTGGATCAGGCGTCTGCTGCTCCCATTCTCTTGTATAGTCCACCTCCCTCATCAAATTATGTCTCTCATGATGTGCCATAATCTCCCTTCTTCGAAAGGGGGAGTCCCTGGCCATGGTGCACCCTGTGAGATGGAATCTGGCCCAAGAGCCAGACCCATAGAAGAGAATGGACATCCTTTCTATAGTGCCATGGAGCATTGCAAGAGAATTTCCAAATCAAAATATTTGGAGATGTGGCCCAAATACTTCATTTTGGAGGAATTTGATTTTTCCATGAAAAAAAATATTTTCATTGGAGAGCAGAAATTTGTCAATTTTGTTTAGACAATTTTCTAAACAGTCATCAGCCAGCCATCATCACCATAAAACAAGGCAGGTCATATAAAAAAGCAGTATTGATGAGAAAATTAAAAGCTTATACATCTGTGGTATAGTTGTTCAGGAAGACTACAGCCTTCACTGCACATTTGACCAAGTTATAGACAGTCCCTTTTTCCTTTCCCTTCTTGCTTTGAGAACAGAGTTCAGTTCCTTCTGAATGCCAGCCTGTAACCTTTCCAAATAGAACAGTCAAAACACATTTCAGATTATATTAAAGAAAGTAAAAACTAGCAATGAATAGAACAAAGAAAAAATAGACAATGAACATAGACCTTCAGCAGTCTTTTTGTTTTTGTCCCCTCTTCATTACTGATTAGCTTAAAATAATAAACACAAGTAGGGCCAAATCCTTTATACAGATAAGCATATATAAGTCTCATTTTAGTCAATCTGATGGCAGAATTTGTACCTAAGTTTCCTTCAGTAGATTCACTTCCAATTTAATATAGGTCATCTCCTTTTCTCCTCAGGTCTTATTTCTCAAATTCAGTCAAAATCAGTTATTTTTAAATGTCCTACCTTATCTTGTATCTTTTCACTTGAATGCCCTGACAAAGACACTTTGCCCCTATCTAATTTTGTTACTTTCATTGTCCTTTCATTTCTTACTTCTGTTTACCTGTTTTCTCTCCTATCTGCAGACCATCCAAACAGCAAGTCCTCTCCAATTTCTGTTTTCCCAACTGATCTGGGGCAGGATTGCCTCTTGATGGCATGCCAGCAAGACTCAACCTCCTTACTAACTCAGTATTCATTGTAATGGGGAAGAACATTTTAATTCACCCTTGATTTAATAGGCTCCTATCCTATCATGCCTTGTAAGCTGAGATATTAATGGTATATCACCATTCAGAATTTTTGGAGTAAGAAATATGCACCAATATTATACATATATCAGCACTAGTCTTTCCCTCTTTGTTTCACTTACTCTGGAATAAAGGATATTTAAAGTATAAAACCATCATTGCTTTACAATTGTAATACATGCTTAAGACATGTACTAAAATGAGATTTTTAAATACACATTCCCAACCCAAAACAACTTACTTTAATCCATCATCTTAGAGTTGTCTGCTAGTATAAAATCACTAATTGCTCTATGCAAACAATAATAAACAAGGGCAATAGTTTTGATGGCTTCCTAATGTAGTGTTTATGCATTGAACTGTAGTTACCTACTACATATTTCACATAAACAGTATATAATTTTATTTTATATTTCAAATTAGCTTTCCCTGGCTTAGAGAAGGCAAGGAAGAAGTGATGATGAGAATTTCCAAGATTTCTAGTGGGGTAATTTCAAAGATATATTTCTTCTGTCAGTACACACCACCAATCGCTGTAATTGATGTTTTATCCATTACACCACTGGATTTCTCTGACTATATAGATAATTAGCTAGCCTCCACTTCTGGAAGATTATTTCTATCCTCTGAGGAGCCTCATGGTATAATGGACAAAATGTCAAGAATAATTAGAAAAAATGATGGTGGCAGCTATACCATTAGACCTAAAAGTGTGTAATGCCTTGTCTTGTGGGTACAGAAGGAGGAGAGGGAGAATCTGGGTATTTTATAATCACATCAATATTGTATTTGTTCTTGGGAGAATGTTGACATTTTTCAGAAAATAAGAAGCAGACAAAATGGGTTGTATATATCCAATCCAGTGATTTAAGTTACTAAAAAGTGAATCAATTTAAAAAGCTTAATATTTTGGGACACATTTTATTTATGTAATTGTTTATTAAATCATAGCACAAATTTATAATTTTATGATAATATAACATAATTCACACACTCCTAATAGCATCCTATATATAATGTTAGATTGGAGACATTTATATAATTATCTTACTATTTTGCCTTTTATTTCTTAAGAAATATTTTATCTATTTCTAAAATAGAAATCTGACCAACTGTTAGAAATATTGATGCCTTGCTACTTTCTGTGGGATGCTTGAAGCTCAACTATAGAGAAATCATGGGTCTTATCTAAAATCAAATGAAGTCAATGGAAAGACTTCAATTACAAAAACACTAAGCCTTATAGTGAACACATCTAGCAAATGCCCTTACCTGTAATATGTAGGTCATTTTATTGCAGTAAGTCGGTGGAGATATGCACAATACCCAGGCCCATTCAACTTTTTCTACTACAAATGTGCCAGTGCTGTCAAATCAAATGAGGCTGTGTGTGATTATTCAGTTGTGCACGGCTGACCAAGCTGAGGCAGACCATCAATTTTTTTTCAGACCTTCTTTCTGAAGATGTGGTGGCTTTGACAGATGGGCAGGAGTGAAGACACCTTTCAGGCTCCTGTGCAAATGAAGAAACTAATCTCCACCTCACAGTCTCATTTTCCCCTTCCCTACAGGTCCCTCATAGTGAGGGAGGGAATCCCCCCAGGAAACCAGAAAAAAGCAGCTCACTGGCTGACAGGAAGAATCAGAGGAGCCAGCTGGCTCACTGTCACCCCTCAGAGGGGATAAATAGCCCTTGTTTTGGATTCCTCACCCTCTGCCCCTAGCTACGATGGTGAAACTAAGGATTCAGGGTATACTGTGAGTATCAAGCCAGTCATTTGTTTTGTGGTTACTTTACTGTGTTGTATCTTTATGCTTGCAGTGCATCAGTCAATGATAAATAACTTGATGGAAATCAAGGTATAGACCAGTTTACAATTAGTCAACATAACAAATTCCCTTATGGTTCTGCTGACACAGAGAAAAAGAAGGTACCACTTGCCAAAATAATTGTTTTTCTTTAAATATGAGGAAACCCACAAGACATTACTGTTCATTTTTAATCACATCCAGTCAAATTATAAATATAAATATGCCTGCTGAATTCTGAGGTGATCTTGCATGCAGAGTGAAATAATATGGAGGTGGTGGTAGCAACTCCATAGTTAAAGGTTGTGTTGTGATTTCTACTTAAAGCATAGCCGAGATAAATTGGTGGCTAGTGTGTATACATATTTGTCACCTAGCACAGCCATGCTCACATACGCATAATCCTCTTAATTAGCTTGGCTATATGAAGTTAAAATTTCATCTTTCCTCCCTTCTCCTTCAACAAGAAGATTACTTCCTCAAAGAATCCAAATCAGAAGATGAACCAGGATATGCAAAAGCCTTTTTTCAGGATTAGTTTTTCCCTCACTATTTGATGTTAAGGTGCACTGCTGTATGTGGGACTTTCTATGCACATGGAGGAAATTATTTTATCTGCATTTTATGTACGCTCCATTATGTCACACATAGGAAAAAGAAGTAAATACATTTATAAAACCAAGTGAGGATATATAGCCATGGATTATAAAGGTAAGAATATATTTACTCTAAACTCATTTTTCTGTTTATTGTTGTGTAAAACAGGACCAGGGTTTGGTGTTAAATAACAACATAAGCTGGTTAAACTGACACTATAGGGGTAATTGACCATTAAAAGAATAGGGGTTTTTTTGGTCTTTTCTTCACCTCCACCCACTTGTGTTTTGTGTAACTAAAAATATATTTGAAAACTTAAATATTTGTAAATGATTAATAACTATAATTCTCATTATAAAGAGGGCAGCAGCAGCTAGCCTGATGCTACAGTTGGAATTATTAATAATTTACAAGGAGTGTTTTGTAATCTAATGCTGCTAACTTGACTTTTGCAATGGCTTTCGGAGTGAAAGTTCACTAAAAAAAAAAACTGGTTGTCTTTTTTATAACTACTGACTGAAAAAGTTCTGCTGCATTATTCCCAAAGAAGACTAAGTAGATGTATTTGGGATTTGTTTGCATATTATATAGCTTTTCCTGATTATTCCTCTACTTCTCATTCTGGAGAGCCCAAAGAAGAAAATTATACACGGTGATATATAGGTAAACCTAAAATTTGCTCACAGTTAGAGAGTAACTGCAATGGCCCTGACACCAGTAGGGTTTGTTTTGTTTTTTTTTAAAGCAAGAATTTTTTTGAACAATGTGCCATTCTTTTCTTATAGGTTTTCCTTCCTAATTTGAAAACAACTGTGCACAATAAGCCCCATTGCATATTATCCCAGGACCAATGAATTGATGGGTAATGGTTCCAGATGTAACTACAAGTGCCAATTATCAGGCTGCAGTGTCCAGTGAAGAAGGCAGCCTGCAGTTCAGCAAGCTGAGCTACTGAATACTGAGTGAGTTTAGCAAAAAGACAGAGACTCTTTGGAGTGAACTTTGGGTTTTTTTAGTTTCTTCCTCATAAATTTTCAAAGTATGAAAGTATGAAAATGTAGCTGTTAATTACAAGTATTATGGAGTAAATAGCTGGCAAAAATGCCTGTCACAGATGTAACAAATTAAATGTTATTAGTAATAACACACATAAGAATGATGCAGCAAGAGAGAGGCAGATACCCATTGCCTTCAAGGGTGCAGTGACAATTTACAAAAGCTGATAATCTCTCCCTTAGATCTATGAGTCCTGTAAGGAGTAACTTACATTGAGTTTCCTCTGATTTACACCATGTCACTGGGTAGAATCAGGCTCATTAAATTCATGAGTGAAATTAGACATCTGTACACTTGGCATCTGAATTTATGCCTACAGCTTTGCCTGCACAATTTTTAATATGTTAAGGAACTAAGATTTGCACAGGCAAACAAACTTTGCAAGCACAAACCAAATATTTAGATATCCACCAGCCTGACTGGAGAATACAAAAAACTGCTTACACATGTCAATGGCTATTTGGGATTTCCAAAATATGTGCATTCTAAAATCTTGCATGCACAAAGGGCAGGTGCCAGTCTAATGGTGGATTACTTGGCCCAGCTGCCACACATATGGGCCCAACTGCCACTTTCACAAATCAGCAAATCTCCCAGCCCAACCTCCTTAGAAACAAATCAACACAACCAAACACACAACAACCCCAAACACACACTGCATCAACCCACCTTGTTTGTCACCAACACAAATCCATGCAACTCTCCCAGCACATGACAACACAATCAGCACACACAAACTGCAATGATCCCAAACACCACCCTGAATACCAGAATGTCTGTTGAGTCAATGGCAAGTGATGGAAATGGCTACAAATATGGTAGAGCTCTTTTTGTTTGGAATTTCACCAGGTTCAATCACTGGGATTCCTGGTCTTTTACCATCTAAATTTTAAGTTCTCACTCATTTTTGAATGTACACATTACACCTGTGTGACAGCATGGACTTTCTGCTACTAGTTCACAATATGAACAGTTTCCAAATAATGTAGTTCTAAACAATGATGGATATTAAATATCAAAACACAGCATATCTTAGATGCATCTAGCCAGTCATACCGGCAGCCATCACAAGAAGCACTGGATTGTGATAACAATCATGTCTTTCTCACTCCATTCAGAACTGGGGGTTTTGTATATTAGTCCATATTACTCTATGCTCTAGCTATCACTTAATGGTGAGAAATGCCTCTGTGGAAGCTAATGATGCTTTCTCTTGTCTCACAAGAAAGGACCTCCTCTTTGATTAGCAGCTTTTGGAACCTTAATTTAGCTCCAAATTATTTAAAAATATTGCTGGTTCTAAAGACAGAGTATCTGGTCTTAACTTCTCAGTCAAGTCTGAAGAAACATTTTTTCTGCAAATTGTCCCTAATTTTTACCAGTTAGGAGAGAATAAAGGAATACGATTTTGGTGTTTCTTTGGCTTTGGCTACATCAGACTTGTACAGCAAATCTCACATTATTGCTCTGCCATCAGTGCAGGACCATTGGGAGTAGCACTTTTGGGGATCTAAAGAGCACAGGTGTATGCCATTCAAGCCTGCTCTGAAGGGGGTTGGACAATACAGTGGAAAGAACACTCTCATTCCCACTGTTGCTACACCTGCAGAAGTGAAGCAGGAGATTTCCCTAAAAGGTCTAGACACAGGCTTGGATGGAATATGCATTTTTTACCATCAGTCTGGTTATTGGATGCATTTCTGTATTTCATATCTTTACCCTTTCACCCATGGTGCTGACTGGCTGATGTTCTGATATTTCTGAACGTCTCACCATTCACTGAAAGGTTTGATATAAAAAAAAGATGACTGTCTTACTAGTTCAGCTTCTCTAAGGATAAGTAGCATATTTATTGTTCACTGGATGTTTATATCCTACTTCATCTCTACTGGTATGCTGGTTCAGATGAAATAAAAGCTAAACTTTGTCACAATGTGAACGCTTTTTCTTTGAGGTTCAAAGTGTGACTCTTCACCTCTCATTCTTCACAGTGATATTATTATGATATGATTACAACATAATTATGATGCATTTTATGCAAGTGGGGTCATGTAAAATGTCAATGGAAAAGTTATGATTTTATTAATACAATTATCCTATTTGTATGCATGCATCATTTTTGTATCTGAAGTTATGAATATTGACTATGTATCTGTATTTCAAATGTAGTTACAGCTGGGTGATGCCTGTTCGACGTGGCAGGTAAACAAACTGGCCCGGCCCACCAGGGTGCTTACCCTGGCAAGCTGCATGCCAGAGATTGCTGACCCCTGTTATAGAGGTATAAAACAAAGAATCAAAATCACAGTCTCCCTTTGTACAGACCTTCTCTCACTAGGATAGCCTGAGGCCTTGTTCTTAGCCTAAGGCCATTGGCTAAGCAGCAGGGGCAGCCATAAGCTGGGAAGCGTATGATCACATCCTCACATCCCAAACCAGTCACATTGAAATAAGATGGTATTGGGCTGTAAGGAAGATGATCCTGTCCTGATAGTGTCCATCACCATCAGACAAAGAAACAGATCTCAAGATGATTAAAGAAAACTTAGTTTGATAGCATCCTGTCTGGCAAGAAATCACTTATCAATGATTGTGGTTCTGAAACCCTCATTTCTGTATTGTTTTATCTTTAGGGGACCCACTTTTCTATTGTTAATCTGTCTGGTTTTCTAATTGTGTCTGTCTGATGTATAAGTAATTTCACTAGGTGTAAATTAATTAGAGTAGTGGGATATAATTGCTTAGAGAATTGTGTTACAATACGTTAGGACTGGTTAGTTAAATTTCAGTAAAAATTGGTTAAGATATAGCTGAGAATATTACTATATAAACTGGGATCAAACACGAAGTGGAAGGGAAAAATGGAATCATGTTTGCTAAAGCGTGTGGGGGGCAGAATGGGAACAAGGAATAGGGAATGGGGAAGAGGGACTCAGGTAAGGTTCTGTGGCATCAGAACTGGGAAGGGGAACATGGGGTAAATGCTCTGCAGCATCAGAGTTGGGAATGGAACACTGGGAAACAAACTCTATCGGCGTATAGAAATAAGCCCAACTGTTGTGAAGGGCTTCGGAATATGCTTGCTTGGAAACTAACCTCAACAAACATTGCATTGTCTGCACTTCAGACTTCTGGTCTTTTGCTGCTTGCTGTCTTCGTAACAAGAAGCAGGAAAGTGGGGGGTTGAGGCAAAGCCCTCTAACAACACCCACTAGGCAAGATGCTTTCAATCTAGACTGTGGGTGGGGAAGGGACTATTCAGGTCTCAGCATAGGAGGTCTCAGCATAGGAGTGGGAACTAGCAGTGCAAGGAGTTTTACATAGGGCCCTGGCTGCTGTCCCCATGCCTGAGGCTCCACTCCCCAGCCCCATGTCTGGGGCTCCGGTCCTGACTGCTGTCCCTGCGCCCTGCTCCCCAGCCGCTGGCCCTGTTCCTGGGGCCTTGTGCCCAGGACTTTGCTCCCCAGTCCCGGGCCCCACGCCCTGCTCCCTGGCCACTGGCCCAGCACCCAGGACTCCGCTCCCCAACCCCACTTCTGGGGCCCAGCGCCTGGTCCCCAGGTCCTGGGGCTCCACTCCCAGGGCCCCACTTCTGGCCCCGTGGCAAGGGTTCTGCTCCTGGCCCCATGCCGACCCCAAGCTGTGGCCCCAGCCTTGGCCCCTTACCCTTCTCTGGGTCCCCTCCTCCCCCAGGAGACACAACCCTACCCTCAGCTCCAGCTCTGGGGATGGAGAGAGTGTGTATAAGGGTATGGGGGAGACATGAAGTAAAAATTGCTTTCAGCACCCCCACTATTAAAAGTATTCCAGCACTACTAGGTCTTAGGAAAAGCTTATCCATCACTTGGTGAACCTTCCTGTAAAGTTCCAGACAGCCTGTAAGTAATGGCTGCTATGACTCAGCAAGGTATGCAAAGGCCTGTGACCTGGCCACACGACTCTGGACTCCATCTTTGGATGTCTGTGTTTTTCCACAAACTGAGGTTTGGGACAAAGGATCCTCGGTGTATACTAAAGCTGGTGTAAAATTGTATTTAAGGTTGTTTCTGGCTCAACTGGAAGAAATAAATGTCAGAAAACTCAGAAGAAACCTTTTATTTACAAAATTTCCAGCCCATATGTGCAAATCCATGTGATTCACATAGCCCATATAAGCATTAAACATCAAAACTATATGATATCAAGCTGTACTTTTATTGAAAATTTTCTATGTTACAAAACCTGGTTTGTCAAACTGCAGAGTTCTTGAAAAGAAAGTATGTCATATCCAATTTCACAAAGCTGGAATGTAATGTTTTGTCCATCTTTCACATGATGTCTCAGAAAGCCCAAATAATCTATTGCCTTCGACACTACAGGAAGATAAGTAATCAGGTATGTGGTTTAACTAGGCCACAACTTAATTAAGTAGCACATATGAGAACTATCCGGCAATAACTCATCCTGTGCATGTCATCTTTCCTATTGTAATCCTTATCGCCTGGTGGAGGGCTGCCATCAGGCCTCCAGTTGTCCATTCCAACAGGTAGAAGGCTGCCGCCAGCTTCCATTCAATTTACATGGTCCTAGCATGCCCCTCTCTTACGAGGGTTAAGGATGTTGAAAGAGCAGCAAAGAGTCCTGTGGCACCTTATAGACTAACAGACGTATTGGAGCATGAGCTTTCATCCACTTCGTCGGATGCATGTAGTGGAAATTTCCAGGGGCAGGTATATATATGCAAATAAGAAGCAGGCTAGAGATAACGAGGTCAGTTCAATCAGGGAGGATGAGGCTAATGAAGAAAATAAACCCCATGCCCCAAAGCCTAGTCTAGCAGTTGAGGTGTGAAAACCAAGGGAGGAGAAACTGGTTTTGTAGTTGACTAGCCATTCACAGTCTTTGTTTAATCCTGAGCTGATGGTGTCAAATTTGTAGATGAACAGAAGCTCAGCAGTTTCTCTTTGAAGTCTGGTCCTGAAGTTTATTTGCTGCAGGATGGCTGCCTTTAAATCTGCTATTGTGTGTCCAGGGAGATTGAAGTGTTCTCCTACAGGTTTTTGTATATTGCCATTCCTAATATCTGATTTGTGTCCATTTATTCTTTTCTGTAGGGACTGTCCAGTTTGGCCAATGTACATAGCAGAGGGGCATTGCTGGCATATGATGGCATATATTACATTGGTGGACGTGCAGGTGAATGAACCGGCGATGGTGTGGCTGATCTGATTAGGTCCTGTGACGGTGTTGCTGGTGTAGAGTTGGCATCGAGGTTTGTTGCATGGATTGGTTCCTGAGCTAGAGTTACTACGGTGTGATGTGCAATTACTGGTGAGAATATGCTTCAGGATGGCAGGTTGTCTGTGGGCGAGGACTGGCCTGCCACCCAAGGCCTGTGAAAGTGAGGGATCATTGTCCAGGATGGGTTGTAGATCCCTGATGATGCGTTGGAGGGGTTTTAGCTGGGAACTGTATGTGATGGCCAGTAGAGTCCTGTTGGTTTCTTTCTTGGGTTTGTCTTGCAGTAGGAGGTCTCTGGGTACATGTCTGGCTCTGTTGATCTGTTTCCTTATTTCCTCGTGTGGGTATTATAGTTTTGAGAATGCTTGGTGAAGATTTTGTAGGTGTTGGTCTCTGTCTGAGGGGTAGGAGCAGATGCGGTTGTATCTCAGTGCTTGGCTGTGGACAATGGAGTGTGTGGTGTGCCCGGGATGGAAGCTGGAGGCATGAAGGTAGGCATAGTGGTCGGTAGGTTTTCAGTATAGGGTGGTATTAAGGTGACCATCACTTATTTGCACCGTGGTGTCTAGGAAGTGGACCTCCCGTGTAGATTGGTCCAGGCTGAGGTTGATGTTGGGGTGGAAGCTGTTGAAATAGTGGTGGAATTTTTCCAGAGTCTCGTTCCCATGGGTCCAGATGATGAAGATGTCATCAACGTAGCGTAGGTAGAGAAGAGGTGTGAGTGGACAAGAGCTGAGGAAGAGTTGTTTCAGTTCGGCCATAAAAATATTGGCATATTGTGGGGCCATGCGGGTGCCCATAGCAGTGCCACTGATCTGGAGGTATACATTGTCATCAAATTTGAAATAGTTGTGTGTGAGGATAAGGGCACAGAGCTCAGCAGCCAGTTGTGCTGTGGCATCATCAGGGATACTGTTCTTGACAGCTTGTATTCCATCTTTGTGTGGGATGTTTGTGTAGAGAGCCTCTACATTCAGGGTGGCTAGGATGATGCTTTCTGGAAGGTCACCAATGCATTGTTGTTTTCTCAGGAAATCAGTGGTGTCACAGAGATAGCTGGGAGTGCTGGTGGCATAGGGTCTGAGTAAAGAATCCACACATCCAGACAGTCCTTCAGTGAGAGTGCCAATGCCCAAGATGATGGGGCATCCAGGATTTCCGGGTTTGTGGATAGACTCATAGACTCATAGACTCATAGGTCAGAAGGGACCAATATGATCACCTAGTCTGACCTCCTGCACAAGGCAGGCCACAGAACCCCACCCATCAAATTTTATAACAACCCCTAACCCAGTATAACAACCCCTAACCCAGTATACTACTCAGGATCTTGGGTAGTAGGTAGAATAACCCTGGTCGGGGCTCTAAGGGTATGTTGATTTGTTCCTGTGTTAATGTAGGGAGTGTCCTGAGTAGATGGTGCAGTTTCTTAGTGTATTCCTCAGTGGGATCTGAGGGAAGTGGCCTGTAGAATTTGGTATTGGAGAGTTGTCTGGCGGCCTCCTTTTGGTAGTCAGACCTGTTCATGATGACAACAGCACCTCCTTTATCCGCCTCTTTGATGATAATGTCAGGGTGGTTTCTGAGGCTGTGGATGGCATTGCATTCTGCACGACTTAGGTTATGAGGCAAGCGATGTTGTTTTTCCACAATTTCTGCCTGTGCACGTCAGCGGAAGCATTCTATGTATAGGTCCAGACTGTCATTTCAACCCTCAGGAGGAGTCCATGTGGAGCTCTTCTTCTTGTGCTGTTGGTGGGAGGGTAACTGTGTATCAGTGGACTGTTCAGTGTTATCCTGAAAGTATTCTTTGAGTCAGAGACAGCGAAAGTAGGCTTCCAGATCACTGCAGGACTGTATCATGTTTGTGGGGGTGGCAGGGCAGAAAGAGAGTCTCGAGATAGGACAGACTTTTCTGCTGGGCTGAGTGTGTAGTTGGATAGATTGACGATATTGCTGAGTGTGTTAGTGGTACCACTATTGTGGCCCCATGTGGCAGGTAGGAGTTTAGACAGCTTACAGTCCTTTTATCTTTGTAGAGAGGTGAAGTGAGTAATGTAGATCTCTTGTCTTATTTTAGTGAAGTCCGTTTGTATGGAGTTTGGTAATTTATGAGAGTCTCCAGGTTGGAGAGCTCTTTTTTGATGTTTTCCTGTTTGCTTTGTAGTTCCTCAATTTCTTTGATAGAGTATGGCATAATCTCTCACTGTGATCTGTGTAGTATGTAGATAGCAGTGGATTTTTTACCTTTAGTCCATTTGGTATGATGTCCATCCATGGTGAAAGAGGGGGTCTCCTCACTGTACCAGTCATTAGGAGCCCCAATCCCATTCTCCACCTTCTTTAAGAGATAACTTCTCCTAATCCACATCCAATTCCAGTTTGTCAGGGAACATTAATGAATGATACTTGCACTGGGCATCAAAGGGAACCAGCAATTTGTTTGGATGATTCCCCCTCCACTCCAGCCATATCCCCAAGTCGTTAACCATTCCTTTCATAATATCAGCCAAAATCATCTTGTCTCCCAGTTGGAGAGATGTACCACCTCTTCCTTAAATAACTCAGGTACTGGATATGCAACTTCATGATGAACAACAACCAATCTTTCCCGCTCACATAATTGAGCCTGCAACTAAATCTGCTCACAGCCGATTTGCCCCTCTCCTGGCTTTCTCCACCTGCACAGCCCAGGCAATTCCCTTGCCATACCCTTCATTGTGGCATCTCAGGCCAAATTGTAGTTATCCCAGGAAAAGGACTTGACACCTATCCTAACAGCTTCTAAAAACTTTTAGAATAATCTGTGTGTCCATATGCTTAACTCTATCTCTTTACTAATTTTCAGATGGTTCCCCCCAGGTCCAGACTGATCCATTCATGTATTCCTGCCCTGGCCAACAAATGGAAGAAGGCACTCACTGATCCTAGAGCATGCCGCTCCTTTTATGACTACTCAGAACTACTTCATTTCTGATGCTCAGTTGTGAACTTCTAGTGAGAACTGGTCACACACCTGTGGGCCAAAAGCACAATACTCTGTCTGCACATCCAGTCACCAACTCCTGTAACTTGTTCTCTTGACCTTGACAGAAGAGATAAACAGAAAGAGTTTAGCACATTTATACCACTGGATTATCATCCCCAAGAAGGGACTCCATAGCACTGTATGCATTCAGATGCCCCCACTAATAGCCAGAACAAACTGAGCTCTATTTGAAACTATACTTTAGACATAGCCATTGCAATCTTTATGTTTGAAAAAACAGCAGCTGAAGGGTTATGGCAGTGGTCCCTATCGTGGTGCCCGTAGACGCATGGCACCTGCCAGGGCATTTATGTGCACCCGCCTAGTGCCCAGCAGGGGAGAGAAGCCACGGCCCCACGCCTGCTGGGGACAGAGAACTCCGGGGCTGCAGGCTGCGGAGTTCTCGGTCCCTGGCAGGTGCGGGGCCGCAGCCTAAGCTGGAGAGAAGCCGCAGCCCAGCGCCTGCCGGGGACAGAGAACTCCGGGGCTGCAGGCTGCGGGCGCCGGTGTTCTCGGTTCCTGGCAGGTGCAGGGCCACAGCTTAAGCCAGAGAGAAACCACGGCCCCGCGCCTGCAGGGGACAGAGAACTCTGGAACTGCAGGCTTCATTCTATGTTAAAGTAAGAATAATAAATATATTTGGACCAGCAGTTCAACAATGTTTTACTTTTTTAAAATAAATAAGATGAAAACTGTTTGCAATATTTATTTTGTAAAAACTTCTTAATTTTTCTTGCAGGTAGATAAAAAAGAGCCAATTCACATGGAAAGGTGAAAGAGCAATTGCCAAATAATTTAATTAATACCTTTTACATGTAAAATTACCCTTTTTATCTTTAAAAGCAGCAAAGAATCCTGTTGCACCTTATAGACTAACAGACGTTTTGGAGCATGAGCTTTCGTGGGTGAATACCCACTTCCTCAGATGCATGACATCCTTTTTATCTTATGGATTAATATATTATGTAATATTAAATATGATGTTTTACGTATAATTTAATGTACAAATACAAAATAAGCCTTGAAAAATTGTTAGTGCCCGCCACACCCTTCTGAAAACATGAATGTGCTACTGGCCACAAAAAGGTTGGGGACCACTTGGCTATGGGAAGTAGCTCTTGAATTGTAAGCCCTCACCATGTTTAAAGCAAGGTGAAGGAAGAATAAGAGTATTTCCCATCATTCACAAACTTCCTTATTTGAATGTAGTGGATCAACTGATAATTCACAGGTACTTTTTTTTTATTAGATTTCTTATTCTGAATGGGCTTGCAACTTTTTTTTCCTTTCAGATAAATCTTACCCTCTTACTATGTGAGATAAATACTTTAGGTGCTTTGAATTTTGGAACCATCCTATTAAATCTAGATATTCATATGATATCTTTAGTCTTTTTGTATGTCTTTCCTCTTTTTTAACCTTTTCATTTGTATTTACCTAATTTCCAAGAACATTTGCCCTTAATGAGGGCTCAGCATAGCTGTTTGACAAGATTATGTCTCGTCTTTGACTTCTCTGGAACAATAAACCACCACCAGTACAAAGGATATTGGATGCGTCAAAGGCAATATCATACTGGTCCCAGTTCATTCCCGTGCACATTGCAGCCATCAATCCAAATTACCCTGCATGGCCCATGCCATAGTCCTAAATGTGTTTAGACCCAACAGACTAATCTGCTGTATTTTGACAAGGCCAAGCTTCCCTCCAGATATTTGTGTGACAATGTGCCTGTACATCTCTAGTGGGTGGCATGGCTGCTTTCCCAGATCCAAGTTACTCCATTAATGTACATGCCTTTCTTCTCTTGTCAATAAGCCAATAAGTTTACACTGCACCCTTCCATTCAGCCAATCAGCCACGGAGCCCTCCCCAACCCTCCTCCCGAAGACAACAAGGAGGGAATGGGGAGGATGATCCTTAAAGGAGCCAATGGTTTTCTTTCCCTTGCTGGCACAAACAAAGCTTCCCCACCTCTAAACCAAGAGAAAGTTCACATTAACAGTTTTGTGCAATTCTTGTTTAAGTTTGCATTACTGACTGACTGGTGAAGCTATTTTATTTTGTGAGGGTTAATCTTCTGTGAATAGTACATCTAATCCAGTACCCCATCTTTGACAGCAGCAAGGTGTTATATATATAGATCAGCTAGATAATATTCTTATTAATTATATAAATATCTAATCCTTGTTTTATTCATATTAAGTTCTTCATCATAATAATATCTTGTGGCAGTAAGTCCAACAGGATAATTACATGATGTGTGAAAAAGCATTTCCTTCCACCAGTTTTAAAATAGCTGTCCTTCAGTTATATTGAATGTCCCTTTGTTCCTGTAGGGTAAGAAAAAGTAAAATGGAAGTTCCTGATTAACAGTCTTTATTCTATTTATTTTACATATGTCACCTCTTCTAGCAGTTGAGGTGTGAACACCAAGGGAGGAGAAACTGCTTTTGCAGTTGGCTAGCCATTCACAGTCTTTGTTTAATCCTGAGCTGATGGTGTCAAATTTGCAAAGAAACTGAAGTTCAGCAGTTTCTCTTTGGAGTCTGGTCCTGAAGTTTTTTTGCTGCAGGATGGCTACCTTTAAATCTGCTATTGTGTGTCCAGGGAGATTGAAGTGTTCTCCTACAGGTTTTTGTATATTGCCATTCCTAATATCTGACTTGTGTCCATTCATCCTTTTACATAGGGACTGTCCAGTTTAGCCGATGTACATAGCAGAGGGGCATTGCTGGTATATGATGACGTATATTACATTGGTGGGCTTGCAGGAGAATGAATGGGTGATGTTGTGGCTGATCTGGTTAGGTCCAGTGATGGTGCCACTGGTGTAAATATGTGGGCAGAATTGGAATCGAGGTTTGTTGCATGGATTGGTTCCTGAGTTAGAGTTACTATGGTGCAGCGTGTGGTTGCTGGTGAGAATATGCTTAAGGTTGGCAAGTTGTCTGTGGATGAGGACTGGCCTGCCTCCCAAGGCCTGTGAAAGTGAGGGATCGTTGTCCAGGATGGGTTGTAGATCACTGATGATACATTGGAGAGGTTTTAGCTAAGGACTGTAGGTGATGGCCAGTGTACCCAGAAGCCTCTTGTTGCAAGACAAGCCCAAGAAAGAAACCAACAGAACTCCAGTTTCTCCTCCCTAGGTGCTGAAACCTCAACTGCTAGAAGGAGGCCTCATCCTCCCTGATCGAACTAACCTCGTTATTTCTAGACTGATTCTTGCCTGCATATTTATACCTGCCTCTGAAAATTTCCACCACGTGTCTGACAAAGTGGGAATTCACCCATGAAAGCTTATGCTCCAATACTTCTGTTAGTCTATAAGGTGCCACAGGACTCTTTGTTGCTTTTTACAGCTCCAGAGTAACACGGCTACCCCTCTGATACTCTATTAAAGTTGGATATTTTTAAATCAGCAGGTCCAGACAACTTGCATCCAAGAATTTTAAAAAAGCTGTCTGAGAAGCTTACTCAACCGTTAATGTTAATTTTCAGTAAGTCTTGGAGCACTGGAGAAGTTTAAGAAGACTAAAAGAAATCTATTGTTGTGCCAATTTTTAAAAGCAGTAAATGGGAGGACCCAAGTAATTATAGGTGTGTCACCCTAACATCAATCCCTGGCAAGATAATGGAGCAGTTGATGCAGGACTCCATTAATAAGGAATTAAAGGAGGATAATGTAATTAATGCAAATCAGTATACATTTATGAAAAATAGATCCTGTCAAGCTAACTTGATATATTTTTTAATGAGATTACAAATTTGGTTGATAAAGTAATAGTGTTAATATAATATATTTAGATTTCTCTAAGGCATTTAACTTGGTACTGCACAACATTTTGATTAACATGGCACACATTTAAATTGATTTAAAACTGACTGATAGGTCTCAAAATGTAACTGTAAAAGGGGAATCATCATCTAGCAGTGAGCTGATTTCAGTGGGCTCCTGCAAGGAATTGGTTCTTGGAACCATGCTATTCAACATTTGTATCAATGACCTGGAAAAAAACATAAAATCATCACTGATAAAGTCAGCAGAGGACACAAAAATTGTGGGAGTGGTAAATAATGAAGACAGGTCATTGATTCAGAGCAATATGTACTCCTTGGTAAACTGAACACAAACAAACAATATCCATATTAATATGGCTAAATGTAACTGTATATATGCGGGGAAAAGAATGCAGGCCATATTTATAGGATAGGGAATTCTATTCTGGCAAGCAGTGACTCCAAAAGAGAGTTGTGGGTCATGGTGAATAGTCTGCTAAACATGAGCTGCATGTGCAACTCTGTGGCCAAAAAAGCAAATGCAATCCTGGGACACATAAACAGACTCTTGGGTGGGAATAGAGGTTATTTTACCTCTGTATTTGGCACTGGTGAAACTGCTTCTGTAAAACTGTGTCCAGTTTTGTACCCATAATTCAAAAAGGATGTTGATTAGTTGGAGAAGGTTCAGAGGAAAGTCTCAAGAATTATTAAAGGATTAGACAATATGCCTTATAGTGACAGACTCAAGGCACTCAGTCTGCTTAGTCAGGAGGTCAGACTAGATGATCATATTGGTCCCTTTTGACCTTAGAACCTGTAAAATGTTAAGCAGATGAGAAGTTCCACTAACTTCAGTGCCACTGTACCTACAGAAAATTGAGTGCTTAAGTGCTTTGGATTGGTGCCTTTTTCTTTAAACTATATAATCCTGGGCCAAGATTTTCAAAAAGGAACTAGTGATTTTTTATGTCTAATTTAAGAGCATTTACAGGGGCCTGATTTCAGAGTAAGAGTGTTCAGCAACTTTTTGAAAACCAGGCCTTTTCAAGGTGTCCCAAGTTGGGCACACAGAAAATGAGGCACTTAGTATTAGTCATGTCGGAAAACTTTGGGCCTAATCTCTTTAACCTTTCCTCATATACACACCTTTCCCATACTAGTAATTGTATTTGTTACTCTTCTCTGACCATTTTCTATTTTAGTTTCATCCTGGAGATGAGGTGACCCATTTTTCAAGGTGATATATAGTGGCATTATGTTTACATATTAGTATCTGTTCTTTAATACAGCCTAACATCTTGTTTGCTATTTTTGACTGCCTCTGTATATTGAGCAGAGGTTTTCATTGAGCTGTCCATAATGGTGCCTAGGATATTTTCCCAAGCAGTTACAGTAAATTTAGAGCTGATCATTGTGTATGAGTAGTTTACATTGTTCCTTGCAACATGCACTATCTTGCATTTGCCTACACTGAATTTTCTTTCTGATTGTGTTACCAAGTCACATAGGCTTGTTAGAGCCTTCTAAAATTCATTGCTATCCACTTTAGACCTGGCATACCTACATTTTTACCACCCCAGTGTTTCCTCATCTTACAGATCATAAATATATTAAAGAACTCCATTCCTAGAATGAATCCTGGGGACAGAACTATTAACCTCCTTCCATACTGAAAATTGATTGAATATTTCCCCTTTGTATGTTTTGTTTTCTGACTTTTATCTGTTTTGTTATTCATGACGTAAGTGTAACCATGTAACCATCTAGGCTTTCTCAGAGCGTTTTGAGCAGAGGGTGGCAGAGACACTTAATCAAAGGCTTTTGGAACCAAATAAAATATATCTCTTGTCTCTTCTTTATTCACTATTGGTTTGAGTCACTCATAGATGTAATAGACTGAAGAGGCATGATTTTCTTTTGCAGAGGCTATTATCTATCTTGGAGTTTTATAACTCTTTGTTTATTTGTTAACTTTTTGAGCCTGGTGTTGAAATATGGATTAGTGCTTTTTAATTTCCTAAATCATGTGGTTATTGAAGGTGTCACTATGGAATACAGCTAAAACTGTTTGTGTGCCCTAACTGAATGTTCATGCCTTTAGACGTTTGGATTTCTTTTACGTTTAACCTTAATGCTGAATTTTCTGGGTTTATAATATTTGTTTTTAGGATAATTGCAATGTCTCTGTAATGTGTTTTACCCTTAGCTATTCATGTGTACCCTTAATTTTAACTCCATTTTAGGGTGGTTTTCATTAAGGGAATATAAATAAGTATAACCAATAGCATACACAGTAGAGGGCATTTGAGCTTTAAAAAATAGTCATGGTTCGTGGAGTTTTCATACTTATATCATGATGTGTAATCTAAATCTCAAGTATATAATACAGGGGTCAGCAACCTCTGGCACACAGCTTGCCAGGGTAAGCCGAACCTGCCAATGTGGCAGGTAAACAAACTGGCCTGGCCCCACAGGGTGCTTACCCTGGTGAGCTGCATGCCAGAGGTTGCCGACCCCTGGTATAATATATATTTCATAAAGAGTACAAATAAATGCAACTTATAAATCACATATGTATAACCAAAAGAAATTCTTGTATATATGTGATGGCAAAAAAAGTGTTAGTTTACCAAGTATCTCTTTCCCTTCTACCAAAAGGTACTTTTTCATAATCTTGGAAGAATATTGGCATCATAATAAAGCCATATGCACAAGGTAATACCCTTTAATTTATTGGGAAATGAGACAGCAGCTGGTTAGTGTGAATAACATTTTCTGTTATGCACTAGATTTGCATGCCGTGCAGTATTTATTCCAAGGGTGTATTTAGATATGTTGTCAGTATTGTTACAGATCAAAGAACATTGCTAAGGCTAGAAAATATATAATGTCTCAATTTCCTGCAAATTAATCTAAAAAACTTCACTAATTATAAATCTCCTCCTTTGACTTTCTGTTCACAGGAAGACTGCCATGCTGATAATGAGCATAGATTAATTAAAGTAATGGACTAAGACTGACTTTTGGAAACAGCTGTGGGGATCTAAATTGTGCTGTGGATAGTGTAATGCACATAAACAGCAGAATCAAGGTGTCACTGTTCTTAATTAGCATATACCAAATTCATCTATTTGTGGTTGTTCAGAGTCCTATTTGTTTTAATATCTTTAAATCAAACTAATCTAAATGCCTTCTGTTTTGTTTTTGTTTGTTTTTGCTGTATTGTTACCATCTTCCCTTTGTATGTTTTGCTGTCATTGTCCTCCAGCAATCACATCCTATTTGGTTAGTAAAACATCTTTTAAAGCTGTAGCTTTCAAGTGTACCAGCTGTTTTCCATTTTCCTTCACACAAGTCTGCCAAATAGGGGAACAGCTAAATCCTTTCTTGCAATTATGGCTTGCCAGAAGACTGCACCCCATCATTTTCAAACAGTGACCCTTTCACAATGCTCAATATCTTTGTGATCTCCTGAATTATTACTGGAACCTGCCTGAGATTCCAGCTGATTGGAGCAGCTGCAGAAACAGTTAAATGAGGAACTGCCACTTTGGAGGGAGTGGGTAAAATTGTGCTAAACCAAGGCCACTTCTCCACCTCTGGGGAAAATAGGACCCAGGTGGTGCTTCCCCTCCACCTCACTATGTGGCCTTGAGGAAAAGCAGCACAGAGGAGTCAGCCAGAGACTCCAGCACGAGTAGGAACAGGAACAGCCAAAGCAGGGACCTTTGGACAGTCAGAGAACTTTCCACAGTTTTGATTGTTCTTCTCTGTCTCCTATGCTGACTGGTTTACTCCAACCTTCCCCCTCCATCACAGTCTCTTCACTTCAGCTTCACTCACTACTGCCTCTCTTACCCTCTTCTCCCTTGCCCTGTCACTCTCACACACATCTCACTTTACTTTGCATTTAGATGACCCCCTCCTAACTAAATCTACCCAAATAAATAAATAAATAAATAAATGTGAAACTAACATGTCATTTGTTGCTGTCACATTGTCCAGACTGTTTGTGTTATATGCCCTTTCTCTCATCCTGTGTCTGTCTTCTCAATTTAGATTGTGAGCTCTTGAGGCAGTGGTGTCCAAAGTTTTCCTGTCGCACTCTTCTTGCCAGTAACGGAATCTGTGTGTGCCTCCCCTCCATTACAGCCATTGGCTCTGCAGAGGTGCTTGGGCTGAAGGTGGAGCTGAGGGAAGAACTGGGGATGGGGGAGGAGCTGGGGCTAGAGGCAGAGCTGGCCTGGGGGCAGAGAGGGAATGAGGGCAGAGCTGGGTTAGGGGTGGAATAGGGGGCAGAGTGGAGCTTTCCTCCCGTCCACCCTGGGGCCTGGCCCAGGTTGCACCACACACCACTCTGAACACTCCTCTGCACTTCCCCTTCAGGGGTGCACCCCACAGTTTGGGGACCACTGTCTTCTGCTATTCTCTGTTTGTACAGTGCCTAGCAAAATGGAGCTCCATTCTTGGTTGTTCTTTGGCAATACTGTAATACACATGATTGACATCACTGTACCTAGATATGAGCACTTCAACATTAAAAAAGCCTCAGATAGTCCAGAATGCAGCAGCCTTCCTATTCCCTGCCCTGCTCAGTACAATTGGCACCTCAAAGAATACAAGGCCAGTTTCAAAGACTTCAGAGCAATCTTCATGGCCCTTTATGGAATTAGCCCAAAATACCCCATAGTCTGCCTCCTTCTTCATGATGATGACCACCCCAGATGGCTTCATATTATTATTTCCTGGGATGCCTCAGTGATGGATACTTCATAAGAACTAGTAGCTAGCAAGCTAGAGAGAATTTATGACCTGACTTCAATGGCAGCAGGATCAAGTCTTTAGTTAGCAGGCATCTGATTAGAACTTATTGAGAGCTGTTTCAAAGTTACTGTTTAGTGTCTGTTAACTGCTTTTTGTAACAGATCACTCTTACAATACGATCCTGAAGAGATAACATCATAGTAAACAATAACTTGCCACTTGATCAGGAATAGACACCGCTTACAAATGGCCCTATGATCAAATCCTAAACACAGTGTGTAACCTTAATATAGGTGGATTGTACCTAGCTCTGACAGATACGTTAGCTATCTATTTCTTTTGACACTTAGGCAATAATTGTATAGCTTGTTATGACAATAAAGTCTCATTGAATTGAACTGCATTCCTTTGCATCCCAAACTCCAGTTACAGTTCCAACTGAATCAACACTCAAGTCGTGCATGTAAAAGCCAGACAAGGAGTGTTTAATTCAAACACAGAATGTATTGGTGGGTTTAAAGAAAACAATCACAGATTAATTACAAAGTTAAAAATGGCTGCTATGAATTTACAGTAACTATTTTTCGTAATAAATTGTATTATGAATGCACAGCATGTTATAGAACTACTACACTGATAATAAACCAACTACCATCGATTTCAGTAGGCTCTATAGTACAAAACACATACTATTCTTAATCTAAATTGACATTTTACAAAGAAACTTCTGTAGAAGAACTGTTCATGTGTATGCTGTCAACATCTATTAAGTATAGTTTATAAAAGCCATCCAAATCTGTGCTTACTACTCTTAAAATGTAGCTGGAATGGCACTAAAGGCCTTGCTGACTGGACTGTAAATGTGTATGCAGAGTGGTGCTGGAAATATGCCAGGGTTGAGCCCCAGTGTTAGGAGCTGTTGTAGAGAGCTTCACAGTGGAATCCATTTGCAGTGTGCAACAACGGCAAGAGATTTTTTGTTTGGATGGTTTGTTTGTTTGTTGTTTTGTTTTGTGTTGTTGGTTTCACAAAAGCAGGAATTATACTACATATTCTTGAGAGCCATCTACTGTCACCGTATTTATTAACTAGTTACAGATATATATGTAAAAGTTTAAAATAAAAAGCTTTTATTTATAGAGCACTCCTCTTAAGACCCAGCATTCTGCCAGAAATGCTTTTCCTCGCACCTCATCCCCTACATATCTGTGTGTGTGTGTGTATGTGTGTAATTTAATAAGCACAATAGCAGCTGTTCATAACTCCTCAGCTGGGAATTTCCCCAATGAGTGAAAGTTCCTAGTGAGGGTGGAGCTAGAATAAATGGCTCCTGTTCCTCCATCCCAGCTGCACCCAATGCAGAGAGCATCTCAAGGATGGAGAGGAGGCAAAGTATGATGTTCTCCAGCTATCCCCAGATGGTACCTGGTTGCTTAAGAACCATTACAGCTGGCAGAGGCTAGAGGAAGTCTCCAGGCTGCCATAACTTCCAACAGGTCCAGGACAGGGGAAGTGAATCATGAGCTGTAATTAGCTTTCTGACATCCTTCCACTCTTCTGCGTTTATGAGAAATTCAGCGCAGCAGAGAGTCTGGCCTTATATTGTCATACACAATGTAACATAGACGGCAGAAATGGGTGTTAGATGCTCTGAAAGAATATTGTGATCCCAGATTCGCTGTGACTCATATTCCACACAGCTTAAATGGAAATAAATGGATCTGTATGGAATGCTAAGCAAGGCAGAACTTAGCCACGTGTCTTAAAATAATTCCTAATATCTACCATTTTATAGCAATATCCTTCAAAAAATGAAAATTCAGCCCAAATGAGGACAATAGAAAAATAAATGAATAAGTATTCAAATAAGTATAATATAAGGAGGACATTAAGAAATATGAAAAGCAAATCACCAAAGATATAAACACAAATAACTAGGAACTGTTCAAATAAATCAGACTTTAGCAGTCAATGGATCTGCTAAACTACTTATTTTAATTGCAAATTTTATATAGACTTTAGAATAAGACCCAAAGCACCACTGATTTCACTAGGCACCACAGTATACAATACAGGGAGTAAAGAGATCACTGAAGGAGGCTAAGGTTCTTTCAGAGAACCTAAGTACCTTCTTCTCCTTAGTCCTCATCAGACCTATCCTAGGGCATTCACTCTGTCCTCTCAAACAACAGAGCTTAGCCAGAGCAAGGGTGGAAGATGCATCTTTCCAGAACTATATTAAATTAGTTCCCCCAGAAGCAATAGGGGAGCAGGAAAAGAGTTGTGACTGAGATACTCTCTGTCCCTTGCTCAGGAGTCCTATGGCTCATTGTGTTAAAAGAGTAATTGTACTCACTTAGGTTTATTTGATTTTACACTATTATTTTATTTATGTGAACTTTATATCATTGTGAACATATTAATTTGTTACAACTTCCTGAGTACAGTATTTATGACTTATTAGTATACTGTATGAGTTTACCCAGGTGCTATATTTTTGGCTACCTGTATTAAAAATAAGATTTAAAGATAGATTCTCAATCTGAACTAAGCTTAAAATGTATTTCTTCTAATAGGTTCACCCCAGCCCACCACAATACTGTGTACCTGATACCTGTTTTCAGATTATTGGGAGTTAATTTCTTTAAGGTGCTGATACTTTAGTTTGCAAGCCAACTTCTCCTGTGACCAAAGACAAGGGAAGGGTAACCAAATTAGAAATCAGGTTTCCATGGCTGAAAGTCAGTAAAGCATTGCCTTGTCTATCTTGTCTCATGTGATTTTCCTCAATCAAGAGTGACTTTCTGCTTTTCTAGGACTCCTTGGGTTGTTTAGGGTTCCAATCAGCTAGATATGCGTGCTTTAACTGCTGTGTTGACAAGTTGTTGACCCTGAAATCTATTCAGCATGGTCTGTAGTCTTGGCACAGGAGTTACAATAACTATAGATTTGGCATGTCACCCTGAACATATTTTAAGAACTGAGACTCTCACTTAGGAAATCAATGTCTATTAAGTGTATGTAGATACATAGCAAAGTCATCTACATACTGTATAAATACAGCCACATCATTTTCTAGATTTTACAGGGTTGGCAACTTTAATATAGGAAAAGGGTAAATCTCAAGGATTCAGTGTAAACTATCTATAAAAAAATCCCATCAATGGCTGCAGCATGCCAGATCTGTATATTTGAAACAGGACATGAAACTCAAATGTTAGGAAGTTCATTGATTCATAGGTTTTATAGCCAGAAGAGACTAAGCCATCTAGTCTGTTCTCCTATATGACATAGGCCATAGATTTTCATCCATTTACTCCTGTGTTCCAGTAACTTCTGTCTGACTTAAGCATATCTTCCAGAAAGACACCCAGGCTTGATCTGAAGACCTCAGAATTCTACTGTGGATCTTTTATTTGAGGCTGAACATACTTCATTACTAACTTAAGAGATTGTGGTATTGACCTGTGCCTCTTGAAGAGCTCTGTGGAAGAGCTGAAGAAGTAGAGAGTTTTGTATCTCACAAAAACTGCACTTCTCAGTAATTAACCTGCTCTTTGGAAGAGCTTTTAAATTGTTATCCATTTGTGAAAAAGGCCAAGCTTTGAGAGAAAAGTGGTGAACTATTTTCAAGGAAACAAATGATGTTAGCATAAATTACATGATGCGGTGTGAGCCAATCATAGTTGAACAAGACAGAAAATGATTTTATATATGCATATAGGATGACCAGATGTCCTGCTTATAAAGGCACAATCACACATTTAAGCCCTCCTGCAGGTGTCGACTTTTTCTTAAAAATGGGCAAATTGTCCCATATTGTCTTTCTCCCTCACATCAGTACTGGTGGGTCCTGCTGCTGTATGGATCCCTGCTCACCAGGCACCCACCCACCAGTGGTGCTTCGTGGGGGACAAGTGGCCCTGTATGCCATAGGGGTGGGTATGCAAGCTGGGGTGAAGATGCGGTGCATAGGATTGGCTCTTCCCCCTACTGGTCTGTCAGGACAGACCCCGCTGCGTGCTGGCTCTCAGCCAGAAGGGCCTCACCCCCCATCCTGTTTCCAATTGGCATTGGCTGTGTGTTGTGAGCTGCCGTGGCTGGTCTATGCGAGCAGGCGCCAGGCACCGGCCAATTACGAATCACGTCTGCTGTCCACCCATCAGCCCTTTAAGTGCTTCCCCTTTTGCTATCATCTTCCTGCTTTGCCCCTCTGCTCCCTCAGCCCTGCTGCTCTTCCATACCCATATCCCGTCAGAAGATGTCCCACTCCCAGCACTGTGTGGAGAACCAGCCCATGGTTGAAGCGCTCAGCTCACTCAGCAGCCTTCCTTCCTCCACTGCTTCTGGCTGTGCCAGCGCTCTGGAAAAGCCCAAGACCATTCAACTGGCACACTGGCCATTAGGAACGTCTCTGACCCTCATCTGAGCTCTGGGGTGGTTGTAGGGGGAAGCAATTTCCAGCCTGTTCATGTCCTGAACCTGCAGGCTCCACAGAAGCTCCCAGGGCAGGGGCTTAGCACCCTCTTCACCCACCCACCCCACCCTGGGTCCTGCCCCCAGGGAGCGTGAGACTGCTCCATCCCCTGGGAACGCTCCCCTGCTAAGCCACCTCTCTGTCCAGGTTTGCTAAAGCCCCTGCAGTCAAGTTCTTTGCCAGAGGTGGCTGGGTTATGTGGGTGGCCAGCAGCAGCCTGGAGGTGTTAGCTGCCTTTCGACACTGTGCAGGCAGAAAGGGCAAGCTGTTTCCAACCACATCGGAGTGGTAGGGAGAAGAGATGAGCTCTTCAAAGACACAGGGCAGGTCATTCCTTCCACACCACCACCTCCCTTGCAGTTGAAAGCAGCTCCTGTCCCTCCCCTACCATGCAGTGCCGTGTATGCCCTCCCACACATATCTGTTGCCTCAGGAAGATGTAAAGCCAGGTAACAGGAGAGGTGGATGAGTCCTGGGGACCCAGCTAGGCAGGGAGGGCACAGAGTGCTGGGACAGGGAGGGGCAGGTCAGCTGATCACCCCGCCGTGTGAGAAGGGTGTACAGGAGTGTGTGTGTGTCACCTCTCCCCATGTGAACCCTAAAGCCTTAAAGATAAGACGGTAAATAAAAAGAATCCAACTACGCAGTATTTCTTTTTAACAGGGGTTTAGTCAATTTGTTAATTTGAATTTTTGTACAGCATAGTTCTGATTGATTGCCGTTGAACTTGCTTGAATATGAGTAATTTTACCAGGTGTCCCATATTCAGCATAGGAAAATATGGTCACACTGTGCATATATCATTAGAACTGCTCAAAAAGAGTTGTCTGGAATTTCTGTAGTACAAGGAACTGAAATTTCCATTGCAGTGCATTGAGTCTGCCAGAGATACAGTAGCACATGCAATTTCATTTGAGCAGTCATACTGATACATGCATTCCATATTGTATACATACAGATACACACAAATGTATATAAGACCTGATCCTGCACTACTGTGCACCTTGTGTAGTCATTTACAGGCCATCAAAGTGGGTGTCAGTGCTACCTTAATTCTTTGGGAGGTGTAAATGAAAATATTAGGTTCACAGCAGTGGAGAATCAGGTCTTGTATATATTATATATCTGATAAATCATACAACAGATTTTAACAAAAAATCTTTGTATTAGATTTATGTAAAATATCACTCTGTTGTCTTTCAATTGTTCAATTCAACACTGCCATACATTTTTGGTTCTGGGTAAGATTCAAAGCCTATAAGAGCCTATTTTGGGGGTCTATTTCCAATAAGGCCAAAAATCACATGCAAATAGCCATTCTCGTGAGATTTTTAACCCCAAGATGGCAATAATTTCACCAGAGCATCTGATCTTGTAAGATTTCTGCCATTTGGAAAAGGGGAAGGATGGGACAAAAACCTGGTGAGAACAGCTTGTAAGATTTTGACACACATAGCCATTATTTGGCCTTGAACCCAATCTCTCATTTAAAAAACAGTGGATTCAAACATCACCTTGTTGGCCTACCTCCTAACATGGTTGACCAGTTGAATTTTATCCGGAAATCATTTTTGTTAAAATCCTCACAGCCATGAAATATGAGCATGTGGTAATGGCACAGGCTGCTGGGAAGTATATGGCTTTCCCTTCCACCTGGCAGTGATGTTTTGGCCATATTCATGAATTATATCTTCATTCCCTCAGCATATTTATTATAACATATTTGCCTTATAAAAGCACACACATTTTATGGTTCTCTGTTTTTCACAGAAACCTTGCAATACAGCATATGTACATTGAATAAAGTAATACATTACTCTGCGTGGTTTCTTTCCATGTATCTTCTTGCATTTTGAGATGAAAATTCTATTAAAATCCAACTTATTCTATCAGAATAACAATTTTAAAGCAGGATGTGAAAAATTGCATTAATAACGTCTATGTGATCATCCCAAGAGGGAACAGGTGACAGTGAAGGAGTTGTTCATAGTTGGTTTACACTGTAGTACTCTGCATTTGCTATCAGCACTTATTGGTAATTGATGAAGTTTGAGGCAGCCTCTGTTACCACTGCTGGACAGCAAGGGTTCTTCTTTAAGTGATGTCTAGAAAACAGGTAAGCTATTTAAAAGGGTAAAATGGAAATTTCTATGACACTTTGTAGACAGCCCTGAGAAATATAAAAGAAATCAGGAAACAGACTGGGGACTACTGTGCCAAGCTGGAGGTACTGTGAGGAATGAGCACTGCATCATTTAGATGAAATATAATTCTCTGGGGACTGAATGGTCCAAAAGCCTTTTAACTCGGTGTCACTAGTTCATAGTCTGGCCAGGTTATTAGTATAGCATTTGTTCATACTCTGCTGGCTGTATGAAAATGGTACTGACGGTTTGAAGATCTCAGTTTAGTTCTCAATGGACGCTTCTCCACAGCGCAGAAATTACCAGCACAATTGGCACTCCCTTGGCTCCTTAGCTGGCAACCTCAGCAAAGAGGTCCAAGACTGAGCCTGAAGATACAAATGTCCTTTCAGCCTTAGAGATGGTTTCTCTGCATCAGATTTGAGGCATTGGTGGAGCAGGGTGGCAAAGCTCACCATGCTCTAACGTTACCTATTCTGTGGAGAAATGAAGGACTTCACTCTTTGGGGTTGTCAGGTCTGAAACCTCACATACACCAAATTCACATGAAGTTTTAAAATATTTCCCAAACATATTGCATGGGTCAAATATTGCACCTTATAAAATAGCCAGGATTGCCCTGTGTAAGGTCCAGATTAGCACCACTTAAGTCCTTGTTAAGTTCTCAAAATAGGGTTTACATTAAATGTAAGCCTTGTGCTGGTCCTCTGACCTTGACATCATTTACAAATTGGATTTAAACCACAGTACTTAAATGTACCCACTTTATTTCTCATATTAAGTATACCAGTAAAAAAATACTACTGCAAATAGCATGACAAAGATAAACACACACAGTGTAGTAAATGCCAATTTTAATGGTGCCAACTTTAGTTATGATTTTTAATATCCCAAATAGCCAAAAAAGGACTTGTTTGTTTCCAGAGCTTGTATACCAAAAACTTTGTGAGCAATCTGTGAGCTGTGCCATTCCAGATGTTCATGGAAAACCAAGTCTATGTCATGTGTATGCTGCTAAATGATAACAACACTGTTGTGGTATGTATAACAAAAAGCCACATACTATAACAAATATGCACCTAGTTTTAACGAAAAACAGAAAACCAGTCTGGCAAGGGCGTTGTCTGAGCAGCAAAGGCCTTATTCTTCTGTTGCATCAGAGATCTCTCATACCCAGATAATACGGAAATTCAATGCTACTAGCTACAAGATTGCAGTGAAGCAAAGCACGATGCTGGGTGTCCCACATCCCTTCTTGGTGCAAAGGAAATATGTGTGGATGAAACTAAAAACAGTAAAGTGATTATGTTCTATCTACACTTACTGGTAGATTTCCTGGAAGAAATTAAAATCTAAAGGGAGATTTCAAAGGCACAAATGGTGGTTAGGCACTTTTCCTTTCAAAATCTCTTCTTGCATTTCAGAAAATGGAGCTGCCTAAATTGTACTTGCAAAATTTGTGTGTGGAAATTTGGCTCACACAAACACTGCACCTGCACATGCTAAATGACCAATGGCAGCTCTTAATGCTTATTTTCACATGCAAAAAATGTGTTCATCACACTCATTGACTGCACACACACACAAACCATTGTGTGGATACAATTTAGGAAGCCTGTTTTAGAAATTTATCTTAAAATATTATAATGATTACGATTATGCTCTAATACTCTATGAAAAGAGAACAATAATAAGCATGAAATTTATTTGCCCATGATTTAAAGAAACAGAAGAATGGAAGTACAATATGTAACAATTGTATCTTCGTGGTCAGTCAAGAAACAAAAAAACTATTAGGTTTATATATTTCTTTTTCTCTTTTTTTTCAGTACAACATGTTCATCTAATGTGAGTAGCAGGAACAAAAGTGGGTGAGATTTGGGTGAGAAACCAATTGGCAATTTGTTACTATTATCAACTTTGCTCACTATAAAACTCTATTTGACAAATTTGACTTTAAAAACAAAAGAAGGTAGAAGACAATAGGCTGTTATATCATAGCTTCCCTCTCAAGTTCAATCTATTCACATAAAAGCAGGAGGCTTTTACAGATCCAGACTAACACGGCTACCCCTCTGATACTTGACAATCTATTCACATATTTCTTTAATACTGGCACCTGTCTCCATATCCCTGCACTTCAGTGTAGATTTTCTCTAATTTAGGCCCTGCTTATGACTGGCCCTTATATGGATTGACAGTGAGCTTTCACCCTGTATACTTGTTAAAGGCCCATCATAATAAATTTCGTGTGCTTGGGTAATATGTTGGTTGCCCCTTCAGTGCATCCCCAGAATGTACATCACCTCAAATAGGGCAGGGAGGGGAGGTGAATGGCCATGGGTGTGCCCCACGCCACATCTGCCCACAGAAAGGGCATGAGGCATTAAAAGGAGTATTCTTCCCCGCTTGAAGAGTGCACTTGCAGTGAGTGCCACAAAGGTTCTGGAAGAATCAATCTCTACCAATTCAGCTAAAATGAAAGGTAGTCTACTCCTGGGCCAGAATTCCTCCTGGAGTTCTCACTTGGATGATGCATCTCTGCACCTCTTGATTATTGAGCCCTGTAACAATGCCTGACTCACCCCTGTGGTGCCTCCTCTTGGTCTCTCAGGAATTAGCTTCCAGCATTTGGAGCACCCTCTGTCGGCCAGTGTCTCGCTTCTGCTGGGCACCCTGAGTCCCTCCCAGATCCCAGTGCCCCTTTCCACTAGGGTGTTGCCCCCAGGCAGTAACCCCACAGTCTCTGGGTCTCCCCCTTCCACCTCACCTCAGTATATGGCTACTGCCCAGTGCCCATCTAGCCCCCGTTCACTGGGGCAGACTGCAGTATACAATCCACTTATCACAAGCAAGGGGGGTTTGGATCTGCTGCCTCTGCCTACTCTTGGGCTGCCCCCTGCAAACCCAGTACCTATTGGGCCTTATACTAGGCCTGCAGCCTGCGGGGTTTCCAGGCCAGAGCTCCCCAACTCCTTTGGCCTTCCCCCAGCCCTGCTCCACTCCAGGTACCTTCTCTCAGCTCCCTGCAGCCAGATCCCTCCCTCTCAAAGCTAGAAGGAGTCTGTCTGCTCCTAGCACACTGCCCTCTTTGGGACTTGATTGAGGCGTGGCCACAGGTGAGGCTGCGTCCCCGAAGCAGCCCGGGCTGTTTGCCTCTAGCCACAGCCCTCTCCCGGGCTGTTCTAAGTCCTTTATGACAGGAGCGAGTGACCACCCTGCTACGAGCCCTTATTCCGTTCTCTCTTCAGGGCAGAGACCCTGTGGTTTTCTCTACAGTGCATTCTAATGGCGACACATAGAATTAATAATAATTGATTATTACCATCATCCCACATCAAAATCATTAAGTCTCTTACTAACATCATATGCTCGGTTTGTTGCATCAGATTATATCACAACTTTTCCTCAAGAAAATTAAAGGAACTACTAAGCTACAACCCATGAACTATTTTGAAAATGTAAAGATTTTGGACTCTCCAAACATATTTCCAAGAGACATATTTAAATCTAAAATGTTGAAACAATTGCATCACAGAGATTGCCTACATTCTGGGAACTGTTGCTAATGAGGGTCTGCCCCTTGAAAAGTGGGAAATTATCAAGAGGAGGATACTAGCATCTTCATACATTAATGCCTGAGTCTGAATTAATCCCTGATATTTATCACAAACCTTAATCCTGTTATATGCTATAGATCATTGTTCAGTGTAGTAGAGCACAGCAGAACACAAGGATCAACCTTCAAGAGAGCATTACAGGAGAGGAGAGTTGTTTAAAAAGTCTTTTAAATAATACTGTTCAGAATTTTCACAACTGTATATTTAGAGGACTTTTCAAAGAGCTGTTTTTATTGCTCTCATAAATATTCTCTCAGGTGCTAAATTGCTCTTTTGTTTTGTTTCTATCACCTAATTTGAATAGTGCCCTAGAGATCAGGAGATATCAGTCACAAATACTAAAGTCAGACAGCAGACAGGACACATACAAATGTACTAATACATCATACTCCATTTGAACACCCTGTTTAATTCTGCAGGGAATTGCCAGTGTGTTTAAAAAACAAACTCTTTCAGTGCATTCATCTCTCAGGAATTCACATTTCTGTTTTTATATCATTTCCATCTGAAGATGGACAACGCATACCTAAAGAATTCTGTGTTTATCCTTTCAGTGAATATATGCAAGTCCAGTAGAGAAATACAATTTGGGATTAAAGTTTTGTTCAGTGAAAAATGTGGATTCGATCACAAAACAAAATTTGCGAATTCATGTCAGTTCACCATATTGTTTGTGTTGACTTTCCAACCCTAATAGTTGTTGTTTTACCATAGTTCTTTTGTGTGCAATTTCCTAGGTTTTTAAAAAACAAACTGAAAAAATAGAAATCCCAGCATATGGCATCACATTGAATTGACATGGGCATCAGAAGGCTTGGAACCTAGATTCACCACACAGACTTCTACCACTTCAGCTAATGGAATAACAGATAGCAGTAGTGGGTTGTCATCCTCTGTCGACTAGCACTGATGGGACACTTTGCCCAGACTTTTGCTGAGAGCAGAGTAATGGTGAGACTCAGGAATCCTGGGTTCCATTCCAGGATCCGGAGGGGAGTGGGCACAGATTCTTCTGCCCATTTCCCACAAACTTGACCCTTTCTGCCCCATCCCCTCCAACCTGTCCCTGTCTGAATTTTGTCTCTTTTGTACCCCTGGCTCCTGTTTCTTACCCCTATTTCTGTTCTCATTTTGCCAGTCCCAGTCTAGTTGTCCAGAAATCCTAATCTCAGCCTCCTGGACTCCCCATCTCTGTCTCAGTCTCTCCCAATGCTCCTTGTCCCAATCTACTTCTACCCACTGTGTCCCCTCTCCCCTTGTCCAGCTCCTGTAACATCTCCATTCAGAGCAGGAATCCTCCTCCTCCATGCTGCTAGGATCCATGGGGCGAGGGCGGTCACTGAGAGCACAGGAGAGAGGGGACTTTTGCTGCAATTACAAGGACTCACAGTTCAGGTGCCTGGACCTGGAAAAGCACAGAGCAGCCCAGAACTGCAATTTCAGCTTAGACCTGGGCTGGAGCATGCTCAGGGTGGAATGACTCTTCAGGGAATTTAACTGCTAAAATCTAAGTCTCTGCTAAGCGTGAGCAAACTCCATTTTTTCAAAGGCTTATAACTTCACCAATTTTGAGCAGATTTTCATGGGGAACAGAAAGAGCCTCTGCCAAATTTCAAGTCTCTGCTTCAAGGCATTGGTCTCTAGATTATTTTTAAAAAGGTAACCAGATTTTATTTTTTAACTTGGGTAGAAACAACATATTTGTTATAGGACTCTTGAAAATAACTTAACCATTTTGGATGAAATTAAAAAAAAATCATCCTCAGGCAGACAGCTGTCATGGAAAATTTTAGCCCAAACAACTGAAGTTTGGAAAAGCTATAAGGAAATGAAAACAAGGACTTATAACAGAAAGTGTTTGGCTATCAGCCCCACTTATAATAAATACAGAGATATTAAAAGGGCATGACTTATGGAACTGTGTAACATGTGTAACTGTGTTCTGTGAAGACTTTCATATCCAGTGTTGTTGATCATGAACCTTTCACACGCATTAACCCCTCCTTTAAAAATAAAAGTCAGTCTCAAACACCAAGAATTTCCAACTAGGTTAGTTTTCCTCATACAAACACTCAGTTGGGTAGGTTAAGTATATGACTAACCATCCATCTCTAATTCTAAATTAACAGAACATCCAGCAGTTAATAATGGGTGATCTATAGACACGATTCCAACCACAAGCATGTTTATTAGTGGTGAAGACTATGAAATGTTTTAGCCAACAAAACAAATTTTAAGTGTATCCCCTCCACTCAAGGTGACTCCTGACTGTGCCCGAGACACAAGGAAAATGGGAAAATCAATAATGCTACAACTGCTGGTGGAACATAAAATCCAGTACACAAGAAACAATAACTTACATCAATTCAAATGAATGGCACACCCAAAACAGGTGTAACAAAGGAGGATTTTTTTGGAGGGGTAGCAGGAAGATAGGATCTGGGGAAAGAAAATGTAAGATTAACTAATAAGGACGCAACATCAGCAAATCTACCATTCCCCACCTCCTAACACTCACAGCCTTCCCCAGCTCCCAGCTCACTCCCTGGCACATTCTGGTACATTAGGGATGAGTCCAGAGATGAGTGCAGCAGCACTGTGAACATTGGCCAGATTAAACAAAAAGGGTCCCCTTATTGCATCTTCGGCAGGGTCCTCTTCTAGCTCTCATGGTCTGGAGTCCCGTGGAGGTGTCAACGGGCTCTCAGTTTGCTGGCATCATGTCAGATCTCTGGACACTGGTTTTTGCAGGGCTGGAATTGCCTGACTCGTGCTTGAGATACCACAGCATTCAAAGATTCCCTCTGTGGGAAGTAGGAGTTAATCAGAGAGACACCCTGACCTGTTCTGCTTCTCTCTCAGCTCCAGAATCAAAGATCAAACTAAACTAAAACTAGTCTTTTTGTCTCTCTCAAGCAGCAGGCTACCCCCTCCCGCTGATGGGTTGAGCCATCCTGGCTCATCGTTAACTCAGCAAACTGCTAGTCATCAGACACAGATCGCCCTCAACAGCAGGAGTTTCTAATCCATTCTATTCCCACCCCTGACTCTAAACATGCTGGAAAGGGATGTCAGAGGTGCTCTGGTAGCCATTATTGTTGTAGTGCATAAGGTAGGACCCATTGAAGTGTCAGTCTGTAGTTTCAGAAGCTTGCAAATTTCAATGTGGGCGAGGTTACCCAAAAATAACAAAAAACAAGTCTTATCAATATGGAAATATTGATAATAGACACAATTTTCCCACTCTTTGTCAAACAAAATTTGCTCCTCACATATAAAATTCCATTCTTGCTATAAAGTTGATCTTGCATCTGTGAGATTCCTTAATAACTTATAACGGCACTTACTTCTTAACTAATGGAATTTACAGAGGTGGGAGTGTTGTGTGGAGAAATTGAGACAAAATAGCTACAGGTGATGAGATTTAGAGTTAAACTTTGCAAATAGGCTTTATTTTCAATCTTCTGGGATTTCTTTGCACCACTCCACCAGCACAAAGGAGCCATAAACTTGGTGGACCTGACCATTTGGGGATTTAATATTTAATTCAGTAAAAAGTCTGTTAGTGAATATACTTGAAGCTGCCAATGAATTAAACACCAGCCTGCTGCAGGTTCTTGCTGCAGAATTTAAGTTGTATTTGATGCAGAGCACATGAAGCCTTGATCTTGGGGAATCACCCAGTGAGCTACTAATTTAGTGACAAGGTCCTTGCTATCCTGAAAATTAGGGCAAAGCAAATGATGTCCTGAATTACTTGGAGAAAACTCTGAAATCCTGAGTTTGGATTTTCTATTCCAAAGATAAAATGATACAACAGTCTGTTTCAAACTGAAGCAGATCTGGAGCTTACTTTTGGGAGCTCTCTGAAAAAATCTGAATGATCCTACTAGCCAAATATTTTTCAAGTACTACTGGAAACATTCAGAAGGATTAAGATCAATAGGATTCATATTACTTTATTTTAAATGAAGCTATAAGTTAACTTACCTCATTTTAGAATACTCCTATTATGTGTCAAGTATCAGAGGGGTAGCCGTGTTAGTTTGGATCTGTAAAAGCAGCAAAGAATCCTGTGGCACCTTATAGACTAACAGACGTTTTGGAGCATGAGCTTTCGTGGGTGAATACCCACTTCCTCAGATGCATGTAATGGAAATTTCCAGGGGCAGGTATATATATGCTAGCAAGCAAGCTAGAGATAACGAGATAACTGGTTCTGTGAATGGCTTGCCAATTACAGTTTCTCCTCTCTTGGTTTTCACACCTCAACTGCTAGAACAGGGCCTCATCCTCCCTGATTGAACTGACCTCGTTATCTCTAGCTTGCTTGCTAGCATATATATACCTGCCCCTGGAAATTTCCATTACATGCATCTGAGGAAGTGGGTATTCACCCATGAAAGCTCATGCTCCAAAACGTCTGTTAGTCTATAAGGTGCCACAGGATTCTTTGCTCCTATTATGTGTGACAGTGGCACATTACACTCCTCCTCTGAAAGTGGTACAAATGTGGAGAATTTTCCCATTTGAAGCAAAAAGTAGGCTTTTTTTAAATTCCTCAAAAGGAACTTTAAAACCATCCTCCTGAGATCTCTGTGAAGCAATACCAGACTTTCCATGGAAGATAGGCCTATAGAGAAGTGACAGCAAGACATCTCGCTTTTATCTGGACTTTCTCTATGATATATCAGATGCCAGATTTACTGCTGTTCCTCAGAAAGTAAATTAGTATTAGATGGAAGTAGCCTAAGATTGGCAACAAAAGATTAAATTAGTCATAGTTGGCAAAAGATCAGATCAAAAGGTTAAGCCTGCTAAAAGTGATAGCAAATATCCACAAAACATCATATGTTTTAAAGTGATGGGCATTGTGTTTAGAAATGCTGTTTGTTATAAAGTATTCATATTTTCTTTTATTTAATGATATTACAATCTTTGTATAGCAGTAGAATCAATTTACAATTATTACAATAAAAATACCTATAAATATATATTGTAATGTAATTTTTAAATAAACTTTCAATTATCTTACTATATTTAAAACTGTTGAACATGAACAGCCCAGAAGTTCCAGTTATGCTAATTATTATAAATTATTATTATTTATTAACATTTATTACATGATCACCATACTGATTAATCTAAACTTTTTTTATAAGACTACAAATTATTTTTTCACATACAGTATGATGCTACTGTAATATTTACACTTACCAAGTTCCATTTGGTGCTTTATCAACACAATAAACAGAATGCACATATTAGAGTTCACTGTTCACTTCCTGAAATATACTACACTCTGTACGGCAGGGGATTCTCCAGATTTTTTGTACATATTTTTTGTACATAGGAACTTCTCTCATGGACATCTTTCTTGCAGTTTATGAAAGTGCAACATCTCTGTACAAAAAGACTACAGTAGTTGCTTAACATAGAAAAATGACATTAGGAAAGTATTTGGTGCATTTAACACTCTTTTATTCCTTTTGAAAAAAATTAATCACACTGTCTCCTTTGGCTCTTGATTTTATTTCCTTCTCATTAGTTCTGTCGTTCTCTCTCTCCCCATGAACGTCTTTCACTGCCAGATGGTTCCCTTCTTCCCAGGATCTTTGGACATGCTGCTCAGCCACCCAGTTCCTTTCTCCTCTGGACCTGCTGTTCACATGTCTAGTTCCTTTCTCTCCTGAACATTTCACTTCCACTAGCAACTCCGGTCCCACTGTCAACTGCTGAGAGCATCTGCTGACAGCTGGCAATTCCAATAAGACGGGTGGCTAACAGTAACTGAGCATAGTCCTGAAACCTGTAGAAGCAGCTGAGAACAAGGAAATGCCAGTGCCATGAAACCTGTCAGTTACAAGGAATACCAGCAAGAGACCCTTCTTCTCTAGTAAAGCTGGGTGGAATTTTTTGGACTAAACTTTTTTTCACTGAAAAATTCAGATCAACCAAAACATTTTATGAATTTGTATTGAACTTGCCAAATTGTTTTAGATGAAAAACTCAAATGTTTTGATCTTTCAATTCAAAACATTAAAAAAAAGCTTCAATTTTACTTAACAAATTTTAAAGATAAGAAACCCTTCAATAATTAAATGAAATGTTTTGGTTCACCAGAAACATTTTTTTTCAATGGCTCAGTTTGGCCATAAAGACCCCCAAAATGGGTTATTTACACAGCTCTAATCTCTACCATTGCTGATCTCTCACTCTTTCACATTTCCCCACTGACCTTCTCTACTGACCTCCTCCTCTGATATTAATGTTCAACAATTTGCTTACATGATGTTAAATAAAGCACATCTTAAAGCATTTTCACCACCAAGATTAACACAACCGCAAGCTACTCCTTCCAGCTCCATGAACATAAACAGTAATGGTGTTTGGATTTAAAAACCAATCTTATATGGAGCACTATTCTTAGTCATATGAATGGTCCTCTTTATGAATACTGTTTTGGAGGAGCTACTTGCCTGTTGTGAAGGTTGAAAATTTCATAAGACATCTAGACAGACTTATCTGCAGTGCTAGGAAGAAGCAAGGAATCATGGTATATATGCATACTAATAATATAGGGAAAGTAGGAGATAGGTCCTGGAAGCCAAATTTAGATTGCTAGGTAAGAGATTATAGCCCAGAACTTCCATTCTCTGAAATGCTTCCAGATCCATGTGTTGGCCCAGAAAGACAAGCAGAACTGCAGTGTCATCAACTGTGTGGATGATCTGGGGTTTTAGGTTTATTAGGAACTGAGGCACCTTTTGCGAAAGAAGGAAACTCTGCAGGAAGGATGGGTTCCATCTAAACTAAAAATGGAACCAGACTGCTTGAATGTAAAATTCAAAAGGTTGTACAGTATCTTTTTGAAACTGAGGGCTGGGGGAAAGCTAACATGTGCAGAGGAGAACATGGTTTGGGTGGACACATCCCTTAGGGATGAAATTGGAGGGAATGCTATATCCTAGAAAAGAGAATAGGAAAGAAGCTGGTAAAGCACAGATAGGAGGTAGTGAGGAAAAGCCAAACATAAAAGAGTCCCATTTAAAAAAGCACATGAAGGCATGCAACTGAATACTAACAAAATGCACAAGTGCTTATGTACAAAAGCTAGAAGTCTAAATACTAACTGGGTGAACTAGAGTGTCAGACATTAAATGAGGATAACCAATGGGACACAGTAATACCAAGGTACAAATTATATCATAATAACAGAGTTGATCACACTGGTGCAGGAGTGATACTATATGTGAAACAAAGCATATGGTCAAATAAAGTAAAAATCTTAAACGAATCAAAATGTACCATAAATTCTCTATGGATAGAAATTCCAGGCTTGAACAATAAGACCATAGCAGCAGGAATATACTATTGACCACCTGACCAGGATGGAGGCAGTGATCGTTAAATGCTCAGAAAGAATCAGAGCAGCTACAAAGGCAAAAAATGCAATAATAATGGGGGCTTCAACTATATGTCACCTCTGGAAGAGATGCAGGGATAAAATTTCTAGACACCATAAATGACTGTCTCTTGGAGCTGCTTGTCCTGGAACTCTCAAAGGGAGAGATGGTCCAAGAGGTGAATATAGCTGAACCGCTCAGTAATAGAGACCATAATGTAATTCAATTTAACATCATTGTAGAGGAGAAAATGCCAAAGAAACCCACTACAGTAGTATTTCATTTCAAAAAGGTGAACTATACAAAAATGAGGAAACCAGTTAAACAGAAATGTAAAGGAACAGTCACAAGGGGAAAATGCTGGAAAATTGCATGGACACTATTTAAAAACACCATAACAGAGATTCAAACTACATATATACCTCAAATAAAAAAGTAAGAGGACCAGAAAAATTCCACCATGGCTTAACAACAGAGTAAAAGATACAGTTAGAGGCAAAAAGGCATCTAATAAAAATTGGAAGTCATATTCTAACGCAGGGATCGGCAACCTTTGGCCAGTGGGACCTGCAATCGACTGAACCTGCAGAGGCTGCAGGTAAACAAAACCTCCCGGCCCACCAGCAGATTTCCCTGATGGGCCGCATGCCAAAGGTTGCAGGTCCCTGCTCTGGCAAATCAAGTATAAAAGTATAATAAGGCAGGACAAGAAAGAATTTGAACAGCAACTAGCTAAGAACGCAAAAACATCAGAAGCAGGAAGTCTGCCAAACAGTCAATGGGGCCACTCGATGATGAAGGTGCTAAAGGAACAAATTCAAGAAAGACAAGGCCACTTCAGAGAAGCTAAATTAATTCTTTGTATCTGTCTTCACTGCAGAGAATATGGGGGAGATCTTCACACCTGAGCCATTGTTTTTAGGTGACAAATCTGAGAAACTCTCCCAGACTAAGGTGTCAATAGAGAAGGTTTTGGAACAAATTGATAAATTAAAACAATAAGTCACAAGGACCAAATGGTATTCACCGAAGAATTCTGAAGGAACTCAAATATGAAATTGCAAAACTAATAACTGTGGTATGTAACCTCTCACTTAAATCAGTCTCTGTACCAGATGAGTGGAGCGTAGCTAATGTAATGCAGTTTTTTTTTAAAAGGCTCCAGAGGCAATCTTGGCAATTACAGGCCAATAAACCTAACTTCAATACCAGGCAAATTGGTTTAAAATATAATAAAAAACAAAATTACCAGACATATAGATAAACACGATATGTCAGGGAAAAGTCAACACTGCTTTTGCAAAGGGAAATCTTGCCTCACCAATCTATTAGAATTCTTTGACAGAATTAACAAGCATGTGGACAAGAGTTATCCAGTGGATATATATCAGAGGAGTAGCTGTGTTAGTCTGGATCTGTAAAAGCCGCAAAGAGTTCTGTGGCACCTTATAAACTAACCAACGTATTGGAGCATGAGCTTTCATGAGTGAACATCCACTTTGTCAGAGCTTTCTCCAATAAGTTGGTTACTCTATAAGGTGCCACAGAACTCTTTGCCAGTGGATATAGTGTACTTGGACTTTCAGAAAGCTTTTGACAAGGTCCCTCACCAAAGTTTCTTAACCAAACTTGCAGTCATTAGATAAGAGGGAAGGTCCTCTTATGGTAACTGGTTAAAAGATAGGAAACAAAGGGTTGGAATAAATGGTCAGTTTTCACAATGGAGAAAGGTAAATAGCCAATCCCCCAAGGACCTATACTGGGACATCTGCTTTTCATCATATTAATAGATTAATAGATTCTAAAACCAGAAGGGACCATTTGATTATCTAGTCTGACCTCCAAGATAGCAAGGCCATAGAACTTCCCCAGCATAATTTGTAGATCATATCTTTTAGATAAATGATCAATTATCTGGAAAAGGAGGTGAATAGTAAGGTAGCAAAATTTGCAGATGACTACACAAAGTCAAAACATGATTGCAAAGAGTTATAAAGGAAACTCACTACACTGGGTGACTGGGTGACAAAATGACAGGTGACATTCAATATTGATAAGTGCAAAGTGAAGCACATTGGAAAACCTAATCCCAATTATACATACAAAATAATGACATTTAAATTAGCTGTTACCACTCATTAAAGAGATTTTAGAGGCACCATGGATATTTTTCTGAAAACATCTGCAGCAGCAGCCAGAAAAGCTAACAGAATGCTAGGAACCATTAGGAAAGGGATTGACTATAAAACACAAAATATAATGCCATTATATAAATCCACGGTACACCTATACCTTGAATAGCGTGTACAACTCCGATTGACCCATTTCAAAAAAAGATGTATTAGAATTGGGAAAGGTGCAGATAAGGTCAGCAAAAATGCTTAGGGGTATGGAACAGCTTCTACACAAGGAGAAATTAAAAACAGATGACTAAGCGGGGACATGATAGACATGTATACAATCATGAATGGTGTGGAGAAAGTGAATAGGGAAGAATTATTTATTCCTTTATAATACAAGTACTAGGGGTCCCCAATGACATTAATAGGCAGCAAGTTTAGAACAAACATAAGGAAGTACTTTCTCATACAACACATAGTCAACCTGTAGATCTCGTTGACATGGGATGTTATGAAGGCCATAAGTATAACTGAGTTCAAAAAAGAATTAGATAGGGCCATTGATGGCTATTAGCCAAAATGGTCAGGGTGTCCCTACACCCCCAACTGCCAGAAGCTGGGACTAAACAAGAAGGGATGTATCACTCAAAATTGCCCTGTTACATTCACTGTCTCTGAAACATCTGGCACCGGCTACAGCCAGAAGACTGGATACTGGGTTAAACCGACCATTGTTCTGACCCAGTATTTTCTGAAGACGTGAGGTTTTTTTGGAGGGAAGGTGCAAAGCAGTCCATATTATATAACACTCTAGTCCTATAAATTGTTACAAAGTACCATCATTTATATGGTATAAACGTATCCAAGAAGATGCCTCTCTAGCACTCTCAGCAGCTTTTACATCTGTGCAAACAAGCAAGCCAGCAGACACCAGCAGCTAAACACACCAAGAGCTCCCAGCAAAACTCAACCCACAAATAAGCCCAAAAGTCTCACTATCCTCACACAAACCTCAGCTACTTCAAAAACATCTCCCCCAAAGCCTGAGTATTCATATACACTTAGCAGCACACTCTGAGATATTTTTGATGAAATGGGGAGCACACTCTAAAGCTCAGGATATCTCATGGAGAATACACCAGTGCCAGCCCCCAATTCTTTTAAATCCAGGACAATCCAGTTCAAGCTGTGGTAGTATGGCCTGGGGAAAGAGTCATTGTCTGAGGTATGAAAATCTCCAGTCTCTTGCAGCTCTAGAGGTCAAAAATGTTATGTCAGATTCAACCCAGAGATAGACTTGCAGCAAGTTCAGATCACAGAACATAGCAGCGGAAACTGGAAGCACTACGGAATTAGTGGGCTACCACCGTTTGCAGCAGTGTCTGTGTTGATTTCAGGTGCAATGCCATAGTAGCTGTAATCTCATTTTGAGGTGGCAGAAAATGTACCACAGTACGGAGGTCTGCATCCCAAAGAAACAAATATTGCAACCTCCTATCTAGAGAGAGAGAGAAAAAGCATGTCTGGTTACTACTGCTATCTGATCATCTAACAGCAATTGATCTAGCACTACCCCCAGACTGTGAACACAAGTTAAAAAGGTCAGACATACACCACCAGTTATAACGCCTAATGGCAACCCCTTTCCTCCTACTAGCCTCCCTTCCATCTTATCTGTGTCGAACCTCTACCTGTTCATTCTAATCCACACTCCAGACACTGGATTAGGAGTGTCAGAAGAACTCCATTGTCTACAATACAGCATATAAACTCTTTCGTCATACAGCCTTAAATTCTTGCATCCCAATATGAGTGGCCACTGTCTCAGGACAAGGGGCTGCCATTTATACCCTTATGTGCTCACAAGAGTAGTTGCATCAGAAGAAGGGACTTTCACTCTAGAAGAGAGGAAGCATGATATTACCACCATTCTTCCCAGGCAATACTGCTTAGGGCAGGGGTCTCAAACTGGTGGTTGGGACCTCTCAGAGGGTCCCAAGGTTATTACATGGGGGGTCACGAGCTCTCAAACTCCACCCCAAATCCCACTTCACCTCTAGCATTTATAATGGTGTTAAATATATAAAAAAGTGTTTTTAATGTATAAGGGAGGTCACACTCAGAGACTTGCTGTGTGAAAGGGGTCACCAGTATAAAAGTCTGAGAACCCCTTGTTATAAACAGATAGCTAAGGGTTAATGTCTCTTTCACCTGTAAAGGGGTAACACTAGTAACCTGAAACACCTGACCAGAGGACCAATCAGGAAACAAGACTTTTTCAAACCTGGGTGGAGGGAAGTTTTGGATGTGAGTTCTTTGTCCTTTGTCTTGCGTCTGTGCCCTCTCGGCTATGGGAGTGATTTTTCTATCTCCTGGCTGTCTAATCTTCTGTTTCCAAGTTGTAAGTACAAAGATAGTAAGACAATAAGATTTATATTGTTTTCTTTTGTATTTACATGTGTGTAGTTGCTGGAATGTGTTAAATTGTATTCTTTTTGGATAAGGCTGTTTATTCATTTTTTTCTTTTAAGCAAATGATCCTATATTTGTCACCTTAATACAGAGAGACCATTTTTATGTCCTTTTCTTTCTTTTTATATAAAGCTTTGTTTTTAAGACCTGTTGGAGTTTTTCTTTAGTGGGGACTCCAGGGAACTGCAGCTCACCAGGGAATTGGTGGGAGGAAGAAGTCAGGGGGAAAATCTCTTTGTGTTAGATTTACTAAGCCTGACTTTGCATACCCTCTGGGTGAAGGGGGGTGGGGGAGAGATTAAGTCTCTCAGTACTTGTGTTTGCCAGGACTGGAAACAGGGAGGGTGGAGTCCCTCTGTTTAGATTCACGGAGCTTGCTTCTGTATATCTCTCCAGGAACCCAAGGAGGGAGCACCTGGAGGGGAGGAGGGGGAAGGGAAATGGTTTATTCCCCTTTGTTGTGAGACTCAAGGAATCTGAGTCTTGGGGTCTCCCAGGGAAGGTTTTGGGGAGACCACAGTGAGCTAGGCACTGTATAATTCCTGGCTGGTGGCAGCTTTACCAGGTCCAAGCTGGTAACTAAGCTTGGAGGTTTTCATGCTAGCACCCATATTTTGGACGCTAAGGTCCAGATCTGGGAAAAAATGTTATGACACCCCTGGCTTAGGGAGAGCTGTTTTAAACCACAGCACTACAGAAGCCTCCCACTGGGGGCTGAATCTAAACATTTCTTGATTAGTCCTGCCCTGGCCCCTATGGGCACAGCCTCACCAATTCCATGTACAGAGCAGGCCATGTCTGAGAACCAAATGGTATATGGGTTATGGATGATTTGTATAGCTACAAGTCCATCACCAGGTGATATTTTTACTACTAGGAGTCCATACCCAGGATTCTGTTGGTTCGTGGTAGTGGAACCTGAGGGTTAAATCCAGGCTAGTGAATTCAGAAACAGTCTAAACAGTACAGACAATACACCCCAAACAAGCCCAGGTTGGCCACTGATATATCATATAGCATGCACTTGCAATGCTTTGCCAATGGGAAGCTTTCAACAATACCATTTCATTAGAAATGATAGAAGTGTTAACAGCATTCACATGAGGGGTGACACCTGTGATGCATACCTCTATACAGGAGGCTCAAATACTCCAGCACTGTGCAGATGAGAGCTCAATGGAAGATATACTGTATTATAAAAGGTGCAACAACTAGCCAATATGAACACAATACTGATATAGCTAATTTAAATCATGTAGCAACCTTCTACAAAAATTCACAGTTATTACTGGGGCTAAAATATATCACCCTGCAAAGCTTTCGTAAAACAAAGAATAAGAGGAAATACAAAGCCTGAGTGAGAGGAGCCATTCAGATGTAAAAAGACCCCTGTTGTTAGAAAGAAGAATTTGAAGATGGCTGGAAAAATTAAAAGAAATGAGGGGAGAAGACAAATGGCAGAAAAGGTTTTACCAATGTTAGAGGCTGATTGGCAGGATTTTGATTGGCTGTTCCAGAATTTTTATCAGTCAGCATTGAAACAGTCTATAGTACAACAGTAAAAGTATGGCAGAGAATGTCTATGTCTATGTCTACACCACGAGATTCCCAGCTCTCATAAATATATTTGCACTAGCCCAATCAGAATTAGACTAAATAGCAAAATAGCTGCACTAGCACAGGCAACAGTACAATGGCTGAGTACAAACCTGTCTACCCATATTTGGCATAGAATCATACAATCATAGGATTGGAAGGGACCTTAAAAGGTCTTTTAGTCCAGTCCCCTGCAGTCATGGCAGGACTAAGTATTCTATAGACCAGTCGTTCTCAAAGCTGGTCCACCGCTTGTTCAGGGAAAGCCCCTGGTGGGCCGGGCCAGTTTGTTTACCTGCCGGTTACGCAGGTTTGACCAATCACGGCTCCCACTGGCCACGGTTTGCCACTCCACACCAAATGGGGGCTGTGGGAAGCGATGCAGGACGAGGAATGTGCTGGCCACCCTTCCTGCAGCCCCCATTGGCCTGGAGCAATCAACCGCGGCCAGTGGGAGCTGCGATCAGCCAAACCTGTGTATGCGGCAGGTAAACAAACTGGTCCAGCCCACCAGGGGCTTTTCCTTAACAAGCGACGGCTTTGAGAACCACTGATCTAGACCATCCCTCACAGGTGTTTCTCTAACTTGCTCTTAAAAATCCCCAATGATGGAGATTCTACAACCTCCCTAGACAATTTATTCCAGTGCTACACCATGCTGAAAGTTAGGAATTTATTCCTAATGACCAACCTAAACCATCCTTTCTGCAATTTAAGACCATTGCTTCTTGTCCTATCCTTAGAGGTTAAGGAGAATAATTCTTCTCCCTCCTCCTTGTAACAACCTTTTGTGTACTTTAAAACTGTTACCACATCCCCTCTCAATCCTCTCTTCTCCAGACTAATCATTTTTGTTGCTCTTCTCCAATTTTTTCCACATCTTTCCTGAAATGTGGTGCCCAGAACTGGACACAATACTCCAGCTGAAGCTAATCACTGCGGAGTAGAGCAGAAAAATTACTTCTTGTGTCGTATTTACAACACTCTTGTTAATACATCCCAGAATGATGTTCATTTTTTTTGCAACAGTGTTACACCGTTGACTCATATTTAGCTTGTGATTCACTATGACCTCCAGATCTCTTTATGCATACTTGATCCTGCGCATTCATTTCCTATTTTGTATGTGTGCAACTGATTGTTCCTTCCTACATGGACTACTTTGCATTTGTCCTTACTGAATTTCATCCTATCTACTTTGGTCCATTTCTCCAGTTTGTCCAGATCGTTTTGAATTTTAATCCTATCCTCCAAAACACTTGCAACCCCTCCCAGCTTAGTATCATCTGCAAACTTTATAAATACATATTACATCCCATTATCTAAATAATGTATGCAGATATTGAACAAAACCATGGCTAGACCTGATCCCTGCAGAACCCCATTTGATATGACCATCCAGCTTGACTGCAAACCACTGATAACTACTCTTTGGGGAAGGTTTCCAACCAGTTATGCACCCACCTTGTAGTAGCTTCCTCTGGATTGTATTTCCCTAGTTTGTTTATGATAAGTTCATGTGAGACAGTATCAAAAGCCTTACTAAAGTCAAGAAATATCACATCTAATAACCCCCCTATCCACAAGGCTTTTTACCCTGTTAAAGAAAAGGAACATTATTTTCTTTACACCCAGATAAGCCTGGAAGCTATGTGATATATTTGCGAAGGCAACAGGCTTTTTCTTCCATTAAAAAATTCTTAATCCTTATCAGGTGAACATATCCTCAGGTTAAGAGTTCTCATTACTACCTTCATTAAGCATTATTTTACCTTCCAATTTACATAAGAAAGAATTAAGCTATCACATGTTAAACAAATGACCTTTCCTCTATCACTTTCACTCACACACCCTTACACGTGAGCTAGAGTTTGAAATATTTATCTCTTTCAATTTCACTTATCCGTTTAATCAGTGCCATCACAAAAAAAGAAGGAAGAATGTGTTTTTGTTTGCAAAAAAACAGTAAGCTTATTTGGATGTTCCTAATTATAACTAGTGTTTGTAACTACAGACCATTTCTGTCCTTTACAGGAAACAAGGAAGCATTTTGAAGAGGGCTTTGATTGTTGGGTGGGTTTTTTTGTTTGGTTGGTTTTGGAGGGGGGGGGGGGATGTTTTTTGGTTGGTCTGTTGGGTTTTTTTTAATCTTATATTTTAACTCCCTTCTTCTTAATATAGATTTCTCAATCCAGTCAATTATATAGCATAAAATTTCTTTTGAAATTTTGTCTATGTAAAAAGGTAGAAAATGCTTTTTGATCTGATTATCTCCTACTGCATTATCTTTCACATTTTTTTTGCAGGTTTCTTCATTATGCCTGAAGCATGTCCTTGTTTCCAGTGCCTGCTGTGTAGATCTTATGTCCCTCAACACAGTATCCTAGGTCTGGGAGTCTGATGTCGTATTTACTGCATGAACAACAACTTAATTAAGTAGTTCTTCAGAAATATCATCAGTGCTTTGTTGCTGGTATTGCACTTGGGCATGTATCACATTGTTTTGACAAACGCATTGGGAGAATCGCTTTGTAATTAGTCATGTTTCTGGAACACTACTGGCTAAGAACCCAGGAACAAATTATTTCTATCACACAAGTAGGGATAATACTTACAGTTCCAAAAATTAGCACAAAAGACACAGGATGAGGATGAAGGTTTTTCTGAGGCGGTACAAACTCTGAATCAAACTGAGACTTACTTCACTTTCATTGACTTCTAGCCTGCCTGCTGTAAGAGATTAATTTTCTCTTTCTTATACTTTAATAACACAAAAGGCCCAGATGTTTCCTTTTCCCCCCATATTCCCACAGCCATGCAATGCAGAAAAAAAAAAGAACAGGGGTACTTGTGGCACTTTAGAGACTAAAAACAGAAAGCAAAGAAATGACATTATTACTAGCTCTATGCAAGCCATTGCCAGCATTTTAAACTCCAGGTGCATGACTCTATTGCCTTGCAAGTTGTATAGTATTTTTATCCATGCAACATGAATGTACAACATTACTTATTAAAAAAAGCAGATATCGATTCTCCATTGTCTTGTAGCCTGTGTTTCATTTACACCTATGAAAAGTGAGTGCACGGTAGATGCAAATTTTAACTAAACCAGAATGGTAGCATTTTTTCAGTCACGTGACACTCTGTGGATGGCGTACAAAACCACAGTGCTATGAAGATTAAAACTGGGTATCCCAGAAAAGGAAACCCCAAGGTGGTGTTGTCATAAACAGATAGTTAAGGGTTAATGTCTCTTTTACCTGTAAAGGGTTAACAAACAGGGAACCAAACACCTGACCAGAGGACCAATCAGGAGACAAGATACTTTCAAATCTCGGTGGAGGGAAGCCTTTGTTTGTGTTTTTTGGGTTTGGCTTTGTTCTCTCTGGGTCCTGGAAGGGACTAGACGTGCAACCACGTTTCTTGCCAATCTCCCTGCTACAGCCTCTTACATATTCAGAATAGTGAGTCTTTAGTAAAGAAGGCGGTTATAGTCTTTTGATTGTTTTCTGTATTTGCAAATGTGTAGTTTGCTGGAAGTATTTTAAATTATATTTCTGCTGGAGGAGGCTTTTTCTCCAGTTTCTATAAGCTGACAGACCCTGTAACTTTTACCATCTAAATTGCAGAGATAACTTTTACTCTTTTTCTTTCTTTTTATTAATAGTTTTGCTTTTAAGACCTGTCTGATTTTTTCCCCTTGTTGAGGCTCCAGAGAATTGAGTCTGTACTTAACAGGGAAGGGAGGGGAGAAGGGTGAAATCCCTTTGTTTTAGATTCACGGAGCTTGAATCTGTATTGCCTCTGGGTGAGGGAGAAAGGGAAGGGACATGCCTCCCTGTTTTAAGATTCAAGGAGTTTGAATCACGGTAATCTTCCAGGGTAACCCAGGGAGGGAAATCCTAGGAGAGGCACGGGTGAGGGAAAGAGTTTACTTTCCTTGTGTTAAGATCCAGGGGGTCTGGATCTTGGGGGTCCCCAGGGAAGGTTTTGGGAGGGACCAGAGTGTATCAGGCACTGGAATTCCTGATTGGTGGCAGCTTATCAGCTCTAAGCAGGTAATTAAGCTTAGAGGAATTCATGCTGGTACCCCAACTTTTGGACTCTAAGGTTCAGATTGGGGAAAGATACTATGACATGTTGGCAGCGGTGGATAAGAAAGCAAAAGCCAGTAGGATTATTATTTTTCTTCTTTCCCTCTGCTAGCTGTTTGTAAGCAGGGGAGAGGGTTTAAAACTACAGCCAGAATTTTTTTTTTCTTTTCTCCTTTCTGGTTGTGCAGAGAGATTGCCTAAGGCAAGGCCATTAAGTTTAACAAGGGTCTTTTGTTAAACAAAGCAGGCTTAAGTGGTCAGCAACAGACTCCAGCAGAACATATTTGCAAATGCAAGTTTTTTTAAATTCTTTTTACTTTACTGTGAGTAGCTAGGGGAAAAAAGTAGAAAGGCACTGTTGCTAAGCAACCCTAAGAAGACAACAAATAAGCAGCAGTTCAGGCAGTAAACACCAGATGGCACCCCAACACAAGAAAGCAGGAACCATGACTACCAAAGACCTGAAACAGGAACTGGTAAGACTGGATGCAGAGGAACACCTCAGAGACGCCGACCACAAGCGAGACATGGAAAGAAAACAAAAAGAAATAGAAATAAGAGAAAAGAGGTGGAGCTGACAGAAAGAGAAGAAAAAATCAAAGAGGAAGCCTACAAAAGAGAACAAGCAGCCAAAGAGGAAGCCTACAAAAGAGAACAAGAAGCCAAAGACACGGACTACAGAAGAAAAATGGAGCTCCAAACGGAGGCACACCAGCAGGCCATGGAATTAGAACAGGCTAAGCAACAGAACACAGCCAATCCTAACAACACTTCACCAGTTGTTGTTCCACATCCCAAAAAATTTCCCACCTACAAGGCAGGCGATGACACTGAAGCCTTCTTAGAAAATTTTGAAAGGACCTGCCATGAATACAGCATCTCTAAAGACCAGTACATATAGAGCTGAAGCCACTGCTCAGTGGACCCTTAGCAGAGGTGGCGGCTGAAATGCCTAAGGAGAACATAAATGATTATAAACTTTTCCAAACCAAGGCCAGATACAGAATGGGGATAACACCTGAGCATGCCCGTCGGCAGTTCAGAGCCCTAAAATGGAAACCAGATGTGTCATTCCCCCGACACGCCTACCACATTGCCAAGAATTATGAGGCCTGGATATCAGAAACAAAGGTTAACAATATGGACGAGCTGATACAAATGGAGCAGTTCTTAGATGGTGTTCCTGAGGAAATAAAAAGGTACATCCTAGATGGAAAACCCAAAACGGTAACCGAGACGGGGGAGATTGGAGCCAAATGGATGGAAGTGGCAAAAAAGAAAAAAGCTATTGTCAAGGGGGCACACTGACAATAAACCTTACAACCAAGGGCAGCCCAAGACCCCACCTACAACCCAAGGAAAGCCACAGACGCCCTATTCTCCCACCTCCCCAGTCTCCAGTAACACACCTCGGCCCAGTGACCAGTCAGCTGGGCGATGCTTTAAGTGTAATGAACTGGAACATATAAAGGCCAACTGCCCAAAGAACCCCAACCGAGTGCAGTTCATTACACCATCATCACACCAAAGATCCCCAGGCCCAGATGCCTCTCAAATACCCTTGGAGCGAAGGGAAATTTTGAGAGTGGGAGGAAAGAAGGTTACCGCGTGGAAAGACATGGGGGCACAAGTGTCAGCTATCCACCAATCCTTGGTGGACCCCAAATTCATCAACCCAAAGGCCCAAGTGACAATTTACCCCTTCATGTCAAAAGCTGTAGACTTGCCTACAGCTAAACTACCTGTCCAGTACAAAGGCTGATCTGGAATGTGGACTTTTGCAGTCTATGACAATTAAGCCATCCCCGTGCTGCTGGGGGAAGACTTGGCCAACCAGACTCTATTGCCTTGCAAGTTGCATAGTCTTTTTATCCATGCACCATGAAAGTACAACATTACTTATTAAATAAAGCAGATACCAATTCTCCATTGTCTTGTAACCTGTGTTTCATTTACACCTATGAAAAGTGAGTGCACGGTAGATGCAAATTTTACCTAAACCAGAATGGTAGCATTTTTACAGTCACGTGACACTCTGTGGATGGTGTGCAAAACCACAGTGCCATGAAGATTAAAACAGGGTATCCCAGAAAAGGAAACCGCAAGGTGGTGTCCATCTCTTGCTTAAACCATTGAAATTGTGAAAGCAGAACTGGAGTTTGGCAAGATATTTCTATGTGAACATCTGTGGGATACAACTCACAATACCATTGTGCAGCTACAAATAAAAAAACAGAAAAGAAATGCCTTTTTTTCTCATAAAGTAGATAAGGTAATGCTCACAGCACAGTTAATATTCGGTGGTTAACTTTTGTGGCTAACTATGCACACTCCATGTTTCTTCCGATACTCCACTGTTTCTTCTTTGCAAAGTCAAGTTTGAATGTTTTATGGTCTATAATGTCTCTTCACATTTCTTATGTTACTGTTTCAATTGTGGGGCTAGCTGGTGCTCTGGCCCCTTTCTGGTCTCTCTGAGTACACCCCTCTCGGTGTACTTCAAGCCTTGACCACTCCAGGGTTGAGATCATGCAATTTCTCCCACACTTAGACTAGGCTATAGTAGCCTATATATCAACCATGCTTAACCAGCAGGCCTAACTGAGTTCTTTCCTTTGGGAGTCTGTGACCAGTGAACTATATTGTGATCCACCAGCTTTCTTAAACCAAAGTAATGTTTATTTTCTAGTAAGAACACAGCATTTAGAGGAAAAAAAAGGATTATTTTAAAAGAAGTTTTCACACACCTATCCTACCTAAAGTCTTACCATCTCTTGATGGTAACCTAAGCAACCATAACTTCTTCAGATATTACAGTGGATGCTTGTGTCTACGGCCTGGTGTACACTATGGGGTTAGGTTGAATTGAGCCACGTCAGATCAATTTAAAAATGACTGCATCCACATAACCAACCCCATTCCATCGACCTAAAGGGCTCTTAAAATCAACTTCTGTACTCCTCCCCAATGAGAGGAGTAGCGCTAAAATCGACTCTGCTGGGTTGAATTTGGGGTAGCGTGGAAGCAAATCAATGGTATTGGCCTCTGGGAGCTATCCCAGAGTGCTCCATTGTGACTGCTCTGGACAGCACTTTGAACTCCGATGCACTAGCCAAGTACACAGTAAAAGCCCCAGGAACTTTTGAATTTCATTTCCTGTTTGGTCAGCATGGCAAACTCAGCAGCACAGGTAACCATGCAGTCCCCCCAGAATTACAAAGCGTAGAATGTTTCTACACTCTCCCTGTCATCTCCGTCCCTGAGGTTATTGCAGATTAGAAGGTGAAAAAAACTCAACTGCGATGACATGTTTTCCAAGCTCATGCAGTACTCCCTCACTGACAGGGCACAGCTTAATGCATGGAGGCATTCAGTGGCAAAGACCAGGAAAGGATTAAGTGAGCACAAAGAGTGGAGGCAGGACATGATGCTGAGACTAATGGGGGAGCAAATGGACATGATGAAGCGTCTGTTGAGGGAGCAAAAGAACATGATGAAGTGTCTGTTGAAGCTTCAGGAAAGCCAGCAAGAGCACAGACCCCCGTTGCATCCACTGTATAACCACTTACCCTCCTCCCCATGTTCCATAGCCTCCTCACTCAGACATCCAAGAACACGGAGGGTGGGGAGAGGCACCGGGCCCCAGCCACTCCACTGCAGAGGATGGCCCAAGCAACAGAAGGCTGTCATTCAAACAGTTTGATTTTTAGTGTGGCTACAATAAGCAATGTGGCCTTGTCCTTCTCGCCTCCCCCACCCCACCCAGGCTACCTTCTCCATTATCTCTCTTTTTTTTAATTAATTAATAAGGAAAGAATGCATGGTTTCAAAACAATAGTTACTTTATTTTGAAGGGGGGAGGTTGGTTGGCTTACGGGGAATTAAAATCAACAAAGGGGGGCGGTTTTGCAGCAAGGAGAAACACATATAACTCTCACAGTGAAGCCTGGTCAGTCATGAAACTGGTTTTCAAAGCCTCCCTATGCGCAGCACACCTTGCTTTGCTCTTCTAATCGCCCTGGTGTCTGCCTGCTCAAAATTGGATGCCAGGTGATTTGCCTCAACCTCCCAACCCACCATAAATGTCTCTCCCTTACTCTCATAGATATTATGGAGCACACAGCAAGCAGCAATAACGATGGGAATGTTGGTTGTGCTGAGGTCTGACAACCAGCACCAGCGTGCTTTTAAATATCCAAAGGCACATTCTACTACCTTTCTGCACTTGCTCAGCCTATAGTTGAACTGCTCCTTACTACTGTCCATGCTTCATGAATGGATCCCTCGAACAGGAGAGCAGAGTTGCAATGGAAGCAGTGGACGAGGATGGCTAGCAGTCCTACTGCACCGTCTGCTGCCAGCAGCATGCAGAAGGGCATGAATTGATTCCCCAAGCTTGTCACTGGGGACAGGAGAGAAGAGTTGCAGGAGACCAGAGTTGCAGCGGAAGCAGTGGAGGGAAGATGTTCCCAGAACTCCCGGCTAAGCTACATGTCTGACAAGGAGGGTTAGCCTACTGCACTGTCTGCTGCAAAGGCAAGGTCCTGCTGCTGTGTAGCAAGGCCAGCTGCTGCAGGAACGTCTGTGTTGAATGCTTGGAGGTCTGGGTAGGGCAAGATACCTCAGCCAAGGCAAAAGAGCAAAAGCCCTGGAGCTGTTACATGCGTCAACCACAGAAGTACTACGAGGTGTTACAGCACCAACCGGACTGGAATGTACACCTGTAAGACTTCTACGCCAACAACAAAGGACAGGAATATGATGCACCTAAAATCTAAAAAGACCTGCACGTTTCCCAGAGTCACTACCCTTGATAACAGAATGTCAATGATTGCACTGGCTACTTGGATCACAGCAGCCCCCACGGTAGACTTGCCCACAACAACAGAGGTGATGTGAGCTGAGCGGGCTCCATGCTTGCCATGTTATGGCGTCTGCACAGGTAACCCAGGAAAAAAGGTACAAAACGATTGTCTGCTGTTTCTTTCATGGAAGGAGGGGTGCCTGATGACATATACCCCAAACCACCCATCACAATGTTTTTGCACTATCAGGTATTGAGAGCTTAACCCAGAATTCCAATGGGCAGTGGAGACTGTGGAAACTTTGGGATAGCTACCCAGAGTGTACCGCTCTGTAAGTTGATGCTAGCCACAGTAGTGAGGATGCACTCCTCCAACTTAATGCTCTTAGTGTGGACATACGCAATCGATTGTATAAAATTGATTTCTAAAAATCAACATCTATAAAATGGACCTAATTTCGAAGTGTAGACATACCCTAATTCTGGTTCCTCCAAACAATAAACAATTTACCCACAGAGAGAGAGAGAGAGAGAGACCTTTTTAAAACTTCCACAGTCCTTCTGTCTTTCTTGTATTTCTGCCTCTCCAGGATTTTGGCCTTCTGGACAAAACTAGATTTTCAGATTGGATGGAGAGGAGGCAAAATCTTCAAAGCTAATAGTTTGGACATCATCTCTTAACATCACTCAAGTGTTTGCTGAGGGGTGGCTCATCTTGAGCCATTCTTTTGCTTTCCTACTTGTTTTTTTTCTGACAGCCTCCTATTAAACTAAAACAAATATATTCATACCATTAACATCCCAATAATCAGGTCATGATGCAATATTACCAAATTATTATAAAGCAGCTCCAATTCTGCACAGTTCGCATTATTTATTTTTGTTTGACTTATGTGCTGGAATCACTTCATCTAACCAAGCACTTAACTGTCATGCTTAGTTCCTTTTGTTGTGTTTTCCTTGATACTTTCAATTCACGTTGGCATTTCAATCTGTAAAACAAACATTTTATCCATGTGTTGATAGTGACCTTTATTCATTATCTATGAGGTATGTCAATTAAACAACATTCATTCAGTCCTTAACTCATTTACCATTTAAAATGAACAGAAGAATATTACGACACTTTGAATTACAGTTTCCTAGCAATAGAACTTCCTCTTAAGCAGATCCTTTTCATTTCCTGGAATCTGTGTCCAGTACACTTTAGCTCAGGGGTAGGCAAACTTTTTGGCCCAAGGACCTCACCTGGGTATGGAAATTGTATGGGGGTTGGGGTGCAGGGAGCGGGGGTGAGGGCTTCAGCTGGCTCTGAGATTGGGTTGAGGATGAGGAGTTGGGGATGCAGGAAGGCGCTCTGGGCTGGAACCGAGAGGTTCGAGGGCAGGAGGGGATCAGGCTGGGGTAGGAGGTTGGGGCACAGGAGGTGGTCAGAGGTGCATACCCCGGGCAGTACTTACCTCAAGCAGCTCCCAGAAGCAACAGCATGTTCCCTCATACACCTCCTATGCAGAGGCACGGCCAGGCAGCTCTGCATGCTGCCCCCTCCACAGGCGCTGCCCCTGCAGTTCCCGTTGGCCATGGGTTCCCGGCCAATGGGAGCTGCAGGGGAAGCACTTGGAGAAGGGGCAGCGTGTGCAGCCCCCTGGCTGCCCCTATGTGTAGGAGCCAAAGCGAGGACATGCCACTGCTTCCAGGAGCCGCACGGATCAGAGCTGGGTAAGCCCTGGACCCTGCTCCCCGGTCGGAGCTAAAGGGCCAAATTAAAATGTTTGTAGGGTCACATGCAGCTCCCGGACTGTAGTTTGCTCACCCCTGCTTTAGATGAACTTATTTCTACATTTAATTTCTCAAACTTAATCGTTCCTTTTGTTTACATAAGGTCGACCTCCTATCAAAATTTCCTACCAGACAAATTGTATTATATACTATGATAAATGTAATTAATGTAATACTGAAAAACTGCTTTTGGCCCTGTTAAGATTTCTGCTCCACTCTGAACTTTAGGGTACAGATGTGGGGACCTGCATGAAAGACCCCCTAAGCTTATTTACCAGCTTAGGTTAACAATTTCGCTGCCATCATCAAATGATTTAATCAAACATTTAGGAAAGAGTCATTTGGAACCCTGCCTTTCCCCAAATCTCTCCCAAGTCTCTAACACCCCCAACCCCTTTCCTGGGCACATTTGAGACTAATTCTTCCCCTGCCCCCCTCCAAGTCTTTACACACCTTTCCTGGATAGACTCGGATTTCTTCACCAATTCCTGGTGAACACTGATCCAAAACCCGTGGATCTTAAAACAATGAACAATCAATCAGGTTCTTAAAAGAAGAATTTTAATTAAAGAAAAAAGGGTGAAAGGAATACCTCTGTGAGATTAACATGCAAAATAATCTCCCAGACAACAGATTCAAAACACAGAGGGTTTCCCTCTGGGCAAAACTTTAAAGTTACACAGAAACTCAATTTGATTCTCCCTCTATTTTGCAAAAAGAAATCACAAATAGAAATAAAAGTAATTTAGTACATTCCTTCTCTAATTACTTATTACCCTGTAGGAGTGTGATGGTTCCTCTCCTCCATCAGGCAAAAGCTCCCACATAACAGACAAAAGACTGTTTCCCTCCCCTACAACTTTGAAAGTATTTTGTTTCCTTATTGGTCCTTCTGGTCAGGTGTCAGCTAGGTATTGTGAACTTTTTAACCCTTTACAGGTAAAAGAGGAATTAACCCTTAACTGTCTGTTTATGACAGGCCCACCCTTGGGGCTTTTGGATGCAAGCCAATCACAGACTTTAAAATGAATGGGTGTGCAAAACAGTTTTCTTTTGTTCCCAATATTAGCATAACTAAGTCTCTTTTGCTGTAACATCTAAACACAAAGGAAGGGGTTGACTTCAGGAACCAGACAGCAAGACCATGTGTCTAGGTCAGAGGTCAGCAATCTCTGGCACACAGCTCACGAGGGCAAGCAGCCCGGTGGGCCGGGCCACTTTGTTTACCTGCCGCAGGGGTGTGCTGGCCGCGGCTTCCCGCCACCCCCATTGGCCTGGGACAGCAAACCGTGGCCAGAGGTTGCCGACCTCCAGTCTAGGTCATGAAGCTAACAGGGCATTCCAGGTTGCAAATGAAGGGTGTAGGTGTTGGGTTCCATGCTGTGTGAGTTAGTGAAAGTAGGTGCAGTGAAAGGCTGTAAGGAAGGAGAAGCAGAAGCACAGCTTTTCTTGGCCACAGTAGTGTTGGGGGCTCTGTCTTGGGATTTCTCCAAAAGCCTGTGTGCTATTTCTGTATTCAAAGTAGATCTGTATGAATAACCTTATTTATTTATTTATTTATTTATTTATTTTTGCTGACAATTAAAAAAGGTAATTTGGGGTCAAACAGAAAATATTTTTTCAAATTTTTCAGCAAATCAAAAAGTCAAAAAATTAATTTGAGGTTGAAGAAAAAATGTTTCTATTTTGAGCAGTTTCACATAATTTTATGGCTTTTTAGTGAAATTAAAGACATTTTAAAAAAATTGTTTTGAATCAAAAGTTGAAACGTTTCCATTTTAAAATGTCAAGACAAAATATCTATATTTTTAAGGATCTTGAGGGATTTTTTAGTATTTTTCCCGCTCAGTTGAATTAATTTGGTGAAACCAATATGAGTTCACAAAATACGCTGGCGTTTCAAAATGTGCATATTTTGCAGGAAAAATGTTTTGATTGAAGAATTTCATCTAACTCTAATCAAAGAGCTACTTCTCTATTTCTTCAACAGCCTATATGTAATTTTTATAAACCTTCATACATTTTGGTTAAAAACAGATTACACCATGGAGTGTGTGTCATTGATTTCTCATCAAAATTTAAACATCATTTCAGCTTTTCATTTGACCAAACAGGCAACAGTAATTACCTTACATCTTCTCTTAACAAGAGAAGGTTAGTTCATTGTAAACAACCACAGATAAGAAGAGTTTCCTGTCATTTTTATGTCTTGACCAGTTGTTTTGCAGTCTGAAATGCATCTTCTCAGAAGCATAAAAACAGGATTATTACTTTATCTGTCAGGAGTTTGGGCACATATAGTACATACAAAATTGATATACTTTATTATTATCATCATCATGAGCCATACTTCCTGAGTGTTATCATCATGATAATTAAACTTGCAAAATAAGACTCTCCAAAGTCAGGAAATTCAAAGAATTAAGGTTGATCTAGCAACACTAACTCAGCCATTTTATGCAACATTTTCTATTTCTTTCATTTTTTGAAGCTAAATCTTAATATTTTACCCAAGATACACTGAAAATACAGCAGCTGTGTAATTGTGGCATTAATATCGCAAGATCAAACTTAACTTTGTGCATTTGATCTTGTAACGGTCATGTAGCATTAACAGTACTGGTAGATGTTTGTTAAGCATTAGCTATTAACACAAGACTGCAAAAATTATTAAAATTATGCTTTTTTTCTTTTTCAGCTGCCTGGGCAGATCTGTATTCAAATATGCACCAACACTATCTGCAAAGCTTTTATGGTGTACTTTAAGCTGCTGCACATTTTGGGAGCATTTGAGAGCATGAGAAGGAGCTTTGCCCTGAAGGAGAAATCCTTCAGAGATAAGAAGAAAGCGAACACAAGGACTCAGAAAAACTTTTGCAACTGCAGAGAATGATTAGTACCAGAGAGGAAGGAGGAGGAGACATCTGTTGGTGAAATGGTTTTTAGAGATAATTAAGTGCATTCATCCAGAAATAACAAACATTATACATCATTTGCAAGCACACGTGCTTTCTTGAAAACAAGAGAGACTTTAAAGGAGCCCATAAAAATAATCAAGCAGCTTGGGGCCAGTCAAAACTGTATCACTGGAATGACCTTCCCCTCCCTTCCATCACTGCAATTTTGTCTGAGCTTCTATGAAGCAATGGGAGCTTCAGGTTGCTCAGTCTTTGAAAAAATCAGGCCACTCAGTCAGGTGTCTAAATATGGACATAAGAGGTTGACTTTGAACACTTGTTTTTGAAAATCTTGGCTAGTGTGGCACCGACAACTAGCTAGCTCAGGTCACAATCTCAAGGAAGTGTTAAGTATACCAATTCACTTCTTAGAACAGAACAAAAAGGGGATGCTATCACATTACCTGTACTTGGCATGTGCCCAGAAATTACATATGTTTTAAAGGCATGAAAGCTAGTGACATCATAATATTATTGTCTTCACCTATTTGTTTCCTGGGATTGCTATCATTGTACTTAATTGACCCTAGATCAAAGGATGTTTAGTGTTTATATGTAAATTTATTTGTTGTGTAAACTGCATTTTAGCTAAGGAAGGATTGTTTCTGGAAGTCACATAGTTCATGAAAACCAGTGGTCCAGATGCCTATTATTAAATGTATTATGTATGTCCCTGTAACTGAATGGTCCATCAACCAGGACTGATGCTTTAGAACTTTAACTGAGAAGATAGTTAACTTCAAAGCATGGGTCATCATGTAAGACAATGGGAGATCCACAAACATCCTGTGCATTGGGTCAACAAAACAAGAATATGTGCTGAGTTAGGAACACCTGCCAGACTGTTTTCAGCTTGTCTTCTGTGAGCTCTATAAAATATTGGATCCTGGGACTGATTTATCATCTCTGGACTGATGAATTCTGACAGTGGGGAATTCTGAGCAATTGGACCAAGATTCTTAGAGCCATTCTAGGTAATCCTGACTATTGGAACTATAGAGACTATTGCAAACCAGCAAATTACTATACCTTTACTATCATATTGGACTTACAAACTTTAATTCACCTGTAATGTACTTTCCTGCTTTAACCTCTCGATAACTCTGATGTCTTTTTCTTAGCTAACAAATCTTTAGCTTTGGTTATCAGTATTGTCTTTGGTGAGACCTGGAATATACACCGACCAGGGGTAAATGACTGAACCTTTGGGGCTGAGATGATTTTTGGTTTTAATAACCTTTTATCACAAGTTTGGAGGGCCTTAGGGGACTGCTTGTGGTTCCATGTTAAACTAGTATTGTTATCCAGGAGCACACATTGCTTGCTGGTTTGGTCAAATCTAATTATAGAGTTTACCACCAGTTTGGTTGTATCGACCCTGTTTTTTGACAGTCTGACATGAGATTGGCTCTCTCAGCTGTATCCCATTCGAGGCACCTGTCACAACTAGTATTATCTTCATCCACTCATTCATGAATATTTGCCATAAAGACACGATCATTCAGATCACCTCACTCATGCTCAGTTCAGAGCAGTCTTCTTTGGTTTCACTAAATTTTTAGGTTTCAGAGTAGCAGTCATGTTAGTCTGTATCATTACACAAGGTAAAACCATTTCCCCATGTCTATTTTTCCCCCTACTGTTCCTCACACCTTCTTGTCAACTGCTGGAAATGGGCCATTTTGTCTACCACTACAAAAAGTGGTTTTTTTTCCTCTCCTGCTGGTAATACCTCATCTTAACAGACCACTTTCCTTATAGTGTGTATGGTAACACCCAATGTTTCATCTTCTCTGTGTATACATATATCTTCCTACTGTATTTTCCACTGCATGCAGCTCATGAAGTGAGTTTTAGCTGACAAAAGCTTATGCTCAAATAAATTTGTTATTCTGTAAGGCGCCACAAGTACTCCTGTTCTTTTTAAAAATTTTAGTTCCTTTTTCTTTTAATTCATGAATCTGAGAAGAGATTGCTGATTTAATTAATCTGACAGATGTATGAAAATGAAGATGCAGTGTATGGTCCAGAGGAGTCTGCTATTTTTGCTCTGTGTATTCTAGAATTCAGGCCACTACATGCACTAAAAGAAAAATGGGCTAACGGGTACAATTAGAATGAAACTGATTACCACCCTAAAAAAAACAAAAACCTTTCTCTGTTTAGATTGTTTGTGAAAGACTTAGGTTCAATACCTATTTCTTTTATAAAAAATTAAAAGTAATTAAAGTAGTATCTTAATTTAATATTAGAACAACAGTTTCATTTCTCTCTTTCATCAAGAGTTTTTTTTTTAAGGGTTGGAAGAGACCTCAGGAGGTCATCTAGTCCAACCCGCTGATCAAGGCAGGACCAACCCCAACTAAATCAGCCCAGCCAGGACTTTGTCAAGCTGGGCCTTGAAACCCCACCACCTCCCTAGGTAACCCATTCCAGTGCTTCACCACCCTCCTAGTGAAATAGTGTTTCCTAATATCCAACCTAAACCTCCCCCATTGCAACTTGAGACCATTGCTTCTTGTTCTGTCATCTACCACCACTGAGAACACCTGAGTTTCAGCCCCTTTGGAGCCCCCATTCAGGTAGTTGAAGGCTGCTATCAAATCCCCACTCACTCTTCTCCTCTGCAGACTAAACAAGCCCAGTTCCCTCAGCCTCTCCTCGTAAGTCATGTGTCCCAGCCCCCCTGATCATTTTCGTTGCCCTCTGCTGGATTCTCTCCAATTTGTCCACATCCTTTCTATAGTAGGGGGCCCAAAACTGGATACAATACTCCAGATGTGGCCTCACCAGTGCTGAATAGAGGGGAATAATCCTTCGATCTGCTGGCAATGCTCCTACTCACGCTGCCCAATATGCCGTTAGCCTTCTTGGCAACAAGGGCACACTGCTGACTCATATCCAGCTTCTCATCCACTGTAATCCCCAGGCCCTTTTCTGCAGAAATGCTGCTTAGTCAGTTGGTCCCCAGCCTATAGTGGTGCATAGGATTTTTCCATCCTAAGTGCAGGACTCTGCATTTATCTTTGTTGAACATCATCAGATATCTTTTGGCCCAATCCCCCAATTTCTTTAGGTCACTCTGTACCCTATCCCTACCCTCCAGCATGTCTAATTCTCCCCCCAACTTAGTGTCATCATCAAACTTGCTGAGGGTGCAATCCATCCCATCATTTAGATTATTAATAAAGATGTTGAACCAAACCAGCCCCAGGATCCATCCCGCTTGATACTGGCTGCCAACTAGACATTGAGACATTGATCACTACCCACTGAGCCCAACAATCTAGCCTGCTTTCTATCCATTTTATAGTCCCTTCATCCAATCCATACTTTTTTAACTTGCTGGCAAGAACACTGTGGGAGAGCCTATCAAAAGCTTTGCTAAAGTCAAGATATATCACGGTCCATTGCTTTCCCCATATCCACAGAGCCAGTTATGTCATCATAGAAGGCAATCAGGTTGGTCAGGCATGACTCGTCCTTGGTGAATCCATGTTGACTATTCCTGATCACCTTCCTCTCCTCCAAGTGCTTCAAAATGGTTTCCTTGAGGACCTGCTCCTTAATTTTTTCCACGGACTGAGGTAAGGCTAACCAGTCTGTAGTTCCCTGGTTTCTTCTTCTTCCCTTTTTTAAAGAGGGGCACTATATTTGCCTTTTTCCAATCATCTGGGACCTCCCCCAATCACCACAAGTTTTCAAAGATAATAGTAAAAGGCTCTGCAATCACATCAGCCAATTCCCTCAGCACCCTCAAATGCATTAGATCTGAATTCATAGACTTGTGCATGTCCAGGTTTTCTAAATAGTCCTTAACCTTTTCTTTCACACTGAGGGCTGCTCTTCTCCTCCCCATACTGTGTTGCCCAGTGCAGCAGTCTGGGAGCGGACCTCGCCTGTGAAGACCGAGGTAAAAAAAGCATTGAGTACTTCAGCTTTTTCCACATCATCTGTCACTAGGTTGCCTCCCCCATTCTTTAAGGATCCCACACTTTCCCTGACCTTTGTCTTGTTGCTAACATACCTGTAGAAACCCTTCTTGTTACCCTTCACATCCCTTACTAGCTGCAACTACAGTTGGTTTTCACCTTCCTGATTACATCCCTGCATGGTCAAGCAATATTTTTATACTCCTCTCTAGTCATCTATCCAAGTTTCCACTTCTTGTAAGCTTCCTTTTTGTGTTTAAGCTCACCAAAGATTTAACTGTTAAGCCAAGCTGGTCGCCTGTGATATTTGCTATTCTTTCTGCACATCGGGATGATTAGTTCCTGCACCCTCAATAAGGCTTCTTTAAAATACAACCAGCTTTCCCGGACTCTTTTCCCCCAAAGGGAGTCAAAGTCTGCTTTTCTGAAGGCCAGGATCCATATTTTGCTACTCTCCTTTCTTCCTTTTGTGAGGATCCTGAACTCAATCATCTCATGGTCACTGCTGCCCAGGTGGCCACCCACACCTACTTCCGCTACCAATTCTTCCCTGTTTGTAAGCAATATCTCAAGAGGAGAACGGCCCCTGGTTGGTTCATCCAGTAGTTGCACCAGGAAGTTGTCCCCAACACTCTCCAAAAACTTCCTTGATTGTCTGTGCACTGCTGTATTGCTCTCCCAGCAGATGTCAGCTTGATTGAAGTCCCGCATTAGAAACAGGGTCTTTGTTCTGGAAACTTCAGTTAATTGTCCAAAGAAAGCCCTGTCTACCTCATCCTCCTGGTCCTGTGGTCTATAGCACACACCCACAATGACATCACCCTTGTTGCTATTGCTTCTAAACTTAACCGAAAGACTCTCAACAGGCTTTTCTCCAGTTTCATATTGGAGCTCTGAGCAATCATACCGCTCTCTTACAAACAGTGCAACTCCTCCACCTTTCCTCCCCTGCCTGTCCTTCATGAAAAGCTTATACCCATCCATGACAGTTTCTATGCACTAGAAGTTTTATGCACTAGTCTGGAAACCACTATCTGGTTCAGCATGTCATTGGATTTCCACATATGGAATGACTACCTTTGTCTGGTTCAGAGAGAAGAATTTTGCCTTACATTTCTCAGGCCAGTTGCCTGATAATGGAATTCTCAAAGACAAGGAAATGTTCAGCCAAGCACTAAAAATACAAAGTATAGAATTTAAATATGCACATTGATGCAAGTCTGCTTTATAATCCTCCAGCACTGGAGTTCTAATTTCTATTGTTGTACAGCAGGGGTCGGCAACCTACGGCATGTGTGCCAAAGATGGTATGCAAGCCGATTTATGATGCTGCTCAGCCTGCCGCCACTCTGGGGTTCCAGCTGCTGGCCCTTGCCAGCTGGGGTCCCCACCACAGCCCCACTCACCTTGCTTCTGGTTGAAGTTCCAGGGCAGGCCTCCTGCCAGACAGAGTCCAGGTTTCTGGCCCTGCTCAGCCCTACCAGCTGCCAGTTCCACTCACCTCAGCTGCCGATCTGGGGTTCCAGCCAGTTAACAACTGATCACTCAGAAGCCTGTGTGAAGCTTAAAGTATCCAAATACATGCCACCAGACATTGGAAAACTCAGCAAGGAAAAGCAAGGGCAAGGATCACCTAAACTAATAAGATCTGCATTTTAATTTAATTTTAAATAAAGCTTCTGAAACATTTTGAAAGCCTTGTTTACTTTACAAATAACAGTAATTTGGTTATATATTATAGACTTATAGAAAGAGACCTTCTAAAAAACGTTAAAATGTATTACCGGCACGCAAAGCCTTAAATTAGAGTGTACTCATGAAGACTCAGCACACCACTGCTGAAAGGTTGTCAACCCATATTGTACAGTGATGAGTCCATTTGAAACAGAACTGGAAAAAAACACTAAAATAGTGTAACTTTACATGAAGTTGTGTGTGTAGCGGGACTTCAGGATCAAGTTCTGTTTAGCACATAAATACACTTTTATTTGAGTGTGGTCAACATTGTTATTATGATATTAATCTGAACAATAATCATCACATTGGAAATGAGGATAGTCTCAGTTGAAGGATACAGAAAAGAGACAACTATATTTTCTTTGCTTCTCATAACTTCAGAAAAGGATAGCTAATATAAACATTAAATATTGCAAAGGCTTAGACATCTGACAAATCAGAGAGTTCAATGTGACAGCTATGGCAATTTTCTGCAATATCCTGAACAAACTGTATTGAATTATGTTTAAGTATCTTAAGAGTTAATTGTATTCAGTATGCAAAGTGTATATATTATTGTGGGATTGTGTGCCGGGGGGGAGGGGGAATACATGGCCAATGCAAACCTTGGTAATTGTAATGAGCTTCAAAGGACTATTTTGAACAATGTGCCAGATAAACAAAGTTAAGTGCGCTTCCTAGGAAATACCTTGGGGGAGGTGAATGCAAATGACCACTTCAAGTTAAGCAAAGACACAAACTTTTGAAGCTATGCCCTGAGGAAAGGACCATGGTCTGGCTGATTACCTGTTCATGGTATCTGCAGATCAAAGACCAAAACCATATAAAGGAGTGAATCATGGGTCCATGGGATTGCTTGTTCTGAGCTAATAGCTGTTATGGACTTGTGGCCACAGACAAACACTTAGTGGGATTTGAAGGACTGATCATCTGCTACTGCCCTTGTTGGCACTGGGGTTGTGATCTCTGATAAGCAATCAGCCGGCAAGTAGCTTCTTTTAGTGTTTTAATATGTTTTCTCAGTAATGCTTTCACCCTGAGAATAAATGCACTTGCTTAAGAAGGGCTGAGCGGTAACTTATAGCTATGGGAAATGGTGCTGTTTATAGCCTCTGAGGACAAAAGCAAAGCACAGCTGCTTAGGCAGTCTGATGTGTTGGGGAACTTTGGTATAAATTTGCCTCAGTCTATCATCTCTTCATGTATAAGACACTGTCAATCAGATGTCAAAATCACACACTTCTGCTTTTTCAAAAAGTTGCTACTTGCATGGAGTTTATTTTTGACACATTTAATGGAGTGAACATTTATAGCATATTTACCACTTGAGAATTTTGGCAGGATGGAAAGGTGTGTGCCAATGTGAAGCTCACCATTGATTTGACATTGGCAGGTGCCTTAGGAGCTCTAGGGACCTATTAAACCCTAATTTGGTGGCCATCTTACACAGCAGAATGTGGAACAGTGCCATGACAACCTATGGAACTACAACCCCACTGTGAGTGAATCAGAGATCATTGCCTCCTATACCAATATCAATCTGGATTGGGCATCTGAATGTCTTCTATACCAAGACTCCTAGGTCTGATGTCTGAATGCTGTACTGTGGTGTTTAGCACAATAGAAATACATAGATACAGATAAAGATAGATGTATCATGGTATAGAAATTGTACAGAATGTAATCAAAGTATTTTTTGTCCCCTTGGTCAACATTTTGCTGTATTTGCTTTTAGAACCATATTATTATTATTATTATTTCTATAAGCTGCACATATGCTTATTGTACATGCATATCATAATAACATTTACTATTAAGATAGCATTGTAAATCTTTAAAACACTCTACGAACATTAATAATTGGCCATATTCTAAGAGATTCTGAGCACCTGCTGATCACTGCAACTCCCAGTGAAATGATTGGTGCTCAGAACTTCTGAGGATTTGGCCCAATAGGAACTGCAAGGAGTTCACATAGTGCTTAGTGTCCCCCAGAATTTGGCTCTTAAGATCAGATTTTGCAAGGTGCTCAGTGCTTTCAAACAGGTGATGAGATCCCTCATCTCTCATTAATGGGAATGGGAGTTAAACGTGAAAAGTGTCTTGATGGACTGACCCCTAGTGCGGCAATACTAAGGCGTGGTCTACACGGCATACTTACTTTATGTTGATTACGGATTGCTCTCGCCCCTCGCTCCACCGATATGGCCACCAGGTGCCCATTATCTACCGGGTAATGAGCGTTGGGGTAGGGCGGAGGTTCGATCACTGGATGCCCTCGGGGGGGGTGACAAGTGCCCAAGGGTAGCGACGGGGATGACGCAAGCAATCAGTCGTAGTGTTAAAAAATGAGGGTTTATTAAATGAGTCACAGATAAGGATAAGGGACAACACGATTAGTTACAACTTGGGCTTACAATATAATACCAGAACAAATAATACAAATACTGCAATTACAAATAGAAGCTGGCCCTGGTACTTTTCTAAGTCCCAGTAATTATGCAGGTTGTTCCAGGGGTTAGTAAAAGTGATATTGGTGCTATTAGTAATCATAAATGCAGCAACTAGTCTCACTAAACACAAATTGTGAGGCTCGACTGGTCCCCCTTGCTTTCAAGGTTTCCTGGTCAACGGGTTTCCCCTAGCAGGAGCCTTGGGGCGGCTGGAATCAGTCTTTGCCTCTTATCTATCAGCACAGTTATACTTAACAGCTAATTCTACTTACACATACAAACCACAAAAGTTTCATTACGGCCGGCAAGCGGTTAGGCTTCAGGAAACGCGTGAGCCGAGAGAGATCTTCAGGTTGATCAGGCCTGGGTACGGTTCGACGGGAATTCGAGTTCTCTCCGCCCGTCCCCGGGAGGGGGCCGGCAATATATAGCGAATTTTTCGTCATAATTTATGATAAGCCAATTGCGGGGTCGCGAGTGGCTCATGCCCATACAAGGGAGGCAATCGGGCCCCAGCATCCCTACCCAGGAAGCAACCGTCGTGGGGGAACTTCGTCCCTCCAGGCCGGCCGACCACAAGGTTGCTTTTTCCTGTTACAAGTTCTGCTTTCTGAGCAGCTACGTGAGCAGTGGCAGTTCTGGGGGCTGGGGGAAAAATCCGTTGGGGGGTGGAGGCCGGAGCACCCGTTGCCTGGCCCTGGGGCCCCAACTTGGGGGTCTAACACTTTAGTATAACTACGTCACTCAGGGATGTGAAAAATCCACACCCCTGAGTGACGTAGTTATCCCAACCATAACCCACTTTGTAGACAGCGCTATGTTGGCAGAAGTGCTTCTCATGTCAATATACAACTGCCTCTCATGGAGGTGGAGTTATTAAGCCAATGGGAGAGCTCTCTCTCATTGGCTTAGCATATCTTCAAATGCCCAACAGCGGTGCAGCTGCATCAGTATAACTGCACAGGTTTAAATTTCTAGTGTAGACTTGCCTTAAGTGTTTAGCATCATTACCCCCATTGTGCTTTTCCATTTCTTTCCCCCCGCCCTTTGATCTTCATCTTTAAAATATGTGGGTTCATTTTTCACACATTTATTGGCTTTTATGGTTTAGGTCCTCTCCCAGCTTGTGTCAGTTACAAGTATAGGAAGATGCAATGTTTGATTCAGCAGATTCAGATGAAATGTAGTCTTTATTTCTCTTAAAATTCACCTCTCTCTCTTTGTTAAAAAATGGAGAATTTCTTAGGAGCTAAATCTAACCTTAATACTTCAGCTTGACCGATTTCTCATTGCGAAAGCTTTGTTCACTTAGTTAAAAGCTATCTCATAGATCTACTTTAATTATATAGTGATAAGATTCAAGTCTGTGTTCAATTCTGGGTCACTTCATTACCAGAAATATATTGATGAATTGAAGGGAGTGTAACAACAAAAAAGATCCAGGGACTGAAGTGATTGACTTATGATAAGCAAAGATTAAAAGAGCTAAATATCTGCAGCTTAGATGAGAGACAATAAAAGATGAGGTGTGATAGCAGTCTGAAAGGGTCCAAACACCAAACTGGATAAGAAGTGGTGGCACAGAAATAATTGACAGCAGGAATTAAATGTGATGAAATTAAGGAAAGAAAAGTTAGGGTGAAGATCAGGATCAAATTTCCTAGTAGTGAGATTCAACCTAGTAGGCCAGGGATCGGCAACCTTTGGCACACAGCCCATCAGGGAAATCCGTGGGCGGGCCAGGATGGTTTGTTTACTTGAAACATCCACAAGTTCGAACAATCGCAGCTCCCACTGGCCACGGTTCACTGTTGCAAGACAACGGGGGCTGCGGGAAGCAGCACAGACCGACAGATGTGCTGGCCACCACTTCCCGCAGCCCCCATTGGCCTGGAACAGCGAACTGCGGCCAGCGGGAACTGCGATCGGCCCAACCTGCAGATGATGCAAGTAAACAAACTATCCTGGCCCGCCAGCAGAATTTTCTGACGGGCTGCATGCCAAAGGTTGCCGATCCCTGTACCAGGCTGTTGCAATGCCCAAAGAAAGAGTTGGAACAAATTCCCATCATTTGGGGCATTTAAAACTAATTGGATGGAACAAGAATAAAGGAACAATCCTGCACAGAGGGGAGAGAGTTTCAAAGAGGCTTTTTGATTCGGTTTCAATGACCTAATAGGTCTTTTTCATCTCTAGATTCTATGAAATTTCCATCTCTAGATCTATCATATTTATGATGAATCAATGAAGAAATATTTGAAGCCTTTGAATTCTATTATATTACAGGCAAAGGGGACAAAATTATTCAGGTCATGCCAAAAGACACTCAACATTACAAACTTTGCATTGGATACCACACAATCATATTATAAGGATGAACATGGCGGTGCAAGGTTTTCCCCCGAGATACAGAATGTCACAGTCACTTTTGAAAATGTTACCCATAGTCTTTCACCTGGGGTGCAAATCACTTCTGTGCAGAGAATCAGCCTTGTGCTCCTTTTAAATCCTATTTCCACCCTATTTGAGAGTTTAAGTAGGATGCAAGTACCGCATAGGGCCAGTGCTGGCTTTCACCCCAGGGTGAATTTCACCATCAAGAAGCAAGTTTACAATCACTGTACTCTGTTGTCTTTCTCATGATCAGCTGAGATATATTAACCTCTCAGCTTGAAAAACAATCAGAACATGAGTTGCTCCGCACAGAATAAAATAAAGAGAGCAGTAATAATAAGAATTATGTTACCAGATAAGGAACAGAATTAATGGATTGGGCTGGAACATGAAGTAAGGCATGAGTGAGAAGATCCAGAGCAACAAATAGCAGTGTGCAAGAAGTGGCATTCACAGAAAAGATGACAGATTGATGAAGATAATCTTAGAATGTATGCCAAGGACTGCAAATCCCGACAGAGGGAAAAAAACAGCACTACGAAGAGAGAACTTGGGAAAAAATCGAGAGCAGCAGGAACACAGGAATAACCAGATCGTGCACAATATGTAAGATGCAGGGAGTCCTCTGTCCAGCAGTGGATTGATAGTGGCAGATACACTAAAAATATGTTTTATTTGTGCTTCTAATGCACCCATGTGATGCTGCCGTATTAGATTATGCTGCTTCACACTGAGTTAATGTCACATATTCCAAGTTCATGTGATCTACATGATGCACCATAAAGAGACACACAGAGAAGAATTTTTTTTAATGAATTTGATGTCAGTTTGCATAATAAATATTTAATTCCAATTTTATCCTGATTGCCTGGTGAATGATTATATATTAATGTATTAAACAGAAAAATAGATTCTATGACTATAACAGGCCATTTCAGTTTTTTATTCTCTGAACCTTAAGTGCAGATTCTGATTTTGCAGTCATTCCTCAAGTATAACTCCCATTGACTTCCACAGGAATTTTGCCTGTGTTAGGACTCTGAAAGCCTAGAGGACCGATCCAAAGCCTGTTGAAATCAATAGTAGCTTTTCCACTGACTCTTACAGAATTTGGATCAGACCCTTGGCACATATTCTTTTTACAGCTTCATTCTATTTCTATTATTTTCAAAGGGGTTTGGTAATCTTTTTATAAATATATTGTCCTTTGGCGTATGAAATGTATTCTTTTGATAGTCAGACTTTTATTCCTCAAGGAGTATTCTTATAATATTCATGCATGTGTTTAAGCATAAGCTCAACACCCATTGACATCAATGGAATTTAGGTACATGATTCACGTTAAGCATATGCTTTTGTGCTTTCCTGAATACAGACATTAAGTAGGTGCCATTTTAAGATGCAATCCTTTGCCCTTTATTCTTAAGTCAAACTGCACTGAAATAACAATTTCAGGTTGGGGTAACAATCAACATAACATTTTACAAAAAATAATTGTGTAGGTGCTGAATGTTGTAAATTACCTGCCAATACAAAAATGTGAAGTCTCAGTGAAACATAATATGTTTGCAAAATTGGATCATAAATGGATGCCTGCAATCCCTATGAGAAAAAACTAAGTGCTTTAAGAAAACTCACAGAAGCAAGGCTATAAAATTTTTGTCAATGCAGACTTTTAAAATGATCCCAGATCAGGACTCTAAGAAAAAGCAAAATAGCACAAACTTGTAAAAACAAACACTAGCAAGTAACATTTTAAAGCACTTTGATATATTGAGCAGTTTTAAATGCTCCCTTCAGTTTTATAAGAGACGGAGTAAAAATGGCAACTAAACCCAAGACACCTAACACATTCCTCAGCCCACCTATTCTCCTCTATAAAAGCTAGGATGAGAAAACTCTCTTGACACAGAGATTTAATTTGGAATAAGATACATAAAATTTGATGTCTCCTCATAGGTTTTTTAACCCTGACACAGATCTGCCATATTCTACATACTGGATAAACACAGTTCTGAGGGTATTTCTCACACTAAAATTAGAAAAAAAGAATGGTCTACACATTTTATACCTCCCTGAAGTGTTTTACTTCAGCAATAAAACATAGCACTGAAGCAAGAAAAAGCTTGCACTTGCTTTCCTGTGCTGTTTGCCCAAAAGGGATTACATTGCAACATTTGTTTTATGTTGTGGAAGTGAATTCATTATAATGGAAATGCACTGTTCCACACCCACTCCCATTTAGCAAAGCAGCCAGTTTACACAGTCCATAGACAAGATTTGATCTTTGGCAGTTTGGATTTAGAAACAGTGTAGCCTTGGAAAAAGCAATCTGTCGTCAATTTAAACTGTAAGATATGCGCTTAAGAAGCCTTCTCTTTCAGAATCAAATGTGAAAATTGGTTGTTGAACTCCCTCTCCAGTTACTGTATTATGATATCAAGTGTAATATAATTAAAGTAATGGTGCAAAAAGAAAGAGCCATGTATTACTTATTAACCATGTTTTTCTGGACTCATTATTGAACTCACGATGAAGTGAATTATTAGTTGCACAAAAGTATATCAGTATATTTCCATCTACCACACTATCATAATGAAATGCCACGTAACAAGTACCCTGGTGATTATGGTCTTGCTTTTGGCATGAAAGAAAGAAAATCCAATGCAACTTTGGTTCTTGTAAAAATTATTTCCATACACACTTACAAACACATTCCAATTAAAAGCACTGCTTGCTCTGTAGAGAACATTGTCTTATTAGCTAAGGATCTTTTCTACAGCATTGTAACACAATGGAAGCAAAGGTTACATTTGAAAGTCACTGGACATCTACACTAGGAGACAGGCTAACAGGAAATTGAAAGGCAATTGTGAATACTGTAGTCCAACTAAATGCCAATTTAGAAACTAAATATAACTCCTGGATTCAGTCTGCACTTTTTAAATTACATTCCAAAGTGTGACAGGCAAGAAAAAAACATGATAAATACTCTTCTCCCAGATATTTTATGGCTTAGGCAAGTCAGGCTGCAAATGGATATGCCCTGTTAAAATAAATTAGCAAAAATAATTAAAAATAAATCAATTTTTTCTAAGGGTTAAGTTCTGATTTAATTTTCACTCATGTAAATATGGCATAACTACACTGAAGAGAATAGACCTACAGTACATGAACAACAGTGTAAACAAGAATTGAATTGGGCTTTATCATGCCAACCTTGTACAACTACAGAGCTTAGTAATAACAAATCTACTGACACATCTGTCTATGGTGCCTTCTGTCCTCATTTGTGACTGTGATGGGTGTATAAACGTCACAGTGGAATTGAGGGGATTAAGGAGCAACTTTGAGCCCAGGTGGCCCTGCCCATCCCCTCCTGCAAAGCCCACTCCAGCAGGAGGTGGAGCTTAAAAGGGTCTCAGAAGGGGCCTGACGGGCCACAGAGAGAGCCCTTTCTGGAGGGCTCCTGAAGAAGGATGCTGTAGAAACCTTTCCCTAAGAGACAGAGCCTGCCTGCTGAGCCCAGAGTGGCTGAAACTTTGGTTATTTGTTTTGTTTGTTTGTTTTTGTTTTGTTTCATTTTATAAGACTCTAGTGAAATAGAGACTGGTAGGAGGTGGTCCAGGGAGGCAACCTTAAGGTACTCCCGGGTGCTGGACACTGTTGCTGTTTTCAGGTCCCTGGGTCGGAGCCTGGTGGACTGTGGGAGCCTGGGCTCCCTTACCAACCATTTTGTAGTGGAGGGTTCAAAAATCCTCTATTCCAGACTTCCCCTTAAGAAACTCAGAGAGAGTAAAGACATTGCAAACTCCAGGGCTAGGAGTGAACACCCACAGGGTATCACTAAACAGACTGAATGTTCTTTCCCCTCCACTGGGAAGGCATGGGACCCAATATCTTCCTTGGGCTCTTACCCCAGAGAGGAACATGATTAGTTTCAGTGTGGGAATGATTTTCAATAATGTTGGATGTCTTTTATAGACTTTATTCTCAAGTTTCTTACTACCTCAGGCCTAGTCTATGTTTGGGAATAGCCATTAATGGTGTCACGGCTCCAGTCAAGTGCCTCTGTATCACTGGGTGGCTTAAGCCTCCTGCATCAGAATGGCATCCAGCCAGCGTCCTTGTCTTGGGGTCCTTATGTAACCCACACACCTTCTGGTGTTCTGTCCCATCTTGTGGCACCAAGACCACTTAGAGAAAGTTAAATGAGATTCCTCTACAGCCTTAGCTAAGAGCCAGTTAGCTTTTAGCTCATACGATAGAGCAGGAGTCGGCACCTCTGGCACGCGACTCGCCAGCATCAGCACCCTGGCAGGCCAGGCCAGTTTGTTTACCTGCCATGTCGACAGTTTCATAGATTCATAGATTCATAGACTCTAGGACTGGAAGAGATCTCGAGAGGTCATCGAGTCCAGTCCCCTGCCCTCATGGCAGGACCAAACATTGTCTAGACCATCCCTAATAGACATTTATCTAACCTACTCTTAAATATCTCCAGAGATGGAGATTCCACAACTTCCCTAGGCAATCCATTCCAGTGTTTAACCACCCTGACAGTTACGAACTTTTTCCTAATGTCCAACCTAAATCTCCCTTGCTGCAGTTTAAGCCCATTGCTTCTTGTTCTATCATTGGAGGCTAAGTTTGGTGGACCGCAGCTCCCACTGGCCACAGTTCACAGTCCCAGTTCAATGGGGGCGGCAGGAAGCACCGCAGGCCAAGGGATGTGCTGGCCATGGCTTCCCACCGCCCCCATGGGCCTGGGACAGGCAAACCAAGGCCAGTGGGAGCCACAGTCCACCGAACCTGCCGACACAGCAGATAAACAAACTGGCCTGGCCTGCCAGGGTGCTTACCCTGGTGAGCTGTGTGCCAGAGGTTGCCAACCCCTGTGATAGAGGTTCATGCACTAAGTTCCAGAGATCTCCAGTTCGATTCAGCCCAATGACGATCGAGATCTGTCAGTGTTACACTTACACACATTCTCAAGGTGCAGACGCTTTGTCTTGTATCCCTCCTGAGAACTGGAACCTTCTGTCCAGCTGCCTAGCCCTTCTGGATGCAGTGCTGACCCTTCAGACTCCTCTGTACTTAAACACACTCTCTTTCAGAATGCCACTCTTCAGGTGTGAACCTTCTAGTTTATAGTTGAACTCTCATTGTAAGTGTTAATCATGTAATACACACACATAGATATACTTTGCCCAGAGTCTAAGGCCTGGTCTACACTTAAAACTTAGGTCAATATAGCTATGACACTCAGGGATGTAAAAAATCCACACCTGAGTATTGGAGCTATGCCAACCTAACCCTTGGTGACAATCTAGCTATGGAAAAACCCCTTCCATCGCTGCAGTCTAAGTCTACACTATAGGGTTATAGTGTCATCACAGTCATAGTGTAGACATGGCCTTACACCATTGCTCTTTTACTTAATCATATAAAACACAAGACAGTACAGATCATTTACAAAACAGTAAGCATCCTAACCACAATGCCCCCTGCTGGCTTACCATCCCCTGGGATTCCGTGAGGGAGCATCCAGGTTCAGGCAAGCAGACCTTAATCACACAGACCCTACAGGTTGGGTTGTTTCTCTTTGCTCTTGAGCTGTACACAAAATGTTCAAAGACCCCAAATAGACCAGCTCTTCCCTTTTTATAACTTTTACCCCCACTCTGTCAGCTTCCCCAGATAACCAAAAATCTCTGCCAGGAGATGTGGCTGCCAAGGCAACTGTTTCCCCTGCTAAACTTGTTCTCCTGGTTGGGAGCCAGTACACTGTTTAGAGCAATTCATTTTCAATAGAAGAGCACATAACCTCAGTGATTCTCTGCTGTCATTCTTTGGCCACCAGCCTTTGACATTTCAGCCCAACACGGAGGCGAACAAACAACAGAGAAGACAAAAGGCTGCACATGCACATGCAAAATGGAGTTTGTGCTTGGTAAAGATATATACAGAGAAGCATTCATGATACAGAAGTTTTCACGGTAACATTTCATAACGTCAGCCAGATTTCATAAGCTCTCAAATCGTCACAAATGACCACTAACTGCTAAAGCTGCACTAGAGCTAACCACTAAGAATATAGAAAGGTAGATCAGGGTTTGCACTAATGGAGCAAATTGGGGTTTTACAAGTCAGGATAAACCCAAATGGTTCAAGCCACTGAATATCTTTGTCCACACATAGGATCAACAGCACTAGTTTAGCTACATAGGTAGCTGGCCATGGATGCTGAATCAGGGATATCCCCGAAGCCTTAGACTAGCCGTTAGATCAAATTTGACACCATAAGCTCAGGATTGAACAAAGACTGTGAATGGCTTGCCAACTACAGAACCAGTTTCTCCTCTCTTGGTTTTCACACCTCAACTGCTAGAACAGGGCCTCATCCTCCCTGATTGAACTGACCTCGTTATCTCTAGCTTGCTTGCTAGCATATATATACCTGCCCCTGGATATTTCCACTACATGCATCTGAGGAAGTGGGTATTCACCCACGAAAGCTCATGCTCCAAAACGTCTGTTAGTCTATAAGGTGCCACAGGATTCTTTGCTACTTTTTATGCAGTAGCTATAATTTTCTGCATTGACATATCAGAAGATAAGGAGAGGGAAAAATTAAATCCATTCAATTTGCTTGTGACATTTAAAAGTGCTAAGGGGGAAAAAAAGACTTTTGATTTAAAAAAAAAAAAAGAAAGAAGAAGAAGAGGAATATGAACCAAGGGCAGGTTTTAGATATTTGCGCTGCAACAAAAGATGACTGAAGCCCTGTTATGTTACATTCTGTTCCCCCAGTCAGTCAAGATCCAGAATCGCAGCAGTATATTTTAGTTTCTCCCTCTAAATATGCCAGACACAAGCATTATCCTATCATCTTCCACTAACTTAAGGAATCCCTGCTGTTGGGACAATAGCTGCAATGCCAGGTTACCACTGTGAAGGAAGTGACAGCATCACACAGCAGTATTTCTGCTGTTAAGAGAAGTCAACAAACACGATCACTGTTGAGGAAGGAAGTCAAGCTTCATTTGTTCCTTTCAATTAAAAGAAATAAATACTATAGAAGAAAGCAGTAGCATGTTATAGCAATATTTCTAACCTGTACAATCTTTACCATATGTTCTATTATCCCTTTTTTCTTTGCAAGAAAGAATGTATACCAATATTTAGACATTTTTGACACAGAACATGTGCTAACATTTATTCAGTGTTATTTGTCTTAATGAATAATGCGGAGGGAAAGAAATATGTGATTTTTGAAATGATAATTGTGCTTCTTGTACCCAGCATTACAACAAAATAAGCTTATATCTGAGTATTTTTATGAGGTGAATTTAATCACCTGACTTTATCTGTGTAACTAAGCCCATATTTTGCCATTTATAACACAATAAATCCTCACTCTAGAAGATCGTTCCAGAAGTGGACTGAGATACATTTTCAAAATAATTAAATTGTATTATTAACTGACTTTTTTTATTGGTGATCAGGAATTTGTGTTTGTTCTTCTACTGCTTCTTTTTAATAGGCTTTTTATGCTATACATGTGATTAGTCTAGCTTCATTTCAAATTAATTTTCTTTTCCAGAAATGTTACCTCAATTATACAAGCCATTGTGAAGACAGCTACTATCCTATTATTGATGGGATTTGGTATCATTGGGAGCCACTGTACCTTTCCATTTAATTTTCATTTGGTGGAATACTTTTCTTTAGTGTTTCTTCATTTACCTATAATCTGTTTCCTGAAAGGACAATAATAGTTCTGATTTCTACATTACTTTTCACCTGAGGAGCTCAAAGAGTTTGACAATAGTAATTAAGTCCCATGACACTCCTCAGAGGTAATTAAAATCCCCATTTTACAGATGAGGAAACTGAGGTATAGCGGTAAGAGTCTCATACTTTTACTCACATACTTTGCTAATAGAGTATCAGAGTCTGGCCCCAAATTATTTATCTAAGGTTACATAGAAAATCTGGGGAGGGAACCCAGAATTCTTGTTGCTTGAGCACCTCCACTAAATCATGCTTCCTGCTATTATCCCTATTGTCCCTCTATCACTCAATCAATCACATTTATTAATTGTATTATAGTAATGCTCTGACCAAGGTTAGGGTCCCATAGATTTCCTACAGATTGCCTTGAAGAGTCTGCACTCTAAATATATAAGGCAAGGAGAAAAGAATGCAGAAAGGTTATACAGTACATCAGTGGCAGAACCAGGATTAGAAAGTAGGTCTTCTGAATCCCAGTTTAATGCCTGTATATATTGGACCACATTGTCGCTCATCCAGAAGGTAAGCACACACAACATTAAGAAAAGGGAATGTATTTAAAATGGATTCTGCTCTTGTCCCCTCAGGGATGAGCCACTTGACTTGTTTCTTTCTGTAGAGTCTGCAGCGAGTGTCCTAAATGGTTATTGATATCTTTTCTTCCTACCAGCATCACCTCCATTTTTCCTAGGTTGTACTTTAGCCAGTTGGTTTTCATCGAGGCCCTTGCAATATAATGTCAGTTGACACCAATATCTATGGCTGAGTTTTCTCAGGCCATGCTGGCAGTGGAGTTCATAGTCTCACATGAACTTTCCTAGGGGTCTCAGATATATGTTGAAAAGGAGACAAAATAAAACTAACCTTTGCAGGACCCCACATGTGGCGGGAGCCCCAGGACCTTTAAATTGCCACCAAAGCCCCGCTGCTGGAGCCCTGGAGTAGCAGCGGTGGAGTTCCAGGGGTTATTTAAAGGGCCAGGGCTCCCACTGCCTCTGATGCCCTGGGCCCCTTGTCATAAACAGATAGCTAAGAGTTAATGTCTCTTTCACCTGAAGCACCTGACCAGAGAACCAATCAGGAAACCGGATTTTTTTCAACTTTGGGTGGAGGGAATTTTGTGTCTGAGGTCTTTGTTTTCTGTCTTGCCTGCTTTTCTCTGAGCTTTGGAGAAGTAGTTTCTGCTTTCTAATCTTCTGTTTTTAAGTGTAAGGACAAAGAGATCAGATAGTAAGTTATATGGTTTCTTTTCTTGGTATTTTGCATGAATATAAGTGCTGGAGTGCTTTGATTTGTATTCTTTTTGAATAAGGCTGTTTATTCAATATTCTTTTAAGCAATTAACCCTGTATTTTGTCACCTTAATACAGAGAGACCATTTGTATGTATTTTTCTTTCTTTTTTATATAAAGCTTTCTTTTAAGACCTGTTGGAGTTTTCTTTTCTGGGAAATTTCAGGGAAATTGAGTCTGTACTCACCAGGGAATTGGTGGGAGGAAAGAAATCAGGGGGAGAATCGGGTGTGTGGTGGATTTGCTAGCCTGATTTTGCATTCCCTCTGGGGTGAAGAGGAAAGTGCTTTTGTTTCCAGGACTGGGGAACGGAGAGGGGGAGTCACTCTGTTTGGATTCACAGAGCTTGTGTCTGTGTATCTCTCCAGGAGCACCTGGAGGGGGGAAGGGAAAAAAGGATTATTTCCCTTTGTTTGTGAGACTCAAGGGATTTGGGTCTTGGGGTTCCCAGGGAGGTTTTTCAGGGGGGACCAGAAGTGCCCCAAAACACTCTAGATTTTTTGGGTGGTGCAGCAAGTACCAAGGTCCAAGCTGGTAACTAAGCTTGGAGGTTTTCATGCTACACCCCCCATATTTT